>NC_138584.1:7122181-7757477 GCF_964289735.1 Phaethon aethereus | reverse complement strand
AGGAGCTCGGGTTGGCCGAGAGGGAACCTGGGGAGGTCCTCCGAGGGCTTCACCACCACTTGGAAATGGAGGCAGTGGTCCTGGGCGGAACGGGACCGGGGGAGCCCCTGACTGAGGGCCTGGAGACGGGATTGCAGGAGCAGGTCCTCTGCCTGATAAAGGTCTGGTTGGAGGGTTGTTTAATGTAGGCCTCCTCTGGGTTGAGGGACTTGGAGGAGGTGATCTAATGAAATAGCAGAGATTTAAGAAGTTCAGTAAAGTGTTTTTTTTTGTTTTGGGTTGGTTTGTTTTTCTTTGGTGTTTGGGGTTTTTTTTTAGAAAGAAATTAAACCCTACGACAATTTTTTTTTCTTGGCATTTTCCTTTGCTGTCAGTGTCAGAGCATCACGTATATTTAAGTCTCACACTTACCTTTTCCACAGACAGCATGCCTTACAATAGTCAGAAATAAACATACAAGCAAAGAGGTAAATGTAAGGGATTTTAATATTTCTAGGATATGGAGCCTGAGATGCTGAGTTATAACAGCTTGCAAGAAGAGGCCTGGTGGATGCACAATTGGGGTGACAGAATCAGCTGCTATCTTAAGCATCAGACAAACTATAAATCCACTGGATGGTCTTCTACAAGGCAAATATCCTGTCTGGTGTTCACATACATATCTATATGTATATGTGGGAAAACATTCTGATTTCCCGCGCAAGTGTCATGAAAGACCTGGAAGAGTATCTGCCCAAAGAGACAGGGAGGGAGGGAGCTGTTAATGCCGATGCCTCTCCTAAATTTCATTGCAAAACCGATATGAGGATCCTTACCTGCGGGCCTGCTGAAGCCAAGAGTCATCTACAGGAGGGGGTGCAGGGGTTGAGACAGTGCTAGTGCTAATGTCGCCTATGATTGCTAGGGCTTCCTTTAGCGCTTGGTACATGCGGAGCATTTCATCTCGCCTCTGCGCCTGTTCCGCCGACTCCTCCATTAGAGTGTTTTGGTCCTCAGAAGAATACAAGTGAGCCAGGAGCTCTGCGTTGATAAATTCTTTTACCTATTTCATCAGAAAAACAAAAAACAAAACAAAAAAAACAACCAACCAAACAAAAAAACCCACCAAACAAACAAACAAACAAACAAACATGTGATATCCAGGGAACCAGGAGACAGACATATCTTGTCTGTTTCTCCTACTACCTTACACCAATTCACGTTAATGCCGCTTTTGTTAGGTCAGATCAGGGACTGAAAAATGCTGAACTTAGATTGAGCTGATGGTGCAGCAGCCTGAGGTCTAGCTGTGGCCCAGGGAAAGGCTGGCGCTTGCAACTGGGCAGAGCAGCTGGAAAAGGATGGACTGGATATTTTAGCAGCTGCCTGCACACAGATGGGCTTAACGCAATTATGAAGCCACATTCTGAGACAATGATTCACACGTGAGGATAAGGTGGTTTTGCGCAGTCACTCCACAATGCACTCTGGCCGTTTTTTGTGTCTGTCCTTGAAACACTGGACATGGCTAGAGTTAACACTGCTCTGTGTCTCTAAGGTGACACCTATGTTTATAGTTCATTTCAAACAGGCTTCCCAATAGCTCCCAGGAGTCAGCTGGCATTTTGGTCCAATTCTAAATGGCTCAGAGGTAAATGGCAGCTATTAGCAATACCATCTGAAACTAAATTCCCCGGAGAATGGGAATTTTCAGGCTTGATAGCATCTCTGACAATTATTTTCTTAGCAACAATTTACCCTACTGTAGACATGCCTTTCATCTCCAGCAACTTTGTCAGATTCTAAATATCCTATCCACACACATTCAAACTGAAGGGAGAAGTCTCCAAGTAATCTAATTTACTATATTGATTTCCTGCTACGCCTGCCCTGGTTATGGAAACCTGGGCTACATTAGAAGAGATAAAAAGCTAGAGGTACTCTGATTAAATAAGACTGTGGTAAATAGACCAACTGCTGACCTACTAAGTCCTTGCATTTGAGACTTTTGTTGCTGTTCTGATCTATTTCTCATCTGGCTTTTTGCTCTATAAAGCTTTTTTGAGCTGGAGATACTAACGATAATACATTCCCAAGATTCTTATTACATAAACCTGAGCTCCATTTGCACATGGGTTTGTGCTAATTTAGCAACATTGATTTAAACTCTGACTGTTAGACTAAGGCAAAGTTTGTGTTCAGATGAGGTTAGTGAGAGCAGTCAAACTGCATGGGCACGGGACCCTTTATGGTCACCTAGCAATGAAAAGAAGGCCAGCACAGACCTTAGAGGGAAACAAAACCATATTGCCTGAGCTTGGCTGTCATTTCCCATTCATGTATGACAGGAGATGCACAAATTCTTAGCAAAGCCTGCAAAAATTTTCCATGAGTCTCATGCTGTTTTCCAGTAGATGGTACTGATCAAGAGCCAGAGTACACTACTTTCCTCATGATTGCCAAAAACTCCACATTAAAAACAGATATCATAGTTAAACAGCATCACATTCTATTCGATGAAATGAGCATTTTAATGGCATCACTTCAAAAAAAGAAGAAGAAGTCCTAAAATTAGATTAAGGCCAGAGCTGATTGTAAAAGCGTTGTTAAACCACAAATATCTGTTTGAAAAAAATCAGCCTGTGACAATTATCATGAGAGATCCCCGTCTGCCACTAGCAGGAGACTCAAGTAACTCCCTGAACTATTCTGGAAGGGGAAGACTGCTGCGTTAAGGACGGTTCTTGGATCAACCTCCTTCCATCTGCAGTCGGATGCACTGTACTAGAGAGAGGAAGATCTCCCACAATAGCCGCTTTCTCCAGCTTGGAAAAGGAAGGGAAAGTGACACTTACTCATGCCTTTGCTCCTTTCTAGAAACAGCTTCATGCAAATGGTTTAAAACATTTTCCTTCACAGACATCAGATCTACAGTCAAAGCTGAACCACAGCAAGCATCTGAAACGCCAATGCCACAAAGCCTGCCCTGTCACGCCGAAGTGGGGTAAGACGGGCTTGCAAGGCAGCTTCATTTATCAGTGGGCAGGCTACAACAGACACCACTGCCCGAAATGCAAACACAATCCATTCCTTAACCTTAAGTTTGGTAGTAACAAGTACTTTGGACTTTTTCTACTCCGCTGAGATTAATATCAGCATTGCTTATGGAGTATATACACTGTCTGCTGTACGACCACCCCTCTTCTATAATCTGCGATACCTAGGCACCATGAAACACAGATTCTGAAACGTGTGTTTTGTTTGTGCATGTTTGGATTACTAATGGCAACTCAATGCAGTTCTGTGTGGTAAATGTATATTCTTTTAAGGTAATCAGCATCCACCCTACAGGGAAGAACAAGGGATGCATTTGGAATACAACAATCTAAGCTTAGGCCTCAAAATATGCTTAGGGACAGCATCTAATTATTTTCTGTGCACCGAGTTTGAATCCGATACTTCCCCTGAATTCCAAGTGCTCATTTACAGGCCCACGAAGTGGAAAGGAAGTTCTAGGAGGACTTGGGAGTTTACAATTGTCATGGAAACAAACTCCTTGGGATCGATTTGTTTCCAGAGTTTTGGAGGCAACATGATGGGGCAGCAGAATTAAGAGGGATGGAGGGAGGGTGTTTTCACTTAACTTCTGGTGGATGGGTTGGACTTCAGAAGACTCCAAGGAACACGCACACTACTTAACAGACCCACCTTCCATCACAGCTCCACTGCTTTCCAGGTCTTTGCATAAACTTTTGGCTTGGGGCTCAGCAGTCTTAATTCAAACATTTCTTTCTCTTTTCAATGGTGCCGATTTTTAAAAATTTATATTTTAGCTATTGTTTTTAATATGGTATTTTACTGCCTATGCTGCACAGAAACAAGTGCATTAATGTTTCTAGTCTCACTCTTCAGTCCTTTAAAATGTTTTGATTCTTTGCCACAAATTTAAATTCTAGGATTGAGGTGAAGGTCTTAGCTCACTGGACTATGAGGTCAGTTGAAAGGTAGATGATGTTGTAAGTATGTTGTTTCTGTGTGCCATTGTCAGCCAGCATGGCAGATTTTACCGATGTAACTAACAGCTGATGAGATTGAAAGTACAAAATCTTACAGTATTCTACTTCTGAGTAAAGCACACACTTCAGAGACCCTTAAACTATTCCATATGAGGAGGTGAGTGGTAGAAAATTTAATATAAACTTTCCAAAGAAATTGCTCACCGAATTCTGCAGCTTGTGAAATGAGAGCTAAAAACCAGCCCTTTCAAAAGGCACTGAGGTTGTGCTAAGTCAAAGCAGCAAGTCGCTAGCTGTGATCTGGAAAGAGCAGAGAGAACACGCTCATGCTGTAAAGTCTGGAGCATGGCTGATTTCAGGAAAAAAAGGGCAGTCCCATTGTTCACGTGCTCTTTTGTAAAATCTTGCCCATGACTAAAGCATTATTTGGAGCCCAACTCCCCTAAACCTAAAGAAGTTAATGGAATATCTCTCACCCTCATGCAAAAATTCTGCTCAAATTATATGTATCAGGAAATCCCGCTAAAATTTTCTGTCCAACCACCTAACTCTTAAGTGCAACACAAATTCCACAGGGCTAATGAAATCCATCAGATAAAGGCTAGAGGTGGCTCTGAGTCAAAAGTAAATGCTACTTCCTAACCAGATTTGCCTTATAACATGTTGTATTTGTAAAGACTGGTTGGTTTGATGACCTCACAAAAAAAGGTGTTACCCATAACTAACAGGAGGTGTGCTCTCCATTATTAATTTATATGGCAGCAGTGGCACTAACATTAAGGTTAGTTTTCAACAAGGTCCATTCAGAACTCTGCCAAGAAGTGAAGGCTGAGATCCTAGTGCAGTGGAAAAACAGTGATATCTCAAAGCCGTTTCTTTAACCAAATAATCTTCAGATCTAAGAAAGACACACACAATAAATCAAACAACCACATCTGCTTATCTAAACAACAGTGTCCAAGGCTTCTAGATTTATTCCTTCAAAACGGTAACCTGAAAATATAAAGAAACCCAAATAAAATAAGAACTGCTTTAAGAAACCATGACAAAGGGCTACAGACTGAAAATCAAGGAAACACAACTCAAGGCAGTGTGCCAGCCTTTGAGAAGGCTGCAGAACTTACTGCTACTACAGAAGATTGGAATATTTTGTCTCAGAGTGTGACATATATGAGAGTGTGTTCTTCTCTTTCATACATGCTGTTGTTGCTGCTGTATTCAAGAGGTGTGTTTAAGCATAAGAGATTTGACAGACATGTTAAAATAATTTAGAACCCTGGCTGCTACTTACATTATTGATCATAAGATGCATGATTGTTTTTGGTATCAAATCTCGGATACATTTGTTGATAATAGACATGTAGGAATCCACAAGATTTCGAATTGTTTCCACCTGTCTCTCCAGCTGGGGGTCCATTGAAAAATTGTCTGCTTGGCCATTCTCATCATTTTCAGTCTATACAGAAGGAAAAAAAAGAAGAGTCAAGTCTTTCAGACTGCAGTAAACTGAAAATACTTTGGGAAAAAAAAAATGAACTTAAACTGTAGTGATCCAGCAACATAACTCATACAAAGAATGTCTGGAGTTTAAAATGTGAAGTAATGGCCTGTTTAACATCATTAAATTTGGACCTTTAAAGGTTAATGCGATATGAGATGCAAGACCTTTATCACAAAGTACATTACATATTTCCACACAAATTTGTAATTTTATATTAAAGAAATTTTTCAAAGACTTGTGGTGGTGAATGAAACACCAAGAAATTATCTTGGATCACGTACTGCAATACTTATTATCAAATCTTTTACCATTCAGATTCAGCCAGCTTGACCCATGCCATAAAGCAGCACTGTAAGTCTCGATTTTGAATTTTACCCTCCTATGGGTAAAAAACATCCATGTTATTTAAGGATGACTCAATTGTGACAAATTCTGCAGTTCAACCTCAAACTTGTTAGATGTGAATAGCACCTATATAAACAAAGGATATATGAGGGATAACAGCAAAAGCATCATTGGATCCAGTGCTCAAAGCTCAGCATAACACAGGCTGGATTATATATTAGAGGTCTCTCTTTCACTGGACAGAAAAAAAAAAAAAAGTCTTTGTATGTAAGCAGCTGACCTAACTAAAGAAAATACCAGAAACTTTAACTGGAAGCTAAAAGGTATGTACTTTGCTTCAGTCTGGCCTGTATAAATATAAGGAAACCTAAAAAAAAGAATAGTAGCCTTTTGGTGAAAATCAAACTCCTTTCTGAGGCTCAAAGATGCCAAAAGAATGGAATTTCAACCTGGAAAGTACAAAGAACAATGTTCTTTTCCCCAAACTCTGACATACGATACTTCTCCCTAAAAATGACCACCAAAGCCATATTAGCATCAACTATAAAATCTAAACCTGTTCTGCTGGTACCTAGAAGCACAACATGAAGAAACCAAAAGTACTTGCACAAAGTGATTAACCCAATAACAAGAACTACTTATATACCAGCCAGACCCCTGTCAGCACAGCTCCATTTACAATATAGCATTTAGCTAAAATTTGCACATCACTAGTGCTTTACAGATTCCTGGAGCATTTGAAATCGGTAACTAACCCATTAGTGAAAGACCATTAGAGCTAGATATGCAAACACGTCACCAAAGAAGCTTCTGCCTGCATGAAATCCATTCTTGTTGGGCCAAAAAGAGATTCCTAGTTTCATCTCCGATCGCAGGGTCTGCTTCCACTCATGCAGCATTGGCAGGTAGACCACTTTGTATTTACCCCTTGTAAACTATGGCTTGGTCAGTCCAGTCTAAATAAAATGGTGAAGGTTGTGATTTGTTAAGTTATAGGTTTGTTAAGAAATAAGATCTCATGTACCATTTTGAAACAAAACTAAATGTTTGTAAAAGAAGTTTCAAAAGTTCAAATTGTTTTTCATTACAGATGAATTACTAGAAAACCAGTTAATCTATGGACTTTAAAAATAATTAGCAGTGCTTCCTAAAAATCTTGGGACTGTGGAGGACACTGAAAGAGCTCTTGATGGAAATAGTGGTTTCAATTCTGTAACACCAGTAGACACACTACCCTATAAACCTTAATCATTTTGTTAATAAACCGCATATGCCAAAAAGTCAGAGCATGCAGATTGAGCATTTTCCTTAGCCTCCACGTTTGCAAAGAAACTAACTGTAATTTTCCCTGTGAAATACCAAATAAATGGAAAATCATACATCTATCATATATCCACCGATTTTAGCGGAGTAACTGTAGACCGAAAATGCCCCCTTCCCAGTTCCCCTGCATTTGACTTATTCTCTTTCTTTTCTTCTTTGCTGTCTATATAAAGTGCAGTTTGTCCATGGATGTTTTTTCTTTTTTTTTTTTTTTTTTTTTTTTCCTCTTCCTCTTCACTGTTTAAATTACAGATTGCAGTAAGATTCTTAGCTGGCTAAGCAGCAAAGTGACAGATGTTTATCATTATCCTCATCAAGAGAATGTAAAGTAAAAATAGTAATTTGTCTCTGATCTTTAAGGCAAAGGGTAATAGTCTGCAAACATTTAACCTTTTATATACAGGCTCATAGGTGATATTTACAGAAAGTGGATAATACTTCAGGAGCCCGTCTCTTGTTTGAAACTGTAATAGAGCTGACTTCATACTGTTGATCTATTTTCTCTGAAATCAAAAAAGATCAATCTTTCATGAGCTTATAGTAATTTATTATCAAAGCGTCTGGCCACAGTATTCTTAATGATTTGATGTCTCAACTGAAGGCTTTTCATGCCAGACACCATCTTGATTGTATCGCATCACGCACATGGAAATCTACTTCTAACAGATTCCTGTGCTCTACAGTACACCTACTTTCTTCTGTAAGCCGTCTCTGCATTGTGCCAACAGCGGCATCTGAGAGTAAGCTTGCCTGGGAAAGCTGGGCTTCACAACAAGACAGAAGTGATGCAGACACCCTATTCCATCTCCACGTCATCCTTTCAAAACAGCTGGTTTTCTCACTGGGCATTGCGGTGACTCTAGCTTCAGTGCAAGCCACTCCTCAGCCCGAGTCCCTGCCACTCTGCATTCTAGAAAGGCTTTTGCAAAGCTGTTGCAATGAATAAACCCAAACCAGGATAAGTAAGAAACCCCTCACATCTCTCTGACCGCTCTTGAACAGAACATCCATGCTGAACAGAAAAGGAGAACGAAGCAGCTGGAAACAGGTTTCTGTGCCTTCTTTCCCAGCAGCCAAGGCAGCCACAGTCCCCTTTCAGTGCTCCTCATCCTCGAGCCAGAACTTGCTAGTTCCAATAGCAAGTGTTAGAGACAGCCTATGAATCTGGGCTAAATTTTTGTTCATTTGACTCTTGCTTAATACTGCTATTAATTGTTGACAGGAATGGAATATTATTACTTCAAACGAACACAACCACAATTACTTTAGGAACTTTTGTAAGCCTCCAACAAAGAAACTATGGAAGAATCTAGAGTGCTAACAAACCAGGTAAGGAAAATTGGGTTCATCTTGGAAAACGCAAATTCAGAATTTCTGATGAAAATACACCAAAGCTACAGAGAAGCAATAGGTGAATAAACACACAGACAAAGAGAAGGTAACATGGAAGCCAGGATGGTCCTTTCATTTATACACACTTACGCGTTGCAGAGAGATAAGGTCCTTCCCTTCTACTTTCTCTGCACGTTAGAAGAATGAAAATAATATCCATTGCTTCTGCTCTGCAGCAGGTCTCACCTGTCTTTCATAAGCTGCTTTGTGATCCTTGCATGGAAAGATGCTAATGAAACACAAAGTATGCATCATTTTTACTCTTCTACCTTTCCTGCATTCAGATACCTTCTGTACTAAGAATGTATTAAGGATTAACTAAAGCGTCATACAAGAGAAGAGTAAAAACTGTGTGTGAAATCCAAACCACTTAAGTTTGTGAGAATTTTACTGCTGGCTGCAGTGGGAATAGATTTCACCCTACACATGCATTTCTACCAGAAAAGTTACCAGTTTTCTGAGGACTGTAAACTCTCTGCTGCAAGAAGAATGATTTAGCATGGTACAAAGGGATGTAGGCATGAGGAAATATGTGCAATCCAAAAAAAAAAAAAAAGGAATAGTACCTCAGAATATCAGGATAATTTTCCTGGTAGTGGGAATTATAAGCATGTTGAAGGATGTCCTAAGAAAAATTCAGGAAAAGTGATTCCTTTCGAAATTCACAGCAAAACTGGCAAAATACTGAAAACAGTCCTGAGCTGGCCACACAGAGAGTGCAATACTTCTAATTTCCATGATTTCATTACATTCAGGGCAGCTGCCAGCATATTTAAGAATGTCTTGTATAACATTCCTGATGTCAGTTCCAAGAAGGAGCATTTGTCTAGCATTTTCATTAGAGCAATGTATCAACCAATTTTCTGTAATCAAAAAGGCATTCTATTAAAAATGACTGAGAGGAAGCAGACTGGAAGGTGACTGACTAAAGGGTAAAAGTCAAAGCAGCAGCAAAGCAACGCTAAGAAATAAGTCCATGGCTGCAGTGAAAAACCAATCTTTTAAAAGCTGCTTTCATATCTTTCATTTACAGATGCAAGTTCGTAACAACAACCAGCACCTGAAAGTGAATTATTCTCTCCAGATTGTATTTATACTTTAATTCACAGATGCTGAATATATAAAATCTATTTTACCTATTCCTGTCCAAGTAAGGTTTTTCTTTAATGTACCAACACTCAGCAGACTGCAGTTGTCCGAAACCCCCCTGCCTTTTCCTAAATCTTTACAACTGATTCTTGATATTCTCTCTTCATTGCAGTTTGATGCTGTATTTATAATTTAGCTAATATACTCTCAGCTGTACATAGTGTGCCTTTTGCCAGAGGACTTCTGAAACCACATGACGGCTTCACACAGTGAGGTTTTCTTACTGGAAGGAACCACAAGTAAATGACAATACATTACTTTTGTGTATTTACAACAAAGCAAGCAGCAGAAAAAGAACATTTCCCGGGTAGCTTGGAAGCTGTCCTTTTCCCTCACAGAGGGTGACTTTGCCACTCTTTTCCATGCTTTCAGCATCTCCTGACTTTGTACTGCTGTTGCCTTTACTGAGCCACCCACAGGCTGCCCCTTTCAGCTACTATGCTTTCATTAGCAGCCTTGAACTGCTCTAAGCAGAGGTTATGATCCCGCTTTCCCTTGCACACATGATCTCTCTCACTTCATAACCACGTAGAAGAAAGATATAGCCTAGCTCAATTTCATTCAGAAGTATTTAACTATCTGGATTAGCTTAAACAATCATCTGCTTGGATTCTTCTTTGTGGTTACAGACATTGTATAGCACAGACCATTAGCTAAAACCTTCTGCTGAACCCACATACTGCTCCCTAGATATTTACATAGCATGAACAATCGTGAACATTCACAATCTATGCTAGGCTCTTTTCCTGCCTTCTTTAATCAAGAAGCTGATTTGGAACTGTGAGACAGAAAGGAATGATGTATTACCAGAACTCTGACACATTTGGAGTTACTTTTGTCTTATAGTTCGTAACAGGTTGACAACTAATCATGTCAAATCAATGCAATCTCCTTTTAGAGCAGAGATTCAGGTCTTGTCGGTAAGATATTAACATTAGATGCCACATACTTCAGACCAGTAAAATCTCAAGTGACATGTTCGTAAAGGGAAGTGTGCTCTCCCTGCAGTTACTGGTTGGATGCTCATTTCCATAGAAAAACTGTCAATGGCTCACTGTCAAACTGGAAAACTCTATCAAAGGGACTTTCATACGGGCTGTATTTTTAAATGTGCTTATTAATGCCTTAATGCTCAGGATGGTGGATTATAGCCTTTGCTTATTACAATTACAGATCAGAAGAAACTGGAAGGGGATGTGAATACGTTAGCTGAATTCACAATGATCTGGAGAAACCGTTTAAAAATCTAGATGAAATTCATTATGAATAGAAAAGATTTGACTTGGGCAGGAATAAATCAGTTCTAAACATACAGCATGAGAATGGCCACTTAAGGAGCAGTTCAGCATAAAAGGAACTGTGTCTATAGCGCAATATAAACAGAGTATTAGTCAACAATGTCTTGCCGTTATGAAATCAGTACAAGAATTGTGCATCTAATTCTGATTATCACACTATCAAAAATTGGTGGCACATTTTGAGTGTGTTCAGAGGAAGCCATTGAGGAGGATGCTCAGGGCTCGGTAAAACATTACCTGAAAGGAAAAACTAAGATCACTTGGGCCTGATGAGTTCACAAAAGAAACCACCTGTAGAAGGGCAGAAATGAGTGTCTGTGGATAGGAGAAGATGTTGAACAAATGTGGAAGTTTGGAAAGTGTGAGATGGTAAGAACAGTGAAGCACAGAAATAGATGGGTAGGAGAGTTGCAGATCTACTCCAAAGGTTAGACCAACATCCCTCAGAAATTACCTAGGTAAAGAGATCCTGCCTTGAGGCAGGGGAAGGAAGTAAACAACCTCTTCCAGGCCTTGCACCCAGTGGGCGATACTGGGTGCAAAGCTGCATGAAATTACAAGCTGACAGCACTGCAACAAGAAAGGGTGTTTCTGAAAATTAAAACAAACAAAAAAAACCAATATATTCTACCTTTGCAAAAAATCAAGTAAAAAATAAAACATTGCCATGAATAGCCATCTCCCCTCAAAGAATTTAAACTCCAGTTTCACCATTTGCTGCCATGTACATCTCACACAAAGGACTTTTACATAACCCTCCCTATGCTGCAAGTTTTGATTCGGTGCCAACAGCTGCTTCATGCTTTTCAGAACAGACTGCTGGACAAGCAAAAGCAGAAAGAGGCTGGCATAAGCAAAACAGCACCTTTGTTTATAAAACAAATACTACTTTGGAATCTGCAAACTTTTCAGTCAAAGAATTTCCTTGTCATAACAACACATGAAGTGCCCCATATTTATAAGAGCACATTAGAAAAAAATCTAGGATGTGAGATATTATTGGCACAATATTTGCCATTATTTCAGTGTAGAAGGAGGTCAGTGGATCTTGGGAAGTCTCAAATAGTAGAGAGTTACCCAGGAATTCAAGTCATGATGATAAAGACTCAAAGTGTGATGATTAGCCCAAAAAACGTTCAGGCTGAAATTTATTGTGCGTTTGTTACCAAGTGCGTGAAACACATTCCCAGAGACAACAGCCCAATCCAGCAGTGGACATTAATTGTAAAGGGAACAGCATCATTTGCTGTGAAAGAAGGTAATCAATGGGTGGAGGCATCAATTAGACATCTGAGGATTAAAAGATTAAAGCTCCTGGCTGTGGTATGCAGTTCCCCTAAGAAGGAAAATAAAGAGAAGTCTTGGAGCATCGACCAAAGATGATGAAAATAGAAAGCAGGAGAATTAGTCATTTGTGATGCTGATGAGAGAAATATTAAGAGTCATCACAAAGACTGAAATAACACCTTGCCATTGATCTCTGTTATTTGTCTCCTTACCAAAACCATTCTTAAAAGCAATGTTGGCAGAACTGATCACTATTGAGGACTTTTACTTAGCAGTAACAATGAAAGAGAGGGTCACTAACAAAATTTTCCTTATTCCAGCAACAGTGCACAGGTCTCGGCCTCAAGAATACATATTTAAAAGATAGCTTATGACTTCACGTGTCTATGTGTATAATACAGAAGAGTTGCATGGTTTTCACAAAATGTGATCCTTTCAGAGGCAGGCACCCAGAAGAAAGAATAAAAATCACACTTCTGTTTTTCCTAGGTCCGATACTGAGCTCCTATTTCATGGTTCCCCTTCCAGTTGAGGGGATAACTTTTCAGTACTTACCAACCTGGTTTAAATAAACTTGAATACAGGAGGAGAAGGGCAGCGTGCATATCTGCCCGCACGCTCGGAGGGATGGACTTTGGAGGAGGCCTTGTAGTGGGGGAGCTCTGTACAGCATCCAGTGCAGGGGCTCTATAAATTACAGCCTTGTCCTTTATTTTTAGTTGATCTAATGCAATGTGTCACCTATAACTGCACTCTTTTCCATAATTAATGATGCCTAGGAAAATATTCTAAAATTCTCCTCTGATAAGCACCTAGACAAACTTGATGTTTCCTCTCTGAGACGAAAAAGAGGACGTTAAGCTGTTTTCACCCCCACATCCCTCGAGCCATGAGAAGTACCAGATCCATCTCTGCTGGGCCAGACTAAGCCCTGGTTCACCACAAACTCAGTGCAGTACCGACAAATGATCTCCATAGTAAATGATGCAAATAAGAAATGTCAGCATGTTCCAAAATTCCTCACTTAATCTTATTGCCAGTTGTATAGTCTGGATAATCAGTAAATAAATCCCTCTAACTTTGCTCAAATCCTTAGGGGCTGAATACACAGAGAGCACTTTCTAATTCATTCTCATTAACCTTCCCAGCTCCAAACAAAGCAATTTCCTACTTCTCTTAGCATCTGATTTTTCCACTGGCCTCTGCAACACCTGATTTAGCAGCAATGATTTCTCACTTGTGATTTCTGTTTCTAACTGGCATTGTTCTTTCTCCTCACACATATGCTTGCTGGAATAGCACGAATCAGCAAGATTTAAAACCTCCCATTCTCAAGTTTGAAGCCCCTAAAGGGAAATTGCAGTTGTGATGCCAAGGAACACAGTCGTACGTTATTTGACTTTTCTTCAGCCAGGCTGACAGCAGAGGGGGGGAGAGGGAGGAAGGAAAGGGGAAGGGAGAAGAAGATGGCATTTTAATAGCACCCACACTGATTTCACACAGTTGGATCGCTGTGCTCCAGAGCGGCACCATTTCCTTTCCCCTTTGCCTCGCGTTCAGTCAATACTGCTAAGCCAGGCTCTACGGGAAGGATTCTCAATCTTTTTCTCCCAGCATGGACCACAACCTAGTGCAGAAATCTGTCTTCTGGACACCTCCCCTCCCAGGCTAGCTGGCTAGCCCCCCTTTACTCCTATTTTTGACAGGCCATTACCAACTCAAGCGTTGCACAGACCACCCCACCCACATCCCAGATATGACTAAATGGGCCAACATTCCTGCCACGACAAGATGGATTTATCCCCCCATCTCTTGCCCCAATTCTCGTAGACTCTGTAACACCCCCAGTAATGGCTTATCTGAAAAAAATTAATAACAGGAATGTATTTAATCTAATTTAGCAAGTGGACATACAAGAACCATCAGCGTCTTATGTAGATAAATCTACCTTTCCCGGATGTTAGTCATGCGCCAAACATATCTTGGCCAGAGTTCTTGTCAAAACATTTCATTTGATAATTCAGGTCTGAAGATTCAAAGCTCTCATACACATTAATCGTTTTTCCATAAGCCCTCCATCAGGCAGAGTGACAGTGGTCTACAAATTCTGGCAGGAACTCTTACCCCAGTAAAGCGTCACCAATCACCACCATCCATACTCCCCATTTAAGAACTCCTTTAACTATGCAAGTAAAAATGTGAGCTGCAACATTCCTGTGGCAGAAAAGCCTCAAAACAGATCAGGAGAGAAATCTGAAAACACTGAGAGCTTTACTGAAGTGTAACAAATATTGCTAAACAAAAGAAAATCATCCATCCAGAAGCATTTTGCATTCGTGCCACAGGAACAGAAATTGAAAATTATTGGGTAAAATTATTTTCAGGGAAAGAAATGAGTTGTGAGCAACTATGCTGCGCATAATCCTGGACCCCAAAGGAAATTAGATACTGCTTTACAACATAGCTTCCATTTTGTATAAATATGCTAAAACCCTTCTAAGTATTCTACAAAACCAATAGAAAATAATTTTTTTTTCCTCCCTAAAATAAAAGCAAATTGTATTTAAGAGACAGTGAAATTCTGGTAAGTTAATACACATACCTGTAAGCAACAAACATAAACACTTCATGTTATAAGACCACATGCTTGTTGGCACAACCTCAATTGAAACTATAAAGTCTAAAGCTTAAGTCACTCTGCCCTCCTCTCTATGGGGAAGTTAAAGGACATCAGTGATTAGCACTCTACCCTGAGCAGACGCAATATGGAGTTTACCTTTGCAGCTGAGAACACCTGGCTTTATTGTTGCTACAAACAACCCTAACCTCGCACTTCCATTGGATATTTTTCCAAATTAACTTTTTAAATTATCTATGGCATTTTCAGTTCAAAGGTTTGTTCCCCCCGCCCCGTTACTCATCAGCAGTAAAAGGTAAAGTCGAGACTCATTTGACAGCTGTCATTTTTCAGCTCTTGCAGAGCAAAGTACCATCAAGGAAGCCCGTCCTTGTGGCAGCACGGTGAAAACACAAATTGCTTTCAGACAGGGAACAGTAGCTCACAGACACGCTCCCAAGAATTAGAACTTTTTTTGTCAAGAAGAGAGAAAACTGCCACAGCATTATAGGGCTAGCCCCTTTCTTTTTAGAGGCTTTATGCCTGCTGAGCAAAGCTAGGCAGTAAGAGCAGTGATTTAACGTATCGTCCCAATGACTGAATGTCTCACAGTACAGTTACCGATAGAAAAATTTCACTCTTCTTCCCCCATGGTTCTATTTTAAAACATTTTCTGTAATAAAATTACTGTGAGACAGCTAAATCCAAGGGCAGGCATGGAACTTGAACCCATGGCCTTCTGGCTTAGAGGTGAGACTATTCCTAACTGAGCCAAAGCGACACATACATAATATGCTTTCAAGGTTTTTAGAGAGCTCTGTCATGATTTAAAAACACTAAGTCTTTGTGGTATAAACCACAGCTCAGGAAAGAACTGGGGCTCCCTTTTTACTGCTAATTTTAGCCGATGAATTGTTTATAATCTCCTGCAAAATACATAAAGCCTTATTCTGCCTTAAGCTAAGAGAGAACAGCCTTTCAAAACTGATTCTTAATTATAATGTTCCCCTGCTAGATGGGATGGAAGCAGGTTCCAAAATTGTGTCAGAGTATATGAAGTGATAAAATGAGGATGGGTGAGCTATTTTTAAACACACTCTAAGACTTTGAGGTCAAAATCCCTGAATTTATAGCCTTATGGCCATATTAAGACTCATGAATTAATAAGACCTGCATGGTGAGATTCAAATATCATTTCATTTGAGACAACCTCAGGCTTCAGAGCATGTGTTCCCTACCAGTCTGCCTGCCAAACTGGGGCCCCCCAGGGAGCCACCTTTAAGCACACACTGTATCCCTACTGTACACAGGCATTTGGGAGACAAAGGGGATGAGATACTTCCATCGCAGCATATTCCCTTCCCCTCTCTTCTTCCCAAGACATTTTGCCTTTCCAGATGAGCAGGAAGCAAGTGGGTTGGAGAGAAAGCCAAGGAGCCTTAGGCAAAAGCACGTAATTGCTCCTTACTCTACCTGGTCTGGAAAGCTAATAGAGCCTCAGGCCCTGGTGATATTCCCGACTCGCCACAGTCGCATTTCCCATTGGAAGAGGGCAGCTGCTGGCACTGCCCGGGGAGCTCCCTGCTCGGGGCCAGGGTGGAGAGCTGCTGCTGCTGCCCAGGGACATTCAGCTGGTTTACACAAAAGCGATCCTGCCCTCTCCTACATGGTTTCTTCCCCACTGCAGGGAGAGGGGCTTTAGAACAACTCCTGAAATAGGTTTTAGAAATACTTTTTAGAAAATCCAGTTTTCTAACAAAATCGTTGTTCCGTTCATGGAAATAAGCCACATACAGGCATCACCTGGGAAGGAACTGGCACTGCCTTTGTGCCCACAAGTTTCCCAGCACTGACGAGTAACGCTCCTGCTCTCAGTTTTGACTCGTGGCAGCATTTGGCTCTGTGAAAGCTGTCACACTCTATACAACACACTGGTTTCTTTCCAATAATGATCAATGTACACCATTTTTTTTTAAAAAAGCTTCCAAGTGAGGAGAAGCAAACTGGACAGAATTTCCCTGCCCTACCAGTCAAAATGGAAATAGCTCTCGTACTCTTTCCCCTATCTTTCTTGACAAAAAAAGCTTGAAAAGCTTTTGTAGAAGGTAGAGCTCCTCTTGAGGCCAAATCAGTGGCAGCAAAGGCTTTAGGGCTCTTAGGACACTGCAAAATTATTTGCAGCATTTACATTGTTCATTTTGTGACTGAGGTAAGGTTTTATGGGAAGCCATTGCACAGAGGTGAGCGAAAGAGAGCTATTAATTTGGAAAAGACCAGATAGTGGTTAGAAGCATCAGAGGAAGACAAAAGGCTCTAAAGTTATTTTCAGGTGAGTGGATTTAATTGTCCAATTTCTGCAATTGCAGTTATCTAACCATCACCTAAACTCGTCATTTTTTTCTATTTTTATTTCCTTGCAGTGATGTATAACATAAAATGCTAATTGTAGATGGCCAAAGCAAAAGTAAAAACTTTAGTCAAAACACTCAATCCTTTTTTTGATTGCTTATGAATTGATAAAGCAATAAAACCACTTAACATGCACAAAACAACAGCCTTGTAAAAAAAGGTTTAGTACAAAAAAGGCCTAGTAAGCGGTTAAAAAAAAAAATGCGGTGTTCTTGGTTCTGTTAGTAATTAATGTACACTCATGTTTTGATCAAAAGCAGTTACTGAAATGGGTTCTGTATTATATTTATTAGAAGACTACCATGCACTCATCAGCTTTAGAGGGTCTCCCACTTGGAGCAATGCTGAATGGATCCATGTTCCTTCCTTAGGCATTTGGCAAGTATTGTATATTTTTACAAATCCATGGTATTAAACCATCCTATAAGCATTGAAGACTCATTCTTACAAAACTTCCCTTTCTTAGTCTGAAAACTCTTACCATTACAACAGCCACCAACGTGGTGAGTTCAGAGACACTTTCTCTCTCTTGTGGTTGAGAGATGTCCTTCCTGTATGGCTACAGATGCCTGTTACTTATTTGAGAATTGTTACTTTTAGGAGTTGGGTCTTATTTATCTCCAGCTGCAGTCACTAGGAATCTTCCTCCCAACATCCACCAGCATTTCCTCAGACTACAACAACTGCTTCCTTACATTTCAGTAGCGGCAAAACCAGTTTTAAACCTTTTCCTACAGGTGCCCTTCACAAGTTCGATTTTCAGGCACACAGAATCCCTGAACTCCACTCTGCACCACAAATCATCCTTCAGCTACATCCTGTACTCCTGCATCCCACTCTGCTCCCAGCAAAGCCCCTGGCAAAATTCCCCGAGAGTTTAATAGTCCCGTCCTATTCCCCCCAAACCCTAACCAAGGTTAATTTCTTTTCTCCAAGTATAAACAGAAATCAGCAGGTAAAAAAGTTTTGTCTAATGTGGCACTAAGGCTGTGGAATTTACTCCCATGTGAGAATGGCACAATAAAGTCATTTTTTTAAAAGTAAATTGAAAACATTCCAGTCCTCTCAGGCTTACGACTATTAGCTTTAGTTTCTGCACAGCACTGTAGAATGTCTGGCATCAAAGGCACTTTGTACATTGCACTGAACTTGTATTGGACACTGTTAGTGGACTATTAATCACAGTGAACAAAGATCCCATGCAAACACAAAAAAGGACTGATTTTTCACATGTGCAGCATGTACTAGAAAAGGTTAACACCACAGTTTTCTGGATACTACACATTTTGAGACACAAAGTGTTGACAAGCCGTCTGAGAGGGTGCAGATTTTTCAATTGATAATTACATGTTCCACGTTAAACAATTCTTATATGTGCCTAATACTCTCTAGAATTAGACAGAAACATACCTCAGTGTAAACTAGTACCATTGAAATTCAGATGCCTACAAATGCATGTGCTTCTTTACATCCACACGCAGATACCACATGTGTGTGCAGGGGCAATGGTTATTGGCAAGCAAATCTACAATGTTGTGAACCGTGGTTCACATAAACCATGAATGACCATAGTGGGAGAAAGTGAAGGCGTATGCAAAACACGCCCTAACAGATCAACTAGCCTGAGGGAACACAACTGTATGGTTGGAAGCGTTGGAAGAGGAATGGGAACTGAACCAGTATAAAAATGAAAAGCCCTGAACAGAAAAACCAGTCAGCGGCCAGGCAAGCAGCACAGGAGGCATGGAGGAAAGACCGTGGTCTGGAATGACAGGCTGTATTTCGGAGTGCAACTTACTCGCAACATCAAAGGAGAAAATGCTGTGTAGCAGGAGCATGAGTTACTGCTTTCGGCTCCTCATGGCTGTCACGGGCAGTTTCTTGTCACCCAGACCCAAGCAGGGGAAAACCTGAGTCACTGGCCCCGAAGCTTGCTATTTGACAAGATGATTTCCTCTGGGTTCATCAGAGCCAAGTATTTTGGCTACCAAGCTTTCACGGACAAAATTCTTGTACTCTTGTACCAACTGTCTCAGGTGAAACAAAACTTACTGTATCATTATAATTCTTTCCTAACCAGGACAGGAGATGTGAAGGGAAGCAGTGAGAGAATAAATTGCTACCCTCAAAAAAGAAAGTTACGTTGTGTGGAATCTCCTAAAAGTATCACCAATATACACCCATATCCAGCCATCAGGTCCCAGCAGGGCTAATGCAGCAGCTCCTGCTACTGCCCAATGGACTGGGTGCAAAATCACAGTATGAAGGTATCAGCATGGTACTTGGGTCTATGGAGCAGCAAGTGCAACACCCACACTAAACAAAATGGGAAGAAAAGTGATGCAAGTACACAGTTGTTAGTTGAACCATGACTGCCTGCAAGACTTTTGAACATGTTTCTAAAGACAGACTTTAAATAAAATAAAAAAATAAAAATAAAAGAAAGAAAGATGGCAGGGCATGCCAGGCTCAATAAGGTAACTGATTTTCTGACTAAAGGGAAACTTGACAGATCTTTGCTTCAGCAAAGTGATACCCTTAGGAGACTTGCAATTAAGTTTATAAAGATGGATATTAATGAAAGAATGGTACAGTAAAAATACTGCTGAACAGCTAAATAAATTATAACAGGGGAAGAAGAACTAGCAGCCTTGAAGGATTTCACCATCGAAGTGTCCAATGGATCGGTCTTACTGAAACAAAACAGCATGAACTTGCCAGTTAAATTTGTTTCTGCCCATAACACAAAATTGTGAGGTACTGTCAACACAACGGGGGATTCAACAGTGTCCTGAAACACGCAGATAACTTCAAGGATTGGAAAAGCAGAAACAGGATAAAAATAATAGTTATATGCAGACAGACTAATGACGCCTGCTGCGCTGGACCAGGAGCTCATCAGCTAGCAATAACAAAGGAAAATGAAGCCCAAACACCTCTAACTGGGCATCAAGATAATTCTGAGACACTGGTATAATGTGGCCATGAAAAGAGCAAATGTCTCTGTTATGAGCAATGCAGGTCCATACCCTTCTGTATGGTACTGGTGCGATCTTTTCTGGATCACTGACAGAAGCGGCTATATGCCTTCTGGTGAAAGATAACTTTTTTTACATTTCCCTTGTCTCCAGGGCTGCTGCACTATTTCCTTAAGAATCAGATGAAACTGCATGGCCAGGACAAGAGGATTTTCTTACCATAGCATTGAAGCTGCTTTTCAGCCTGCACAGGCAAGAGCACTGCAGTCTTTGAGAGCCCTAGACAGTTAAATTGAAATAACTCTGCATCTTATATGAACTATATGGCGCTCTTCCTTCCTCCCCAACAAGGTCCTTGTCCATGTTCCAAAGCATACTCCCCTGCCTCAGAGCTGGAAAGGGTGCTGCATCAGCTCTCCCATTAAGCTGGGGAGTATATCTGGGAGCAAAGAGCAAAGATATTTAGTTAGTGGTCTCCAAAAATTCCCATAAACACGCTGATCAACCCAAAGCTACTCCTGCTACTTACTGGGCCTGGGAAAAGAGGAATGTGGCCTTTGGAAAAGACTTTTCTTAAGAAGCCACTGGGCATGGAGACTGTGGTTTGACCACTTTCTGCAGAGGGGGCTGGTGAAGTCTGTGCAGAGTGATTTAGGGAGCCTGGTGAGACTAGAGCAGAGAAGTGGTGTAAGGAAACAACTCCTGCCCTTCCATGCATGATTTTCCCATTCCTGTCTCTGAACTGGAGGATCAGTCCCCTGAATCTTCACCTTCTACTAGCTTGTATGTAGGTAGGAGAGGGGCCTAGCCATAAAAAGTGAGCGATCTGAAGGGCAGGAGGAGCAAACAGAAACTGTCACTGTCAGTACACTGAGCTGGTCCTACAGGTTGACTTGTCACCTTCTGTCAGCCTTCCAGATGCCTTCATCCAACTTAGTAAGAGAGCGTGATCCTTCTGTGAGAGGAGCAGGCTGCTGAAAAGGCAGCGAAACAGCTGACTAAGGATCTTGATGCTCCCGCTATCACATGGGCTGCTGGTTACAGCTTCCTTGTAATGGAGGAGGGGAGGAAAAACTTTATCTGAGACCCTAAAATTAACATTTAAATTGATGAAAGCAAATTGGACTGTATACTTGGTACTAAGTATCGCACTTGAGACAATCACCATGTCAGCAACTAGTCTCATCTAACAGAAGGTTGCTTTAGAATTATTGGAGGATCAAATGGCACATTTGAAGATCTGCCACTCCAGCTAAACCTCCATATCCATCCCGGGAAAACTTTTGGGGTGTTTATCAGAGGGGAATGGCAGAAGGGAGTGAGAGGGAGATGAACTCTTTAAAATATAATTTATATTCTGGCTACCTTCCTTTCATAAGGAGAAAAAAAAAAAAAGAAGAAAAAAAGAGAGTTCGGCTTAAATTACAGGCATCCGGACAAACTCTCTCAGCCCCAGAAATTCATCCTACATGTTGATTAATAGTCAAACTATTAGAGCTTTAGCATGAAAAATAGGCTAGGCTTCAGCTGAAGATTGCCTGTAGCTAATGATGCAGTGGAATGAACATTTTCATTCCAGCTAAACCATTCCTGTTCCTGTAAAAATAAAGAAATCCAATCTTGGGTTACGAAAAAGACTCAGAGAACTGTGCATACTTACTGGCTTAAAAGAATGCCATACATTTTAACAAATCTGCATATACAGGATATGTTACCTGTGAAGTCAAACATGCATGTAATTACATACATGTACACACAGAGAATAAATACCTGAAGTGAGATCAGGGAGCAGAAGTTGGTGACCATAACCTGGAATTTCACACGTACAAGTGTATTACAGGGTGACTAGATTTTAACATAGCTCCCATCTCAGGCTAAAAAAGATTAAAATGTAATAACAAGAACACTGCAAGGAAGTCCAGTGGGCTGTATAGCATCTGCTTGGCAAGGCTGCCTGCCATAGGCAGGACTTGCCTGGAGATCTCCTTGTGGTTCAGCCCCTGGCGCCATCAGTTGGGCTTGAACTCAAAAGCAGTGGAAGGAGGTAATTAAAAGTGACTCTGCAGCACTCTGCTGGCAAAAGACAACTCTTCTGCAGCCTCCAAAAGAGGGTGGGAGAGGATTCAGGGGTATGTAAGGGAAGGCTTGTGTCTCCAGCTGTGGTGATTTCCATTATGGAAACACAGCACTTCACAGCTTTTAACCTTTATGCCGCTGAAGTCAAATATCAACTTTTTGTTTTAATTTCGGCACATAAAAATGCAAACTCCAGTTTGGTTAATGTCATCAGCACATTTTCCCTAAGGCGCAAGTAAGGTGCAGAGTTGAAAAAGCACCACAAGGTAGAAAGCTGAAAAGTGGAATTGCACACAAATAGTGATTGCCACCAGCACTTCTGCTGGCTAGACCAGCGATTTTCAAGACCATGGAACTCAGAGGGTGTGGGGGAAGGCCACAAGGTTCAAACCATCCTGTTGGCTGCAGGAACAACTATTAAAAGAAATTAAGAGAAAAGTCAGACCCCAGAAGGAGCAGAAGACACTGTGTTCCAACTCTAACCAGCTGAAGGAAAGTTTATATAAAAACAATCACTTGGTTGGTGACTCATAAGGAAAGAATCCCTCAGCTTTCTTCAGGGAAACCCAAGTAAATAACATGTCTAAAAACACATGAAGATGGTGTTGTCTGTTCTGTTACGATACTCAGTCCACATGATAAAACCTTTGGCAGCAGAACAACCTACTGAGCACAGTTCTCTTTGGGAAACCCAAAAAACAGTAAGAACTGCCGTGGCTGCTTGCAAAGTCTGCCTCATATTCTAGCTCTTGTATGACATGTCAAATGCAAACTGGGAAGAAATGTGAAAAGAATGCTTTTTGTTACAGCATTGGAGAGTGCTTCTCTGTTGACTACATGCAGTCGTGCTCTCAAGATATATAAATGCCTGGATTTCAATACATTCTGCATCTTTTAGAACTAAATGTTACGGATTCAAATATCCTGCTGTACTACGCCCAAAGAAACTGAATGAAAAGCTCGCTGCATGCACAGCCTCTCTGGAATATGTTATCAGACACACAGCAGGCTGTGCAAGAAATAGTACTCTAACCAAAGAAGGGATGGATTTAACTTGCAATGTATGACTTCTTTGGCTATGAGGGTTTTTTTCCTTTAATTTTCTTTCTTTTTTCTTTTTCTTTTTTTTAATTAGCACAACATTTTGGAAGCATGTTGTGTGTTTTTAAGCATATCTTCCAGCAAAGGGACTTTAAACTCAGTAAAGTAAGTTCATAAAAATAAGAGAAATTTACAGTGGTTTCCAAACAAATGACCAGATCTGAACACCGTGACGCCTGAACTTGGACTGACTAAAAAACTCTTCTGTTGGAGATTCCAGGTAGGAATATTAACAAAAGCATTCTGTGTCAAGCAGAGCTTACGTTCTGTAGCAAAGCTGTTTAGTTTTTGCAGATGTCCAGGAGGACAGAGTGGAAACTTGGTAGCAACTGCTTAGTAATTTTACCTCCCTCTCTAATGAGTTTTTAGCTTGTTAAGTGTGAATGTGGACATTTTAATTTGCACTGGAAACCTCTCCTGCCCAAAGTTATTCCTTTTCATACCGAACATAACGTGTTTCAGTTTTTGCTGCTCCCTATACTTTCAGCTGCTGTAGATCCATAGCAGACTCCAGAAATTTTCCAGGATATAGCCAGAAACTTGTCAAGAAAAAAATTGAAAGCTGGAAGCACTGAAGAGTCATTCCCAAGGGATTGTGGAGTTACCATAGTAAAGCAGTGTTTTTACCAAAATGCTCAGCAACAAAAGAGGTAGCATCACTGATATTTGAACTGTAATTTTCCATTGTCAGTTGGGGGTTGAATTTGGAAGGAACAGGGTATTTGTGACAATCTTTCAGGTATTTGTGACTATCTGTAAACTCTGGTAGATAGCTTAATGCTCTTCTATATATGATGAAATATATTTTATAAAAAGCTATGAAAGAGCAGCCGAAAGGCCACCAATACTGAAGAAGCAAGAGCTTCGCACAGAAAAAATGCAGCTGCAAGTAAGATACAAGTAACTGCTTTAAAACGGGAGCATCTTTTAGGTCAAGCAAACCATTCCAACATCCGAAGTGGAAGATTCAACTAGAAAGAGCATAGGCAGGAATGACTTTGCCTGAAAAACCAGCAACGCACAAAAGTGGAACAGGTCACACTGAGAAGTCCTGCATCCTTTTATCTTTCATGGAATGGCAACATTCCTGAGCTTTACCAGAGAAGAGACGCATATTTAAGTACTCCATTGTAAATTTGTGTTCCCTTGCTTTACTGTCATGTTGTTCATAGACAGTTACCTAGGAACCTGGTGCTCAGGACAGGTGAGCTTCTGCTTCCAAGGACCCACTGCCTACAAAGGGAGAGCAAAATCGTCTACAGTCAAGTGATCCAGACTTGGAAGTAATAATCAGATTATTCTAGACACAGATCCCTAGAAATACATGCAATTCCCCAGTCAGATCCCATTAGGAAAGATCTGAATTTTGATGGGAAAATGTTGATACTTTTATACACTGAAGGAAACCCGTTCAACATACCTGAGGCAAAAACACACACACACGTTCACTCTGTCTTGGGTAAAATCCTTTGAAACAAAAGGATGGGGAACTTCATATGCATTCTTACATCTAGGCTAGTTCACAAGGATTACTGATTTTAAATCACTTGAACAACGGACCCAACAAAACCACTTGAGCAAATTTCCAATTATACTTAAGCTGAGATGCTTCCACCAGTTAAGGACGGACACTCAAATGAACTAGTGTCAAATCTGAGAGATTAATTTAGGAGAGTCTTGTCAGCACATGTTCTTAAAAGACAGGCAGAAAGAAATCACTGCACACTCAAAAGATGTTGGAGTGAGGTATTTTTAGAAAACAAAAGATGAAGACATCTTGCCAAACCTGCTCCAAACCACTCATAACACTGCCTTCTCGGGCTTGAAGAGAGAACTCCTGTGAAAGAAATCATGCTCCTTCTTTACAGAATTCATTAGTTACCAAACAATCCTAAATCCCATGTCCTCTGCTAGTCAGACCATTGATAAACAGGTAGTTTGCCTCAAGACACTCTGTTTCCAGAGGCACTTAATGGCTAGTGACAAACCTTTAACAAAAAACACAGACAGGACACTGTTCCGTAATTATCCATCGATTCTCTCATGTCATTCTTTGACTGCAAGGAACCATGTTTTTACTCTAAGTTTGTAAAATGGGATCTTGGTCCACAATTGCAGCTTCTAGACAAATAGTATCTATTCACAATATTAAAAACAGCTGCTGGAAAGGCATCATGCTGTGGCTTACAAAAGAAACTGTACAAATAAGATGGAACTAAATAAAAGAAATACGACATGGGACAGAAATCACAGCCCAAATCAGACAATGCCAGGACTGGTTCTAGGAAAGGAGAACTCTATTTTAGCAGAACACTAATCAGATTACAGAAACCACAGAAAAAACCAACAGTCCCCTAAAAACACACAACACTAAGGACAACACACCCACTCACAATGACTGAAATTCTAACTCCGTGGAAGTTGATGCCGTTGACTTCACCATGCCTATCTACCAGCCTTTCCATGACCTAGATTGGTTGCAATTAAACCATTTCTGAACATATGCATTCACTCATCAGGTTAAGAGGTATTTGCTGCAGAGCAGTATATAACAAAGAGCACAGATAGATAGAGAGTTGATGTTTTCAAACTATTGAAGACAAGTGAAGGACAAGCTTCCTAAAGCAAGAGCCTTGATTTTCACCATACCAAGGGCAGCACAGATGGTGTTAAGGACTGCAGACAATGCTGCATTTTGTTCTCACTGTTAGCCTTAGCTTTAACATTTTAATCAGGAGTGAGCCCTTAACCAGAAGTCATTGCTCTAGAGTTAAAAAAGTTCTACAAATAAGGATAAGAATTTACCTTTACATAGGGCATTGGTTACTTGTATGTACAGGAGACATACATTGGCCCACATATAAATACACCGGCTCTGGTTCATGTATAATCCCACAGCTCCAGACACCAACACATTTGAAGCTGCCTGGTGGTGTCATTGTTCAGAGAGTCAGACCATTACCTACATTGAAGACCTTAGATGAGGAACAGCAAGGAACTATTCCCATAGAGCTCCTTGGTGCACAGAGCTGGCATGAAAACTTCACATCTCTTGAGTGTTTGCAGCCACACCTCAGGTCACAGGTGATATAAAAGAGAGGTTGAGATATTTGAGGATGCTTGGCCTGTATGCAGCTGCAAAAGTAGATAACAGGGAGGCCTCTTCCATTTTTTTCACTGCCCTCACAGTAGAGCCAAGGGCAATCTTGCTCACAATCTCAGTTCTGAGAATCTGTTATCTGAATCAGCCAGATAAGCTTTAATAACTATAATTTAGAATTATGGTACAGCAGTTGTTTCCAGACTGTGGTCCTGAGCAACTACAGACTACTACACAGTGTCTGCAGAACACAGCTAGGGATAACTGGCCTGTGACTAGAAAGGCTTCTGTTCATTGTATGGAGGTTCCTGCTTCCACTAGAAAATATCTAGGTCTGCAAATCAGGCAGAATTTTAAACCACCAAACTACAACTGAATGCCAAATTACATTGCATAAGACTAATTTTTCTCATGGACTTTATCTTCCATGCTCTAGGTTAGCTGTTTTAGCTGATTTCCCTGAATGCCCTTAGGTATGCTGCCTAGCAGTATAGAAACCCCAGCTGCTGAACAGGTCAAGTTAATACTGTGCAACAAATGTGACTGGAAAGTTTGAAGATCTGCTATTTAAAGGGTCTGTTATGCCTTGTGTAACAGCTCATGGTGTAACAGCTCTGTATCTACCCACCACAGAGCTTATACCTACCCAGTAATTTAACATATGCTATGTGAACTTAGTAGACATTTAATGACATAGAATTCTCTCTTTGAATTAAAAAATAACTTGATTATAAAAGAGGAAAATCAGAGGTTGAGTTTAAAAGAGAGACAATGTGAAGGAAATTGAGTAAGGCCACTTGTTTCTCAACTGCAGGAACAGGGATTTTAGGAGCAAGGGTATGAAAGTCACCAAAGAATCACACTGATCAAACACCACAAAATATCCATAGCCAGCTTCTCCTAGTGGAAAATACCAATTCTCCAAAATTGGCACACTCGATATGTCCAGTGTCATACAATACAACAAATAAAGACAGGGAAGACATCAGTCAATAAAAGGCACAACAGGTCTGGGAAACAGGTGGGACAGGAGCTGAGGAGTGACCACAGAACAGGGACACATGACATCAATGGAAAGAGAATTACAAGAGTGGAGAAGGCAGCTCCAGAATGGAGGATTTTACACACAGAACATGGAACTTGAGTCTGACTCTGCATATGGAATGTAATTATAAACCTATCTCCACAAAAAAAGGTAGGTAGGAAAGGTTAGAGAAATCCAGGATGAACTATGTATCAGATTAGACATTGTGTATCTTAGTTTTTGTCCAAAACGGAGTCAGGGAAAACAGCATTCAGTTCCTCATGATCATCTTGTTTTCCCTTGTAAATGAGAAAAAAGAAGTGCCTGGCCTTTTACCAGCTGCCCTCCACCCTCATGTCCAATGACTACATTTCCTGTTAAACTGTAAATGCTATGGAAGGGTGAGCCTGGTGACATTTCTGGCAGAAAAAAAATCTTTCAAATTTTTACTTACTCCCAATTACTACTGAGGAGGAGGGTTTTGTGCAATTACTGCCTTGGAAGACAAGGAAGATATTTTAGGATCGTCCCAAAGCTTTGTGATACTTGTGACCGTGTTTCCCCCTCTGTTTGGTCCCCCTTGTGGGTGACCCCATACTGTTGCACTAAAGGGGCAATCAGACCTTCCCGACCACAGCTATTCCAGACCTGGAGACACAGGGACTCCGGCTGCAGGCATCAGCCTGGAGTCCAAAGGACCTTTGTGGCAGAGGTTGGTGCAGCACAGTCCAGAAGCAGCTTCCTGTCTGCCAGCCAACTCTCAGAGCTCATTGACCAGGGCTGGGAAAGCATCCTTAGAGGCTGGCGACCCTCACTGCCTTCCCCAGGGCAAATCTCACTCTATGTCCAGAATAGGGCTGACACACTCCGTGATCTGAAACTTCACAACCAGAGAGTTTTCACCTTTCTGTAGAGCTTCAATGAAATCCTTCACCGGAGCGCAAGTGCTGCAAAAATTAGCTGCACCATAAAGAATGAAGAATTTAAAAATACTTTCAATATGCAGATCTCTTGCCAAAAGCACAGTAAAGAGCCCACCGTGAATACATTACCGAAATAAAAAAATGTTTGCTCATTTCTAAATTTCCTGGAGTTTGCTTAATGTCAGCAGTCCCGTTTAACAGCAGAAATGTAAAACTCTGTGACAGCTATTGAAGACCCGACCCCTGATTGGAAGTTACCAGCTTCGCTGGGACTGGTTTTGAAATCACCCAGTCCATTAGCCTGCATCTTGTTACAGTCAGTGCAACTGATGCAATACTATGAATCTCTTTTTCCCTGTACATTTTTAACTCTCTCGTGCCAGCAGTTACTCTACTCTTACAAGAATATAAACCAAGGCTGCTCTGTTTCTCAGAGAACAAGGTTGCATCTATCTAGTTTTGAACTAGTAAGTATTTAGGAGAGCAAGAAGATAGTTTTTCTCTGAAACACATTTTCACAGCCTTGAAACAGCGAGGAAGCGAGAAAGGGACTGAAAAAACAGCCTGCCATTTCGTTTCCTCCCTCTATTTTGGACTGCTTTTGACCCAGCATGTGTGCGCATGCACACTCACTAGCTTGGTCTGTTCCTTTATGCCGTGACTTCATTGTAAAATTCAATTCATCTGTTCGAAGCAATGACTGAAACGCTGTCTATAAAATTATGGCATTTTTCCACTTAAAAAAAAAGAAAATTTAACACTTCTTCATTTAAAAGCTATTTTTAAACCTAGTTGGCCTGAAGCCAATTTTAGTCATAACTGAAGTGGATTCTTCTTTTCCTAGAATTCAATGCCTTCCTTTTCTTAAATATATTAGTTAAAAAAAAAAAAAAGAAAAAAGTAAAACCAGTAAAGGCACAGTTTACACTTCTGTCTACACCACTTTACCCTCTGACATACCAGCACAGTTTGCTTTTCAACTTACTACTATGCAGCAAACCCAAACGAGTCTTTACTTTTTTTAGTTTAGGAACTTAACTCAAACATGGCCTTTAGCAATCCCGGAGCAGAACCACTTACTTTCAGTTTGAATCTGGCTGGGGCACTCGTAGAGCATCACCACAGCCAGTAACTGGCTGAGTCAGAGTTTATGTCTGGGAAATAATTGAAGACCTTTCAGAAACATGGCCGAATTTGAAAAAGAAAGCATCAGAGCCTTATTTCAAGGCAAGGATACATATGGCTTTTGGCACTATATCTGCATTTACATGTCAATAGCCAAGCATGAAACAGATGAACTGAGAGCGCTGTTGTCATATACGTAGGTAGAATGAGTATCCTGACTTCACTAAGTTCCCATTTTCCAGGACTGTCTCAAGAGACAGTAGGACATCTGGCCTTCTTAATGAAGTAGCTGATCTGGAATCTGGGTTTAGTAAAACTATTACCCGCACTTCCCCCCATCCCCCCAAAATACTGAAAAGTAAAAAAAAAAAAAAAAAAAAAAAAAAAGGCAGACTTGAATCTAAGCAATTAATATGTCACCAAGAAGTATTTTAAGGAATAACATGCAAACTGACCTGGCAGGGAGAATATTTTCCTTCTCCTTTCAAAAGGAATTCTGTTTTTCTCGGGAGAAAATTAAAACTAAATTACACTAACCGACTTTATATTCAGTGAATGTTCATAGGCACATTGTGACAACTCCACTAACATAATATTTATATATTTCAGTTCTACATGCTTTGTAAAGGGTATCAGTAAGCACAGCAATGCAAAATAATTAGAAGATAAGAACTTTGTAGTCACTTCATACACAAAAAGTAACTTAATCAGATTTGTATTTTTGAAGTTGAATTTTCTCAAGTCTGATCTCAGCACTGAAGCATTTGATGCTTCAAAGTAAGCAGAAATGATTGGCTAACTCAGGGCTTAAGGATGACAAAAGAAGGGTGAATTCTTTATATTAGAAAGTGTCACTTAGGGTTTTTTTGTGGGGTTTTGTTGATGTTTTACTGCTCAAGCCCCAAAGGATTTGGAATCAAAATTTCATAAGGACACAGCATCTATCTAATCTTTTAACCTAACAACATTAGAAGGATAATGAAAAAGGACTTCATGAGAATGTTACAGGTTTTGCTGTTGTTTTCAAACAGCAAGCTCTGGAGGGCTGTTTTGGGGGGATTTTTTTGGTTTTTTTTTCAATGAGGGTGATGCAGATGCATAGGGGAGGAAGCAGATTCACAAAGGTGGATTAAGACACTCAGAGGCATTCAGCTGCTCTGTCTTCAGCACCTGGACCGAAGCTACAGTGCTCTGCGCAACTCTGCACGATGCTCTGCTCTTCCTCTGCACAAGGCTGCGGAGTGGAGCTCAGTTTTAATGTTAGTAAGATGAGGCTTGCCAACATGTGCTTGCTGAATGAGGTAGGTCTCCATTACCTCATTCTACACGACCCTTTTACAGATTTTATCCAACAAAGCTTCAGAAGATAAATTTATCTTTAACCATGTAAGAAATCTCACTTACGTTAATGATTGTGCAACAATAAAAAGTAAAAATAAAAATGATTAGTAGTCTGCTGACGATTATAAACCCGCTTCACTTCCCTTCCCCCCCTTTTTCTTAGGAACTCATTACTCCAATGTTTATTTTTACTTCTGTAAATCTAAGAGTGGAAAGCTAAAGGCAGAGGTATAAAAGCAGGCACAGTCTGAATGGGTGGGTATGGGATCTTTACATATGTACATCTGACATGATCCACAGTACGAATGCCACACCAGGCAGCACTAATAGGAGGGTTACAGCTCTGCTAGGTAGCCAGTAAATCGGTACCTGCACAGGAAGGACGGATTATGCAGCTTTGAGAAACCACCATCATCTGCCACTCCTCTCTTCCCCCAACCCCTTCTCAAAAACCCTCATCACCTCCCAGATCTACCCATTTCATTTTCCATGCCACTAAGTGCAGAAGGGGTTTGAGCCTCTGCAGGCAGCTGCAGGTTAATGCTACCTGTCTAACTGGGATAACGTAACCTCCAGAATCCATCATGAATGACCTGTGTGAAAGAGAACGGAGGGAACACAGATGAGGATATAAGCAACCTTACAAGGAAGCGAGTGCGAGAAAAGGAGCAGGATGGTTTTCATGGAGATTTCTTTTGGAGTTACCTTCTGGCTGACAGCCCAGGCTAAAGGAAGAACATTCCCGAACCCACAGCAAGAATTGCCCTTTGCTCAGAGTGAAAGGAGAGCTAACAGATCCACCAATCCTGAAATCTCACAGATTTCTCTTCTTCTTGCTTATAGGTATCCTGCCTCGTGCTAGCAATCAACTCCATGTCAGATGCTACTAGTCCTGTCTCCGTGGGGTGCCCCACAGCTCAGGTCTCTGGAGAGCAGAGCCGGTCTGTGCAACTCCTGACCTCCAGACTCTGTTTCTCTGAGCCCCAAGAGCGCTTTGATGCCCCACCTATCCCCATTTCCCTTGACAGGGCATCTACAGTCTAACCTATCTCCTCTGGACATCAGATCAGCACCCACTGCAGCAGCAAAGCCTTCAAAGTCAGCGTATCATAAAGAAACATTATAAACATTACCTTGACATTTTAGTGTACACAGTTAACATTTACATTTGACACTACCGCCTATGTAAAGTCCTTCTCTCCATGCCATCAAAACACCACTTTTCTTAACCCCTTCCTACCCAACACTAAAAGCCCCTTTTTCTCAGACAGGCCTACAAAAACAGATTTTTGGTGCTTCTGAGCCAGCTACTATGGAGACAGAAGTGGTCAAAAACTGGTTAAAAATATAAATATTAAAACCAGACAACTTTCCCCAGCCTTAAGAACATTTAAAACACACTTGGGTCTTTCCCAAATTACCCCAGAAATGCTTCAAGCTCACAATGAGATGCTGCAGGCAATATTTCAGGGGCTACTTTCAATATTTGTTGTGAAGCATCTTTTGATGCTCTAGATACATCTTCCTAAGGGTTAATATACCAAAACAGGAAGGGGGGGGGGAGGGCGGAGCACAAAAGCTGTGCTTCTTTCCATGGTATGACAAACTTTCTCTGCATCATATTCCAAAGCGTGAGATGCGCAATTGCCATTCTTAAGCTCAGTAAAAATGGCATTGAAAAAGTACTAACCCTGGGAACGGCCTGATTATTAGTTTATCAGGTCAACATCAGCAAAATTGTCTTTTTATGTGCTGCTTGCTTTCAAAAAAACCTACCATGCATATTTCAGTTCTCCCTCTCCACACCCCACACCCTTCTGCTGCTGTCCAGCTGGAACACATCAAGGGTCTAGAAGCCAAGTCAAATGTTGACCCCACCCTCCTCCATCCATTTTAAGGCACCTTCAAAGCCAGTACACTGATCTAGTTCAGCTTAGCCAACAACGCCAGCAAATCTGTTATTTAAGACTTTAGTGCTGGGTTTTTATAACTGCCCATTAATACAAGCTTTGATGTATGGTCAAAAAATCCAGCTGTAATGAGTTTCATCAGACTGTAGTAACCTTTCCTCAGAAGGTCTTTATTACTATACCTTCATAATCTTTGGTCCCAATACTGTTTTATAGTATCGTTCTTACTGAACTGCCTTAAAAAAACAACACTCAGCAACACTTAACACACCTCCTTCCCCAAAATTAAAACAAACAGCCGTTAATAGTTTTCTAGAAGACACTTTTGCACCCACATTTTTAATAGGAGTTTGCTGTTAAGAGTATACAGGCAATCGTTGTGTGAACCAAAAGAGAAACCAGTTTTCCTGACAAAACCCTTGAGACAGGATACAAAAGGATTTTGTAAAAGGACAACTTACTTTATTGTTCCCCTTTGCAGGATGCAGCAAGGAGGAAAGAGGGGAAAAAAAGAAATATTAGATACATTTATTTTACATGCATTCAGTCTAAGTCATACAATCCTGGAAACAGCTCAAACCAAATGAGGAACTGTCTCAAAGAACATTCACTGAATCCTTTAGTTAGACAGCTTCTAGGGGAGCATAGGACATTCACAAAGGATTTAAAACGTTCAGTGAAGTTGTAGATTCATGCTGTTTCTCAAAATTTCCTCTCTACACAAACATTCTGATTCCACTTTTGCTTCCTCCAGTGTAAATCAGGAGCAGCTCCAGGGAAGTTGGTGGACACTAAATACAAGAGAGAAGAAAACGAGGCCTGAAATGATCTAGGGATGGGACAGAAGCCAGAGGGATTTTCGTGCGTTGGTAACGCTGAACTTCCAGTACGCAAAGCAACCCACTAAACATGTCTGCTTACCCTCGCATGACAGCCACTCCCTACAACATGCCAATGAATGGAAAGTTTCATGATCTGATTCTTTTTAAAAAAGCAAATATTGAACTTTTAGATTAGTAATAAAAATAAGGAGGAGATGGCATTAGGGGAGAGGGGAGAAGGAATGGATGGTGCTAGCAAGGTAAAGTGTGCCGAGCAAGTTACGACAAACATCTGTGCTATTTTTTTTTTTTTAATTGTGAGTTTTGCCACAAGCTGGCATGAACAGCGTATATTATACAGTGGGAAGTCAGCCAAAGTAAACACCAGCCTACAGTTGAGAAATACAGTCTGGAAAGGTTAGTCCCAAAGTTGTAGTCATTTTTTTAAAAAGGAGGTTTTTGGATGCATCAGTCCAGAAACACAGCAGTAAAGTCAGCTGGTAAATGGATATCCCATTTCAAAGTGAATTGGCCACAGTGTGATTTATATCAAGCAAGCTGACTTGCATATGGGTTGCAAAAATAAAAACACTGATTCATTGCTATCTGGGTGGCTGTCAAAGCCCACGTCCTGACAAAAGCAAATCTCCTGGGGGAAGGAGGTGACTTGGCATACTGCAAAAGAATTTGGGGGCTCATAGAGCAACTTTGAGGGGTGATTAGAGATAGTTAACAAGAGAGTGAATATATGAAGGTGAGTGTGCATCTCCAGGTGCAGGGGGCCCGGGAAGGCAGGCAAAAGGAAGTGGGGAAATGGAGGGATGGGATGATATCTAGCCTTTAATTTTTAATATATTAATGAAATTTGTTTAGGCAAAAGAAAAATTAAAAATCAACAACCTTGGACTTCACTTACAGCACTAAATTAGTACTAGAGACTTCATATTAATGGCAGTAAGTACTGAGCTCCATTACCACTGTAATCATAGAATTTTAAGCAGTGCCACCAAAAAAAAACCCCAGAAAAATTAGTATTCTTAGTTGAGAGATTTGCCCCCGGTGACAATTCAGAACAAATTTCTTTATATTCAGTGACAAATGCCTACTTTTCCTGCCACTGCAGAAGGAACCCAGCTAGGGGCAACTGTATTGGGTTTTACATCAGCATCCTTGTACGCGAGCAGCAGCACTGTTAATGAAAGCACACAGCTTAGCTTTCAAATTCCAGGCTGTGCACACTGCTCTGGCAGTTACAGAAAGCAGGCCAGCTTTACCACTGCAATACTCCAGGTTTACAGCACTATTAATCTATTTTTCATTTCTAAGCAGCAATTTTTCTACTTTTGGTGCCAAAGCCTTGGATACTCAGTTCCCAGCTGTGACTCGCACATGGAAAAGAGCGAGAAGGTCAGTCTGTGAAGGGGCTAGGGTACCTCTTTGCCTTTTTAACTCCGGGATCGCAAAGCTGTGGGGAAGCACTGAAATAAACACAAGTTGCTGCCATTTCCTGGCAGGCTCTCTTATATAAAAACACGGTCTCCAAATCTTTGAAGGAGAATAAAAGACTGGGGGGGGGGTGTGTATCTCTCAAACTATTTTATATTGTCAGAGGAAGGTGTGAAACTGAGGAGTATGCACAGCATTTTAATGAAACGCTGCTGATTTTTATTTAAGTTCCACCGAAGCTTCTAAGGTACTCTGGGCCTTGGAGCTTTTGCTTTGCAAAATTCAAAACTTTTACAGCAGACTTGCAGTCCGTGTTTGGACCTCTAGTCCTGTAGGAACAAAGGGCTTTGCAAGACTAGAGGAGCACCAAGTGTCTTTCCTGAACAGCTTGATAGACTACTGGGTGAATTTCAAGCTACAGGGGTTTGGAACAATAATGTTCACTCTTTTTGTGATGTAAAGATAATTCCAGCTCAAAGAAGAACTGAATTTTGACTCCCTTCTACTTTTATCTTTCAAGGAAGTCTCTCATCTTGTGTCTAAGACTCCTTTGACAGACTAACTTTAAACAACAAAAAAAAGAATTCTTTATAAACTTATCTTGAATACAAAATATTTTTAGGGGGAAGGGAGAGACAGGGAGACAGAGGAGAAGTTTAGAAATCCAACTACTCTGTCTTGTTTAAAGTACCAGATGTATGAATATGATAAACATGTCACAGAATGCAAGATTAAACCAGAGGCAGCAACTTGCTGTTTTGACATCGTTATTAAAACCTGAGCAAGAAAACAAAACAATACACTATTTTGATCCTAGTAATTAATTAGGTAACTTCTTACAACTAATCATTGTAAAATGACTTCTGATGGGCTTAGGTAAGAACTGATCTACTGGGACAGGCCACATACTGAAGAGTTATAATTTTTTTTTTTTTTAAAGTAAAGTCTCAGATACCTGGTAAGACTCCTGCTAAATTCCTATTTGACCATTTTAAAAAAACATAATCATTATCATAATCACTGTTTATTCCTACAAAAACTGGAGAATCCAGAAGTTCAAGGATTCTCTCATTTATCTTTTGATGGTAGCCTTGAAACTTGGTATGAGGAGAGGAAGCTGAGGGTTGTTTGTGTCCATAAATAGAAGCTGGAGGCGATGCAGACAGAATTATACTGGAAACCATGGAGGTATCGCAAGTATAAGGGAAATATGAGGAAGAGAAAGATGAAGAAGACAGAAGACAGCACAAGAGCTTGGACTCAAGGGTTGTAGCCCTCCCACAGAAAACAAGCAGAAAGCACAACAAATTCCATCAAAATCAAAGCACTGTTTCTCAGAATGGGTCTTCCACTGAAGGAATCTAGCAGACCAGCAGACTTACTGAAGAAGAGGTTAACCATGCATTAGAGAAACTTTCAAAAGCTCAAAAGACATTTTTGCTAAAGTTAGCCTTCTCTCTGGATACATCCCCTCAAACCCTCACTCAACATTAAATATCAAAATAATAAAGTCCAAAAAATATGAAATGGTAGTTGGGCATATTCCGTTTCCCACTTTCTGTCTTTTCCGTTAAATTAATAGAGGCTTTCTTACTGTATCTTGTTCAATTTGCTTCACATGATGATTAGCTGAGTAAAACTGCATTTGGAAAGGTTTAGCATGTGTTTCATACACAAAAAACATGCAGTGAATGAGTGAAATAAGTATACATGATTGCCTGGAATGCTTCTCCCATTTCTGTAATACAGAGCTTGAGGGAATAAACTCTTCAGAGCACATCTTTACCTTAGAAGACATTAATAGAAACAATGAAGCTCAGGAAACTCCCCATTGCTCAATGCTTTTACTACACAGATCCAGTGAAAAACATTTGGAAAGATTAGGTTTGTGCATTTGTTGTTTTTTTAAAATATTGAGGATTTATGCACAAATTGATCGTAAAATATTTAATTATGAATATTTCAAAATTACCACAGAAGAGTACAATGAAAAGGCTACCATTTCTTGAGATATTTTCAGACATCGTGTTTTCCCAGATGATACGATTTTTTTTTCTGACTCAAACAGACCAGCTACTGGAAAACTAGGGAGCTGTTTAACTTACTGAGGATTTATCAGGATAGACACCGGCTCGTAGCAGAGATGCCTTCCAGCTATCCACCTCCTCTTGGGAGTCACAGGCTAGCTCAAGGAAACGGTAATCCTTGTAAACATTCCTAGAACAAAGAGCACCACATTGTAAAACTAGCATTTTACTACTCTGTATCATGCACACAGCATTTTAAATCAAAAATCCTTTGGGATCAGAAATTACTTGGTAATTGTTTTGGACAACAGAGTTTATGGGACAGGTTCTTGTTTAATAATTGCATGGAGTACTTAAAAATATCTTAGAATGCCACAGCACAGCTCTGGAAATAATAACCATTTGAAAGCACCGTGAAACTACCTAAAATCAATTTTCCAGTTTTGCCAAAATGGGAACTTTTAGGGAAAAAAGGCTGTTTTGATGCAGAGGACAGACATAAGACATGCCAACAAAACTGCATGTCTTGTGACTGATTGCTGCTGTAACCAATAAATATCAAAATAATTAATGATGCAAATTTTCCCATGTTTCGTCCTTTCAGTGTATTATATACCCTTTTTAGCTTTTAGACATCATCAGTAAAAGGGGAAAGAAAACAATGATAATCAGGTATTCAAAAAAAAAAAAACAAATGCCTGTGTCTGCCATCGTGGTATGAAAATTGGGACACGTTTAAATAGCACCTCTTGCAGGTAATTCATATACTCAGATAAATATAGGGAATCACTTAATGGAAGAAGAGAGAAAGGAGGAAAAATACATAATATGCAGGAAGGTGGTACTTGTAAATTCTCCAATAAACAGAACAGATTTTCCCCTTACGGTTTAGCCATTAGTTTCTGAATTCAAATTCTATATACAGACCAGATTCGCTGTAAATTTGTCAGCCAACAGCCTTTTTAGGAAAGGCCATAAGCTTAGCTGACAAAGGTCAGGAAACCACATTTCGCTAGATCTTAACACTTGCACAAGAATCAATCTTCCATCGCAACCAGACTGTTTTCTTTCCTTAGCAAGCTATGGAGAAGGGGGAGTGAGAGTGGAGAGCGGGGTTCATGGAGATTACTTCACTTTCAAAGGCAGAAATGACAATGGCTTCTTTGGTTTCATTATGCAACTGCAGAGGTCATTTCTACCCCATATATTGAGAAAACCAACCTGAAGACACTACAGAATCAGGAAATAAAGATATTATTATCACTGCCTAGACAAATTTCTTTAGCATTCAAGGACTGGTGGGATTTCACTGTCACACTGCTGGAATAGAACCCACTTGATGTAATTGCCACTCACAGAAGCACTTCTCCCTTACCAACAATGTCACCAGACAGCTCCTACCCCTGCCTTTTGGGGCAGTCTCAGGAAACAGATGGGTAGAAAAATTGTCATTGAACAGTAAGTGCTCATGCCTGAGCATGAAGAAGCCATGAGACCTAATCATTAAATTATCAGCTGTGAAAGCAGAGTATGGCGTATACCCACCTCTGAACAGACGGAAATCGGGTATTTTTAGCAAGCTTATGGATGGCATTCAAAACTGCAAAGAATAAAGGACATACTTAGGTTTCCTTATGGCAGCGGCACAGTTCTCACCAATTTCAATGGCTACATCTGGGCAGCCAGGCAGGCGCGCTCAGCACTGGGTTTGCACTACGCGTCTGGATCGGAGACACCACCGGAGCGTGCTTCAGTGCCGCTCAGGGCAGCACACCTGCGTTTCTTTCCCAGATGAACCAGCCCGCAAAGGAACAAAGAGACACTAAAGGGTCAGATCGCATAGTTTAGGCAAAGCCACTGACAGCGTGATGATTGAAAGCTCTATGGATTTTTTTAATTGATTAGAAATATAAAATGAAACCTTTTTTGTCCCTGACTCTGAATGTACTTATCCTGCCTTAAGGCAAATAATAGCCTGGATGACCTCCTCAGATGCCATTATCTTGAATGGATGACAAAACACTTGAATTTTATTCAATTTGCAATATTGTGGAACTCCAAGTCAACATTTACTGAACAAAACAAAGAATTCAATAAAAATAGAGAGAAGCAAAATAAAATCACCAGATTAAAAAAAAAAAGCTTTAATTTATTGTTAGGAGAAACTTTTACTGAGATAAGTTTTTTGGCTAAGTTAACTAAGCAGCTATAACTTTGAAGAAATAGGAAGCTGAAATGGTGAAAGGGTACTCTCAGAAAAAATGGCTAAAAATAACAATTGAGCAAATAAAGGCCGTAAAACACAGTGATAGGGAAGTTCCAAAAATACTTATCTGTAAGAGCAAAACAACATGACACAAGCTTGTGAAAATATTTTTTCAGGACTGTCATGTTATATATTAAACTTTTTGAAATTTTGTGACTTGCTACATCAAGCATAGTTGTACGAGAAGGGATTTTAGCCAACCACTTTGAACAGATGGGAGCTGGCAGTCCTGCATTCCTGTCTGCGTATCAAGACTTATTCTAGATCTATGGACAACTTATGGCCAAGTGACTGATGTCTCTGGCTCTCAGAGGCCCGTCTCCCTGTAGTATCTGAGAACTCCACAATTTTAGTATAGCTAATCTTACCCCACCACCACCAGAAAGAAACACAGGTTTCAGCTTCAGAGCATAAAGGAGGAACTGAAGGACATACGCACTGAGCCAGAACTCATAGGAAGCTTACAGTAAGGTAAGTAAATGGATGCTTGCCTCCCAAATCAGCTTCCTTGCTACTAGAATTCCTTTGCCTTTCTTTCTTCCAGAAAGGCTGACAGGAACTTTTGGAGTTCAGAAAGGAACTGACAGGCACAGAAACTTTTCAAAGAAAAAAAAGCCAAAGTAACTTCTGAAAAGAGTGTGACCTTTTCCTGTTACTAGTGTAATCTTACAAAAACACGTTAACATGTTTTACTTGTTAGGAATCCACTGGCGTCGCACAGAAAGCTCTAAAAACGTTCTTGAAAACAATTCAGATTTTCTGTTTTGTTCTCTCTTCCACTTCTTCAAATTGCTGAAGATATCATCACAGAAACAGTTACTACTCAATCCTCACCTACTCACTCCATATGGAATACAGGGATGTCATGTTCTCATTGTCATCTCTATAGCAGCTAAATGGGAAGTTAAACACCAGAGAGAATGATATAATACAGGATACCAAGGAGCAAAAGAGATGTACTCTCAATAGTACAAATCTTGCTGATATTCAGGCATCTTTAAATCTAAGGGACCATAGAAACCAAACAGACACAATAAATGGGAATATGCCTAGAAGTACAATTTGTTTGCAAAATTTCCCTTGAATATTTAACATTTTTTAAATGTGAACACACAAACAGGAAAGCTGCATGCAAATACCACATCTACCTATGCTGGTTCCTCCTGTAGAGTCTCATCATTGTAATTTAATATCCTGCATAGTACATGAAAATATAGCAGCGTTACTGGAAATTAACATAACACTACTTTTTTCCCAGAGTGAAAAATAAAAAAGATTACCATTTGTTATCTGCAGGTTTTATTATACTCTAAATAATTAAACCAACCTCAAGAACAGCATTCCAGAAAACCTGCACTTTGGACTAAAAGTGTCATTTCCGATTCCAGAATGGTTCCACACTTAGGACATATCTTTTCTAGACCAGGCCCATGACTTGAAAGTCCAGCAGACATCCAGCTGTAACCTTGCTTACCCAGCAACTTCTTCACTTTACTATTATCTTTGTTTCCAGCGTACTGGTTTCCTTTAGCACATATATTTCAGGGCACAAAGTGAGCTTTCTAAGGCAGGAATTCCCTTTACGTTGCCCATAGGTGTTCCTTTCACCCCTCCCATCACAGAATAATCCTAACATGAAAATGCAGGAATAGACTAAGGTATTTGAAAGCATACAAGCAGAAACAGAGAAGCGCCAAATAAGTCTGAAGACTAAACCTGGCTGCAAGTTGCTGAGATTCCTGTCCCACTAGGCTGTCAACATTGCATAGGGAAGATTTAATTACCTATAAAACATCAGAACTATACAATCCAGGACCGACAGGTGAATAACACACCACTGAAAATCACAAAGAAAGAACTTTCTAGTTGCTTGCTACAGTGGAGGCAATACCCGTACGTTTCCCTCTTCAGTGGCTGCACATAAAAACTGCTCGCCACCTGAGAAAACTCAACTGCTAGACCTCGAGATGGACAGTATCTCTTGCAATTTCTTAATACTAAGATAAAGTTAAATATTTATCTCCAACAAATCTGGAAAGATTTTAAAGGCAACTACTGCAGACACATTACAAACCCAGTTAATATGTCTGCATATCCACATATTAACCATAGGCATATACAGCTTTTAGACCAAGTTGGATCTGGAACATTTCAGTAGACAAAGATGTGCTGTATGTGGTGTGATTTTTTTAATAGAGAGAGATAAGATACAAACCAAGATTAAATGAAGACGCCTTTATTCTTGCCAATATGGGAGGAAAAAGAGCAGCAATTACAGAGCAAGAATATTAGTGAAATTTTTAGAATTGTGCCTATAAACTACTACAGTCCTGCAAAGAACACAAAACCATATTTAACTTAATCAGTTGCACTGAAACAAGTGAAGCTACCCACAGACTGAAAGATAAAGGAATATCTTCTTCTGCAGAGATTTCAGACAACTGTGCTTATCTTCTCAAATGTTTAGGGCTTTTTGTAAACTTATGGTCTTTAGGATGCAAGCAGAATTAAAATGAACACTAAAAATCTGGAACCAAATGCAAATCAGCCCAATTCTATTCATGAAAAACACAAAAGATTCAATGCTTAGATATTTCTTATTTGATTGAAAATGAAATCATACAGAATATGGGTTTCATAAATAGTCACCTACAATGAAAAAGGCAGAAAATAACAGAATCCAGGTACTCCAAATATACATGCACAATCGGAAAGATAATCTTGGATGAAATTCCACTGTATGTTCTCTACTTAGTCAACCTGGAACTCAACTGTATACTTGTTCAACTTTTGTCTTAGTCTACCATTTTAGACACTTGTTATTCCACAATGGCTGGTTTGAATATATGCACTATTTTTCCTATAAGAAAGCTCTACTAGAAGCTCTGCAAATCATATACTGCAAAGAAACAAAAATGATCATCTGCTCTGAGTTAACAGCAATGACTAACATTTTCTATCAAGGCGTGCCACTTCAGATCAGTCCAATGTGAATGCTAATTAAAATTAATTACACATGTCGCTGAAGAATTTTTCCTTAGTATCTAGGAAAGCCAAAGAGACAATCTCTGAGACAACGTCATGAAATAATAGCTCTTAAGGATTTTACCACCTAACTCATGGAAGTGGTCTCCCAGAAGTGTAGGGATCGTTTCAAGTTCACATGCACAAATACGCACACACAAGCACACAATTTTAAGGTGAAAATGAACATAAGATGTGCTGATCAGTACATAGCCAAGCCTGGATAATGAAGTATCTAAAGTTCTATATGTAATCCAGAACAGAAATGCAGCCAAAACTAATGTCACATAGGCCAAAATCGGCAGTAGTAACAGTAACTGGCAGTAAAATATTCCATAATTCCCTGTTGAAGAAGGTTTGATCCTTTTCATGGTGAGGGATGGGGCCACACAGATGCAAAAGCTGCTCACGGCTGTCAGAGCCCCATCACACATGGAGGGAGCACATCTCCTGCTCCAGTCCTCTGCTGCCCTGGATGGGGGACTGAGACCCAGACCTTGCTGGGTCACAGTAAGCAAGCAAGGTGAAGCTATCCTGCTGGCTGAGTCGAGTTTACCAGCATGACTTGGCCCATGCTTACAATACCCATGTCTCTGGTAGGTGTCACTAACATTTCAGGTCCCACACAATCACTTAGGGAATTTTCTTGAAGTACAGTGTAATTAAGGTATGGGTTTGGCATTGCTGTTTCTTTCCCCAAGAACCCCTTTTTGCTCTGTAATACCAGTTTTAAACCTCAACACCTGCACCACCTATCCACCATACTATGTTTTATTTATCATACAAAGAATTCTTGTTAATAATGACAAAAAGGAAATATTCCACACAAAAAACCCCACTTTTTTTCTTTCTTTTTTTTTTTAATAGAATGGACTTGGGTGATAAAGGCTAGTTATTCCTTGGGTTTGTATATTTTTCTTATTCTTAAATATTATACTCACCAGCATCTTAGAAATTTGTTTACAAACATTAGCGGCTTTTTTCTGGATTAAATTTGTGGGGGTTATTAATTAAATAGATTCTCATTCTTCCATTTCTAACAGACAGAGCTCTGAATAGCTTACAGTCCAGCTCTTCCTGGGGCTTAGTTGAGTAATTCAAAAACAGTAACTAAACATACATCTCATCTTAGGCTTTCTCCTTTAGCCTGGCTTCCATCCAACACCTCCTCTGACCCGGTCTCCTTTCACTAGTTCCCTTTGTTTTGGCTCTTGCCCAATTTCCCTTATATATGGATAGCAGTTAACCAGTTGCTGTCCACAAGAAGAAATTCAGTACTTCAAGCTTTAGTGCATTTGGAGTGCCAGAGAAGACTTGTGCTCCATCCCCTTCTAGAACAACATTCAGCCAACAACATGCACCCAAAATAAATACTGTCAGGCCTTTCATTTAGTAGACATAGCATACTTTCCTGGGTCTTACTAGACAACACAGTTTCTTGTGCAATATGATTCCTGACAGTCAGAGCATACCCAGGAGCTGGTAGCTAAAATTCATCATCTGGAAATTCCATTTCCAGTCCTATTGTGTGCCCTTAAAACTTCCTTTTGATCACTCTCCTCTGGACATTCATCTGTGTCTCAGATTAAGGATCTGTTTCTACAATGAGCCTGCCCCAGACAGTCAGCTCTCATGCAGGGATGGTAGGTCCTGTCACACTGCTTCATGATAATTAAGGAGCATTTAGCTCTCAGAAACCCAATTCTTGTGCAGGTAAATAGGAACAATTCTGTGCTTTGAATTTGCTCCTCACATTCCCCCATCATACCAAACCATAGAGGTGAGGAAAGCAACACCGTTACTTGGTTTCGTCTGGATCCTGGTTGGGCAAGAAAGTAAAAGACAGGAAGACTTGGTGGGATCTTTCTCTGCAAGGAAGGGAGACTTTCAAACACTGTTTCTGCTTCTTTGGCTCCAAGGAGAGGAATGAGTCTGAAGAGGAACAGAGCTTCCTGCGTAAGAAAGATTATTGATGAGGGACTCTCCACCAGGTAACTCTTCCTCACTGTACAGTTGCTACTCTCCGTATTGATAGGAAAGGACCGAAAATTCACCAACTCAACAAAGACTTCAGCCTACTATCGTTTTATAACACCAAAAACCTTTACCTAGCAGAATCTCTTCTCCCACAAAAGAGAAAGAATCCATCTCTTGAGACTTGGAGAAGAGGTGGAAAGGAAGCTTTTTCACTGCTTGTAGCAAAAGAAGAGAGTTTCTACTCATCACTCCTCCTTTACTTAAAAGAGATGTAATATTTAGAGTTGTAATACAGTAATACAATTTATTGACCAATAAATCAGGAATAAAGTGCAACTACTCTACTGCAAAGGCAAAGGACTACTTTAGAATGATACAGAATCCAGTAACAAAGTGTCGTGTGTATCCTGTAGTCAACCGGGCAAGATCGTGAGAAATAATGACTGCTTGCCCTTCTTAATTAGGGAGAGATGCTAAAGGGAGGCACATTTAAGACTATAATTCTTGTCCCAGACTACAGTAATTAGCTAAAAGAAAAAGCACCAATCGGGCAAATAATTTTTACAGGAAATACGTGGGGAATAAGCAAAATGTTTGGACTGAAAACCTAGAAGGAAAATAAACTTTCTGGGATGGGCAGAATTTGTTTTGGTTTTTCCTGAACTCTGCACAACAGTCTTACACATTCATCAATGCGGACATCGCAGGTTAATCTACTGTACGTAAGCACAGGCGCTGACAGAATCCTCTCTCCTCCATTCTTAGCTCCCCCTAAGAAAGTCAATCAGCAGCTACATCTACACAACTTCACATTAAGTTCTACAGCAATACTGTAAACATTAGGTTTTTTCCTACAGTATAATTATTTTCAAATACTTTTAATATATTTGATCTCTTTTCCAGTCTAAAAGACTTACCAGCAATTTACTGTGGAGGAGAAAAGGATGGTTAACACAAAATAGCACTCACTTTCTTGACAGCTTTAGGTTTAGACCGATACTGCTTGACCCTACAGCTCAACTTCAGTTGCTTAAAGGCAGACTCAAGTAGATGGACATGGCCAAAAATGATCCAGGAGTCAAAAGGCACTCACTCTGATATACTTTGTTTTATTATCTAGTACTGCTAAGGTAAGTAAACTAGGGGAGTGCGTGTCCAAGGGTCTTCCATGGTGTCTATAAATTAAGTAGATGGACCCACTCAAAAACTTTAAATAAATTACTTAGTCTGCTGAAAAATAAAACTCACCCCCCCATTCTTTAAGCAATACTATATCTATTTCACACCAAGAGTTTTCCTTTTTTTTTCCCTTTAAAAAAATTGATTAGAAAGTAACAGGAAAAGTATTTAATTATTTCATAATGCAGCCTTTTCATAAACATACAATTATGTTCATTTCATGAGAATTTATCTTCACTGTGAAATCAATCATCACAGTCTCCATTTACTATACATACCGAGTCACATTTGATTCCTGTCAGAGAACTGTTGACTTCTGCAGTAAATCAAAATGACAGATCCTGTTAGTTTCCTTCTGCATCTATCCCTGCCTCAGCTAACTCAAGATGGTTTTTCCCTCTCTGCAGTGAAATGAGCATTTTCCTGGTAACTATATTTCAGAACTGGAAAGGTTTTCATAAATGGAAAAAATGCAGTGCATAATCCAGGAAACTATTGAAATGTACAGTATCAGAAACATATGGCTGGAGCAAATACCTATGCAGTGAGGGGCTGGGAATGAAAAAGAGAACAAGCTTATTAAAATTCTTCTCCTAAAGCAATTTTGCTTGAAAATGAAAATACTTTAATTGGACATTAAGAAAGTTTGCATAGTAAATGAAAAAAAATGCTGCAGATTATGAAGAAAAAAAAAAAAGAGATACAGAATAATCTCCATGCTATCATGGAAGCTGGAACAGATGATTTTGCCTTTGTTCTTTAATGATCTACATCTTAAATAGCAAAATGGTTCCATAACCAGAACCCTCAGTGGGCAAACTCAGAAAGAGAAAGCTGATTTCTTTCTCAATTGGTAAGGTTTTTTTAATTAAAAAAACCACCCACCCATCTCCCTCCCCCCGCAAAAAACCCGCCAGAAACTAAGTTAATTTTTACATGAATTTTGAAAAGCAAGCCATATTCACTCACACACACACACAGGCCCCCATTCAGCAACCAGAAATCAACGAATTAGCATAAAGTAAAACAACGACGAGACTCCTTATTTCAACAGATCTGTTTCGATTGCCTGTTTCAGTTTCCCCAAGAATCTGGGACAGGGAACACAGTCCCCAGTTGAGGGCCAGATCATTTTACTCAAGCCCCAATACCCCTTCTTCTGCTAATACAAGCTATGAATTTAGGAGACAGTGGAAAGTGATACTAAACCTGTTTTGACCAATTTGTGCCAGGAGGCAGATTTTTAGAAATATCAAAAATCAGCTGTTTTACAGTAACATAGGAATTGCCATTGTAATCAGAATTCAATATTTATTCAAGAACGAGTTCTGCCTCCTTTTAAGCTGAAAGACTATCTTTATAAACAGCTTCTCCCAAAGCAAAGTTATTTTGTCATCTTATCGTTGTGCTGTCATGTCTTAACATGCTCATATAGACATAAGGATGTTTTTAGAGTTGCTTGCAGATGCTGGAGGGTCTAGTCACAGCCCAAGTGGGCAGGGTTATTACAGATATGGCAAACATTTTAGACATCTGATTTTGAAATCCTTGCTGTCCAGTGTGTATGAAGATCCAGTGAAAATGTGAATGTGCAGCTATATAACACCCAAATAAATCCCGAACTTGCCAATGGAAATGCATGCTTCTCTTGGATTTTCACAGCAGTTCAGTGATTAATATTTAAGATGATGAAAATATTCAAAGCCATTAGCCAAAACAGAAGAGGAACAATGAGGTAAAATTAACAGATTTCTCATGGAAGGAACTTAATATGTACAGCTGATATCAAGCCACCAGGACAAAGTTATCTTTCTTGACTGATGTACGTGCAGCACTGGGACAATTCACACGTATCTATAGCAGAATAATTAGAATTACATTAATTTCCAGCATCGGAAGACCATTTATGTTTTTAGAAGCACAAAAAGTTTTTCACAGCTTTTTTCTGCGCCCCAGAAATGCAAGTGGTCAAGTGTTTGAAATCTTACTCCCTGCAAGTATGCGTGTGACATACTTTCAAAGGGCATCTCCTGGCAGACAATGTCCACATGTAGGCTAGCTGAGATGTCAGCAGATATAGGCAAAGCCTTCATGGGGTAGTTCAGAGCGAGACTCACATTGCGTCCTCATGTTTCTGGGGCCAGCAGAAACTTGACAGCCCAGAAATCCTGTGCTTTGCTTTTGGCTTGCAGGAGGGAGGGACATTCCTTGCTTCTGAAAGGACTATTTCTGGCCAGTTCAGGAGCCACAGCAGCTGGCTCTGCAGGGAGCCACATCCAGCCCTCATCATCCTGAACAACATCTGAAGCTTTGGCAATTCGAGGGGGGAGCGGGTGTGAAGGGACTTAGAAGAAAAGAGGAAAACAAGGGCATCTATCCATGCTATCACTACAATTAATTTTACTTATTTTCCTGAGAAAGAACTTACAGAAATTGCACCTTATCTGCTGAAATGCAATTCCACTGAGACAGCTGCAAATGCAACTCTCCTCTTCAGTTAAAAAAAAAAAAAAAAAAAATTACAGGTCACTTGTATGTCATTAAGTGTTGTCCTGTTCCGTTGATTTATTTGTGCACAGTAATCTGAATTGGCTGTGCCTCAGGAGTAGACTTCCATAGAGTGCCCACACCACTTAAATCAGAGGATGGAGTCTGAAAGGAAAAGTATGAGGCAAACACTACGAAGTAATTATTCTATTAATTGGAGAAGCAGAGGAATCTCATTTGTTCTCCATTCAGCAGTATTTAAACCCAAACAAACAAAAGAATGACTCCCAAGATTACAGACAGGCAAGATTTTCCACTGGAGAAAGTGAAAAGCAATGACGTTTTTGTGATTTACACCAGTTGAATCTGGTCACAAGGTACAGAAGTCATGAATGTTTTGGTAAGCGTAGGTGATTGCCAAACAAAACAAAAATAGGATCAGGACATGATTATTCAGCCATACAGAAGAACTACATGACTAATCATGAAGCTGTTTCACCCCATGAGTGGCTAGGAGGACACTAACCTTTCATCTCATGGTTATGCAACAGCAGAGCAGCAAGTAAATCAAGAGTATCAACATCTTTGTTCCCTCAATGTAGTGGAAATACCAGAACTGCACTCCCAGTTATTAAAATGCTCAGCTAGATACAGTTTTACAGAAGCATCTGCAGAATAGCACATTTTCTTACCTCTGCTCTGTGTTAAACAATGCAAAGATATGTTTGCTAGACATGAAGCTCTTTTCAACATCTCGCACTTTCAAGTTGTCCAAAGGAAGCATATACTTCTTCTCTTTTTCCTAGGAAAAAAAAAAACAAACAGATTAAAGCAACACTATGTGAGAAGTCTCAAAGCAGCCTGAGCTCAGCAAGCTCTGTTTAGTTGGTAATGCCTTCAGTACATTTATTATCATAAGGGAATATTCAAAATTGAAATGTCTGCTTATCTTTCATAGACATACCTGCAACAGAAATGAAACCTCAATTCCAGTTCTGTTTTTCACTGACCCTTTTAAAACATTTCCTAATAAAAAAATTCCATCTCAAACACATAGGCATCTACATTTATTATTCTTCATTCCTCTGAATTCTAAAAAGAAAAGGGTCAGACTTAACTAAAATGAAAGTGTCTCATCAATACGGAACTCTTCTACCATGTCTGTGTAGCAACCGGAGTAACCGGTGACAAAATTCATCTCTAGGACTACTATTATTAATTATTTAGAGATTGCATTTCATGATCGCAGGGATAAATTTTCATTCCTCCAGTGAAAAATAGAAAAATTATACAAATCAATCAAAATCATACCGTCATTTATATGTATACCATATACAAACAAACCCAGACTCTAATCTGACCAGCTTGTTCCTCCAAACAGCAGGAATGATCTACTCACTCTTGCTGTAGCCAACTCCTTTTGCATTTTCATCACAACTCTCATTTACAGTGAAATCACTATAATTTCACCTTTTCTAGGTTTCTTGCTTCCTATCACTCCAAATTAAGTACTAGTAACACTCTCAAGCTACTTTTTGATGTCAGAACGAAAAAGCCTTAAGATTATTAGCTGTTCCCATTGTGTTAAACTTCTTTGAAGTCCTCATACTGGTGGATACACCAGGGTAAACCTTTGCATTTCACTTTGAAAATACAGCTGATGCTAAGTAGAAGCAATCCACAGACAAGAGGGACAACACTTGCATTCTCATACCCGCATTCTGCTTTTGCTCATCACAATAAAATTGCTGACAAGGGTACTACACTACAGAATTTAAGAGCTTCCAAAGGCCAGTAAGGTACTGTTAAGATTGGTGCCATTACCATGGCAGCAATGGAGTGGGGAGAGGATTTATGACCTGGAATTTGTGCAGTGGATACCAAATGGTGTTCTCATGAATTTGGCTACCCAGTGACTCTAAGGAAGTTCAATAAATCACCACAGCTAGAAAGCTTAGGATTCCTTCACAGTCCCTTATCTGCCAACATGAAGCAAGACTGACTAGTCTCTGTCTAGCCATCATCAGAACTAGCTGTACAGTCCAGCATCCATTGCACTTGCTGAAGAACTGTGAACTGGGATATCACTTATGGGAGATGGCTCAAGTAAGAAATAGGTACGTGATAATATTTATTTTACACCATAAAACAGGGCAAAAGGGACAAACTAAACTAGGACTCATTTTTCTCAATACATATTTCCCAGAAGAAATACACGGAAGTAATTTCCACTGCACAGAACTGGAAGAAGTCCTCGCTAGCCTGAGTTGTGTGTACCGTGAGGGCAGATGAAGTTCAACTTGGCTAAGCTTCAGCAGATTGCAAAACTAAACTGGATGAGAATGTACCTAAGAGTGAAACTATAAAAGTACAGTGACGTGTACAACAATGGCTCACTTTCCTGGACAGCTTCATAACAGGCCTCAGTAGAGGAAAAAGCATATTTCAAAGGCCCTTTGTGAGAAGCATGGTTTCTACTGTCTTGTTTTGTTGAATACAGAAGTTATCAAATCCAATGTGGGAGTATTACATAAAAAGTATCTGATGGATTTTCAAACTGCCTCTAGCTTAGCCATCCTAGAAATTATTACCCGTGAAAGATCATACATATGTATATTCTTCACTCTCGCATCTAACAATAATTCTGATGAAGGAGTCTAGTTCTGCGCCAGTCCATAGCTATTTATCACAGTTCATATCTATATTCTGCTTCCAGGGAATATACACTCTCTGAATCTTTGGGGGTCTCCCTGAAGGGAGAGTATACTGTCATCCATTCAGTAAGTATTACCACTGAGATAAATAAAGCTAAGCAAAGTAAATTCATAATTTACCAATAAGAAAGTAAATAAATAATAGGAAATGAAACTAAATAAAGAACTTATAGATCAGGTATTTATTTATAAAAAATAGAAGTACACTGTCCCCTAATACAGATTTTTATTGATATGATCTGTTTTGATATTATAAACTTATGTCCTAAATAGTTCTGGTAGAATTTAGAAAGTAAGAATATGTTAGCTTCGCTGCCATGACAAAGTGACATAGACCTTAAAAAATGTTCTATCATATAAATTCAGGAGAACACATTTAAACTTTGTATTAAAAGTAAGTAATTTTTCTCAGTAGAAAGCTGGACTGCATGGTAATGTAAGATTGTTTTCTATTTCAAACATTATAAGACAGGTCATATTACAAAAAAATCTTTTGGGCAGAAATATCAATGTTATTTATTCCATCATAACTAAGAAAAAATAGCTAAGCTTAATTTTTATTCTTTAAAACTTGTCTTTCACTATTACAGAATATGCTTATAAAGATTTACTATTCAGTTACCAGAAATTTAAGAAGTTTCTGATGAAGTGTTTGTTCTGACAGACACTATTTACTCACAAACCAAGCAGCGACAGATGAGTAAAAATAGAAACTGATGAAAAAAACTATACCAAGAATCTGATTGTCTAAACAAAAATTCCACAAGCAGGGAAGTTTTATAGATGTTTGATGCTAAACTGTGAGAAAGTGTTTCTTCTGTAGCCACCACGAAGAAGGAAATGCCTACTGAAGGCTAAGAAGTGGTTGGTATTTATTTACATGGCCTCCTACCCACACACTGTGACAGAGCAATTTCCAAGAAAGGGAAATCACAGGGTGTATATACTCGAAGCTAACAGAGACAGCATGTCACATATGAGAAATCAGACCTAAATACTGCTTAATTCCAGAAGAAAGGTATTACTGCAACATTAAAGTGTGGCAGCAAAACCCATAGCAACTTTTTTTTTCCCCCCCAAACAAATAGGAAAAGAAACACATATAAATGGAGCATGAGCTAATTCAACAGCAGATGAGCCCAACATCATTTCAGCCTTAGCTCAATTAATATTCTATTATGGCAGGGCAAAAAAACAAAGCTCCAGCTAGGACTATACATGCATGTTTCCCATCCTGAGAGGCTGACAGCGTAAGAAACAGGGAATGTATGAAGTCTGGGAGGAATGGGGCTAGGCACACTTCTACAAGTGATGACACGCACATAACTGCGGGTCCAGTCTGTCCCCCTCAGCATTTGTTCTTTTTTATTTATAGATTTTTATTTTTATAATGGGGCAGAGAACTTAAGCGTGACATGAGGGGAAAAACCAGCACATGCTGATCTCATGTAGAGACTTTGCCTCTCTTTTTCCTATACAGAGTGGAGGAGAAGGAGGAAAAAGTGTGAGGCAGCATGGCCCATTCTGCCTCTGACATGAAAAAAGAAATCCCCGTAAAAAAACAAACCAACCTGCTAGCCTGGGGAGGCCTTCCCACCCTTGAGATGATGTTTCACCACTTGTGGGCATAAGTAGCACTCACATGGACTAGTTCTGTCCTCTGACAGGCGAGTAAGCTGCCAGGAACTGACAGCGTGATGTAAATACGCGATATTACAACGGCCCTTTCCTTCTGCAGTGTTTAAATGTACTAAAAATAAATACTGCTGAAGTCCAAAATGGCACCAGGGATGCAAAAAATACAACAGCAGCTCCCCTCCCTGCAGCAAGGTCTCAGCCAGCACTTCCAAGCTAATGAACTTCATTTTCAGCCAGGGGCAGAAATCATTCTCTGCTTTTGGAAGCATGGAAACTCCGTCAGAACAGCAGCAAAAGAAACCCTGGACACAATGTCAGCTAACTGAATTATAAAGGGAAGAGAATTCCTTAGCTTCAAAAGAAAAGAGATTTTTAAATTACTCCATTTTCCAGTTATCAAAGATGATTCTCATTTTTATCCGTCACTTCAAGATGGCTACTGCGCAACAGCAGCATGCAGGACAAACTCAAGCCCTCATTGCATATCCTGAGGAACAGAAGCAAAATCGATGCAGGGCAATTTAAATACATGATGCTTAGATGCTGAAAGGCAGGTCTGAGCCTGAGCGTTGGCCTAATCACACTTTCAGTTACATCATAGGGAATTGAGCCAGTTTGCTCACCACTTTGCAATGCTTTTTAGAACACCAGTTTCCAACCAGGGCTTCACGACACCAACCAAACCCCATCTATGCTGACTGTAGGGACCACAAGTCCAAAGAAATCAAGCTCCCAACTGGAAGTGCAGGCCACACTGGCAAAGTTGGAACAAAGGCTGGTTTACAGCAGGATTCATTCTGCACGTCGTCTGTACTGAAAGTACAACTCTCAAGAGTAATTACTGTGCACTGACAGCGAATACAGGTATCCGTGAAACGTCTCTGCTGTTAGTATCAGGCATTAACAAGGCAAAATAGAAAACTACTTTAAAATCATAAACTGAAGAAGGACAGCTTTGAATTAAAGCTTGAGAACAGCAGATAATAAGGTTGACATTTCTGCCTTTGAACGAGATATCCCAACCAGCACTGTACTACTCTCTGTATTTGTTTCCATGTCAGTAACTTGGGCCTAATATTTACCTGACTCACAGGCATCGTGCCAGACCTTTTTTTTGTGAGCAGCCACTGATGGCAGTGCATGACGAATTTTTCCTGCAATCAGGGTGCTAAAATGTGTAGGTGGAACACCAAAGCTGAGCAGCTACTTGGCAAAGCAGTTAAGCAGCAGAGGTAGAAGATAATACCAAAATGAAGATTCTCTATAGGACTATGCTCTTTTAGATAGCTGGATCCCTACTTCCATTTTACCTGCAGGAGCAGACACAAGAAGCCGCGGCTTGTGAACCTGCTGAGCCAGAGTGATCTATATTAAAGAAAGAAGAAAAAACATTGGAAGTGTAAGGAAATGATGGTGGTAGGCTGAAATTATGCCTGTTTACTCCTGAAAAGGAAAGGCTCGGACTTGTTTACACCTAGGACCTGCTCTCACTGCCCGTGCAGAATAGCCTACTCTGTGGCATCTGATGAAAATGCAAACTATTAAGATGCCTCATAGTAACTTTTATAGAATATAAATCAATATCCAAGAGTTAACCATATTCTAACTTTAAATATACCCAAGAGAATTTTAATGTGTTTCTACTTCAGTTTATTTTTCTCTCTCAGTTTAGAAAGCCACACAGCATCTTCACAATGGTCTCTGCTTTACCACACTTGGCTTTAAAGCATACTCTGAAAAATGAAGCATGAGATACTTTCATATTACTGCAAACTTTTGAAGAAAAACAAGGCAAGTTATTTTATTACAGACAACTTAGCATGTGGGATTCAGGCCTGAACATGCTCCTGGGTACAGCTGTAGAAAACATAATTCTAAACTGTCTATAAAATGAAGAAGGAGCTGCTTTAACAGAAAAACAATGCATATATAAACATTCTAACATTTTAATGAAAAGCACAGCAAAAAAATACTTAATAAGTTGCAGATGACAAGACCATATTTCTTCCACCTATGCAGCTCTCCCTCCAGTCTTCTACCATCAATGCTACACGGTTTTAGCTGTTGATAATAAAGCACTGAAACCAAGCACTTTTCCAAGAGTTTCTTTTCTTTGACCACTGAAACCAGATTCAAACCACCATAAATCCTGATTCTTTAATAAAGCCAGACACATGGGGATCAAGATGCACTCTCATATGTACAAATGATTCCCTACATGCTCAAGTGAACGTTTTCAGAGAAAAACTTCAGGCAGAAAACAAAAAAGAAATAGTTTGATTTTCTCAGTCCCTGAGAATCCTCTACAGGCAGGTGGATTATACCTCCATGATGCGTTACCATTCCCCTTCCTGCTCTGCTCTCACCATGTGCCAGCAGAACCCTGTAGCTGTGCTACACCACAATGGATGTACGTTACCTAGAGAGCAGTTTTATTACATGTATCTATATTGACAAGAATAATTTCGTATGACATATTAGAGAACTGTCACATATAGGCATATATATAACTAAATATCAACAACGACACAAAAGAACCATTATACAACATATAAGAGAAACAACTCTAGGAAAATACTAGAGAATGAAATGTGAGCTCCAAATTGAAAATCTCAATACAAAAACGTGACATCAGCTCAGGGTAATAAGTCAGACTATTAGAAGACAGGAGCACATAGCACAGAGCCCAAATACCAAATCTATTCTCTCAGTGTTACACGATTTTACCCTGTGCCATGGTGGACATAGCGAGTTCCTTATACAATTCAAAGCTGAAAATGACAAACCTGAAACTGCAGCTGGAAAAGGAAGATCTGATGATCAAATCAAGCTATTTCAGGTTTGAGCTAGTAACTTTTTAAATTTTGCATTTGTAATATATTTTCTAGGCAATTTTGAGCACTTCTGGCACCTCTGATTTTAAGGCAGTCTTTCCTAAACTATTCTTTACACATCTGCTTGTTTTTCCCAATCTTTTAGTACCTTTTCTCACAACATATGATTAAAAAAATTCAAGAGGTGTGTTATATCTCTGGTGTTTCCTCTGAATTCAGCTATGGGATTAAACCTGATGCTAATTTTAAATCAGTCCTTGGTCTTGTCATTCATTTTACAGTGTGTTATTCATTTCCCATAGTGTTTTTCTCTCATAAGAACCAGTATTATATCTGTTTCTGCACTTTCCTTCTGCCCAAACTTCTTCAGGAATAGAACCACAAGATGCGAAATACTTCATCCTTTCAAGAAATGGTCACTGGTGTCTTTCTTGAAAGGACTTTATTATCCTGCTACGTTTCAAGACTTCACAGAAGGACGCTGATACAGGATCTCCATACGCCACTATTTTTCAGCACAACTGTCCAACTTTAATTGAAGGTTTACAGGGAGCTGAAGCTGCAGCTTGCATTCGTGCAGCACACACCACCTCACAGCCCACCTGCTCAGAGTTGGGCAGCCCTGAATCACTCCTCCTCCTTGTGTGGAGCAGAGGATGGACGCAGCACACAACAATGAACAACCAGAATCCTTGGGGAGTGCTGTACCAAGCAACCATGCTGGTCCTTAAGTGGGAGCTAACAAACCTGCTGCACCAAGCTAACTCCACAGAACAAATTCAATGTGATTTAAGATCACCCCTCTTCAAGAGAGGTGTTTATTTTCTCAGGTGGAAGGGCTGGTCTTTCACTGTTCTGTGCTGTGGGGATGTGCTGTCAGTAAAAGGATCAATCTGAGAAAGGGCCTGATGAAGAGGAAATCTCTGTTTAGCTCCTATTAGTTAGGATCTTGAAAGGTCATTTTGAATTTGGGAAATCTTGTCTGGGAAAGAAGCCAGCAATTCCTCTGAACTGAAGTGGTGCTGGCATTTAAAATCGAGAGAAAGCCCCAACTGATGAACCAGTTGAGAGTCTGGAAAAATTCTGCTGGATGTGTCTAGTGGCTGCTCTGAAAGTAGAGAGGAAAAAAAGAGGTATCCTTTGACCTTTTTATCCCTTGTAATGAAGCCTCCTTATGACAGCTTGTTTTTCTCTACTGGTGCTCAAGTTCTTATTTTTCACTGTTCACCTCCTGCAGATCATCCAACAATCACATTGGTTTGTGGAAGCAATAGTGAAGGATGAAGGGCTTTGATGCAGCATGTCTGTGCTGGCAGAGGGCACAGAGTGACAATGACGTACCAGTTCCTGCTTTTCAGTTGGCTACAGCTTTCCCTTCATACAATTTACAATTTTGCTTATTACATAGATATGTATGTATATAAAAATACTTCTTTATATATATGTATACACACATCTTGGTGGTGGGATTTTTTTTTTCTTTAAAGGAAAAATGTAATTCCTGAAACTTATTGTCTTTGAATAGAAGTGCAACTCAGATTTCAGTCTTGAGAAGGTGATGGTCTGGTGGATGAACTTCTCCAGTTCTAATCCCTTCTTGCATTAGGAATACCAAGTTAAGACTGAAAAAAAACAGTACGTTTAACTGTATTTTCAGCTTTCTGGACTCCCTTAAGTTGCACATAAAAAGAGAGCCTCTCATCTATAAACCTCCTGTAACTCCTTGGTAGGTACATGAAGATGATACACTTTTGCTACAGTACCATTGTTTTCTGCTGGAAAGGCATTTCTTAAAACTCTTCTAGCTTTAAAATGCATTTCAGTTTCTATAAAATGAATCCTAGAAAAGCTCAAACTCAGGAAGCCACCAGATACTTTTCTTTGGGTGCCAATTAAAGTATCTGGAGTGGCACTAGATCCTTCGTGAGTGGGGGTGTGCATGTGCATATGTGGGAAAAAAATCCTTTGTACTAAAATAAAAATTACAAATATGCAATTGCATAATTATGTAAAAGAAATTAAGCAGGATTTTCCTGAGGCAACACATCTGTCTCTGCAAGACTCCTGAAGATGCAACAAAATACACACATACAAATTAGTTCACGGCATTTATGCTGCCCTACTTGCTTGTTATCATTAAAAGCTTTCAGACAGTAATCAATTTCACTGTGGTGGAGATTACTGCAAAATGCATTAAGAAGTTCACGCTTGTGGCAATGGTCACTGAAATATTTTGGAAAGCATCCCAGAAGTATAAGACTTTTTCCAGACATCCAAGAGAAACTCTGCTATGACAGAGCTTCTGGTGTCAAGACTTCTCCCCAGCCACCCCTCCTTTTTTTTTTTTTAACAACAGCATTTCTTGAAAGGTACATTTTAGCTTTTTTTCTTTTTTTAAAATTTTTTTTTTAAGCAAGCCAAGGTACTTCGATCATGGAAAACATTAACTTCTGAGACAACCGTCTGAAGGTATCTCCTTCCTTGCTCTACATAACATGTATAAATATACTCTGGTTTCTTAATTTAATCAAAGAAGAATTGTGGAATTTTAACAAAAGAGTGAGAAAACCACCTGTTTATCATAAAAACATTTCTGTTTTTTTGTAAAATAAGTAGCCCTGGGGATGTTCCTATATTAAACAAACAAAGAAAATTGAATATACCATAATCATCAAGCACTATTTCTACTTTATATTAAGAACATTACATTCAAATGCTAAGTGACATACGCCATCAAATCTTCAAGGGAGTAGGTTTTGAAATGTGTCTCAGAATTTGAAAAAGATAACCTGAAATAATTATGGTGATGTGCGGGAAAACCTGCAATCCTCTGCCCTTGGAAATTAATAGCTATTAGATTAAAGCCTGCTTAGAAACATTAATCAGGAAGACTGTTTCCATGAAACTGTCCCAGATTGAAACACTCCTGAAGCTCATAGCCAAAGTTGTTTCTCCAACTAACCTTAAGTCCTCTTGGACTGTAACCCTCTAAAGACAGAGATTGCTTCTCAGTGTGTATCTGCCCCAGTAGTTACTCAAATGTGAGTGGGGACTGCAGACTTCGTTAACTGAACTCAGAAGAACGAACCTCACAAGAATAGGCATGGGAACGTGAAGAAAAAGGTCAGTAGAAGATCCAAGACATCAGGTAACTGTTACACCTTAGAAACAATTAAGAGCTAGAGGACAGCAGCAAAAGATGCAACACCAAAGCATTCCTTAAAGCTGCAGTCATTAAAAAAGTGACTGCAAGGTGCTAGGCAGTGCCAGCCTACTACTGACTCCTACTGCTAGGTTGTATGCGTGGAGGGAATTGTGTGCAGGAGCTGGCAAACATGGTGGTTTTCAATCTGCAGATGCTGCATATTACATGGAAACGTCCAAGTGCTGCTCACCCACAAGAAGCACTTCCCTGATAACAGCATGTTGGTTTTTCCATATGCAAACACGTGTACCGTGAAGTACACTTGACACATTGCTAGAGCACACGTGATTGTGCCATTCAGCTCTTCACTTGTAGCAGTATACCGAAAACAGAGGTTCTGTTCCAGTACCACCCTAAGGGTCCAACATACCTTAACAACACACAACTGAAATGTAGGGACAAATTCTATTGTCTTGGCCAAATGCTCCCTTTAAATGCACGGCAGATGATGAACTCGGACTGAGGTCAGCAGGAGGTACCACCATTTGGGGAAGCTTAGAGCAGCACCTCTGGAAGGCAAGAGACATCCTCAAACAGAAAAAAACACGACTGTTCATGTGTCATCACTGCCCTTTTGTGTGATGGCAGAACTTGATTAATTTCTTGACAGATCACCTTTGTCAGCTCTGTACATAGTCACCTTTGTGCCCTTGCTGAATCAGAGCGACAGGATAATACCCATACACCAAAGTCTCAGAGCGTGTCAAATCTTGGCACCAAAGGCAGTTCTCCTGCAGGCCCAGAGCAGACAATGCTTCTGTCCAGTAACAGGTTACCCAAACCTATGTTTTACAGCCTGGTAGAACAGACTGCCCAGCTAAGAAACTGGCTAGTGAAACACTCTGCAAGCATAAATTTAAAGCAAATTTTCAATCATGTGGTATTAGTTTCTCTACATTGGAGGTGACAGCTAGAGGCTTCTGCTAAGAGACAGATCGTGCACTGCCGCAAACCAAGACCTACAAACAAAGCAGGACTGCCACTGTGCAGTGTGAGGGGCACCGGAGGGAAGTGGGGTGCTGAAGTCAGGAGACAACATCTGTGATGCTTCTGGCTGCCAGATTAATTTCCATCAAAGCAGCCACAAAGGCTCAAACAGAGACTCCATCATCATTGCTGTGAGAAGTGAGCACAGAAACTGGGCAATGAGAGTATCTCTCAAGAGTATCAGCACCTGGAAGAAGGAGGCATTTCCCTTGCTTCTGCATGGTGGATGAGGTCTTCAGTAACTGTCAGATTAAGAATCTTGCAGTTATATTGTTTTACTATCACAAAATAACATCCTTACTAATAATTAAACAGTATTTTAAATTGTTTTTCTACTTTTCTCTGTATCTCTTCCAATGCAAACTAATGTCAAAACTTGTCTTTTCTTGCTATGACACTTTAAAATGTCATTTCTCCTCTGTATAAAATAACATCATCTTTAAAGAATGCCAGTCCTCCCTTGCCTGGATTCCTGCAATCAAGTGTTATTCTGATTCATACCTAACACCCTTTTTTGTTGCATGCTGTTAGCTTAGGGAGGAAAATGCAAATTGAATATACCATTGTGTAGACTAGAAGTTGTGTTAAGATGACAAACACCTGCATTCACTTAATCATCTCTGTTAAGATACTGTCAGTTGGACTCCCCAAGAACGCAATTAGGGAAACCGCTCTTTCCTAAAAAAAAAACACAACAACTGTAACCAATGATCGAAATAGCTGTAAACTATCTTCATCACACTCTAAAAATTTGCAATGTGCAGCTTGGATAGCTATTGTTGGTGAAGTGATGTTATGAAAATAAGATTTTAAAGAGTCAATAAACAAGGTGTCCATTTTTGCTGCAGCAGAACTGTCTATACATGCTTAACCTCAGCTGTTTCAAAGAACCTATGAAACGTACAATGTCTTAGAAAGTCTCCAGGAGTTTCAGAACTATAAATAAAGAATGACAATGCAAGAGGGAATAACATTACTGCAAATACAGAAAAGACAACAAAAAAAGGCATATTGAAATATGAAAGTTGAAACATGCCTGCAAAAACATTGGATTTTTGCAGTATGCAGTTGTATTACAGATTAGAAAGGTAACACCTCTGCTTCTCCGTAAGAAAGTGAAATATTTATTAGGAAATGTAGTGCTTCCTCAAGAATATAGGTCTTCATCAATGCTGACTCAAAAATATTGTAGACTATCAAGACACTGGCCTTAAACTTGCAGGACACTATTATATTTGTAAAGAATCACCCCAAAGTACATATGTTAATTCTACATAACATTGACATACGGCACTGAATTCCCAGACAGTCAGTCAAACTTCTGGGCAGGAAACCAAATTCCATGACTTTTTTTCTTTAAACACTATGTCAAAACACTCGTATTACTTGTTACTTGTGCTTTGAAAGATACACTCCATTACTCCTTAATGTCATTAACTTTTACAGATACTGCGATCAACAAGGAACTTCTGCTGGAAAATATGTACTATAACTGTTTTCTAACACTGACATATTGAGATTGTTTCAATGTGAAAAAGGCACAGTGACAACAAAGGTCCAAGTAAAAAGAAGATAAATCATTTACAAATATAGGTACAAACTTAAATTTCAGTAAGGAATCTATAATAGTGAAGCAAACTATCAAGTACAAAAACTCCCAACTTTATAATTCAGGTTTATCATTCCGAAAACTGAATTCATACAACTAAGCCTTACTGGTATAAAGCATTTCATTAGTAGTCAGTGAAGTAATTTCACACACAGTGATTCCTAATATAATCTTTTAACGTGTTCTAAATTAATAAAGAACAACATTTTAGAAAACAACATGTTTTCTCTCATTTTGTTTTCAAGTTACTCAAAGATACAAAGCAGAGAGGACAACTTATTGCAAACTTGTCCATGCAACAGAATTAAAAAAAAAATAATATAAAACAAAGAAAAAGTTTTAATAAGTCCTCCTTCTGGCCCCCAAAAGCCTGAAAAATATTGAGATAAAATGTTTGTTAAAAATATTCCAAGTCTACGTTTCCTAAGAGCTATTTAAACATCATAGTAAGCAATTTGATCTTCTGTAATACATTTTTTGCATTTACATTACCCAAACTGAATGTATATTTTAATTATTTTGTCAATGCATTTGTTTTGCTGAAATAACGTGCTATTCCCCTTTGAGAACATTCCCAAGGTCATAAAAACTAGGTTGTCGAGCAGTTTAAATTTGTTTTAAATATCTAATAATAAATTACACTGAAATAGTTTGAAATAATGACAGGTTAATTCTAATACATTACCAAACTATATAATTACTAGTCAGGGCCAGAAAAAAGTACATGGCAAGAGACAAGGCTAAATGCATGTATATATGAATAGAATACATTACAGAACTATTACTAAAAAAAAAAATCCTACTAAAACCAAGTGTTATAAGCCCGGAAAATTTACAGTTAAAAGAAATTCATGTTCCCTAATGGAAACAGAATACCTCAAATACATTTCAATCTGCCCTGAAATTGCACTTTAGAAATGGGGAGGGGGAGAACCTAATTCAGACAGGGGAAAAATACACTTTAGTCTAAGACGACAAAACTAAGACTTTTGAAATCAAATTCACTTGGCAGCTGCACAGATCCTTTACAGGTGAGCCCCAATTCCCCTTGCCTTTCTTGCATTCACTGCCATTTCCCCACACACCTCTCCCATCTCCTGCTGAGGACATTTGGTGCAAGAGTGTTTTGAAAGATAGGAATTACTGAAATGCAAAGACAACTTTGGCCACAGACAGTATGTGGACAGAGACCACTTCTTCTAGAGACTTTTTGCAGAGAAGGTCACAATTTGTAAAGGGACTGAAACTACACATTGCTGTCTTCGAAAATAGACACTACCTCCTTCTTCAAGGTAAGTGAAGATGGGAACACAGCGACCTCCGATATTTTCAGCAGGCATACACAAATTCCCAGACCCTTTCAGAACACTAGGACACATGATCATCTCAAAGAAAAGAACATCGTGGAATTTTTCTTATGCTCACTGAAAAGGAGGAATATTTTATATATGACAACAGGCATATGCCCCTTAATCTAAAATAACTATACTCTCATTACCATTGGATTCTAAATTCTCTGAGCTTAAACAATACAGCAGAAAAGATCTTAATTATTTCATTATTGGGTCATTTAGCACAAAAATCGACTGATGTCAGGTGCTGAGTTTCATAAGAACACACTTCTAATTAATTTGAGTTCGGCTGTAAGTTCTCAACTTACTCCACAGTCTAAGAAAATCCTCACTGCCCTCACGCACATGCATTCACATGGAAACAGCACTGCTTAAAAAGAAAAAAAGCTGTTAATTACAGAATCACAACACTTGTTCCCTGCTTATCCATATCCTAAAGGGGAGGTTGGGGTGTGGGGAGAAGAATCTAGTGAGGAGGACTTTAAAGCAGAGTATCTCAAAGATGAAAATGAGAACATAGAAAGACCTACTAATAAGTATAACACATGGTGGCCTGGACAAGAGGCCGTAGAGGTGGGAGTATGGTTAAGAAAGGGTTACAGAAGAAACTGCTGCACAGGTATCTAAATTGTCTGTGGATTGACTTACTAATGGCACACAAAACAATCAAGAGAAGCTAGAAATTTTCAATACATAATCAAAATTATTACTTGACTGATCTAACAGAGACCTAATTGGATAATTCACAGAATCCAGAAAACTGACATATCTTTATATTCTCATTTAGGAAATCAGACAGAAAATCAGAAACGTGCCACCTTTCATATCAAAAGCACAGGTATTGGTGTGGGATTGACACCAAACAGGGAGAGATATGTTCTGAATGTTCCTGGAGGCGACTAAGGAACAACGAACATGTGCATCATCATCACCGGGACTTTCAGTGCTCACTATAATGATTCACAATATGGGACTTGATGATAATGAGATATTTTAACCATGAAAGAAGCTGACCCACTGCTTGGTTGAGGAGGAAACCTATTAAATAGCAATGTTGAGAAAGCTCCACTATTCAATCCTTCTTTCACACTACTCTTCACTAAAAAGCCTAATAAGCAGTAAAAATTATTATGGCTAGATATTAGAAAAAAATTAAGTTAAAGAAATTGACACACTAGTATAAACCGCTAAGTTCAATAACTGCACACACCTCCATTCTTTCAGTTTTCTCAAGGGCCTTTGTTTTGAATCAACAGCTTGAAGTCACAAGAGTAAGAACTCCGCGATTGATGTCTATAAATGCCTTATCTAAATTACCTAGGGTGAACAGAAAGCAAACCTAACTTAAAAAGCACAAGATTTCCTTGGAACTAAGCCCTGCTCTTACGCTGCTATTTACACGCCGCAGCTAGCATCTTTGCTCTACAAGACAACACACAATCTTCATCAAAAACACAGTCTAACTCAGAGATTCTCAAATGTTTTTCTATTTTAAGCACATTCTCTTTTCCTCTCTGCTCTACCCCAGTGCAGACAATGTTGCATACTTTAGGCCTGCGTCCACTAGCTCCTTCTCTCCAGAACTGCTTTTTGAAAGTCCCAGCTCCCATGCCATGCTCCTCAGGAAGGTGCTCAGAGTGGTTAGCAGAGGTGCTTGAGACAGAGGCATGAGACAGGGCCTCTAACAACAGAACTAAGAACTCAATTCACTAGGAATGGTGCAACTACTTATCAGTGCAGGGCTGAAAGGCAATATCACCCCATGCTTACCCAACCTGAGAACTGCCCGTCTACAGAATAAGCTGCGAGTACAAACCAAATCCAAAGAGGGGCATCTGCTTTCCACCACGCAATGCCAAATCCACCTGAGCAGGAGACTCAATCCACAAAGACACCTTCATCCTCCAGAGAAGAGGTCAACATCTGGTTCCACTCCAAAAACAAAGGGGTGAAGACTCTGGGAAATAATGCACCACACCTTCTTTTATCCCCTCCTGGCTGGATCCCAGCCTAGCCCAGGAGTAGCCGGTCACCTTTTCCATTTGGTAGGGTAGGATGTTGGTCCATCATCTCAGTGGCAAATAATTTGCGGAAAAGCATCATTTCACATGTCTTATACGAAGGCTCTAAGAACCTGTGCACTGTACACAGCAAAGGAGGTCATTATGGAAATATTAGAGAACTTAAAATTCTAAATTTCATGTAACTTGTGCCAATAAAGTGTTGGTTATCCCCAAATTAAGCTTGCTATACAAACTATCCCTAAACTGTTGAGATTTTTTTTTCATAAGGAGGGAGAAACACAACTATAAATGTCTTATGTCCTTGTTCACATTTTGACCTAAGATGCCTAAAGGCACTTGTTTTGCCCCCACAGTGTGGAATGTCCTCCCACAAAGCACCCATGTGGAATCTTCAGAGGCTATTTTTGAAAAGCATAATAAAAAGGCATTTCTTCCTAGAGTTTCTGTTGTTAGCAGCACAGCTTATTGACCACCTCTGTGGATGCCTACACTTTCTATAGCTTTTTCTGCATCCTACTACATATGTGTAGTTACCCATTACAAAAATCTAACTGAAAATTTATAGTTGTCAACAATGAGACAAAGGAGGAAGCAGGCTTCTCTTTATATAAGGATGTACCCATCTTCACAGTGAAAAAAGAAAATATTATTTCCACAAGGTTTACTGCAAATTTATTACAGCAGTTAAACTGTCCAGTGAATCTCTGTCTGTATCGACTTATTTCCAGATTCAAAACCAGATGTAAAAACCATCTTTCACTTAATTTGATTATTCTAACTTGGGTAGAATATGTAGAAACAGATATTTTGACAACTGGTTGCTAATGAGCTTGCCTAACTCTTTAAAGCTGTTTCTGCAATGCTTTTCCTACAATATTTACAAGAAAAAGCTAGCGATTAGAAAATGGTTAAAATCCCTGCTCCTCCTGCAGCAGAAAACACTAAATCTCTTTTCTGCAGAAAAGGTTTTTAAACAGGCTTCTTTACATAGAGCTTCCTGAGAACTCACTTTCTTGCTGGCCATTACTTCAGTCTTTTTGTATTTCAGCTATACAGCAAAGGGTTAGTAAACCCATCTACACTAAAACGCCCATTGCTGTACTCCACCCATCAGGGATTCTAACGGTTACCAAAAATGTGCAGTATTTTTAACCCGTTGTTGGGCACTGGCATTTAAATGCTTAGGCAAAAATTATTTTTTGCCTTCATGTATTTCATAAGGCACCTAAGCACTCTCTATAAACATTAATTATTAAATTGAAATCTTAAAGGGAAGATGTACTTTAAAGGGAAGGGGTGAGACAGTTTTCAATCAGAGAGACATTAAATTGATGTTTTAATTTAAAACAAAAACAATACTGTATTCAGTAGTGTAAGGTTCTACCTGTTCCTTTTCAATCAGAGAGACATTAAATTGATGTTTTAATTTAAAACAAAAACAATACTGTATTCAGTAGTGTAACGTTCTACCTGTTCCTCCAAGCACCCAAATACCATTCTTTAGCTTTAAAATTAATTTTCTATGTTTGTGAATATTGTTTTCTCCAACATAAACAGAAGATGAAATCAAACAAGTGACTGACTTTTGCATTTCCTCCGTGAAAGCTGGTAAACAGAAGTTTCTTTAAACAAAGCACATACTTAAGCTATGACCTGCACTGATGCCAAGCATCCTTGAGACTAAGAATTCAGTGTGATTCCAGGAAGCCTTTCCTATGCATGCCCCCAGCTGCATTAGAAAAGAAAAAAGGAAACTGTGCAAGGAAAATAAAGTTTCATAAAGCCAGGGAGTGAGCCAAATGCTGCCTGACCTTCTGCTGCGGGGACTGTAGTAGTCCACTAGATTTAGTTCCTCTCTTTAGCATCTGGCTTTTGCTGCTTTCACAAAACACACTGATCTGATTCAGAACAGGAATTGCTACTTTTCAAACTGCTGTCAAATACAAAATGTCAAAAGTGGAGATTTTTTTCCTTAGTTTTTTCATTATGGTAAAGTTTTGTTTACATCTAACAGATAACAAAATTGCAGATTGATGCCTGATTTTACATTGACAGTATCTCCTTACAGTGAGTTTAACAAGAAAAACAGTAGAAGCAGGAACTGAATCATAACTTTTAACTTTTCATCCTATGTTTTAGTTGCAAGACGATTCTTTCTTGCAAAATGTTTAAAACACTACCTTGACTTTACTTCTCACTTGTTAGCCAGCTAATAAAGTTAAAAGGGCAGTGCAAAAGCAGGAAACCAAAAGAGAAGTTTTAGATAAACAGACAGCACATTACATGTGCTTAGAAACATGGATTAGCACATGGGATGCGTCTCAAAAGATGATGTATCACATAAAAGCTACTCACATCCAACAAAAGTTATAGTCTGTTTTCATGACCTTTATCAATAGCCAAGGATTGACTAGAAGTTATATGAAAACAAATAACAGAAGAGATACCGTGCCCAGTCCTGTAACCTATCTCATCTGCAGTGATTAATCCCACACTATTAAATCAAGTAAGAACATTCCTGTTTGTACAACCATCATTTTCAGACTGGAGTCATTGTCATCTCTTACACTGATGCTTTTTACCATCCTCACGCCATCTCCAGTCTCTCTAGTTTATTAAGTGACTCCATGGATGGGAAAACGGAAAATTTCACTTTAACAGAACACAAGTGTACACCAATTCATACATAAATTATTTCTTTCTATTCCTGTTTCAGTGTTTTAATTTTTTTTGTTGAGGCCCCACATTCTAACAATCAGTAAAATATATGTGTTCCAGCTAAGGCATCATATGACAACACTTCCCTGGAAATACCCGTTTACCCCCATGGAAACTTTTCCTTACTGAAGAAGGGCCGTGGTCACTTAATTCAGGATTCCCAGAAGCCAGGTAGCCAAGTCAAAGCTCTTGCAGACAGACTGTATGCCCATTCGTACCAGCCTCCATCCACCGGGCACGCACAATGCTTCACTGCACATGTGTTCTGCGGTAGATATTACACCAGTATTATCAGAGTTATGAGATGTGCACTCACCACCTGCCTGGCTTTTCCCACTTACACATTTGGGAGCTTCAGTGGGGGTAGTCAGAGCATAATTGCTAAATCTGCTGAAAATGATATCAAGTTTCAGAGATGTAAGGCTTCATGACTATTCTCATTCTACTGCCGAGATGGTCCTCATGACAAAATCCACTGAACATTGATTGTAGCCAATATATATTTACTTCTGAGAGGATGTTAACTCCAATGGTGATGATAACCATGAATAGAGACAGCAAGGAAGACTTGAAATACAAGAGAGCTAGTAGACGATTCAACAATTGTATGTACTGCATGGGTGGATGGCAATCTGCACCCTCACTACGGGCCAAGAAAGGGCATTGATGCAAAAGAAAGCATGTTTAACCAAATCATTATAGTAATGCTTCCAAAATAAGCGTGTTCAAATATCAGCCTTTCCTATTTGCCATTATCAAAAGAAACAGAATGAATAAAAACCCCATTTGTTTAAGGATCTGACCTATAAGTAAAATAATACCCAAATGAATGGAAAAGAGGAACAAACGAGTACATCTACTATGCAATTCCCCAATGGCAGGTTATCAACAAATCACAAATAATGATCCCCTGTGAAATTTTCTCTACAGCCTGGGATAAAACTGCCTTCAAAGCTGCATGAAACAAACAAACAAAAATCTTCTCCTGCGCAGGACACAGAAGCCTTCGTGACAACTAACAGCCTCATGTACTAATCAGTTTTCTGATCCCCTTCATAATACTTTTTGCTCTGGTACATATGTTGTGCTCTGACTGCCAACACAGTAATTTGGTTGCCTCAGCTAATAGAAAATAGCTTCCAAAAATCAAGGTGTTATTTAAAACTACTGGAAGATTTAATAGGCTAGCTCACTCACCCAAGCAACTAAACTAAGCAATTAACAAAATGTTTCAGCCAAAAAATGCTATAGTTATTATTCTTTTATTATAGTTATTATTATTATAGCTATTATTCTGTTACTTGTGGTTAATAAGGAGAGAGAGCTCAGTAGACTTCAATCACGTTCTGATTCCTGTCAAAAATATACATTCAAATATGTGTGTCTATGATGCAACAGGAGCAGAAGATAGGCAGGGCTAAGAAATTCAGACATTTTCAATCTACTGCTAAACTCAAGACTAGTAAAAGGACCGTTATCATCACTTGCATTGTGGGAGCATCTAGAGAATATTTCAAACTGGCGTCATAAAAATACTTATAATATTTCTTGCCCCAAGGGATAACAATCCTTGTCACCTTTACTAAAACCTTGGAGGTCATCCAGCAGTCTTCCAGTAACATGTTCTTTCCTCTGATGTTGCAGCTAGACCCTATTTCAAAGGCTGCAAATCCATATCATGTTAGGAAAATGAGGATTATTTACAAACTGGTAACTGTTTTTTAAGACTTGTTTCCATGCAGCCTCCCTTAAGTTCGAAGTGTCAAACTATACAACTACACAATGAAAGTGCTTCTGCTAGGAACAAAGTAGTGCTTGGGCTAGATAGTTTAATAGGCTTTAAAGTCTACTGTAAGGAAAGATTCCTCCCTCATCGCTATTACTTCAGATTTCTTTTCCTGGTCTTCAAAATCCACAAACATCAAATGTCCTTTGCTAGACTGACCGATACTGGAAAAGTGAATACAGCATTACCTGTGTTAAGGACACAATAGAACAAAACGCAGGAAGCCCTGCCAAATTGCTTTTCATCAGCATGGTATCCTTCTGCCCAGGGCAACACTGAATGAGGACACCAAGTACAAATCTGGAAGTAGGATAGATCTGTTTCCAAGGGGCTGCACCCAGGTTAGCAAGCCTTGACTTCTAAGAAAGTTATCAGCGCAGGTACCTGTGCAGATGTGATTAACAGTGCTTTCAGTCCCAGAACAGCTGAAAGCTCGCTCAATGAGTGGGACAGTTGAGCAAAGTGTGCCCAAGGACGCACCTTCAGCCTCTCTTTGCCAACCAGGACACTGAATGTGCAAGCCAGTCCCCAGAAATACAGCCGAGCAGGAGAGATGACTTTTGAACACCCTCTGATTCTGAAGAACAGCAGCAGCAACTCCATCAACTCTTAAGTACACTATGAGTAACTTTTACAAAATATTCTATAGCTAGATCAGCTCCCAGGCACAAGAAATTATTTAATTCAGATCTGTAGGGCATGCTTAAAACCAACTGAATTTACACTGACCAGGAGATCACTACAGAGAAGAAATGCTGCCATACCCAACTGCTTTGTTAAATAGTTCCACAGCTCAACACTGGAGGCACCAAATCCCACATACAATGGACCTTGAAAAAGCATTCAATAATCACTGTGGTATGCGTGAACCCATGAGAGGATCCAACAGCACTGTAGAATCTGGGACGAATCCAAGCTGCATGCAGTAATTATTAACTAGTGCTTTGGGCAGCATCTCGCAGGTTTGTTTTTTGGACATTGCAACTGAAGTCAGTTCTTCTTTAAGTTACCTGGGACTCGCTACTCTAACCGGGTGGTTGTGATTTGCAGGGTTTTCACAACACTTGCTCCTCTTGCTGCTTTTTTCCTCCTCTGCTTAAGGTTGATATCACCTTTTTGTTCATGGAGTTTTTTTGTTTTGTTTTCAGATTTAAGTTCAAAAGTATGAAATAAGCTAGCTACTATTTTTGTCTGGTTTCTAATTAAAGCCATCTAATTATCAAAGCCCAAAAAAGACTCAAGGTGATCTGAATCTTTGCCAAAATTAACCAAAAATGAATAAAATAATGATGAAGGTAGGTGAAAAATTTACACAACCAATCACTCCACCAAGACACATACTTATAAGCAAAGAAATGCTGAAAAGAGTCCTAAAGATCTTTTGGAGGCCACTGGACTTGTAAAATAATAGATTTTAAGTTCTCTAGTTGAATGTATGATATACAGGGTGGGGCACGCAAACAGATATCCCTTGTGAATAACGTGGTTGGAAGTGATTATATATTTCATTAAACAGCTGTAGGAAACTCAAACGATGGGAAAGCAAGCAAATTGTAAAGAAAGCACAGTACCTAGGTGTCATCACAAAGGACAGAAACCTCACCATTTGAATGTGTTAGGGATTTTGCCCAAATTTGTAATGCAACCATAAAACCAGGCCAATTTCATGTTTTGGGGCTTTCTCTGCCAAGTTTTAACAGATTTTTCTGAATATCTCCTGCTTTCATTACTCAAAACTGTGAAAAAGAAGTCCCTCTTGCTTGTAATAGAAGGTATAAAAAGGAGAGAAAAATGCATTTACATACAGCACTAACTCTGCATTGTTGAGTGTGAGCATAATTAACCAGAACAGTTATATAGAGACAGCTAAACTTCAGCATTTAAAAAAAAGCCCACAAATTAGGGATTTTCCCCCTGCCCTTTCTTCACCGAACAGTATTCGGCAGCTGAGATTTCTGGGCTCCAAGAAGGCTAAGCTGGGTAAATGCAGCCAACCACAAGGTTGAAAATGTAGCAGACGTATCATAAAAATTTAGTAATGCTTTTAAACTACTTCTCACCTCAGTGGTTTGATGGTGGTGTGGTAGTGTTATACAATATGTGCTGTTGCCAAGGCGACTCGATCTCACCTCGACAGCTGCTGCAACTTCAGCAAATCAACACGAGGAGCTGTGGCAATTCTGATTTTTTTCTTTTTTTTTTTTCTAAAGAGTCTTTCCAACTATAAAGCATGTTCAGATGAACCTCTGGGGCTCTTTATCCAAGGACTATCACTATTTCTCAGAAATATTTTTCACTGTATTCTAGTGGAAACATCGTGACACTAAGTTCAAAAACATATTCTGTTAAATCAGATTTGTGTCTGGCAATTTTATAACTGGTGTAAAAACAGTATCGTGCCTCTGTGTTCATTCAGTTTAAAGTGCAAGAATTTTACATCTCCGGCAAAAATACGAGCCTGCCTGGACAGTTTAGCATGTCCTTTTCCATTGGGGGGGCGGAATTCTAACTCCTTGAAGTACGGAAAGCCTAAATTCTAACCCATCCCTTCAGCGGAAGCCAAACTGTAATATTGCTTCAACTCCATTTTAAGCAGAGCTAGAAAAAAGGTTGAAATCCAAAACAAGATTTTGTGAAAAGAAATCGGCACAGAGTGCTTCTCTGATAACGGCTTTTGTGGAGGGAGGTGGCTAGAGTCTCGTGGTCCAAACCCCAAAGAATTTTTTTATTTTCATGTCCTTGGCTTCAGGGACACTGCTGTGTGAGCAAGGACTAGAAAAAGAATCAGAACATTACGAGTCTTCCCCACAGTAAGTATCAATTGCAGCTTTTAAGAAGATTCAGTACTATTTCTTTCTTTTTTCTCAACCTATTTGGGTATAGAACCAAAGTAAACATAAGACAGTAGAGGAAGCCTGTGAGGGTGTTTTGTGAAACTCTGCCAAGGTTCCTGCTATTTTAATTTGGGGAGAAAAATAAGTTGTTACAAAATGTCTAGGAAAAGTTTGTGCTGAGAAAGCACACAAGTATTTAAAGGCGGGCAATGCAATTTATTAAAGAGGAAGAACATAAGAAGTGCATCAAAATAATCAGGGGAGTGATAGGTTTTGGTTTTTGGGGGTTTTTTTTGTTTTTGTTTTTAATCAAGAAAATAGTAAAGGAAAAGTTTACTTTTTTCCAGACCAGACTTTTCTCCTTCCCTTCCCCTTTTCTTCGCTTCCCATCCCTGTTGTAATCATAGATCTGTCAGAAAGTATACAATTGTGGCTGAGAGAAAAGACGCTGGCCCTAACTGCATATGCTGCGATAGTCCTCTTTCAATTAAAGCCGGTGATTTAATAAAAATCTGTGTAAGAGCATGTTTGTTATGTTAATTTCTATTCCAATCTGCAAATATGACATGAGGAAAGGCTATTTCTTTTTTTTTTTTGCAGTTTAGTAAAGTCTCTCTATAGAAAACCTTTCAAATGTCCCTCTGCCTCTTAAACAGCCTTCACTACAAAAATATCCTGATAGATAAGTACCCGCCACTAATCATAAACTTTACAGTGCACAACACACATTCATACAATCCTTGTGATTCTCCTCTTCTATCCTGTAGCTCAAATATGTGTAGCAAAACCTCCAACTGTAACACTGAAACTGGCAATGAATCCGCTAAATTCAATGATACCAAAAGAGTTGAAAAACAAAACAAAACCAAAAAAGGAGCAAAGAATGTACCTAATTACCACTAATCCTGCCTATTAGATTTCATTCAGACACCACAACTTCTTTCAAATAACCCCAGTTTATTTTTGAAAAAAATTCCTTTCTTCAGACAGGATACGGGGGAGGAGTCAATTGGTGATGTTTTACACATGCACATCTGGATACAGTCCAATTATTCCCCTTATACATTCCTCCAGTTGTTTTCATTTTGCTCCATGCTCTGGCATTCATAAATTTGTGAGATTAATTGTGTGTGAGCGTCTGCAGTCTTGGATCTGGGCATGGGTTTAGCTGCAACACAGCTAGAAGTCAACATTAAAGAGAGCTCCAGTTCAGAAAACACAATTTACATTTATACATCTTTGGTACAGTAAGGATTGAAGCAACCATCATCCTTACCACATGCATCAAATTGGTAAGATTAATTCAATATCAACTACATTTTATTACTACAGTTATTCTGAGCCTCATGGAAAATTATTCAGTGTAAATTGCAATGGAAGGATGTTTTGGGGTTTTTTTAGTTTTTCTCAGTACGATTTTCATTTGTCTTTGCAAATGATATACCATCACAAAGAAGGGAAGCATTGTAAAATATCAAAGGGTTCCAGAGAACCTAGCAGGTTATGCCACTCTGGCCACTAACAGGGTCCACAGAGTTGGCAAATCTAGCAACTTGGGAAGTCCCCATATCGGAGGTATTCCCATGTGAAGCTCAGATTCCTTGCTGCTGCAACTTGCTATTTACAATCCTCAGAAAATGCGGACAGGAAGGTTGTGACTGGGCTTCTGCAGCCTCTGACTATTCTAGGCTGCTAGAACAGCCCCCTTTGGGGCCAAAGGCAAGTGAGCTTAAGCCAATCACCAGAATGGGGAAAGCAAGCAGGCTCAACGCTGCTTCTCCTCTCCTGGGGCCAAGACTTCCATTTACTGATGTTTTGTATTTTATGTGCAATTTACTAACCAAAACCACCTGTTTCCTCAAGCTCTCTGCAATTTATTGTTTTGCAAAATCAGTTTCACATTACACTTCTGATCAGCGCAGTTCCACATGAGAGCTACAGAACTAAGGTGATGTATTAAAAAGCAAGGGGTCGAAGGCCAAGAATCTACTCACTTGACTGCGAGCTTTCTAACACAAATACAGTGCTGGATGCACAGATCCCACTTGCACTCCAACAGCACAGGCAATTCTATATTGTGATGTAGCCGTCAAGGCAGGGTGACAAGGGAGCTGAACTGTGCCCAGTTTACGAAGCTTTTCCAAAAGCAGTTACTTGCTGGCAGGAATACTTGGACAGCTACACGTTGTTTTGGGTTGGATTGTTTTGTGCAAGATGGCTGTTACATTTTTGAACAATTATCCATCAGGTTTGATGGGCTATTTATGGAAGATAAACTGAACTGCAACCTTCTTACAATCACCTACTCTTTTCCAAAAATCTTGATGCACTGTAAGAGTCCATCTGGGCACACCATTTCAAGTGTAGCAGATGATAGTACTGCAAAATATTTTAACTCCCTCACATTTCCCACTGTTAAACCATCTTGTGGATTTATCTTTGAAGATCTCTCAAATCTGTGCGGTTTCCAGTAGGCTCTTGATAACAGATAGCCGGGTGGAAAAAAAACCCAACTCCTCCTCAAGCCAGGAGCGTTTTCCCCTCCCCCCACCCCATGAAATTCTGCTCCACTTCTCTTCACCCAGAAGGAAAACAGATGGAGTTTGGCGTTCCTCATGCCCGCAGTACCTGAATCTGGCAATTAATCGTCACTGCACAGAGACAATTTTCTTATCCTGCCAGCCACCACTGCTAATCCCTACAATTCCTTTGGCAATGATTTCTATTGCAATGTTGAAGGTAGAAGGTCCAAAAGGCAGGGAGAGTGGTTACAATTGCAGTGGGTTAATTACTGGGGCAAGCATAACTAATGTCCCCAACACTGCACTGCTCCAGTCTAAAGTAGCTCATGCTGTGTTATTTGAGAATTGGACCAGCTGTGAAATTCAGCCCCTCGCCCTGAACTTCCATCCTTAGAGTTACATCCAAACTTAACAGTTGCAGAAAGTATTTTAGCCTTTTCCTTTTTAAAGTTCAGAAATTGTACCTAAAACCAACAAATGTTGCAATTTAAATGAAATTCTTTCAACATCAAGTACCTGAGAGTCAGGGAATGTCAGATTTATGGTTGCACGTACAACCTTAATTCCGCTCCATATGTGTATGCATTCTGATTAAGTATCTGATTACGTGATTGTGCACTATTTTTCTCCGGGACTCCTGCCTCATTCAGTGTGCAGAACGCACATACAAGAGCAGAGAATTACATTTGCACAAACAACCATAAATCCAGTATTTCCTAGATTCTGAGTACTTGACTTTGCAAACAATGTTCCTTTCATATTATAATATCTGTACAGCATAAACCTAAAGAACATTGCAACAACCCACATTACATTATCATCTAAGAGTACATAATCAATTTCTGAAACCATCTTATTTTATGCATGTAACATTTTCAAAAACTCTCATTGCATGGTTGCACTATCATGCTTATAAAAGTCATATTTTCCACACAATAGAGGCAGTGTACAAATTAAAACAAGCTGCACACTGATTGACCAAGTTGTCTGAATTATTCTCTTTCTTCCTAACAATGAACTGTGTTCTCTGAGCTCCAAGTAAACAATTAAGAAGGGTGGGGGTTGGAGGGTAACCTATAGTAAACAGCATTTTAATTGCACTCTTACAAAAAATATAAGGAAAATAGAAATGAATAAAATAAGCCCCATTTTCCCTTAAAGCCACTAGAGATCATGGTGCTGTTTTAGTAAAGCAGAAGTTCTGAGCTGCAGGAAAGGGCACGTATCTTATCCAACACAACTTGAAAGAAAAACAGAAAGTACCTCTTACAAGTTCCCAGAGACATGTCTTCACAAGCAGTAGCTTTTATACCCAAGTTAGACTATCAGAGCGTCAGCTGGTTCAACACAGCTCTACGATCAGAAAAGACACAGTGCACAATGCAGTTGCTGGCTCAGCAGGTGGCACTGGATTAATACAGATATGATACTTTTATTCTATAGCCCCCAAGCAGATTTTTGAGATGGCTAAAAGCCCTGGTTAGTAAACAGTGGTTCCACTTTGAAAAACCACCATAAAATAGTATTGAAGGGTCCCATATTACCAGGTAATATACCCGCTCGCTGTGCAAGCGAGTAGGGCAGTGAGCAGAAGAAAGCAGTAAAATTACAATCCAAGCCCCAAATAGTTAAGTTGCACTGAGAAGAATACAAGTAGAGGTGCGGTATTTCCCTGAATATCTATCTCCTCTTCTAGTTGCTTTCCACACTATCCAGCATGTGCAGGAATTCTTAAACTTTCCCTTTGACATCGCGAAGATGCTGGGACAGAGTCCTGAAGGAGATATCCCTCAACAAATTCAAGTTTTTACTAGACAGACTAAACATTTCTGGTAAATTGGGGTTGTCATTTCTATTGGAAACAGGTAAGCAGTTCTCCAATATTGCAATTCATTCTGGAATTTTCATAACATGGCTTACAGTGGGTCTTAATGGAGATGGAAAACAGAATGCAGCATTTCCAGGTAAAATGTGACTTTATTACAACAGCATTATCATTAACCTTACAACCATCACATGAAGATTTCTGGGAGGCTGCCAATATTATTTAGGCTCCTTATGGTCTGCTAAGCCTGAAGTCTTTGTATGCACATACTGGATTAGGAGAGAGAATTTAAAACTTCAGGAGTGCAATATCTTCTAACAACACATACTAAGACTTGCAGTTCCACCTGTACCACATGAGATGGTCTCCACTATTAGGTGTGCTCCCTCTCCAACTTTTCCTTCCCAAGCTTGCTGTCCCCACTTCTCCAGTCTCCCTCCATCTGATAGTATTTGCTCAGCATCTTTTCTGCTGTTTTTCCTTTACTGCATTGACATAGGCTCCACTTTCCCTTTCTTCACAAATGTATCCCAAGGCCCACAGAAAGAAGAACCCAGAGACTATCCACAAGATGAGGCTAATTCAATAACATTTACTCTCACAAAACACACTGAACAATTTCAGTTGCCTCCTCTTTGGATCTGGTAAAATTCTTGGAAGAATTTTCTAAGTGCATTTACAAGCACTTCTAAAAACATTTCGATTTATAAATAGTTTATCTTAGCAACTCAAATTCTGCTGCGAAAAAAAAATTCAAATTCCCATTCTAGGAACAGAAATAAACCTTAATAAGAACCAGTTCACACTTACAGGTTTATCTGTACAGGTAGGAGCGTTGAAAGTATGTTCAGGTATCCAGATGTTTGAGGGTTTACCAGGGATACCCCTGGATAAAAACTGAGGTGGCCACAGTTTGCCATTACTCCTCACTTCTTTTGACCTCAAGTCAGGTATATCACTATCATTGAAATCAAGTCACAGATTATCTTGGGGAACATAGGCCAAATGGAGTAAAAAAAAATGCAACATGGCTATGATTTACCTATACAAAGGAGTTAAGATTCATCTTACCAACAACCATGAAAGACATTTTTTGTTTTTAATATAGACTCAGTAGAATAAGAGTGTTCAGATATACAATAAAAGAGAACAAAACTCATAGATAGTAGCAAAGCTACATTAAAAGAACGAATCACCAACATGTTCATAAACATAAGGAGTGGAGCATGGTGTAGAATACCAGTTTCTGCACAGGAGAGTATAAATTGGGCATGCGTTTTAATAGCTCTGCCTGATGTTACCTTCCGATACCATAAAGTAAGGCCTCATTTCTGACTTCCTGGCTCTAGAGAATGTTTTTCTTTAATTATATGCACATACCCTATGTAAAAGGAATTTACCATTAGTTTGTTGGCCTTTAGCAGACACCTTTATTAATTATTTTAAAATACTGAAATTATGGTAGGTAGTGAAGATAAATATAACATCTATGTAAAAAGAAATTCTGTAGATTAGGCTGCAGCTGCAATGAGGTGAATAAATCAAGCACGATTTCCACAGATTCCTCTCCTAGAGGATGTTCTTTCCAAACCCAACCACATGTGGTATAGCAAGGTCTCCGATTATAACAGATTAGCCACAAACTAACTGTTTTTGTTCTGTATGAGCAGTTGAGTGCAAAGCAACAAAACAGCAGGGAAAGCAAAAAAGGAGGGGAAGGAAAAAAGGAAAAACAGACCTCCAGCAGAATACTCAAGTCCATCACAAGTAGACCCAACACCAAGTAGATCAAAGCCTTGAGAGAAATGTTCTTTGTTTAGAACAGTCATTCCTTATTGGAAATAATCTTTTGATAACCCAATCTCATTTGAGAAAAAAAAAATCCACACTTTTTTGGCACATTAGTAGTTATTTGCCTTCAAAATACATAGTTATAGGGACACATTAATATTTCTGGTTGCTTTTTTTATTTCTATGCCCAGTGAATGAACTGACTATTAACCCCATCAAATATATTTGTGAGCTATCTGTGGAGAGAGCAGAAAAAAAGTTTGAAAAGAATAACAAGATCTGGGGACGCAGTCCTTGGGAACTCGAATAATGTCACGGGCAAGGAAGTTTTGGTGAAATACTGGTGAAGGATAACTAAAGCAATGGGAAGTTTCTGATGCAACTGAAATATACTGGACATGAAGGAGAAGAGTGCAGAAATGGTTATATGGGACTAGAATGGTTCTGGGAAGGAAAGGGACTGGGTGCAGAAAGAATTGCAGTGTTACATCTCCAGGTGGCAGTTATGAGGAGACTGGCTTGCAGATATGACAGTGGAAGAGAGAAGGTCACTGTGAGGAGGAATTGCAGGTCCCTGAAGTAAGGGATTAAGGGAATGATAGATGGTGATGGTAGTATGACGGAGACAGTTGGAAGGGAAAGAACTACTGAGACTTGCAGAAAACCACTCCTCACCTCTTGGGCAAGGAAACACCTCTCTGGTTCAGAGCGGTGGAACAAAGAGTTAGCTCAGCAGACCAATTCAAGAGACTAAGAGATTTTTCAAAACCACAAATTCAAAAATATTACTTTAGGGCCACATGACAAAGGAAACTCCACTGAAGATTCCAAACTGAATCAAATTAATTGAAGTCCAAAGTAGTCTGAGACAAGTTCTACAGGTGTAAACATCCAAAAGCACTAACTGGCAGACTATATTCCGAAGACAGGCTGTATCCAAGCATGATCTTCCTGTAAAACACTTCTCCTAAGGCAATATATTGTATAAAGGGGTGTGGGTTTTTTCCCCCTCTAGCTTTTCAAATGCAGGACTTCTGAGGGTTATCCTAAAGGAGATACTGCAGAAGATTTTGTGGGACAGAATTCTGTTTTAAAGCCAATAAAACATAACCGTGTCTACACAGTCCATCTCCCATGCATACTTGGCTAGCATATCTTGCAAAACTCCAAACATTCCCTACTACCTGATTTTGTTACTATTTTACTGCAGCTCCACACAAGTACTTTGCATCACATTGTAAGATGGTCTTGTTCTGAAGACTTTACAGAAAAGAAAAAGAACCCAAAGCAGAAAGAATTTGCTCAAGGTTGTATAAGTAGGTGACATAGACAAAGGCAAAAATCTTGATTCAGTTATCACTCCAATTATACTGCTTATTCCCAACATGTTATCATCAATAAATGCATTTCATTCCACTAAATACTTCCAACACTGGTGAATTATGAAGCTTCCTTCCCTTCTATCTTTCCTGAACAAATGCTTTTCCAGCATTGCCTCCTGTGTAAGGAGTCATCATCATCGGGCCTTTAAATTCCCAATTCTATACTATAATGAAAATTGACAACTTGTGGAAAAAAACACACAATAGATCCTGCTGATTTGTTCATTATATGAAGCATTGTACATATACGTACATGTGTAGTCTCAGCCTTAGGGGAAGAGGTTTACACAGACCTCACATAGGGCTACAGCCTCTCTTTGGAGTACCATCTCCAGTTAGAGATTCTTCATTGTTTTTTCCAGCTTGCTTTAAGAACAAGTTGATTTGCAGGGACGATGTGGTTGCTGGGAGGACCAAGCAGGCTGTGTAATCTGTCGCATACGACAGTCTGTAATGGTCATCCCTTTTCAAGTAATTACATACTGCCTTTATATATTACTCTCTCTCTTCTATCACTGATCAATTTAAATATTTGTTTCAACTCCTATATTATGATTCTATTACAATTGTGAGAGATGCACAGTTTCTAAAAGAGGAAAGCTAACAGTGTAATATACCGACATTAAATTGTAGTCATGAAAAGAAATATTCACGTTACACAGAGATTTAGACAAGCTTGCCATCTTGCACAGGAAATTTTCTATCAGCCCTTTATAAATGAACAAAATACTAACAGCTCTGGAATTGAATGCACAGTATCTTTAAACATAACTGAGACTTCCAAAATAGCAGTATATTGACTTTACATAATTAAACGCCTGGTGAATCTTCAAAGTGAAGAAGGGAGAGACACCACCAAGAATGTTTTTTTTAAATGCCCATGATTGTTTTTCCTAGTCAAGGCAACAGTCTGTCAATACCTCAGAGTATGCCAAATATGAAGTTTCAAAACAGGGACTTGAATTATGAACGAAAGCTAAAAGAACACCACAAATATTTCTCAACAGGTGGAAAGTATATAAATAAAATTTCAGATAATTCAAATACATTCAAACAGCTAAATTTTCCACAGAAAAACATGTTTCTCTCTAGCTAACTGGAAAACTTCAGACCAAAGACAGCATTGTGATTTATCCAGCCTGAAAACCAAAATATTTCCCATCCCCCCAAAATTACGGAATTTGAAAAAAAAAGTCTAAAAACAAAAGAGATTTTGTGAAACAATGCACAAGCCAAATATTAATGTTATTGGTAGTAAGTATTTTTGTTACAGCAGGATCTGAATGCAGTAACTTAGATTCACATCTCTTACACTGAGATTTGGATGCAGAGACAGTCAATATTTTGAAGTGCTTACAGACACAAGAAGAGAGCATTGAATGGTAATGAGATATACCAGGCAAATATATTTTATAGGGATTAACATCATTTTGTTAGAGTTCTTTGTTTAATTTGGGATTTTTGAGGCGTGAAATATGTTTACAAATTATTCTATAGTAATCAAAGTAAGATCTTATATGCTTTGTCAATAAGACACAGGAATACAATAATTACATCTCCTGTCCACTCAGCACTCTACTACTACACAAATAAAAGTATCCTTCCCCCCCCACCCAGTGCATGGTTTTCGGTGAAGCTCTGGCTATACCAAGCCCAAATGACATTGTAGCTACTCTCACAGGGCAGGATTCTCAATGCATTTTAAAAAATTGAGCAAATACAGGAATTAGGTATATCTCATTAACACCTTTTCAAAAAGAAGGAAGTAGAAACAATTCTCTCCTGTATTTAATGTTTAAAAAGCAGGAATTCAGAATTACATTCCATCGAGTCACATTTCAATTTCTTTTCCTGCTCGGAATTCAAATACTGAGAGAACATTTGAGTTGTGCGACACTGACAGAACAGCAGAAACATTCAATAGCTTCTCTGACTTGCTTTTCGGTTATACCTTTATGTGCCTTCAGGTCTGTCTTTGTTGTTAATTAAATCAAGTCAGATTTCAACCAACTGCATGACAGCAGCAGCAGCAGCATGCAATATGATGATGCTTTCTGAAAGTCCCTCTAATTACTTTTGCCTCTTTATGCAGCTCTTCACTGTATAAAGTGGGTACTATCATTTGATATGTGCATTTCTAGTGCTCAGGAGCTATTTTGACATTCTTATAATAATTACATTAAAAGACTGAAAGTCTCTTTAAAGAGATTTAGCAACTGGAAGTGGTCCTTCAACCTTCCTTAATCTGTGCAGCTGACAGGAGGTACAGAAACACTTTTCCATGTCTGCAGTGTTCCTTTATGACAATGTTGTTATTTTTCAAGCAGATTTAGACAACATTATCCTTGGAAATCTAAGAAAACTAGATCTAGGGATCCATCTCCCTTGCTTAATCTTCACTACTACCCTGATCGAATGAAAGAGATCCCTTGCCACACTGTTTACCTTGCTGGATAGCACAACTTGAAATCACTGGGCAAATGTGAGTGTTTACCATGCACACACATGTACTGCTGAGCACCTGGTAATTATTGAAGATCTCCATTTTGTACAGCTTCCAAAGAGTCCAAGAGGCAGAAGATCTTCACAACTTCCCTTTCAAGCCAGTAAAGCCCTTCATTCACAGACTGAACTTAAAGCATAACATACCCAATACATTAAAAAGCTCAGAATTGGTTTTTGTTTTGGTTTTGATTTTTTTTTGTTTGTTTGGGTTTTTTTTAAGTGCTATATTCTATTTTATTTGTCCTGCGGTGCTTCTTTTCCCAGGCTCTGCGCAAAAAACAAGGGACTACCTCAGCGCTAAAGAGTCTCAGTGACCTTAAAAAAAATGAACTTCTGTTCAAAACTAGGAAAAAAATCCAAGCCCTGAGACTCTCAGTAAATCTACTGGACTGTTTTCAGAGATGGTGAAATTTTCCACAACTCCACACCAGATCAAGGATTTTTTGAACAGTATTAGAAACCACTACACATTTTAGTTCTGCATGCAGAGTTCATAAAAACCTTTAGATTGTGGTGCCACTACTAGAACAGTACAGCTCTATTAACTCAGCAACCTTGCTGTTCTGTTTATATCATATCAATTCAATCCACTAAGACTTAAAACAACAGATGTGATATTATACGTAAATTCTCTTCTTTCTGTAGAATCCTACATGAAATTACACTACTGATCAAATACCATTTTTTCTTCAGTGTAAAAATAAAAACAAAAACACACTGCCTTTTATTTTAAATTCCATACTATTCATCTAGCAGTTTGTTTCCCTCTCTTCTACTAGCAGAAAATATAATACAGGAAAAGATTTAAATGAAAAACAGATCTGTGTAGTGAATTGCATATGGTTTCCATTTTCCTTCATGCAATGTTTCATAGAGAGTCGACAAAGAAATCCCTCCCACAAATCCGGATTTGAAGTCCACTTTCAGAATCTTGTCAGCACAGGAGTTAGGAGACAACTCTCTGTGCAAGAAAATGCTGCAATACGTCTGTGCTCTATCTCGTTAGGGTAAATCATTCCTAAAAAGTACCGTTGAATCTAGCTAATAAATCTGGGTAAATAAAATCATGCTGGCGCTGTCTGTATGAACTTGCCATAGAGTTTTCTGTTTTCAAACATACTAAGTTTGGTCCACACCACACAGCTTGTTGCATTTTATGCCTGTTCACAACATACGGAGTTTTCCAGTGCTAACAACTTTATACCTAGTTGACATGCTCTGTGCTATACTAAACCCAGCCAATAAATACTACTTCTGCCAAGAAGCCTCCGTAACTATTATATTCCATCAGCTTTCCTAGCTGATTGAAACAATTACTTCCAAGTTCTTTCTGACTTTGTTTACATAAAACACATCTTTTCCTCCTATTCCTCATAGCCTATACTAATTTTTTTTTCTCCTGCATTCTCAGCAGTTCCTGGTGACATACAAACACCAAAGCAAGCATGCATGCTTCATCAGACACAAAGGGAGGTTTACAAAGGAGCAAGCTCCTCCTTTCTCTAGACACTCTCAGGGGATTTACATGTCAATGGAAGAGAATGAATGATGAGCTGCTGTTTGTCAGATGCATTTGTTGTTTCCATGAGTTCACAACTGTTTGTATTTCCTCCCCTTTAGAGATCAGTTTTAAGGGAGGCATGAGTGGGATGCAAATTTTTTCTTCAAATTGGAGCACCTTCCCTTTTTCATGATCAAGGTAAAAGTCCAAGTAGGAAGGGATGTGTGTGGAGAAAACAATGTTCTCCAGGAGTTTTACTTGGTTAGCACATCAGAATGACCCAGCACTGATCCCTGTAAAGATAAGACACTTAAGTTTTGCATCGTTGCAAGCTGGAAACAAAGACCAAGTTTAGCAAAACTTAGGAATATCATATATGGCAATATCTTGTCTTTGAGAGAATGTGCACAAGCATGGGATGAACACATCTTCTTGCCTGATGTACATAGCCTATCCTTTAAATGGTGCTCAGCACCTGTGTATTTATATGCCTGTTCAGAAAAATCAAAAGCACAAAGGTTACCTGTTACGCAGGTCTTTATTTGATGAAGACTTGTGAACTGAGAATTCTTTGACATGTTAAAAGAGGAAAGGGAAGTTTTGCTGATTCTATGTCTCCTTATATTTGTGCATAAGAGAATGAAAAACATTATCTAGGGAAAGAATCAGTCAGTAGAAAACTAAACAAAAAAATTTAAATATATGAATACATTATATATGTAATTTTTTTTTTTTGTACTTATGAACTGGGCATGCTATCCGTACAGCATCACGTGCCCTAAAATCTAGTAACAGACTTGGCATCCCCACAAAAGTCTATAGCACAGTTCAACCTGGCACTTCAGATCACAGTATTCTTGAGTGCTGACCCAGAGTCTGGGCCAGGTCAGGTAGCTGAAAAAGCAGCAGGTATTCAAGGCTTGGGACACTACCTTCTAATCTCAGAGTCTTCACATTAAATTCACTTCCAAACAAAGCCAAATTTGTGTGAACAAACCTTTCCATCAGTTATTCCCTTCTACTCTCCCGTTACTTTTTTCCAATCTTAAGTTTTTAACTTCCCAAAGTCTGAATTTGCTTTCAGAAAATACTCAGATACCTGACAACTCTCTTCAATTTTCTAATCTTTAGTCTTAAGTCTACTGTCAAATGTTTTCTGTGTCCAGTGACCTCCACGTTGCAAAAAACATATAGGTCTACCTGTGGAGGAAAGCTGTGTGATAACCCAGGACCTCTCCCTAATGTTTCTCAGTCAGTTTTAGTCTGAGGCACATAGTCTGAAAACCTTCCTCTGAGCACAAGTACATGACACAGGTGTTTGATACTCTGGCTTTGCTAAGGTCATTGAAAATTGGTTTTTGGAACAGAATGCAAAAAGCTACACTTGCACAATGTGCTTTGGTTGCAACCTGGATGGTGAGTGCTGTGAGACTCGATGGTGTTTTCTTATTTCCTCAATGTAGCCATGTGACATATGGATAGAATACATTATAGGTCCTCAAAAGCTAAAATGATTGAACACACAGGATGTACAAGTTACACAGAAGACTAACCACAGAAGACTAACGTTATCTAGTAACAATTAAAAGTCTTGTTGAAATATTCCAGAGCAGAGTATAGAGGAGAAAACTACTGGAAAATAATGTTGTACTATGGAGTCTTTTTTCTTTTTTTTTTAAATAGACTCTAGTTAAGTGAGCTTTTTCAGCAGTAAAGACGCTCAGCTCAACCAGGCTTGTGAAACCTGCTTGGTTGCAGAGATTTTCAGAAGTGTACTTAGGCATGCATCATGTCTCAGGCATCTATACTCATCATTTTCCTGGATGTCTCTTGAATTTACCCACATAACTTTTTTCAGGTCTTACCCTACATGCGTATCCTTTCTGAATAATATTATAAGCAACACTAATACCCATAAAATGTTGCTGCTTCTTCTGGATTTTCTGCATTCCCCACAGAATTCCCAACACTAGGCAATATTTTGGTTCAGTGTTCAACCAAAAATGCTTTTGGAAGGCTTTAGGAAAAGACACATTCAATAAACACACCTTGTAGCTGGAATAAAAGATGACAGAAGGTCAGATTGCAGAAGGTCCATTAGGGAATCAAAAGCATAGCTGCCTACTACATCCCTAAGCTTTAGGCAATCTTCAGAATATACTAAGACTCACATATCAGATCGGTAAAGCAACAAAGGCAATCACTGCAGATATGTGAAATGTGAGCAATGATATGTGCGAGTTGATCTTGGGTGTTACAGTGCACTATAGTAGCACCCAGCAAGGGTTTGGGGGTGGCGAGCGGAGGGTGTTGATGGTTTTGTTTCGTTTTTAAATCGTGATCAGATCCTCAAGAGGTTAAGTGCCATACATAAAAGACTTTGATAAAGTGTTTTCTATTTTAGGATGAAGTACTCAACTGGACAGCAGAGGGAGTAATTCTATACATCCAAGGAAAGGTCTTTTCATCAGCAAAAGGGAGGCCTGGAATGAAGCTGTGGAGACTGCCAGGAAAGGATCAGATCAATAAGCAGTGAAGGTTACTGTCAATGAGAGATGACAGAGCAGAAAGAAGAGAGATGAGTCATGGACTATCCCGCAGAAAGAGATACTGAAGTAGAAAGAGGGGCTTCAAAGAAGGAACACTACTCCTTTTTGGGTTCTATACTGCAAAGGTTAAGTTATTGCTATGATTTCAGACAATAATAGGGATGGGGAAGAACTTTTTGACCTCTGAAGAGTGTGAGACAAGAGGTAGAGATGTTTGTCATGAGTACACCACACAACAGACAGTTTTTAAGCATCCCCTGTGATTAAGAAGATCCACAAGGAAAGGGACCTAAAGCAACTAACCATTTAAAAGCTCTTCATAGTCTTTCCACATGGCTCCATCTCTCAAACTATCTCAATAACTTGTTTAGTTTCTGTAGAACTTACATAAACATTTGAAAATGCTTAGTAATTCGAGAAAGGAAACTCTACCACGAACATCACAGGTCTCAACAGAGTATGTTTTACTAAACTACTGGTTAGTAGCTGCAGTGAATTTAGACAGTTGGGTGTTGTCAAACACTTAGAAATATCCACCTGACCAACACAATGGCTCACAGGTTTCTATAACACAACTTGTATCAACTGCTAACAGGATATTAGTGAAGCCACAATAAACACACATTTTTGTGTATTTCATGTAAAGCAACAGCTAAGGCAAAGCACTAAAACTTTATTTGTAAAGTAATCAGGTGAAGTAAATCACAGACAGAAAATCTGTTAGAATCTCAGCTTTATCAGGATTTTAAACTGATAAATCATGCCTTAGTTAACTGACTAACAACAACCAACACATACTGCCATGAAAGCAGGGCACAACCTCTTTTTTGGCCATGGAAACTCAAGTGACAAGTAAAAATTTCTTGTTCTTTTTAATTGGAAGATGCAGGGGAGTGATAATGAGCCATTTTGAAACTTCTCTTCCTGGAAGACACTGATAAAAAGAGCAACTATAAATAACAGGGATACTCCAATAAAAAATGATGACATTCTGTTGATTTAACTCCTCTATTTCACACATTTTCAAGAGACAACCTTCCTAAAAAATTAAATATGAAAGTTATGCCTGGCAGCATCAGCATTCACCAGTTCACATGAAAATTTTTCAGAAACCAGATCTCACAGGACACCTCAAAATCATTTGAACAATCAAAATGATTTTAAGTTGACCTTTAATTCTAATTTAAATGTTTATGCCTACATACTGAAGCCAGATAGTAACAGTAGGTGATTAAATCTTCAGAACCTACAGAAAAGCCAGACAAGATATTACTCACATGACTACTCCTTGGGTATACTTATTAATCTTTGGAATCGTGATTTAGAACTCAGTCATAAAAGAAAATGAATGGTTCTGTTATGTGGGTACATTCAGTGCATTTCATGGAGCTGGAGCAATACAGCTCATTGAGGCTCTTTGACAGTCACCTTTGCTTAGAGCATACATCCCTGCACAGCATAAATGACAGATTTCTACATTCAGCCTCAGGAAAGTAACTCTTGATTTCACATTCAAGAACCTGGCTGGTTATTGTTAAGTCTTTATCAAAAGCAAGTCAACCTAAGAAAAAAATTATATTATGAACAGAAGTTTTGGCAAGACAAAGATGACACTTCACGCAGCAGTTAATATAAAGAGAGGATAACAGTTCTGCCAAAGACAATAAATACTAGAAGAAATGGCTTTCAGTTTTAGAGGCCCTGAGCAATATTGCTGGTGTTCATTTTAAGATCTGCTTCTACAACACAATTCCCTTGAGATTATTGTTAAATGTGAAAAGGATGGACGTTTTTGTTTTGGGATCATTCACAATGTTGGCATTGCAAACCACAGGCTTGAACTGAGGTGAGAGTTAACATCACTTTGCCACAAATTTCTTTCAACTGCATCCTTCTCTTTCTTCATCTCCCTTCCCACTGCTAAAAAAAAAAAACTACAGGAATTACTATCGAAAATATACTCAAGTAATAAATCATGTGTTTGTTCTCACGTGACTGGTATTCATTAGAGTCAAAGATCTCCAAGATCTGCCCCCAGAGCATATTATGTTACTGAAACATAGAAATAACTGCAACACAAAATTTTGCCAGGAAAAAAAAAAACACACAAAAGTAACAACAAACTGTATTTTAGTTTGGCAGAAGAATGTTCATAAAAAGATGTTTGAGGAGTATATCAAACCTCAAATTCTAATTAGGCAAAACCAGCAGTTTAAACCCAACAAGACACAGGATTTTTAACTGGAAACTTCTATGAAGTATACACTTCCTTTGGTCACACAGGCAGTTCTATTTTCAAGGAGCTTTTTTTTTTTTTTTTTTCCCCGAAAGGACTGAAAAAAAGAAATAAAAAACACTGAAAGTTTATCCATTATGTGTCTTTGCTTTGGTTAAGCAGTAAACAACATGTCCCTACACTCACTCAAATGCTTTGTCGCCTTTTATTGTCCAGTTATTTTGCTTTACTGAATACTACAACCACTTTGCAGCACAAATAACATCTTCTATGAGAGAAGCAATGATCTTCCAGTGATGTGGTAACCTGAATGAATCATTTGAGTCTGAGTGAGGAAAAAGAACACTTGATTCAGCTGCACATCTGGGTTTTATAAAGGGTCCAAAAGCTTAACACTAACGTGCTTCAGGGCTAAAACAAAGTCTAAGGAGATCACAGCAGTCAAGAAAGACGACAGTGTTAAGCCAGGGCATATCGTGCTCTTCACCACCACTCCAAAAATTAACTTAGCTCAGCTAATTTTGCATCTCCACTAATTGTGTGTTGTGTATGAGTAAGCAATGACTAAGGAAATGTCAAAGCTATTCCATATCCTGTTCTTTTCCTGAAGAAAAACATGACAGGCAGAGAGAATACCTCTCATAGGCCACAACAATTCAACAAGGCAGCTATTTGTTTTAGCAGGAATGAAATAACCTATATGCAATCTAAACATTGCCAGTCATTATAATCACTTGTTACCACTGTGCTGAGCGTACATGGTCCCCCAAAACAATTTGCTATCCAAAAATCAGTTCAGATGTTCAAATACGTGCATGAAAGCATACACAAAATTTAAGCTGGAAAATACACAGTGAACACAAAGTCACCCATATATGAGAATTCCTGCTCTATGGTACTCTGGTTATTTTCCAACTTTTCCAATTATGCATTGGTAAACTTTGACTGCTGGCTAGAAAGGCAATAAAACTACTGAACAATACAGAACACGAAATGATGAAAACCACCAGACTGCTAATGAGGTAAGAAAAAGTGGCATTGGTACTGAACCTCCTGTTCAGTTCCTCACATACTCAAAGGCAGATATTGACATCGGCTAACTATAAGTATCCACCTCAGAGGTGCTGATTTGTCCCCTGCTCACTGAACATACAGGAAACGTGGGCTCCTAAGCATAGTTGTTATGAATTTCAACTCTGTTAGAAGCCCAAAATAGCTGGACTGAACCCTTCCAGCTCTGCTTTCTCCCCATTGCAGTCTCTCCTGCAAACTTACAAAGTATGAGGCAAAGCACATATGCAGAGCAAAAAAGTAGGATTGGGGAGAGAAAGGCTGCAGAGTAGGTGGAAGAGTAAATATACTAAAGCATCCAAGTTATATGTTTGATGAGGACGGAAAAAAGGCCAAAGAGGGCAAGAAAAAAGAGGTAGGGGAAGGGAAAAGGACTGAGAACAGGGAACACAGTGGCTGGAGGCTATAGTTTTCACCTGCCCATTATGTTTTCCTCACAGGAACCACACAACAGAGGGCATTAGGCTGGAACATTATCCAGCACATACCGAGATGGAGTGAAGCAGTTTATAAAAAAAGCAAATCACTATGTGCAATACCAGGACCAGACGGCTTGGAAAATTGAGCAGTACTTACAGATGTGGCCCTTAGCAGTCATATCATACAGGGCTCCCTACCAAAGGGCGTCTTCAGTCAGCACTGATAAACTGCTGCCAGCCTCATAATTTTTTCATTTCATTTTTATCAAGAATAATGTTACAATCGATAAATGAGGATGATGGTGCAAGCTCAAGCTGAAAGTGAGCAACACGCTTCGTAACGTGTTCTCATAACAATGGGCACAGCTACTTATTAGCACAGATCATTTCTATATGCATTGACCAGAAGTAACAAAATTGCAACAGGGCAAACATTTTAAACAAACAAACAAATAAAAAATTAGTGGGTCAGACTGCAGCGGAGTACCAAGAAACAACAGGATTGCAAGACTGCATGAGACCTTGCCCAACCATCAGTGGTATTTGTTGATTAACAGAAAGGTGACAAACTCTGTAGATGCAAGCACCAGATACTCTTGCCTCACATGTTGATGCTTCCTCCACCGTCACCTCTTCTCTCCCCACATTGTCCTTACCTTCTTTCTTACATCCATAACCCAAGCATCCTGGATAAAAGTGAACGTAATTTCACAGTGTAACTCGGGAGATTTTCTGCAAATTGAGACTACTCCTTTTCATTTGTTCACTGTCATTGGCATTTAATTTTCCAATCACTTTGTTCACTCAGCTACAAAATCAGACCCTGGAGGTAGTTTTGCATTGTTTTTTTGCTATGATGGCAGTGGCAGCCTATTGGTACTGTTCCCTGTGCCCTATGCCTACCTGCTTCTAATCCTCTTAAATCATGACTTAGCTTATTGAGTGCTGAAAAGAGTTAACCTTTACTGCTGGATGTGCACCAAAACCTAGAACAAATCATGGTAGGCAACTTTCTGTTGCAGAATTTCAGAAGTAACTATGTTCAATTGTCTGCTATTATTTCAACTCATTTATCAGCTGCAGACATCCCGCTTACTGTTCTGTAGTTCCCTGGATCACATCTAGAGCTTTTGAGAAAGTTGTACAAAATTTACAATTGTCTAGACACTTCCTACAGTAACTTTTTTTAATGTAAAAATGCACATTAGCTGCAATTCAGCTACTTCACTAGTTTATAAAATGTTCTAGGCTGCCTTTACACAGTAAGTATACAGCTCCCATGCTAGCTACACACTACAAAACAATCAAGCAGAAATATAGCTATTTTCTTTTTCATGGTAGCCCTCCAAAGAAGTTGGACTTTTCAAAATCCTCAGTTTCCTCCAAATTAAAAATCAATTAATATTTTAGGCTTGTTGAAAATAATTTAATCATTGCGCTTATTTCATAGGCATGACAGTATGTCAACATGATGATAAACTCATGAAAAATGAAAGTTTATCACCACCTTTGGAAGGCACTTCGGATAAGCTCTGGGTAATAATTAATTTTGAGATCGACTCTCTGAGTCAAGATTACTGCAACCATGAAAGCGGTCTGCCATTTAAGAAACTACAGCGAAATAAGAACTTCAGGAAGTTGATCAGAAGCAGTTTTAAATCCCACAGTATAACTGGGGAGCTAGTTAGTGGAAGATTTCAAATATTTCAAGTATAGTGTGAACTTGGTATCAGAAGGAATGGAAATGTCGATTGCTTTTTGGCCCTATTCCTTTCCAAATAGAGATCAAGTGGAAAGGGAGGGATTTGGTCTAAATGTCTAACGCAGATGCGTGTAACTAGCTAAGCAGCCCTTAGGAAGGAAAGAAATTGCATATAAGAGGTCTGAGTAGCTTTGCACTATATTAGAGGTTCTCCCTGACAAGGCTTTAGCATCCTTCTGGGCACCCAGAACAACCCAAAACCCCTGTTCTTGTACTCCATTCCTCTGAAGCGCTGCTTTTGCCAGGAAACAAAAAACTTACAGGGAATGAATTTCCAGGCCGCAATGTGGTGAGCGATTCTGGTTCTATTTAACCATCTCAGGAAAAATCCACAGACTAACGCTGCTGCACTCGGCAGCAAGATTCAAAACTTCACTTCCCCTGGTCCCTAAGGCTGCTTGGCTCATTAACGCATTGCCTCCTGTTTTATCCAGCCTACCTCCCCTTCTTCTGGTATGGAAAGAAGATCCCTGGAACACTGTCTTTTCTGGACAACATAATTTATTGCTCTTGGTGGCACATGCAGCAATTAATCTCTGATGGTTCCTCACTGAGGAAAATCTGACCCACTATACTGAGGGTCCCACTCTCAAAAATGTCTCACTATTCAATCTTTCCAAAATCATATTCTTCTTCCACAAGTTAAGTGCCAAGCAGGAATATAATGAAAAAGCCAGCTCTTACACAGGTAGTGATATGCAAACGAGGAGCCCTCCTGGCTTATCCGTGATGGAGCTCTACTTTCTCCTTTATAACAGCTTTATCTCAAAGTCCTTGCCCACCAACACACTTTGTCTTACATGCTGTTTCTAAGAACGCCAAGCACTCTGCACATTAAACCTCTTTCTATAGCTTCTTCAAACCTCTACCTTTGCCAATTACAAAACCCCTCCAGCACTGCTTGGACACACTCTAGCCACTGTGAATCCAAACAACAGAATCGGATGCACAGTCTGAAACAGACACACAGTGCTTGGCCCGCCACCACCGCAAAGAGGCCTGAAGGTCACTTTTCCTTTTCGTTGGCCTGAGACTCTGATTCCAGCTTGCCCAACATCCAAGTTTATTGCATTCTTTGTCCCCAAAGTTAGAGTTCTGCAACCAGCCCCATGCGTGCCTCTAGGAGCTATGGCGCTCTCAGAATCTTCTATGACCTAGGAAGAGGCAAATCACTAGGAAGCTATTTAGGACACCAGAGCTCACAGCACACATTTAGATTTACATACATTCCTGTCCAGGAAGTTGGTGGAGGACTACCTTTCAGAATATATTACCAATACTGACATTTGCCTCAGGCTTCTAAGCAGAAAAAGAGCTACTGGCAACAATTCCATACAATGCATATACAGACCTATACTCAATCACAGCCAGGTTTGACTTCAGAAGACCTAACTTGATACGTTAGCTGTTGTTTTAGACCATGGGCTAAGGCAGATTAAAAAAAAAAAAACAAAACCCAAACAAACAAAAAAACCAATTACAACAGATTCAACAGCACAAGTAACAAAGAAAAAAGTTTACAGGAGAACAAGGATCGTTGCCTGTGGGGAGAATATCTTAAAATCTACGGTAAAGTCATACTTGGCAAAATCCAATAGATCTGGTAAACATCAAAGATAAAATTTAGCAGGATAATTCCACCAAGCACCATTAAAAGGAAAATGGGACCAGCAGGGTTACCAGCGAAAAACAATGCCAGGCCTAATAGCACTGATCTACCAGAAGCAATTTATTATGACACCAGAAATAGCTATTTTCACAGTGGATGCTTGAAATGAAAACTTTAAAGCTTCTTTAAGTCTTGAGCTATAGCAAAGTATTCAACCAGCCAGCCAAAATAGCTGAAGGGAAATAGGAAGGCCACATGTGGAACTAATTACTCATGTAGAGGCTATGACAAAGAACATTTCTCCAGACTTTTCATGGGGGCTTCACTTTCAGGAAGTAACTCTAATTACTGTTCAAGTCTCGGCAGCCTGCATGCTGCTGACAGTTCCAAGAAAAAATGAACCTATTTGCCCTTTTCTTGGTCTGAAATGCCAAAATAGAAAAGCACAACTAGAGTCATTAAAAAGAAAGCAAATAAGCACTGGCTTGTTGCATTAGCTTCCTGAGCAGAATCCTTTTTATAAATTCGGTTTTTCAGCCTTCACAAAACAGAAAATTTTGCGTCTACATTAACTCGCTCTCAGTTGGCTGCAGTGAAACTGTACATCTTGACTTTTTACAGCTTTTCCATACTGGGGCCCACTTCCTGCCCAGTTGAAGAAAAAAATCTGGCCTGAAGATGAAATGACTGCTTAACATTACACTAAAACATCTGGTACCATTTTATACACAGACCCATGTCTGAGAGCAGGCAATTCTAGCGGTCTCACCAGCGGCACAGTGCATACCCAAACCTCCCCAGGGTGACATCATCCCATATATGGACTCTCAGGCCCAGCCCTCCCCCTTTTCCTGGTCCTAAATTCATTGCCAGATCCCCAGTCTGCTGCAAATGTGCCACGTCAAGACTGGAAATCACAGCACTTCAGTGTGTTTCAGTGAGTGCTGCAGAGTGTGAGGGAGAGCCGAGCACAACCCGTGATGCAGGAAGGCAGTTTTTCCCCGAGACTAAAAGAGGATTTAAAATAAATAAATAGACGCGTCCGGAGATCCTGCTCCGTCGCCCCAGTGTTCAGACTACCTGTTCAGGACAATGCTGTTGTACAGTAGTCTGCACATTGGTTAGACTGGGCAAGGGAAAGCAGCGGCATGGACTATTGGGGACGCAAGTTGCTATTGCCAAGGAGAAGACAGTTATTGCTCCTTTCAGATCTCATATACAGTATTTTTCTTCACAGGTTTTGCACACTAGGGAATAAGAAACGCTAAGGGACACTGTGAAAAAGGAGGACTTCAGAATAAAGCGGGGAAGACATTCTGGTAAGGCCTACTTTGGAAGAACACCTGGCCTATGACCTGGCGAACCTAGGTGACTCCCCTCCCCCCTTCCTCCAGTCATCACTGCAAGAAAGATGGAGCTCTGAGGGTTTCCTAAAACTTATGCAAGAAATGAGAGAGGTATATTGCCTAGAGGTATACTACCTAGAGAAGTGTACAAGAGTAGAGTTGAAGCTGGTCATTTCTTTTTTCTTTCTTTTTTTTTTAAATTTAAAATAAAGTTTTTGTTTTTCCCCCACAAACTAAAAAGGTAAATTTAATTTATTTTTTTTTTATTTGTAGCAACCAGTGTAAATATTTAAGGAGTATATAATTTTTTTTTAATGCAGAAAAGGCTTGCTAGAAGTATGTATTCTGAATAGCTCCTGTTGTGAACTATGATCTGAAGATCAATTTTAAAAAATTATTTTCTCTTAAAGTAATAAAATAATAGAAAAGAATGCATGAATATTATTTTAAATTACTGTAACCTTTGGAAGAACTGTACTTAGATTTTATATGTAGCTGAAGCTTCTTTGCAAGTAACCTATGCTATGTGTGCTAATGAAAACCGGGAGGTAAACCATAGGAAATCTATGACTACTCCATGCTAGGTTTCTGCTGTGTAGAATACAAAGTCTTTGATTATCAGGAAAAGTTACCTCTGAAAGTTCAGGATGTGATGGAAAAAAACAATAAATAAAACGTAACAAACGGCTTTCCATCCTGATACCTGGCTGGCCATTGCCTATAAATGATCAGCACCGATTGATTGTTGCCGCTTTCATGTGTACTTTGAATCGCTGATATTTCTTCTAACATTCAAAATGATAAGTTACTTTGTCCTGAATCCCACTGATAAAAATGGAATTTGTAAACGAATGCAGAAGTTTGCTTTGGTGAATTTCCAGCTGTCCTGGTAGGGGAAAAAAACCCCTCAGGCTGAATGAAATCCCCACGGACAAAATAATACAAAAAGTCTGGGCTGCAATTTGATACCAGCTGAACTCCAGAGTCAGCTCCCCTAAAGTTAACACTAGTAACAAACTACTGCAACTGGAAAAAAAAGTCCCATCTATATGGTGCTCATTATTGCCAGGAGGCTTTGAATAGCTATACTATAAAAAGAATTAGCCTAAGTATGCAGCCGTTAGTATTATAACTAGCCAATTTTGCAGAATGTGTGTTATATTTTAGACAACCTTGGTCCTGTACAATTTTTTAAAATATGTATATGGTTATTACCTTTTTCATTGCTCCTTCAATAATCAATAGAAGTCCTATTGGGGAGAGAAGGTCGAGTAGCAACAGCGTGACTGTGCCTATACTGGCTGTCTTAAAGCCTACGAAGCAAGATCTAGCACTGTCATTTCCCTTAGCCTCCCATCAAAGCTTATGTATTTTGACTAAAAGAATTCTTTTTTAATGTATATATAACACTTAGAGGTTATCTGCCCTCTCTTCCTTTATTTCACAGAAGATTATCTTCAGGATTAAATTACTGGGTTTTAACCCATTATAGTACGAGTAGATAGAATTCTTATTCTACTTTAAAGTGGAGTTACAACACACAGTTAAATGTAGTTATTAATAGAAAATCTGAAGAGACAGGAAGAAATTAAAAGGAATGGAACCAGGTTCAAACTTGCATTAATATTTCTCAATCTCTTGTTAGGTATGTTTGCTGTTTTAAGGCATAGCAAGTCTGAGAAGTTTTATGACTTAGATTTTGTTTAAGCGGCAGAAAAATGTTTTCAAATCTTGTTAAAAAACTTGCTTAGTTATGCTTTCAAGGGGAACATGATTGTTTGCAAATATTTTTTCTATTTAGTGCTTACTTGCATAGCTACTTCAAATTTTTTTATAATTCTAGTCTAGAAATTAAGAAAGGAAGTATTGTTATCCAGTCAGTAATAAGCTCTCAGTGAAAATACTGTTGAAGATAGCCTGCGTTAACTTTTGCTAAATAAGCAAGAACAATGAAAACATACGGAACTTATGTTTCTGTTAACTCTAGTCCACTATTTGCATTAATCTTTATTTTAAATGACCTTTCTGGATTTAGGAAGTGATTCCCCTCCCATACACCCATGACTCTTCAAAGTTACATTTTTAGACTGTAAGGCTGAGATCTAGGAGGCCCCCTTGGCATGGGGCTTGGAAAGGAGGCGGGGGGGAAATGCAGTGTGCAGAGCAACAGATAGGGAAGAAAGCCTGCATTGTTAGGAATGAATAAGGAAGTATATCTACTTCGGCTCAGTAATCAAAACATTTTCAAAGTGAATTAAGTGATTCTGTGGTTCTTAAAACAGTGCTGGTTTAGTTGAAACAAGTTTTAGTTGATCACAATCATACAGAAAAGATTTCCGTAGTTATAAAACAAGAGGTTTTAAATATGCATGTCAAACAAACAAGATAGCTGTATACAAATATTTCAAGAGGAAAAACAAAAACCCAAACATTACTTTTTGGAATGACTAAAAAAAAAATAGCAGGCTCCAATGCATACTAAATCATGGTGAGAGTTCTGTAAAATCAGGACAATCTCAATGCTTAAGCCTGTTGTATGAACTAAATGATGCAGTTCATATTACCATAGAATGTGCAAAATCAGGAAAAAAAATTAAAGCCAGTATGAACATTTAAATAAGTGAGTGTTTCAATATAAGGGACTTACTGTCATCTTTAAAGGAGCATAATTTTTTTTAGTACACTCAACAAACTTTAGAAGGTAAGAGGAAGAAAAAAATTTCAAACCTTTTCTATATATTCCTGTAATTAAAAAAAAAAAAAAGGAAAAAAGCAAAGAAGGGTGGGGGAAAGTAACTTAATTTTACAGAAATAACTATAGATCAAATAAGCATCCAAATGTGAAAAAAAACCTAGTTATTTAAAAAAAAAAAAGTAATTTGACATTTTTCTGCCTTGTCATTAAGTTGCATGTTATCTTCTGTATTACTGTTTCCAGTGCTATTTAATGCATCTGTACTTTCAAAAGACTAAAAGACAGTGCTATCCTCTCCACGCTCCTTGCCCCCATTCCTGTACTATCACCGTGCATCCACGGACATTTCTGCAGACCACCCAGGCATCATTGCTCTATGGAAAATACTATAACCAAAATAATGAAATACTTGCATAAAAATTCCAAACTTCTAAATAGAATGTTAAATTATTATAATTTTTTAATGCAAATCTGTTAATCAGATTGGAAAATAAGAAACCCTAAATCTTAGTGTGTTTTTTTTTAAATAATAAATTTTAATCAAGAGCATAAATTTACTTTTACTTGCAAAAGCGTTTTTATTAAAAAAAAAATCCTAATTGAAATAATATTAAGGGGCAGGTTTAAACCCACAAAGACAGGAAATGCCCTAGTTGAGCATGAAACTTTCCTGAATAATGCTACTGTACTTCAATACTGCATTTTACGCTGCATTGTAAGACAGTATCTAAAAATAACAACCTGCCCTGAAATAAAAAATCCTGATCACAGTTGGAGAGAATAAAATTCTCAACTCAATTTCCAACCTACCAATTTTTAAAGTCAGATCTTTAACATAGGTTTCTGTTAATATAATACTGGCAATGATGAAATTTTTTTTTGTTGTTGTTATGAGTATTCTGATATATTCTCAAAGCCCTTTACTGACTCAATCAACCAGATACAGCACCCAAAAATGTTAAGCTCTTTTAGCAAATCAACTACAAATTCAAGGAGTATCAGATTTTCAATACAACCAAGAGGAGATAACTATCCAGCCCTTAGTAGTACCTGGTGAATTAATTGAGGGCAAAATAAATTTGCCTCAGTTCAAGATGTAAAGCTCTTTGCTGATTCTTTGATGAATTCTCCTTGTGTACAGTTATTAGAAAGACCGCACAATCTTTCCACTTACAACTTTTACTCCCAGCAAAACCTCCCAGATAGTTAATAGAAAGCCTATTAAAAAGCCTATTAATTTGTTCTTCCAGTCCTTTTATACTATAGGTTGCCAATGAATTTTACTGTACAATTCTTTGCTATTTCACAAAGGATCCATAATACAGAAACTGAGACCTAATTTTCTCTCAAACCAAGGATTTTTTATTTCTTTAACAACTAAATCGAGACATTAAATTTGATGAAATCTACAAAACAAGCAGTGTTTTATATTTGTTTTAAAAGTACTTCTGATTTGCCACTTTTGTTTTTCTTTAAAACGGTCAAGCGGGAAGGAAGACATGCCAACTTAAAGCATGCACTTAAAATTTCACTTAGAGCTACAAAAATTTAAGTAAGCGTATTATAAAGTCAAAGTAAGAATATTTCATGTCTTGGAATTAATTTTTTGTATCTGAATTAGGTAGTCATGTTTTGTGCTTGTATAATTTTTTTTTAAGACATCTTATTTCATCTTACTAGGTTCAAGGAAAATTTTATTCATATAATTGATAAACTTAATTTGTACACTTCAACTTGTATATTAGTTAAAATGCATTTTTTTCTTTATGGCAAAATAACAATTAGAGCTAGAACACCTGAATAATTATGTATTAATTTATTATTAGTCTAATTTAAAACGTCAACACTATCCCCACCTTTAGCCTTTTGGTAAATTCATCCTTTTGATAATCAGTTTTCAGGCTGGAACTCAAGTGTTTTGCTGCTATTCTGTATGGATATGCTTGAGAAGGGTTTGAAAGCACAAGTTTGTTGCTTACCTATGGAGGCACTAGCGAGCAACAATGATTTCAGAACACCATTATAAAACAGACTAATTGAATTTGTATATAAAAGTAATACAACTATTTTTTCCCCTTTTAAGCTTCCAATGTATGTTATACCTTTTGAAACAACACCCCAGTGATGTTGCAAATGTCATTGCTAAATTGGATTACAGTCACTGTGAGCATTTTATATACAGGAAAGTTTAGCAAAGCAGCACATCTTGTGATGTGAAATGATGCTATTTGCATGCTTTTGCTCTATAGCGTAGTCTACGTTTAACTGAAAAACTTACGGAAGCTCTATGATATTATTTTGTTTTCTTACAAAGTACAGATTTTGAGAGAAAGCTAAATTTAAATACTATGCAAAGCAAAATACTGAAGAAATATTATAAGTGCTTTAACATATTAGCAAAATAGATATAAAATGCAACCAGCTTTCTTTCCAGCACACTCCCTTTAACTGGGTTAATGTGCAAGTGGTTGCCTCCATTTATGCGGAAAGATTTTTATTTTTAACATGCAAGATTGTTGTACTTATCTGCTCCTAGAAAATATGTACTGTATAAACATATCCTTTATCTTGAACTTCAGCATTTCTGTGCTTCCAAGAAGAGTAAAAACATCTGGTTAAATTACTATGTGTGAGTACAATATGCAGGCAAAATCCTGTATGAATTGCATATAAAATAAACCATGGCTTCAGTCCTTTTTGTTTTTCCAAATGTTCAGTGTGACCAGTCTGTTGAAATCGCATCTTTGATATATGTCAGCACAATGACAACTAATGTACTGAAATGCTTCTTTTCCGAATAAAAGCAAGTTACGTTCTTGTTCTACAGCTCCCAATGTTTTAAAGTTTAATTCTGTTATGTGTGTTCCCCCCCGCAACAAAAGCCCCCCAAACCGGAATGGTACAAACTGTTGCACACCAGCGGTGATGGCTCCAAGGGACTGGCTGGACGGAGTTGTCATGTGTCTGCCTGTCTACACTTGCTGTGCAGAACATCCTCTCACCTGTACAGCAGGCACAGACAGGCAGTCGCATGACAACCCAGCCTGAGGGACAGCCGCCAGTGGGAAACCGCTCTGACACACCAGAGCATCTTCACCAACAGCTCCAGCCAAGAGTCACTCTGGATCTCAGACGGCCGGTCAGTAACCAAGCCGCGTACTGCAACCCACCTAGAGTCAAACCAACACTGCCTATAAAATACAATAAAACCCACTGCTGAAATTTTTACTGTGCTCCTATAGTACTCTTTTCCTAGTTGTTCTCATTAACTCACTAACAATAAGTTTTATTTATATGCAGCTTTGCGGCACCATTGTACGTTTCGCCCTCCCATTTACTCCTCAGCCATAACTCGAGCAACTTGCATTACTAGATTATTGTCAGTGTAAAAATCACTAACATTCCTGCTTAGCCACAGAACCCGAGAGCAGCTTATTGTGTGGCAAATTAATTCTGTAAGTATACACCGTGTCATACCTTAGAGTAAGGTATGAGAAGGTATACCTTCTGCCCTTTCCACTCTCTCACCTCCTCACTTATTTTCGTATCTGCCTCCCAAATCACGAAGAATTTTACAATTGGGAATAAACTATGAAGTTATAATACAAACTGCATCTATCACTGGATGTTGACAATACTATCCTTTCCTTTTGAAAGGGAATGGAAATATTTTATTTGGAAATAAGACTAAAGGTTTTTTTTCCAATAAATGTAAATTTCACATTTTTAGAAATCCTTAACCTGTGGCCCAGCTTGCCATCCTTTGCACACCAATAATGCCAGCAAAATCTCTGGATGCTTTGGAAAGAATAATAAAATCACATTCTCTGACCATGCCCTGTAAAAATGCTACACCACTTTACAAATGGCATCCTTTTGCTTACAATAAAGACCTTTTTGATTCACAAGCTAGTATGGCGTTCCACATTCCCAAAATCCATTTTATCCTAATATAGAAGTGGCTAATTCACAAACTTCATATTTGAAGGTTGACTCTGAAATGAACCTTAGCACAAAAGCTTACAGCTCATTACAGTAACAACTGAGAGCTAAGATGCTCGGATTTGATTTTTGTCTGTGTGTAGGTATACCTTATAATACTTCAGCTAGCATTACATAGAATACTCTGCAAAAGAAATCTGTATTTGTGAGGTCAATGAATACGCTAAACTTGCACTTATTTACAACAGCCTCAAAGTGGTACACAATATTTTCCTTGCGTCACTTTAAGCAAGTGGAAAAGCACGAAGTCATGGTATTGGTCATTCAGCAAAGTTATGAACACAAGCAACTGTATGCAGGATCAGAAACTGATCCAGATTAGTATTCACATAACTGATACTCTAACTGCTATAACTATACTGCTCAAACATCAGCTTGATATTTCCATAATTACAAGCCTAAAAGGATTCTGAGGCACTGATTCCCACCTCATCAGGAATAAAATCCTGTTGTATGTTTGAGCAGCAACAAAAACATGTCAAGAAACCAATCATTTCTTTTGTAATACTGAGATCATACAAGAAATTTTGAAATCTTTTGCCAAAGTAACTTGCCTCAAAATGCATTCCACTGTGGCATCTTCACTTATAAAAGCTGCAGCTCACAAATAAAGGAAATAATTTACATCCTTCTAACGGCACTAGCAAGCAACCACTTGCATTCAGCGAGTGATTTTCATCTCAGAGTAAATTCCAGACTATAGGAAATGGGCTCAGCTTACACTAGAGGGGGTACACAGCCCTAGAGGTCCTAGCAAGCACTGTAGCTCTGTAAAGTACATTGTCAGAGCTCTCTGGCACACAAGCTGCTACAACATTCCTTACTCTGGGGTAGAGGTGCAGGGGGAACAAACTCATCACTATGACAAGAGAACAAAGGTGAGACCTGACTTTCTGCATCTTCCCCAGCTGCAATGGAGAGGCTCTTGCCGCTGTGCAAGGACTGCAGAAGTGACCTGCCCAAGTGGGAGGCACAGGGGATCTGAACTCCCTACGACCTTCACAGCATGCAGAGCAGTACTGAGCCGGGGCACAGTCCAGACACATAAACACGGGTATCACTTCACACATCACTGAAAACTACCTTATCTTACCAGGGTGGAAATACAACAGCATGCAGCCATTTCAGTAATCATCCGAGAACAGGATGTGACAACTACGAAACCAAGCTGAAAGCGAGAAGAACATTTTAAGGAGATGAAATATAATTACAAAAATTGGAATTCAACCAGGAGATCAAACATTTGCTTCTTTATTTTCAGAAGGCAGTAGTTCTGTTTCTGAAACAAGCCACTTGTCTTTTGACTAACCTAATTGTCAAGCTGTGGCTTTGACCTTCTTTAGAAAGCATCTAAAACAGATCTTACTAAATTTTTAAGTCCTACTGAGAAAGGTCCAGTAAAAAAAAAAAAAAATCTCCAACATAACTTTGTGAACTCTTTCCCAGGACAGCATAAGCAAATTATACGGCAAATCTGTACTTAAGGAGAAACGCCTTCCACCAGCAAAGCATGGAATAGTACTACAACATTATTTTCTCTTGCCACTCCAAGAAATGCCTGAGTGATATCCCATATTGGCCTGAATGAACTACTTGTATTTTCATGGGTCTCAATACACAACTGATTGGCAATTAAGAGACATTATTTTAAAATATGCACATGGAAATCAGACAGTGGCCATTTCCCTCCATGTACTATTCTGAGATTCCCAGTTGACTCTTCCTAGCAGACTATCAAAACAAACGATATATTTTTAAAGTTGCATAGCAGAAGACATTCCATGAGTATTTTCAGGAATTTTTATATTTCACACTAAACAAAGGTCAGACTCAAAAAAGCGACACCAAAACTGCCTAAAAATTGCCACAGCACATCTTGGATGCACCTCCAATTGCTTGAGACAGAACATAGCAAGGGGTGTTAATCTCACCACATCACATACTTTATTTTAGTTAAAGTTACCTGTACCTAATCTAAGACAAAAAGTTCTAGTAGCTTCAAGACAGATCACACAAAACATCTTCAAGTTTTCAAATTCATAAAGGCACTTTTGCATTTCTTTTTAATTCATTTTTATGTCATTGCAATAAAATACTGCAAATTATATTTCAGCAATCTGAGAATAAAACTTCCCCTCCTGACACCTCGCACTTGGCTCCTCCCCTCTGTCTGACAGGCACTCAATTTTCCTGTTACAGTAAATACACTTGAGTCCCTTTAAAACTTAAATAAAAGGGCAAGGGGCAAAATCTTCAAGATTAACCTAATTTGTCCCTCAATCTTAAGGTCTACTGCAAAATGGCTACTGACCCAGGAAATAAATACTACTGACCAGTGGAGTTTCCACCATCAGTAGCGTTACTGAAGTAACTACCTGTGATGAGTACCACATTCTGGATCGCACAGGACTCAGCAGAGCTCTGGCTTATGTACATGCATTGCAGGACCTCTCCCCAGTGGTTCTAGAAAGTCCATGGCAGTAAAACACTAATGTAGTTTAAACAGAATATGAATCATGTGCACAGTCCCCATCAACCAACTCCCTGCTTTGTTGGGGTGAGCCTGTGTTTTGATTATTACTTAGAATAAGATGGAAAGATTGAGTGGTGTTTTAGAGCTCATTTAAAACTCTCTCTTTACCTGTGCCTCTTCCATCTAATGAAGTGGTTCATGTTAAAAATCACTATTATTTTTCTGAAAACATTTCACTTAAGCTCCATAATAGATCAGAAAATAATATTTTTTTAAATGTAGCCCAATTTTCCTACAAAAACCAACACAAACCTTAAAAAAAACCACAAGGACTTTACTGTAAAGCTGATAGTGCACATAATCCTATTTTAACCTTAAGAAATTAACAAAGCTGCTGGAGTTTCAGATAGAACATATCATTACCAACGTTGTTGAAAAAAAATAGTTGAACAGAACAGAGCTGCCTAACAACACATTCAATAACGTAAGCAACCTGGAGATCCTGATTATTAGAAATTATTATTAGAAATGCCTCTTCCAGGACTCATACTACTCACCTCAGATTTACTGATCAGCAGCGACGTTTCTTACCAAGGTGCATTTTTTGCCAAATTGCCAGAGAACAATTTTTATCATTAAATCACTTGCTGTAGAAGTAACTTTACCTAGACAATTTATAATCAGCTTACAGTAGATGCGCAGGGGCAGTTCAAACAGGCATAGGACAACAACCAGAACATTCCAAGAAAGGCTTTTTTTTTTTTTTTTTTTTGACCAATGTGTGGAAACCACAGGAAGAAGGGAAAAAAGTAAAACAAAACACAAAAACACCCCACACAACATTTCAACATTTTACCAGAAGTCTTAGAGAGTCAGCATTTTCCACTAATCAAAACCAGAAAATTTAAAGAACACAGGTAAAATCTTAAAACATTCTTTCAGTTCAAGCCCGTAGAAGCTGATTTAATATTTTAAGCTGTTATCAAAAGACTGAATAAATACTGGGGCTTTTTCCCCAGTAGAAAAAAGTTCTTCATTCCTTACCTCATCATCTTTATACCAGGACAAGCTTTCTGCAGTTAGAACGAACCAGTATTCCTTGGATCCTCCTTTCATGATCCCAATATTGTTGATGGTCAGCCAGCCTTTCCGGATGACCTGTGCAGAGGTGCAGTCAAGCACAAGTTTAGTTCATTACTTACTTGACATAATTCTGCTGCTGCATTCATTCTTTTAAATGAAGACTTGCTAAATGAAACACAAACAGGTGCATTTTTTCAGTCTCTGGCAGATTCAAGAGTTTTTGCAGGTTCCTACCATTCAAGGGAAAAAAAAAAAAAGGTAACAAAGCGAATATAGTGTTTTCAGCTAAAAGGTTGGAGAAAGAGAAAAGCCTATATCCTGCTATACTTAGAGCAAGTATGAGTGCATTAAGGATCATGCAAACTTGAAGATATTTATTTGCTGTATAACAACACATTGTAAAAGTCCGTACAACTTTACGTATGACTACTCTGTTCTAGTCTAATTGTTAAGATCATTTGTAAAGTTGGATACTAGGAAAAGCACCTAGATTCTGGCAAAGCAAGTGGCTTCTGGCATAGGTAGAACAGGAAAAGAAAAGGTGGGGGGAACCCTAAAGCGGCAATAAAAACCAGGGGTAAAATGGGTAAAGCAGAACTTTATAAAATAGATACAAGCCAAAGATGAAAGAACAGATGCAAACAGCATAGTTATAAATACTAAGGCCAGGAGGCTACATCATGCAATGAGGAAGGAGGGCAAAAGAAAACTTAAGAGGAATGAGACAACTCTAGAGGTGAAGACAGAATGGTCATGAGAATTGGTTTATGGATCATATAGAAACTTCCCATTTTATTAGAACATTTACTGTTTTCCAATACATATATGAGAAAGCAAACATTCCTTCCTACCATTCTCTGAACAAGACAACAGAACGCTCCCAAACACACTGATGCAGGGAACCTCAGCCACTCTGTTTCTCCCCACAGCAACACCCTTTACTTGCCTATGAAGTATTGAGATGGAAAGAAACGCTCAGGGAAACCCTTCAGAACTCCCTCAACAAGTCCCACAAGCACGGACTTGTGCGATCAAACATGAGTTTCCTCTTGCTTCTAGAGGAATATGTGAGACACTGACATTCCTCTCATAGGGTTTTACAGAACTAGTAACTCCAACATCAACAGATAACCAGAGAAAAACATTGCTCAATATCTACTCCTTGTCATGTGTAAAAGTTTCAGAATCGGAATTCACTCCCATTCAGCATGTACGTTCATGTAAGCTCCCTGAAAAAATAAGCTTTGGTATTGCACAGAGCAAGGGACTGAGTTATATCTGATAACTAAACCCAAGAAAGAGATCAGAAGTTACACCTGAAAAGCTGGTAAAATTATTGGTAATACACATAATCCAAGAGTATCAAGATGATCATGTTTTCCCACAACATAGTTTTACTTTCCAGAGAAGCTGAATTACGCCTTAGACTCCAGCCACTTTCTCAAAAAATAACTCAAGCTATATTTTAGAAATAAGTGTCCTTCCATGGGCAATAAGCAGCAAAGATTTTCAAAGAATTTTTTGAAGTTAAAAAAAAACAACAACTTTGGGGGTGGGGAGGTGTTTGTTGGGTTTTTTTTTTTTTTAACCTATTGTGTTAGTTATGTTGTATAGTACTTCAGCTTGAAAAATGAAAGTAGTGTGTTTCATTATTGCTTTCACTAGTTCATTTTCTGGTTGGCTTGGATTTAAAAGATCCATTTCAATATTTCCTATCATATTTCTAAATGTCACTCTGTGCAAACCGGATATTAGTGACATGAGTTATGAACTTCAGGAAGGTGAAAAATATGGGCATTGTCAGAAGCTAGTGAAGACAATATTCTGACCGGTAGTTGGGACTCCATGTACAGGATGAACAAGAGATGACACAGTTCCTTCCTTCAGGGTCCTGATACCTAATCTGGGTGCCTGAAAAATGGAACTTAGAGGGTACAAATGCACATGAACAAGCCAGAAGGAAGTCATTTTCTGATAGTTCAGCTGCACAAAACCCAAATTGTATCTGTTGTTCTTATTCTCCACCACTTCACGGATAAACAGGAAAGCAGGATTTCACACAATAAGTACTTTTTATGTATTGATGCATGACTTATTCAATTAAATCTAATAAGGTATTTGTAAAAGAAACACATTTCAGAATCAGAAAGTGTTCCATTTCTTTCAAAGTATTTGAAAGATTATTTCAAGATGAGTGAGAGGTAAGTAAAATTGACTGGGCAGACAGAAACACAAGTGCAAAAACCGTAAGACTGGCTACTGCCACAACAATACAAGCAGCAGTATTTGTTAACATAAGTCCCTACTAAAGTTGTGTTACATCACTCCATTGAAATAATTTTGAACACACAACACAATGCCCAGCACTACTCTATCTTCTAATCACTGTCATAATAACATGTGTTACCAAATAGTAAGCACATTGAGAGAATAAATATTGCAAAAATTACTCTGTGAGGCATCCTTACAAGCTACTGGTTCTTTGGGTTCAAATATGAAGATTCTCACACCACAGAGGCTAAAAAGGAAAAACAGGTTAGAGGGGAAATCTAATACAGTATATCACTGTAATTTGCCAAAAGTCAGAGCATAAACTGATCCTGTCCTGATACTGAACACAACCGAGATCCCGTGCCATGGTTTCCCCAAAAATCATTCCACAATATATCGCATAACTTAAAAATAATGACAATGGCTTAAGTCCTAAACATGTCTACTTTAGACAAAGATTTAGTCTTCACTGAAGCAAAGCACTCAGCAGTGAAAAACCGAAACACGTTTACAAATGTAGTTAAACAAAGATTGAGATAATTAAGTCAATCATGAAGGAATCTTAATCTAAAAAATAAGTATCATTAAAAGCCATTTAGAACAGCAGTACTTCTCTAGTCTTGATAAGGTGAAAATTCAACAGCAGCATGTTGAATATTCAAGGATATTTCAAAATTTAGCATCATGTGGTTGTCCACAGGCATCACCTCTTTTAAAGAGACACTGGCATTTCTTAACAGAACAGCCTTGACATGATTTTTCATGACCACCTCACTGACCATGGCACAAGCTTCCATTTCCATCTACTTGCTTAAAAAAAAAAAAAAAAAAATCTGTAAACACTTTTTTTTCCTGGGTCATTCAAGGTAACAAGATTTAAGTATACCTGAAGAAAAGAAGCAGCAAAGTATGCTACAAAGCAGGATTAAAAAGTAAAAAAGAAAAAAGGAGTTACTAGGGAAAGAGTTACTTATTAGCACTATAGTTCAGGCCAACTGACGGAGTCTGAATGCTACTTGTGTCCAGAACAAGCGAATCAGATTGCTGGTGTAACATTGTAAAAAAGGAGGCAGGTCAAACAAAGCCTTCAAACCCAAACCTCCAAATCACTTGGACAGTGACTTGAATCTCCTAGTTCAGATCAAGCCCCTTCTCCAATTACAGGGGCTACTTCAAGCATGGCAGCAGATTTTGCCACAGAAGTAAAACACAAAACAGAATTTCATATAAATTACATATAATGCTCTATAATTTGAGTATCTTGCATTTTTACACACAGAATATCACTTGGGCACATGGAGCAATGACACCTTCATCTTCAAAGGTTTATCATGAAGGGGAACTTTAAGCACTAAATTTTAGTCACCAAAACAAATCTCAATACACAAAATACAGAATTAAGAGTGTGTCAGCTTTCAGGAACCAGACCTTGCTAGCATGCTGTGTAAAACCAAGCATTACACTGATTATTTCAAGCAAATTAGAAGACAGACTAACCTGTGGCTTAAAAAGAAACTTTGTGGAGTCAGGTCAAAACCTCAGGCGGGTAGCAAAGAAAAGACAAACAAAAAAGGCCAAAGATTAAGCATGAGAGGATAAATTAGTAGTAGAGGAAAAAGGAGCAAAAACATGTTAAAAGGAATTGGCATTACACTTCTTCCAAAAATGCAATGTTGCTGCACTCATCTTACTTCTGAGATAACTATTAACTATTTCTGTGTATCTGCATCATTCCAGTTCAAACAAAGCTACAAAAAAGAAAAGCAACGGATTGCAAATCAGCATCCCATTATTTTGGGACAAATTATTGATCTTGATGTCCCAAGAGATTCAATTCAACTGCTGTTAGAATCAGTGCTGCCTAGTCCTTTTTCCTTTATTGAACATAAGTTTGAAATAATAACTAATATAATTTTATCATGTGGCAACAAATGGGAAAAATGTACGTTTTCATCATAGTTATTACCAAAGAATGCACGATACAGAGATTTACTTCTTACACCTAACCATCACTGAAGCAGGAGTAACTTGTTATAAAATTAACTGCTGTTTAGACAATTAATTCTAATTAGTAATATTAAAGGCATTCACATATTTATTTACTCATGAGGTGGAAGGGTTAGAAAAAGAGTCTGTCCATGATATATTGATCCTCCTAGTGCTATGAAAAGAATGCTAAAAAGACTTTAAATATTTCTAAGTTTTTATTAATAAAACTCACTTTTTCTACCAGAATTAATTTCTTTACATAAACAGAATACCAAAAACAGTACCAGTACCCATAAACAGCATGTTCATTTACGCAAAAGCTAACGTTTCCTTTTGGTTACCAGAAACTTATTTGCCCACCTTTCAAAAAGAGGTTTACTATGAAGAGAGGCACTTATATCAGACAAAAACTGCTTTCCAGTTATATAATAAAATAACACCAATTAGTCATTTTAGTTTGAGGAACTCAGTAAATTATAAAAATATTAATTTCAATTCAAAGTTTTCTACAACATTTTAAGTTATACTAGTTCATACTTGTAACAGCAGGTTAGTAGCAGTTAAGTGATGAACTGCAATTATACTTCGTTGAGGAAGTGTTACAGACAAGACAGTTTAACATTAAGTAGTTCAGTAGCAAGTATTCAACAAACCAATGAGTTAGAGACAAACTTTGCCCTCTGAAAAGCTAAATGAAAAAGCAACAATAAAGCTTACAGAACTTAGCTCGTACAATTTGCCTTGAAGGCGGTAGATTGGTTCCCTGAAATGGCAAATTGCAAAAATGAAGTTTTATTTCAGAAACATTTTCTCATTCTTTTCAACTCCAAACAATTAACTTACAAACATCTGTTTATTATCTTTAAAATAAAAGGTTCAGCAAAGTCCTTTATACCAAAAGTAATCAAGTCGCAACATTCAAAAACACCAAGCTTTTTCTCCACTTCTTTAGAGAAAGAACATTCACTTAATTAAAAAATCATTCATTTTATTTGTGTATTTTTGAAAAGTCTGATAATTGGTTGATTTTCCTTTTATGGGACCCTCCAAAGTGATGACGGTTGTTGTGTTTGACACATGTTCCAGCACAGCTAGATAAGAAGAAAATCTCTCCTCAGAGGGGAGAGACTAGTCTTTGAAGCCATTTCAGTGTTTAGATCTTTCAACTTTTTTCACTTTAGTCCAAACTATATATTACATCAAAAATGCCACTCATGCTGGTCAGGCTGTGAGGGACCATCACATCCAAAAAGTTAATGGATTCCTTTAACTAACATCTCAAAAATAACTAGATATTTCTTGGTGAGAGTAAGAGGTTGGATTTTTATCCCCAAAAAGATGACTAAGTTTTCCAAAAAATGACAGAACTCATCTACAACAGCAGAATAGGAGACTTGCTGAAATGTCAGGTTTATCACCTAGGGGATATAAACTCAGTGGTCACATTTGAAAACCTTGACCTTTCACCTCCTGAGCATTGTTTGACCAAATTGCACATGAAATCATCAAGATGACATTCAATACTGGCAATTACTTATACAAAATTTCATTGGCTTATTTTTATTAGAATTTATTTCCTTTTAAAGTATGTACTAATTCCATAACGTTTTCTTTCTGTTTAAGACTTTGCAAAACCCTCAAAGTGAGCAGAAACCCTCAAAGTTGGAGCACTGTCATTATTTTCATCTCTCATAAAAAAGAGGACTGATTCTGTGAAATACTGAGCACCCCTGGCCCACACAAAAGCAAAGAAAAAGGCAAAACTCAGGAGCACTTAGCATCTTGCAGAATCAATCCCATATTCTTATGTGATAAAAAGAAACAAACAAGTAATTTCACTATGAATCTCAGTGAAAATGCTAATTAATCTGAGACCATCAACAAGTTATTCTTTGTTTACTTTGAGAGGCCTATCGTACATAGTCAACATATTTGTGAAGTCAACTGAAAGCTTTCAGAAGAGGTAAAGGCAAGCCCACTTTTGCTTGCTGAATTGCCCCATTCACTGCTATTAAGCTGTGAACATGTAAGAACTAGTAAAAGAATTATGACAAAGCACACACAAGCAAGTACTCACCAGCATTTTGGATTCTGAAATTCACAAGTTTGCAGTTTGCAGTTAATGACAAAATACATTGATGTATAACATGAAAGATTCAATGCACTAAACGGCATGGGAGGGGAGACACTAACCATCAGTGCAAGCAGTAGCAGAGATATTAAACAATAAATGGTGAAACAATGCAAGTCAGGTGGCTCTGAAAAATTCAGTAAAACAAGGCAATGATGATGCATTTTATACATGTTGGAAGCAGAAAAGGTAAATGATACACTTACAACAAATGAACACAGCCAAGAAAACCAAACAGCTTGGATTAACTTGCACATGCCATTATTCATTCTCTGTTAGGTGCCTACCTGATTTCCCACTGCACTTTTGTTAACCTGACTGCTTCTTTGTTGGGCACTAAGGGAAGCAGAGGAAAAGAGTTATACTGAAGAAACTCAAACTAAGCCAGTTCCCAAGGAATATATTTTACCAGTAATAGTTACTTCTGATTCCAACAACAGAAAGCTAAAGTAACAAAGAAACACAGCAAAATGATTGCATATATGTGCATATTTCAACTACTTTTTCTTACAGTATAGGATCGCCTGCTTAGGACAGAAGTGACATGCACAATAGACAGCTCCTACTAATAGTTTCCTTTGTAACAACATCCTACTTGGATTGGTAAAGGTTACTAAAAGCACAGAGAAATTATGGCTCATGTGGGTAACTTTGGAAACATTAGCCTCTATAAATATTCAAAAGAGACAAAACCCAAGCCATTTCTGTTATTTAGCACAGTACAACAAAATCCTCCCCTGCTGGAGGCTCCTTAATAGCTTTGTCTTGACAGTTTGTTTTGGATATTATTCTAATATTTATATGCACTTTGAGGGTGTAAATATAACCAATGGATGAAGCAGTCACAAAGCTGATTCAAAAAGCTGCAACTCATATAAGAATAGAGCATATTTGAAATTAAACCATATTTAAAATATTTTGCTCAATTTTTGAACTCTGGTAATCCCAGTTCCTGAAACAAAACACACTCCTGTCTCAAAAACATACAAGTTGCCATTAATTCAAAAAGCATTTGCATTATGTGGTGGTTTAAGTGTTAGGCCACAAAATTAAAATACTGCTGAAAAGAGGAAGAAAAGTGTTCAGAGAGCAGGCTTTGGTTACTCAACCACCAGAATGGCCATTGGTGACAAGAAGTTTTGTTTGGATTAGATGATACCATTTCACCAGGCATTGATTAACTAAAGAAAAAAGTATACATATTAGATCAGCTACAAACAGTGCTCTGAAAGAATAAGAAAGATGTGCTTGGATAACAGCCTATGGGCCAACCCTGCAACTGTTTTGTGCACAGCTGCTGTTCCAAAGACTTGCTGAAGCACCAAATTCAGCCTTGTCTCAACTTGGACCCTGCCCTTCAGACCATCAAACCAGCAGTCCACGTGCTGTCCATGAGACGATCCACAGGGATGTTTATTCCATGTGCCTATTCACTGGGCTTAGCTCTCAATCATCCAGATCCTTTTGACCAAATAACACTGCATGTCTCTAGTGCATTGTCCAAGTTGCATAAGCTTTGGTGAATAAATTATGATTAAATAACATGCACACAGATAACACAGCACTAACTCCTCACCAGGTCCGATCTGTTGTTTGAGAAACACACATGAGATGGCTTTAGGAAACCTAATTGCCATTCTTTTGGTTTGGGTGGGATTTTTTTTAAAGTTGTATGTTATCACTTTTGGAAAGCTAATTAGACCACTAACATCATACTAAGAAACCTATGCCTTTTAGAAATAGCCCAGCCATTGGTCCTCTATTTACTGTTTTAAATAACAATTACTCTATGTAGTTTGAAGCATGTAGCTATGTCTAAGTTATACCAACTGCAAACAAACCCAATCCCAACATTTTACCACTTGTTCTGCTAAATTAAACAAACATTAATATTCTAAGATTTCACAATTTCATAACTATGCAAAGTTGTTCTAAATACTGGCATTCTTAAATCCTTTGCAAGTCAGTTCACATCGCACTGTACCTGCCTTAGACCCTGCAATGCTGCAAGGTAGTTTGAAATGTCTTGCACTCTCATTTTTATGAACAAGGTTCACAGGACTTACACTTATAAAACATTGCAGTCACATGAGACAACTGACTAGAAGACTCAGCAAAAGACAGGAAACACTAGGAAATCTGGTGAATCTATAGTCCAGGGTGTTTAGATACCACAGAAGCCCATATGCCATTCCAAAATCATTTCATTTTCCAGTTCTAACATAATTGATATAACAATAATATGATTATAATTTAAAATGTGTATTTTTTACTGTTTAGCTCATAAATTAATATATTTTACATTTTAAGTTGTTCTTAGTTACACAAGTTTTCTCTTCCAGTTGAGCACAAGTCAAAAAAGATAATTCCTTTCCCATCAGTTCCAATCTATAAAAACACTTGCTTAAACTTATCAGTGAACTTAACTGAAGAGCCATTTGTTATCTGCTTATACCCCGTGCACAGTGGCTGGGAATTTCTAGATCTCAACTGGCAAAAGAGTAAGCAGCTTTTCCAAGAAACTGAACTCAGGCATTTCAACTCCTTGGAAAAGACACAGCAGTGAGTACCATGGACTGAACTACAGGCCCCAGCAGCAGCATCCATGACAAGGATTTTTCCAGGGGAGAGACATAATGAAATCACACCAGATACACCTGGCACTCCAGAATGCAAGACTATAAAACACTGAAGGTTCCAAGATGAACAATGAAAAGTCTTTTCACAGTGAGGAGAGGCAAGCGTTGGAACAGGCTGCCTAGAGAGGCCGGAGAATCTCCAGTTTTGGAAGTTTTCCAGATCTGATTGGACAAAGCCCTGAGTAACCTGGTCTGAACTCAGCATTGACCCTCCTCTAAGCAGGAGGTTGGACTATGTGACTTCCCAAGGTCACAACACACACCATGAATATATATGGAGTGTTTTTAACAGGCCTTTTCCTGCCAGAAAAGGATGAAGAGAAGTAAATAGGAGGCAGGTTGTTATCTTGACCTCTAGAAGGCCAGCTACCATTCCTACAACATCCTGTCATTTGTCAAGAGAACTGATAAAGATATCTAGGACCTGCAAACAACTCTAGAGAAAGTTGCTCAAACCAAACACACAAACAGTGCCTGGCTTCTCCTTCTCCCATCTCAGCTTACTGAACTCCATGTTTTACACCTTCAAGGCATACTGCCAAAGATGTAGACCTTCCTTCACAGTGCTAACTACAATAGGCCATAGTAGAATACATACTGCGGTGCCAAACTTTGTTGCCAGCATCCAACATGGATGAAACCTGTTGTGGTTCCAAACACTGTTATGGCAAATATGGCACGAATAGGACTGAAGGAACATTTATTCTTCAAAGAGCAAAGACATCTTTAATGTTTTTACTTGTGTCAAAATGTTGGTATGAAGTCCCCGAGGCACAAACTGCTGGATGCGGAGGGAGAACATTCTGGTGAGTATTCTCACAGCCTTTTCAATTAAGTGAGGAGAACGTCAAACCAGGCCCTGCAGGGCATTGTGCTACTATTATTCTCTACAGCCAAACAGCAGGCACACTTACAATACAATCACATCCATTACTCTGAGCAAAACTGTTTCACACAGAATCAGCTCCCAAAATATGCATTAGCAACAATGTGGATGTGGAAAGACCACCAATATTATACATTTCTGTGATCCTAAAATGGATACAGTGAGGGCATCAGCTTGCCAAAGCTGCTTCCTGAGATGCATGCGATTCCAGATCAAGACATAAGCTTCAGCTTCAGTGAAACCAGGCCTGTGAACTGGGCTAAAGAAACCCCTATAAGTGGGACACAGTTCAACACTGTCTATATTGAGAAAGAGCATGCTCCTGCATGTTTGGAACTTCTCAGCTTGCATCTTCACTGTCACACTTCAGGACTTGTGTTTTGAACTTAGAAAAAACAAAACACAAAACCTGAACCACAAGCCAAAACTGACAGTGTCTTTATAACAAAGTCTCTATATACATACTTTGCAAAGCCAATGAAGTCTTCGTGGTTGGTGTTGATGTAAGAAACCTGGATATCAATCAGCAGCAGCACCTATTAGGGGAGACAGGAGAGAAAAACAAAGGATGAGTAAGGTGGAGGAGAGAGATTGAGGAAAAAGGAAAGGAGAAAAGAGCAATACTTTTGAGATTTATGCATTATTGAAGATTGCTTTCATAATTGTTCTCCACAAAAGCAACAATATTTTTGAAATCCCACCACTTCTGTTCATGTACTTGTTTTATAAGCTAGACTACAGAACAGCTATTCCCTCTTCCTATTTTCCTGACATACCTCATTTTTCACTATTTTGGCCCTTGTCCACTTCATTAAGATCAATCATACATGACCAGAGAGAGTTTAATAATACATAACATAGATTTTAGCTCTATGTTTTGCAAGTTAAACAAAATTCTGTCCATTTGTAGCATTCCGGCCAAGCCAGCAAGGAACCCAAACCTTAAACCTAAAATCAGGGTACCTAAATTTTCTTTAGGTACTACACAAAGAAGTGATAGGTAAGCTAGAAAACATACAGTCCGGGTACTAGACAGCCATTCTGGTGCACACATCTGGCTTCAGAGATGAGCTAGTCAATGAAATAACAGAATGAATGGTTTGTGTAGTTATCACTCGTCAGTCATTCAATAGACCAGAGACAGAATTTAACTCAAATTTGGTAATCTAACTCAGCAAAGAGCTTGCTAAAATACTAGAGAAAGCTCACTCCCACCCTTAAACCAGCTTCTTGAACACAGACGAGACTGCACTTCCCCCCCATCTTTTCAGACTTATTGCTAGCAAATGGTAGCATTTCATATATTCAAAGCATGCAGAGTTATTTCTGTACAGCTCCTCAAACACAGTATCACTCCCAAATTCTTCACAATTTCCAGAAGATATTAGGTACCTCACTCAGAGCAAAAGATAGTGGGGAACTGGGTCTAGGTCTTACCGCTGAAGACATCCTCACTAGTGTTTTGATTTGTTAACGATAACTGCTAACAGCATAAATAATGATGTGAATATGTGATAATAACCTACTGGACCAATTCTTGGCATTTACAGAAAGCTGATATTTTGTACTTTGCTCTGGGAAATTGCCAGGTATGTGCACACAATGAAGAATGGAATAATAAGACGACTCAATTATTCTAAGTAACATGTACCTTCTTCCCAATTTTGAAATAACCGAGTGTGCTAGAACTCCCTGCAAGAACAAGCCTAGCAAATAAAATATTTTAAAAATTCTTTTTTAGACTACATTCACAGCACAGATTAAAGTAAAAGAAGCGGGACATGCTGCACAGCTCCACAGCTTGCACAGGGACAGGACTAGAGAGACAGGAGTCCAGAACAGCTTAGGGGTTCTACCTAGCCCTTCTTCCCCAAATATTTTTGTTGTCACGCTCTGCACTCTCCAGACAATAATTCCTGTTTTCACTTCCAGTGGATTTTCTTACATATAATCTAAGCTTTGAAGTTTCCTCGATTTGGAGTGCTTAGCCAGGTGATGAACATTCTAAACAAGTTTCTCTGAATTTTTTTTTTTTAAACTTTTTTTAAACTTGAAGGAAAGCTTGTCACTCCCACAAGAGTCCCAGTATAATTGTTTGTGGGCCTCAATGTAATTAGATCATGGGATGGGTATGTTTCCTTTTTTTTTTTTTTTTACAAAGTAGAAAAAAGCTGGGTATTTTTGTGTGTGTTTGATTAATCATTAATCAATTTCCCACAAACAGCCACTGTGGCACAGATAAGGAAATGGCACACTGTGGCACAGGAACAAGCCAACACTACTTCAAACCACCAATCTTAATCTTGAAAGACTAGGTTAGGATTTTCTGTAAAAATTCTAGTCTCCTCTGTGAAAGCTCAGTGGTAGAAGAGCAATTGCTCTCCCCCTCTAAAACGTGCAGCCTGGGGGTGGGGAATCGTTCGATGTCTTACTATATGCAAGAACTTTCCTCTGTCACACCCTTCACATACTTCCCCGAACTGTTAGATCTCCTATTTATTCTCACCTGATCCTTGGTCTTCTCTTCTCTTTCACGAATGTAGCCTGCAACAATTCTTTCTGTTTCCTCACACAACCTTGGATATGTTGCCAGCTGAAAAGCAAAATAAATAGAAGTTTACAACTGCAGGGTGGCTTCAGTAGAATACAAACAGAGGAGCCTCCAGCTTTCTTCTTTGGAAGAAAGCAATTATTATAAATGCTGGGACTAAAAGTTAACTACACTACAAAGCAAGCCTTATTTGCTATTAATGGTCATTTTCCAGAGGAACTGGAGAGACCTAAACCCTTGGATTGATTCTCTGCTTTTGCTCCATGGAACACTGAGGAAAAAACACTTTGGACATGTGAATCACAGTTTATCAGCCTTGGGGTAAGGTTTCTGTACATCTCTCTTCTACTGTGCCTAATTCCAGAGTGGCACTTTAAATAATTCCCAGGTTTCTTGTTCTTTGAAGGCTCCACCTTGTGGCAACATCTTTGCATCTCAGTACCAGTACTTAAAAATGTAAACAGAAAAAAAAGTAAATTTGGCCAATTGCACTGGGAAAAGAATCTGCACAATTAGTTCAAGTGACATATCTTCCAAACATTGACAAAAGTGAAAAAACTTGGAAACTCCACTCAAAATATTGCAGTGAATCCACTTCTTTATGATCTTTGTCAAAAAGCTTTTCACCCTTTCCTGTTTTAAGAAATAGCTCCTTTCCCTGCTCATTGGTAAAAAAAAAAAAAAAAAATCCTCACATTATTCAGAAAAATGCAAAGGATGTGACAGGATATTTCTCAACAACTTCAGCACACGTGTGCTCACATCCCAGAACCGCTCCTGTGCTTGCTACTATTAGGGTACCCTGCATTTTGAGATGGTGGGAAAGACAGATGAACAGAAGGTGAGACAATAAAAGTAGCCAGTTAAGAAGTCTACAAGAGTCAATGGGATCTTCCAGAATATCACAGAGCAATGGGAGAAAAGTGAATTGAAAATCAGCAACTATTAATTGTCAGTGCTTCAGACAAGTGAGTCGCAGTATTTGCAGATGACAACTTTCCTATGAAGGTGAAAAGTGTGAGGGGAAAAAAAAAAAGCTTCATATTAATATATCTGACATGCCTCCTTAGCCACAGCTGGGGGTGTGTGAAGTTTGAGGTTTTATTCTAAGAGTATACCCCAAACAAAGCACACACTTCAGGAAAACCATCCCTAAATACTCATAGTAATGCTATGTTTAGTTTTGATGAATGTGTTTCTTAATTTATTACACTTGCAGGGTCTTGAGTTAAAAGTTTAATTGATGCACACAACTTTCACATCTGGAAGTTCAATGCTCAGCAGTTCTTCCCATTTAAATATTCAATATTACTGTGCAGCAAGCTCACTCATCAACACTAATGCAAGGAAGTACAAATACAAGGGAGATGAAGTCTTCCAAGCTTTCCACTTCTAACTTCTTGACAGCTGGAGACCAAGACATTTTGGGGTTGTGTATGAAAAAAGCACAGGAGAAGTTATGGACCTATTACATTGCAACGAACTGCGGTGCTACCCAGTAAAGTTTCAATATAGAATGAGCATTTTTCTCTCCTTCATAGATGTCTCAACACATTTGAGGCCTTTGCTCTAGAAAAGTTTCACTGTTTCTTCCTCTTACTAGCACTGGAAAAGAAAACTTTAAAGTACAATTTTTTCACTGATTTACATGTCTCTGGAATTGCTGCCTACGTTCCATTTTCAGTACCAATGAAAACATGGTTTTAAAGAGGAAACCAGGGGCAACCCTTGACTCAAAAAAATACTCCAATCACAAGGTGTATACGTATATTCAAAAGACAAGAATAAAAAACCCAAACATTTCCAGCATTACATTGTTGTAAGAGTTTTGCAGAAGTTGTAATAACTTTAGAAAGTCTTACTCCGTACATCAAGTGACTAGATCGGGAATCTCTTATAATACCATAAGATGCAAGATAGGCTTTATATTATCTACTATACCGTTACATCATACTTCCATTGCCAGATCTATTTGTAAGTTACCTTTTTAGTGCACTTCTTGACAGTGTTGATTAACTCTTGCATCACCAGATCCACACTTTTTAAGCAAGGTCCTTTCAGCTTGACTATCTGTTTTTTAACAATGGCTTCAAATGCCATGTCTGGAGTAAACAAACCTGTTCTGTGGACATAAAAGAATATGTAAGACAGTAATAAAAACATTGTGCAAGGAAGACTTTTTTTTTTTACTGAATTGCTCATATCTTCATTTTCAGAGGCTTACAGCTGAATAATAACAATCCCCACACAGACTTCCACAGAACTAAGTTCGCTCCTTTCTCCAAAAAACAGTGTCATTGTAAGAATATAAAAGTAGAAACTGCCTACTACTCGAAAAAGACTGTGAGAACTCTAAAGAGTAGCGGTATAATGCAGTAAAGCCTCTTCAGCAGTGCATCAAACCTTAGAGAAGGGATGAATGGCAGCTGCAGCACCCCATGCACAATCACTTGCATAGCAAGCCCATAAGGATCCTAAAGGTGCACTTTTCACTCACAACAGGAAATGTGGTTCTGTTACTCAAGAGTCCTACACGGACATTTTCCACAGTTGGTCACTGCAGGGTGTATGAACCTATATAACAGACACCTCACAGAACCAGTTCTAAACAAATAGGCCTTACTACTTTTTCAAACACTGCTTGCAAAGGTCTGTCTTGGCAGATAAATTATATAAAAAGGCAAACTATAAAAACATACCCAAAACTATCAGTTCACTACCGTAAATTGCTCAAGGCCTTTCCATCAATAAGGCCAGAAAAGTTCAAATACTGTACCACAGCTACTAGAGTCAACCATTTGAGAATTTACTATTACAAGTAACACAAAGAACATTTTCCAAAACAAAGCTTGTAAGCAATGCTTTTGAAAGATACTACATACTCACAAGTGGGTAGGAGAAAGGGGAAAAACAAACCAAAACAAAAAAAAACAATCCCACAAAAGAAGAACCCAAGCTTTTTGGAATCTGTTTTATTGTCAAAAGGACAAAAAAATGGGCATGCATCTGATAATGTGTCCCTCCAAAACAGACTGATCATTCTAAAGTGAGATAATTAGGTCTTCCAAATCAAACAAACAAACACCTCCTCTTCCCAAACCTAATAATATACTGCAGGCATATCCACAAAGTGAAACCTCAGCCAACTCACTTGTAAATCAGTCATTTCAAGAAACGATTGAGAATAAAGAGGAGTAAGATAGCGCAAGGGGTCTGCCGCAACACAAGCTGAAAGGTTTTTGCCGTATCAAGAGACAAGTTTTCCCTCTAAAACTCGTGACTTTTCAGGAATACAGGCTTAACAGGACTGCAGGCACTACCAGAAAAAAAAGGTCATTGATTTTCTCTGTAAAATAATTTTCCAGCATTTCCAGGTGAATTAAACCTCTTTGGGGAAACTAACTGTTTGTCCCAGAATAGCTACCTGAAAAACAGAAGTCTAAAGGATTGGAAGAAAAAAAAAGTCAGCTGCTGGGAGCAGTGCATTAGCAATGTAGACTAGCAGTCAATAGCCAGCATGTTCACAGGTTAAAAGGCAGCACCCTCGATAATGTGACTGGGCTTGAAAACAGGGGATCACTTGCCTGATACCATGTATGTTCTTTATGGCATAACTTATTTCTCTCCGCAGCTCCTTCTCATTGAATTCCATCTAGAGGAACAAAAGCATATGAGATCATATTAGGGGAAGTTTTTAATAAAACAGAAAATATTACGTCTCCCAATATAACTGGAAAACAGGCAAGTTCAACTTGACAATTTACTGGCAAAATATTAATTTCTAATTACACCAAACAAAGCAAAATATTTTAAAACATTTTAACCCTAAGGCTACAGGCAGCAGTAAGGATCATTGAAAATTAAGCACCCTTCCATTCTAGTTATACCAACAGCTGGAATGAATTTGCAGAGTTGATAGAGTAAGCCAGAAACAGGACTTGGAAGATGCAACTTGGGTTTTTTTAAGCCTGGTTTCCCAAAGTGGTGCAACTTCTGTGATTATGGTCTGCTTATCCTCCCCTTCCCATTCTACTGTTTTTCAACCAAATTTAAGAGACAAGTGGTCTCAGTTATGAATTTATAAAGCTTTTCTTTAAGTTTCTTGAAAGCCAGCTAGCTGAAAGAGAAGTTAGTGTTGTCACAAATTAAAGGGTCATTACCTAAGCCCAACTGTCATCTCTTCTGTTGGACTGCTAGTTGACCCACCACATTTAAACCCTGGAACCAACCACAACCCTGTCTGGTTCTTACCCCATTGAAAGTTAGGAGATGTCAAGGCAGTTGAACATAAAACAGGTAGAAAGGAAGCTTGGGAAAAGTGTAAGAAGAATGGGGATTAGAGATACGGTAGAGTTTGTGGTGAAGGGAAGCTGAAGTCACTGCAGTGAAAGAAAAATCAAAGAATATGCAACACAAATTCACAGGAAACCAGGCTTTGTTAGTTCACACCTCACTGGACCTCTGTTTATCTTGTTACCAAAGGATAGGTAAGCAAGAAAAGATGTATCAAGATGAGAATTGTTATCTCAAAACACCAAACATGCTTCTGTTCCACCTACTATGAAAGTGTAGGAATGAAAGCTGGCTTTGGTTTAATGCATTGAATGCAGGAAAGAGAAAACACAGAAAAAGGCTATTTCCCATAACTCTAATTTTAAGAGGTACTAGCTACTTGAACACAACAACTTAAATTTACCAAATGTAGTTGTTTGCCTGCCCCATCTAACCAGAAGGAAGATGACATTTGTGATAAAACAATTAAAAAAGCATGGAAAATAGTAAGCACTGGGACTATAATTATATTCCAATTCCTATATTTCAGAATTCTTAGCATGTGTCAATATTCAAAACTAGAAATGAAGCCAAATGTGTCAATTATAACTTCATGTAATTTCTTCCACAGTTAGGAGCATGTTCTTTCAATCAGCCCTCAACTTGGTTTTACTACTATCAATATGAATATAAGAGTACATAAATAAAACACAAAGCACACCAGCAAGATGGATAAATACCTTCACCAGCTCAAAAGGAAAACGTTCATGGAAAATACGATTGATTTTGGCACCTCCTGAAAGTTCTAGTGTATCAACCTGATCTCCTGATCCTTCGATTCTTTTTTCAAAGTCCACTGAAAACTGTTGTACCATCCTAAATTTCAAAGGCGGGGAGAAAAAAAAACACACACACAACCATTTAATCATGTCAGCTACCAACTCCTACTTCAGTACTATGTGACTACTAGTGGCTATCAAAACATGTTTAGGAATTGACAAATCTATTAAGAACAATTCATTCAGCCAAGCTGCCAATCCATAAAATCAATACCTACACATACACACCTCTACATCCCTTCTCTCTTGCAGGGCATAGCTCAGAATATTATTTTATTTCTTCATAAATGTTTGGGTTTATTTACTGTTTATTTATTATTTAATAATAATAATTAAATAATAATAATAAATAAATAGTATTTATTTATTAACTGTTTATTAAACCATATATTAAAAGTCAGCTACAAATACAGCAGGGTACCAGGCTACATTCGTGTTTTATCAATGATCACAAAATTGTAAATGTTACCATTATTTATTACATACAATTATTTTTTTTTTTAGGGGAAGAAAAAGTGATACCAGTCTTTTTAGTAGGATAAGCAAATAAAAGTCCTCATGTTTAAGTTACAATACTTACTGTATTTGAATAGAAAAGCACATCCGTATTTAGATGCTGTTACAGAAACTGCAGAGCTCAAAGGGGCAGACCACCACAAGCAAAAATCTCCAATCTTATGGAAAAAGGTACCATTTGCTGAGAGCTTACTTCTCCACAATGACCCTCTGATCTTTCCAATATCTTTCAAAAAGACAGTCCAATAGCATCATATGAATCAAGCCACTAAGCTGATCCAGTGCTGGAAAATTTGGAACAGTTTGCTAAGGAAATTACTTTCCCATGCCAAAAATCTAGCCCAGGAAGCAGTACTAACATGTCGGTGTGGCCGCTGTCAGTATCACAAGCTCCAGCTTACTTAGTAGCGCTTAGACTTCTGCAGCAGGCCCACTTAAAAGCACACACATGAGAATTCCTCCAGGTATGGAAGATTCATGGATAGCTCCATTTTTTATTTTTTTTTAAGTAAGTACACGCATTTGGTCATAAAATTTGAAATGGCAGATTCTGTCAAAAAGTAACATTGCACATAAACTGTACATAAACCTCAGATACCTATATGGCCAGGTTAACACAATTATAGGAAGAGTCCAAGTGGATGACCCCAGACTCAATTTTTGAAGAGGACTGCAGAAACTTAAGACCATCTTATGGGTGAGGTGAAGTTTTGTTTTGTTAGGTTTTTGGGTTTTTTGTTGTTGTTGTTGTTTTTTGGGGGTTTTTTGGGGAGGGAGGGTTTGGTTGGTTGGTTTTTGTTTGTTTTTACACATACATGCATTACAGAACTTATTCTCAAGAATCAGAGGAAAGGGTACTAGTTATGTTACTTTCCACATCCCAAAAGGGAAAGTGAGAAGAATTTTTACTGACAGAAGTAGTTAATTTCTTCTATAGCATCTACTTGTAACAAAGGAATTAGAAAAAACTATGCAGACAAGTATCAGAGAGGATGACTTCAGCTGAAATGGAATTCAGTTCTTTTCACTTTAGAACATCCATGATTTCTTGAGCCCAAAAGTTCAACATCTGCCGGGTCAGTTTTAGCACAAGCACAGGTGGCACATCACATCACCTGTTTTGCTGCTAGTTGTCAGATGTGTGCTCAGGGAGGCAAACCACAAGAAATAGTGTATTGGAGTGGATGAAAACCTATCAGTTGAACATAAGAATGCCTGCACTACAGCAGAACAAAAGCCATATCATGACAGTCACCAACAATAAGTGCCTAGGAGAACATAGCAAACACACAGTAAAATTTCTTCAGAATACTCTCTTGGCCTCAACAGATTGTTGTTCATGGATTCCATACAGCAGGAATTTGTCCTTGTACTTACTAACTTTAAATGTCTTACCCTCCCAAGAATTGCCTAGCTGCTTTCTGAAAGTACACAAATTTTTAGTGTCAGTTTCTGCAGCAAAGAGCTCTATGGCTTAGATGCCCATCACATGAAAGACTACCATCTATGATTATTTTTGATCTTGCCATCTTCTAGTTCTTTTGGATAGCCAAGTTTTTATATTGGGGAAAAAAAGCATTCCCTATTCTCCTTGCAGACTCCTCATCTTACAGACTTCTAACACAATCTCCTTCCTTTGCCTGAGGTCATCTTTTTGGCAGGCTGAAGAATGTGTCTATACAATCAGAAGCAGTTTCTTACCTTTGATCATCTATGTTGCCCATCTTTGTACCTTTCCCTGTTCTGCTTTCTCTCTTTTATAGGATTACTAAAATTAATTTAGGGAAAACTCTGCTGAAATTGTAGAGTAAATAAAGTGTTCTGGAACATCAAGTAGAAAATTCTTTGGAGTTAGCATATAGAATCCTCAACCACACTAGGGTTTAAATTTAAACCCATTAGAAAGAAAAAACCAAAAACAAAACTGAAAAACCCTACACAAAGTAGAAAAGTAGACAAAAAGACTAGACACTCACTGCAACAGGGCTTTTGTTTTTCTGGTTGGATCTTCTGGTCTGAAGTTCTTGTATACCTCTACTTCATGTTCTATAGAAAGCAGCTGGCTCTGGAGTTTGCTTCTGAAGGCTGGCAGAGTGTCCCGAATATGATTGGTAAGTTGCTAAAAAGCAAATAAAAATCCTTTTATACTCTTAATAAAGATGAAAGAAAGAGCACAACCATTTCCTTCTGACTGTCAAGTGTATCAGCCATGACCTGTGCTAGTTCACCAGCGTATTTCCTTTTGATCTTTGAAGCAATGGAGACTGTTAAAGAATGATACAATATCCCTTTTGCATACACATTATAAGGAGGCTTGGAAAATTCCTTTGTCCTCTCACTCACTGAGCCCTGTTACTACACACTTGTTTAGTTACACACAAAAAAGATACACACGTTATACATGTAATTAGAAATTACTTCTCATCACTCAGCACTGATGGCACCAATCCCATTTTGCTGGTATTCCTAAGTGCATTTCCCAATTCTCTATATACTTGTTCAGCATGACAACTCCTTTACTTTATAGCCACAAGGCAATGTGGGACAAAGAAGAGATTCTGAACATCCACAGCCCATTGAGAACAGAGATGGAGGGAAGTATAGACATACAGAGTACCTACTTGGCACTTTCCCATCATTGGGAAAATCACCTCCATGTGACTTCGGCTCCCTTGTACAAAGTATACTAAAGGGAAGTGATTTTGCCCTCATATTAATGATTATAGAACTTTACCTTTTTTAAACACTTGATTTTTAGCTGAAAAAGGTTTTACCACTCAAGAATATCAGCTTTCATTTCTGAAAATATACCCAAAAGTACTGGAAAACAAATTGAAGTAGAGTAGAAAAAGGCTTACCAGATCTGTGTTTAACTTACCTCACTTACTTTTGCATATATATATATATATATATATATATGTTGTAATGTGTTTGGACAGCACTATCAAAGTCCTACCTGTGCCATGCATTTCTCATGCACTGTACCCCTTCCTTGATTAAAATCAATGTGGACTTCTTGCACTATGCTGCAAACCCTCTTCCCAACCCCAATCAGACAAGCTATAAATTATGAATGTGATACACCGAAATATGTAAACTCAAAACATAAGTTGTTCAGCAGACAGACAGGCACAAAATCAAAAGCTAGAATTTCCCTGGAGCACCACCTTGTGGATGCAGAGAAATTGAAATATTATCTAAAACCACAAACAGTAATAAGTCACTAATATCTTAGGGACAAAACTGAGATAGATCTTCTCATATATAATATTCTACACAGAGTAATAGCAGCAGAACACCACCAGTTCATACTGAAATAGGTAAATTTATGAAACAGCTCACAAAAAAGTTAATAGTACATTAAGTAATGCAAGTCAAGACAGATAAGACAGTCCAAAGGTATATGCAGCTCATGTCTCAGTCTCAAAACTCAGACTTGTAGATTAAACTTTCAAAAAATAAAGAGGCAAAACATCCTAAACATGGACAAAATTGCAGGATACAAATAAGATCTTGCATCCTGCTGAAGTCTTTGGTTTTGAGGCACAAGTAAATGGCATTAGCATTCTTTTTGAGCGAGTCCAAAGCATGCCATCATGGCATAACCTGGCTGTCAAGTTACAGCTGCAAAGACACTGTAGCAAGAAATTAAGCAGGCCAGCCACATAGTTTTCTACCTTAATCAATACCTTTTCTGCTTTTTCCAGCTGCTGTCCAAAATGGACAAAGCCAGGCTGACCTGGCCTTTGTCTATTCCAGACCAAAGGCTGCAACTTGACAGTGAACTGGAAAAAACACTATCAAGTTTGACTTGTAGGAATACGAAGAACACTGGTCAGCTGATAAACCAATTTCTTTTTTTTAATAAAATAGAAATCATAGCGTCACCAGTAATTTTATAGAGGCAGGTATGACTTGATCTTGTCCTCTTCAAACTTGCTGAGATGCATCATCATTAGGGTCACACGCTATTCAAGCTAAGGGATGGCACTATGAAAAGAGTAACACCCAAAGACACAAAATGGTGAAGAGAATTCTATATTCCTCCAAGTCTGCTGTAGGCAGTGTCTTTATTAGGACACTACGCTATGGGTTTCTCCTCCAGGTAAGTGGGAAACAGACCTCTATTTCCTGCTGAAGGAAGCTGTGATCTGACACAGTTTGGCATGGACTTATAGAAATAAACCAAAAGTCTGGGCAAAACTAAAAAGTCTGAGTAGTGTGAACGAAGTGTTCCAATTACGTTATTTGTCATTTATATCATTAGTACACAGTACACTGTTTCTACTAAAAACTACAATAAAGTGTACATTTTGAGGTTAAATACAGACATACAGCAAACCCTCAGGATACATGATTTCTAAAAGTGTTTTGGAGGGGGGGTTCTAATTTCTAAATTGGAATTATAAAAATCCTGCTAAACTAGAAGAAAAGTGATAATTAAGGAATAGGATGGTATACTTTCCAGGAAGGGAAACACATCTTTTTTTTTTATGTTCATATTCAGTATTCAAGAGAACAGGGGAGTGCAGAAACTGTCAGTAAAAGTCAGAAACTCACAGTAAGTTTTTGTATGTACATGTAATATACAGCTTTGTTTATTACATAGTGAAAACTAAAAAGGCTAAAAACAGGACAGAATAAGTGAGGTTTACTGACCAACATTCATTTTTATAAAGATTTTATATTGGTCCTATCATTATAAAAGCTGCTTTTCACCATAAAAGTTTCAGGTTTTACCTGGTTTAGAACTTTTTGGAGATATGGTGTTCCCATCCGATCTGCCATGTGCCTATATGCTGGGTGGGAAAGAAAGAATTTTCTTTCTGCTAGAAGTGCTGCCTTTATGTCCTTCTTCCCCTCAATGTCTTTCTGGCTTCTGTTTACAACACCAATATAACCTAAAACAACAGAAAACCAATGGGTAAGTCAATGCAGCTATTGCCTGAACTACTGAATTCATATTAAATGGAACTAGACTGCCTCAGTTCAAACAAAATTTTCCAATTTAGGCATTTCAGGTATTGTTTACAAGTACTGTTATTGCCTTAACAGTGTCTAAATTGTTCATCCTATGTACAACAGATATAATTCCTTTTAAATCACCAATTCAAATACAGAAATAGCTGAAAATTTGGTGTACCCCAAAGCAACCACTTCAAAAATAAAGAAGAAAAACCCAAAACAAAGTCAAAACACACACATGGGTTTACACAGATAAATGATATGATACAGGAAAAATTTCTTCTCATCTGCTGGACCAACATTGCTCCATGGGAGGACATGGTGGTCTCATTAACAAATTATAACTAGAATCAAAATTCTTGATATTGTTATCAGTATGAGCAACTGTGGCAGTAGCTGCCAGTACAAGCCCATGGAAAATTTCTGGAAGGAATCAAAATTTGGTTTACAGTGACATTACCAAAGCTCTGGTGCTTGCTTCTGTCATACGCAAAGAAAAAAAAAAAAGATTCTTTTGTTACAAGCAACAGCAACCTGGCACATAAGAGAAAATTAGCTAACAACTTGTGCTGACATTCCTTGCTTCCTCTGGAATACGCAGTGCGTTTTCAAGGTCCAGGAAAAAAAAAACTATTTTACTCACAGGATATTTTTAGCACAGACACCTTTTTTGTTTGCTGAATAGATAACGATAAAAGCTAGGAACTTATCAAGTCCAGCATAACGTTTGATTCACCTCCAGGACTCCCAAACACCACCCTTATCCAAACCAGCCTCTGGATTGCAAAGAATACAGGCAACTGAACATTCTCACCTCTACGAAGAGGGAGTAATTTGTTTTCTAGAATTTCTCTTGCATCTGTTCCTTCATCCATCAGATCCAATTTTGTGATCACACCAATGGTCCTAAGGCCTGACCGGGGCGGAGGCAGGAAGAAAAAGATAGTGAAGCATCCTTTTTGTTAAGGAAGAACAATTACATCTTACAATTATGTAACAACAGATATGTGACATTCTCAAAGTTTGTATCACACAATACCAGCTACAACTGCAAGTTATGGTATGTGTGGGAAAGAAGGGATCATCATTACCAGTGCTGAAATGTGTTCCTCAAATCTCTTTAACAAGGCTCAGCATTCCTATGATATGACTGTATAAAATTTATGATGCAAGTATCCCACCAGCACCACAGTCCATTTTGCTAAGTACTACAAAAATTTCTAGATAGGCATTGCCCCACTTGCTTATAAGAGATAGTGACAAAATTTTAAAAATACATTTACAGCATCATTACCTGAATGATGCTGAGCTAAGAGCAGTTATTGTGATCTTGAAGCCTATATGAGGATGTATACATACACATCTATATAATATATTATAAATTATATTTCACACAAGAGTTGGTCTATGACTTCCAATTATGTTATTACACTTGAGAACAAAAAGCGGTTATGTTCAACCATGCTTACCTTGAGGGTCCACTTCCTTAGCTAATTTCAGTGCATCTGAGTTGGCCAGATCAGTATTAGCTGGAGTCACAGCCAGTATCAGACAGTTTTCTCGAGAGATGAACTGCATTATCATGTCTCTGATCTGTTGCTCAATATCTGGAGGCTGATCCCCTACAGGCACTTTAGTGATTCCCGGCAAATCAATAAGAGTCAGGCTTAATACTGTATGGAAAACACAGGATCATAAAACTGGTTCACATGCCAGACATGTCTAACAATGTCTACACATCTATAGCTGCAGACAAATTTTAGTCACTTAAAACCCCACATAATTACCTGTATAGGTATATAAATATTGTTAATGGTTCAAACAAAATGCCTGACAATCTGAAAAGTACACTTGTTTCCCTGTTGGTCTTTCCATCTCTGTTTTTTATAAGTACTAGTAAATATTTTAAACATTACAACTGGCATAGGAAAATGATACCTATACTGAATATCCATGAAGGCTCTCAGGCAAATGATGATGGCTTTCTGAGCTTTTTCGACCATCAGAAGCACGGACAACATACCATTCCCATTGCATCTTTCAATTCAACCCAGAACATGCCTTTTTTTCTTTTTTTTTTTTTTTTAAATACAGTCCTTCTCTGACCATGCTTTCAACACTGTCTCCAATTAAGAAATTCAAAAAAAGTCAATAGCTAGCCTAACTTATATAGTAAAATTGTTGTAAAGGGGTTCTGGCGTATGTTTTTGTTTTGGGTTTTTGGTTGTTTTTTTTCCCCTCTGTAACTTAAGAAAAAGTAAGAACCATGAAAAAGTTTGTCCATTAAGAAAACCTGTTTTGCTCTGGCATGATTCCCTCAGCACAGGCCACAATGACAACTAGCAACATCCTAGCTTGTTCAGCCAGTACAGGGGCAACAGGGTATCCTTTAGACAAATGAGAAAAATGCGATTCCTAGAAAGGAAACACAAGTAGTATATTTGGGGTCTGGCTAATACAGACAAGAGCTGCTGAACTAAAAGATTTATGCTAATGAAAAAGAGTAAGAGCATTAGGTAGGAAATTTTCACTTTCTCCTGGACTCATCATGTTCAACAAACAACCTTTCAGGCAGGGCATTTAGTTCAGCTCCTCTCTAGTTGGCTATGCCACATCTGTATAGCAGAGAAGGGCTCAGGGGCATATGTTTAGAGCCAAGGCTGCTCATGGTATATCAAAGGGAGGTTCAGCATCTCTTTAATTACCTCTCCTCTTATCTTAATCCTTCTGTCCTTTCATTTGCAATGAAGACATCAGATGAGGTGGTTAGAAAAATAAAATGCTTCAGCCAAACATACCACTTTTCTCCTATATCTAAGACAGATTCAATGCAAAACATTTTCTCTAGATTGCCTTCATTAAATTGGGCAGATGGCAACCAGAGGAATGAACTTTGATCTATACTGGGGGGTCTACAACAGAAAGAAGCTTCAAACACCATTATTGTCTAAATATATTTTTAGTGACAGTGAACAATAAACATCCAATAGGGCAAGGAAACATAATGACTTTCTAGATCACTGGTCAGGGAATTTATCTGGAGCGTGGCAAAAAGAAGTTTTGCCATTAAGCCTCCCATCTGCTATTATTTGTCTTTACTATTGAGCTACTATCTAATGGTATATGTACTAGGGAAGAGATTGGTTTTATCCTGATGCAGAGTGAGAATATTTTTAAATCATATGAATATTAAGTGGGACAGATAGTCTTCATTCTGCCCAGGTCTGGTGGCAACAGCTCTCCACTGTAGTTTTGTAACACAAGAGATGAGGATTCTCCAAGATTCATATCCACTTTTGGTTCAACTCAGTCTCAGAAGTTTTTCATCTCAGAAGACTTCTGATCAAGCAATGACAACACATACAAAAGCAGATAAGTAGACAGACAGAGCTACATAATACATTACATGACAAATATAAAAGTAGAATGATTTTACCTACCATGTGGAGAATATATTCTTAAATTAATAGGAATTGAAGAAATGCCTTTGTTCACTCCTGTTATTCTATCTGTTTCTACTTCAATTTCCTGACGAACTTCATCAAAATCAGTAAATTTCCTCCCTTTGCAGTGTAGAAACTCAGCATATTCTGTGAAATATATCAATAGCAACTCTGTATTTCACAGGCTTATAGACTCGGACCCCCACTTTTAAGGCCCTAGTATTCTTCAGATGTGTATGCACAAAAGCATGTCATCATGGATATCAGGAAAGCATTATATATGAGCACATGCTATAGGTATGACTGCACAGATGAAAACCAGCCTACAACAAGAAAGGGTTAGTTAAAGTCAAGTTGCCTGGATATGATTTACTGCTTTTATCTTTAGCATGTGATCTTCTGGAACAACCTGAATGATTCAAATAGATACCTTTTACATTAATAGAGTAAGGAACAGACTGTGAATCAGAGCCTGAGTTTTCATCTGATTACATTTGCCTGTAATACATCACTAAATGAAGAAAAGTAATTCAAGTTCTGTATCATGCAGGATTATTAGCATTTGTTTTCAAAAACTAACAGCCCGTGTTACACATGATTTTAACAAAGTAGTTCGGTACATTTCTACAAGCTCATAATGAAAATAGGATCACTTAAAAGCACTGTAATGTTTTTAACATGACTTTTCATTTCCCCAAAACTTCTTGTAGTCTAAATCCAAACCATGCTTAAGAAGATTGTAAAAGCTTTTAGAGATATAGCTGCTATTTTGCTAAAGTGGGAGACCATAATTCTTTCCTAAATCTTCAATATCATACAACTTGCCCTCTTACCTTAAAAGGGCATCAACCAGGAATCATGGATAGCTACAGTCTAATTTGTTAGGACTCAAACTTGACACTAAGTCCCTCTTTCGACTCTTGAATCCAAATACCGATACTAATTATTGTAACCTTCTGGATTTCCTGTCCTAGAGGTACGTAACCAAAAGCAGATCTCAGGATTTTAAAAATGGGGTTTCTTCCTTCAAAACAGAACACAAAAGTTTATCTCACATAGCAAGGCTGTAATCAGAAATAATGACATAAATGGTAACCACAGATATAAGCTCACATCCTGTCCCCACAGGGTCTAAGCAGTAGGACTGAAGAAAGTCTGAACAAAGTTGTGCATGTTCCAGTTCATTTCATCCTGCAATCAAGGAATGATCTCAAAGTTCCATTTAGATGTTCCTTCCCCAGAAAATGTTTGAGGGCTTTTTACCAAGAAACACCAGGGCAAAGAGCTTGCTTGGTACTCAAAGGACAGCAGCTCAGGAGACCTGATCCAAGAACATAGATTAATAGAGTGACTTCTGTATCACTATTGAAGTATGTTTCCCAAAAGTCACTTTATTACTGTCAGAGCTGTTAAAAAAAAAGTCAAAATCACACATGAAAACTTAACATTAGTTAAAGCAAACTGAGAGCCAAAAAAGAAAGAGGAGGGGAAAACAAACACCAGCCTTTCTGTGCTACAATACCATAACCCCTTCAGATTCAAAGTGCAAGGGACAGGGAAACCCACCCTTGTTAAGACAAAAATAATACATCTCTTATTTTAAAAATAAGAGAGTGCCTAACAAAAACCTTCATCTCATTTTTGACAACTTAAGAATTCCAGAATACCTTATATTCCCTTTTAGCTATAGCAGCAAAATTACAATGAATGGGGGGTTTGTATGTTTCATTGTCAACTGTTCATTAAAAGAAAATCAACAAGGAATATTCAAATATTTCAAAGTGAAAGATAATATGGTGCACAAAATAAAATATCTCAGTTACTCTAGCACATTTGAGAATTCACATTGTAAAATTTGTCATCTCAAAGTTGGAAATTAACTACCTGCTGAAAAGAAAAAGCTGACAAGTGGTTCTTATTTCATCCCAGTTCTTCATGCACTGCTCCTAGCATAAAATAAAGTGTATTCTTCTTAGTGACTTTTTTTTTCCCCCCAATGGTTCATCAGATTTTCCTCAGAAAAATATTTCAAAATTCAATAATTAATACTTGGTGCCTAGCTGTAATCAGTTGGCTGACTCAGCTGATAGTCAAGAAGCTTTTCTCTCTGTTCCACTTAACACTCAGTAACAGAAAGAGTCCCTATCTGAAATGGCTTCAAGGTAATTCAAATCAAAATGTTTGCTACTTTTTAGCTGTGTTAATATTTATCAGTAGCTCATTCCTCCCAGTAACATCTGTGGTCCCACTAGTTCTGAAGGAATAGATTTTACAACAGTTCATAACCTGCAGTGCCACACACAGCCTTATGGAATAAAAATTCAAATGAACAAGCAGGGCTTTGTTTTGCTCTTTTCAGCCCTTAGCCTGTCCTTGGCAACGATGCCTCAGACTGGATAAGCACATGCTTTAATGCAATCTTCAGTTTTCAGCTTTCATACACAGAAAAATACTAGGAAAACATTTTATTTACATTTTTGTGGGAATGTACACAAAGCCAGACAAGAAAAAAGGATCCTGCCTAATGTCTAGTTTTCAGACATGTATTTTCTGTATAAAATTGAAGTTATGTTAAGAGAAAGAACAATCGGATAAAAAAATAAACATTGTCTTTGCATGTGGAATACTCTTTTTTTTCCCACCCAGGCTCATTCAAAGCACCTTGGATAACACAGAATGAAAAAGCTACCATAGCATAGTTCTTGTCAGTGCATCCAACCACAAGCGTCATAAGTGATTATTTTTCTCCTCAATTTTGATTTAATTAGACAAATCATACAAAAAAGTATTATGGGATAATATTTTTGAACATGCTCCTCATTTTTCCTGTGAGTTATTTCTCCTTATGCTTTTATGATTTAATCTAGCACAATGTTATATTGTTATTAACAATAAATAACCATTGTTGGTTTTAAACCATTTACATTACATACATACTTAAGAACTTTCATAAATCTGTCTCTAAGCTAAAGAGAACAGAGCTGGGTATGCCATGTGACAAGACCTGGAACAGCCCTTAGACATACATGAGATATTTTTTGGAAAACATCCTTGATCCACATCAAGCTGAACCCAAGACCTTTCAAAGTCTGACAAAGCCCAAAGACTTTACCCTGTACAGAATAACCTGTTACTAAAAGCTAGGAATTTAGCAAGATGAGACCTGGATTCAGAACTCTTCCCCACCTGATTTCAAGCAGAGTTGTTCCAAGTCTGTAGTGGTATCCAGTCTAGCATATTCAAAAAAGTCTCCAGCTTGGAATTTTCCAAAAAGGTGCTCATTAAAATGTGGACCTATAGCAAACATTTTAAACTTATATATATAGCAAAGGGGGAATACCTTCTATTACTGCATCTTCTACCTTCCAGTCCCTTAGAGAGATGTCACCCAAGCAACAACAGTCTTGTTAGCCTCAACGAAGCCTTCCACAAAGCCTCAGAATGCTTTTCAAAAGATTGATTTAAAAACTTGCAAATAAACATTGTAGGATAAAGTACATCACCCTTTCTGGTTATGGATCAGCTTTTTCTGAACAAAGTAAATGCAGTTAAATGAATCTGTTTAGACCTTAGCAAATCACTCAATAGTTCTTCATTTAAAAGAGGGGCAGTATCAAAAGCCCTTGTTGTCTTACCCCATCTATAATCCCTCCTCTAATTCTCCATTTCTCTAGCTTTGCTAACATGCTGAAGATGAAGTATTCAAAACCCAGGCATTCCACGGCTAACCTTCAAGCAGTAAGGCTACAAGAAATAGAAGTACCCTGGTATTTTCTGAAGAAAAAAATAAAAAATCTTGTCAGTGCAGAGGACAAGAATATCATAGCAAAAGAGATTAAAAATATTAAAAATATTAAAAATAGTGTAGATCTGATGAAAGTAACCAGCATAAAATACCAGGTCATGCTCTTCGGAACCAATTAAATCATTAATTATAAGGGTAGATACTCATACCAGAAGAGGAAACTATTCTTTTTGATGCAATAGTCTTTCACATCCTTGAAATTATTTTTTTTGGTAGAAGAAATATGCCTCTGTTCTTTCAACCTTCTCCCACAGATCATGCTTCCTAAACTCCCAATCACTCGCACAGCTATCATCCAGGCATTTTTCTTAAAGCTACAGAGGCAGAGCTCTCATCAAGATCTTACCAGGACCAGAAAAAAGTGGAAGAACTACTTTTAAAACTGCATTTCTGTTGATGCATCTTGTACAATATTTAATCCTGTATTTTACAACAGCATGACATCAGTGAGTTATGTTCTGTTAAGATCCACTGTGAGCATGAGGTCCTTTTCTGAAAACCAGCTATCTAATCAAATACTAGCCTTTCAGTACAGAAACAGCCCTTATCCCAGGCTGAACTTCTTCCTACCTTTGGGGCATTTCCCTTCCTTTGCAAGCAATTTGGATTCCAGTTCTGCCCTCCAGTATATTTCACAGTCTCATTTGTATTTGTCAAATACAAACTTAATAAACACACTCTGATCTGTCATCCTCTCAGTAATGCAAAATACTGAACACAACCTGGAGGGATGTCCCTTCCACTCTGCAAACAACTGTACATCCATCTTATATGAGTCTTTTTTAGACCACGTTTCCTGAGACCATTTATTACATTAAAAAAAAAAATCAAAAACATGCAAGATAATTTAAAAACGCTTACTGTACCCAAGATAAGGCACCTGTCACACATTTACAAGCCTGCTACCCTGAAATAAAAAAATAAATTAGACTGATATGATAGGGTTTATTCCCTTGATGAATTTGTCTTGGCTGCTATTCACCTCAAGTACCTTCAGCTTATTAACTAATAACAGATTTCTTTTTCCTAAAAGTGAACAGGGAAGATCATGGAGTGGTTCATCTTGAGAGTGCTCACGGGGCATGTGAAGGACAACCAAGGGATCAGGCCCAGCCAGCATAGGTTCATGAAAGGCACCTTTCTGGTTTTTGTCCTTGAAGACCTCCAAATGCCTTCCTGCTGATGAAGTCCCTAAGATCATTTGAGTTAGCCAAAATAACCAGTCTAAACTCTTTTTATAAATTTTTAATTTTCTGTTAAAGGATTGTTTTTGCCACCAGATGGCAATAAAAGATGGGCATGCTTGTGGAGTAGTCTTACAGCAAAAGATACTTGCATTAAAGCTCAACAGCTTCAATAGAAGAGAACGTGTGCAAGACTTCAGAAAAAGATCAGGATGTCTTTTGAACCTTATGGTGATTTACTTTCCACTTAGTGTTTTAATGAACAGAAATGAAACAAATGTGGGTATTGTACATGAGACTCATTCATCTAAAAATGTCCACCTCAATAATGATTTTCAAAAACTGTTAATCTGCCACTTCTTTTTCTTAAGAAAATCTCTTCAATTCCTCAAAAAAAAGTTATCAAAATGAGGAAAATAACCCTCCTAGAGCCAAGATATTTTAACATGTAAATAATAAGTAACAGGATTTATATAGCAGGCAATGTATTTTTAACAAACAGAAGACCTACAACAAAGGCTTCAGCCAAAACCCGAGTAAGTTTTTTGTTGTCACTGCTGCATAAAAAACATACTACCCAGTATCAAGAAACATATATAATTATTGAATTATTTTGCTTCCACAGGCAGAAGAAAGCACAACAAGAGGAGAAACAGATTGCCTAAGGTTATACAGAATGTGTGGCAACAGACAAAAAGAAAAAAAGAAAACACCCCACCTCTCAAGACCTTCTCAGGCCTTTCAAGTCATTACCTTCCCAAAGCTTACTCACCAGCACCATTTAAAAGTATCTATTAGCTCCTACAAAAAGTATCTAATCTTACTGATTTATTAGGTCAACGAATCACCAAGCTAGTAAATATGCTGAAATTTGTGAAACAAACACATAAAATGTTTAAGAAATAGATTTTGATATACAAATTAAGGCATACCAACTCAAAGGAAGAAAAACCCACCAGCTCACTAGCCCTCCTTTAAGAAATTATGGTAACACATGACAAATCACTACATGTTAGCATGCTTACTGGCAAAACTTGCAGAGAGAAGATTAACAGTTGAAATGGAACTAATATACCTTACACAGAATTCAGTTATGTTGCTCCAGGACCACTGAATACTAATGCAGCCTTAAAATTATTGCCCCAGGTCAGCTGTGTGCCAACACTTACATCTTAAAAACACACAGGGAAAAATCCTTCTAAAAGCACAACTACAGGAATGCATGAAAAAGAATTGTGAGTAAGAAAGTGAGACACCAGCACTCTACACTCATTGGTAACTGCTGAAATATCGCAACAGTTCAGCATTTAAAATAAATGCTGCCTGGTGAGAAAGAATAAGCTCCCTGTATCTTATGCAGAGCAGTCAAATACTGAAAGAACCAGTATGTCTTTTGCCTGAATTTAGACATCAGACTCTCAAAATAAACTGCCCTTACATCCAGCTTCTCACAACAGGAAAAGGGTAGGTGTAATTCCTCCCATGTACATCCTCTGAATGGCTAAGCTAATTTGCTACAGCTGTCTTACCTTGCCTTGTAAAAAGCTGAAGTTCACCATCAGGCAGCCCTCCAACTAACAGCACCCTATCCACACCTGTGCCTTGTAAAAACTCACTGAATCACATCTTCCCAGATGGGACTATTTCCTCCAAAACCATTCTCTACTCTGAGCTCCCTCAGAGACTAGCAACAATGAAGGCACAAGAGTCTTGTTAGACCTGACACTAGATTTTCACAACGTTGTGGAATTGCCCAGGGACAAAATACAGTGCCTTGGCCATGCTGCATTTGGATTGTTTAGCATGCTTGATGTCAGATGGCAACATTTTTTTTTTTACTAATGACTTCTGGGTGGGAAACAAAGCTTCTTTACCAGAGTTTAAGTCTGTTTATTACAGAAAAAAAGACTGCATGCCTATTTGGTTCAACTGCCTCTTTCAGCCAGACATCGTATATGCCATTTTATTTCAGCAGAAGAGGAGCAACTGAACTGAAAACATGAGATGAAGAATGAGTGTGACCCTACCTACAGGACTGCCAATGAACTACTTTACTTTGGGACAAGTAATGAGGATCAGCCTCTCACTGCAATAAGAAAGCCACCTTGGAGCCTCAAAATATTTACAAGATGGAGACTGGTTTATTTTTCCTCTTTCCTCTAGTCAGTATAGCAATTTATTGGATACAGGCCACATTTACAATTTCATTTGAAATGCAGCTGGGCAGTCTCAAAAGAGACTCAAAGTAGGATAGTCAAGAACAAGTCAGAGTCCTTCAGAGGACCGTAAGTTATTTTTAACATCCATATTTTGACTTATTCTATGCTACTACGTATTTCTCACATTATCAAACTCAGAGGAAAATAGTCACAACTACTAAAGCCTGACTTTTCAGTTGCAATATTTCATTAAAACCTTTGTCTTTGCCTCCAAGATTTCAGCCGGGTACAGTATTTGCATGGATGTGGAAGTGCAAATGGCATAAAGCCACATAGGAATTGTACTGTTCCCACCAAAATATCTTAGTGATTAAAGGAGGTCAACAGGTCACTACAGAATAGCTTTGTACAAATTACATAGAACTTTTAAAAAAAGAGGAAGTAAACAGAATTCTGAAAAGAATACTCCACATTGCAGGAGATCAGGTTTCTTAGTATTGAATTGCTTCATGCTACCCCTTGCATATTTGCAGGGGTAACAGCTCTTTACCCAGATGTGTCAGATCTTTCAAATATTGAAGGGCCTCTCAAACTCCTCACAACCAAATCCTGCTGCACCCTTCCATGATAAGTCCAACCCTAATAACAAGTGGCCAGAGTTCCCTCTTACTTGGGTGTGCACAAATGCCTCAGCTGTCAATCTTTATCCCTTAGTGCAATGACTCAAAGTTAAGTGAAGCTTTAACCTCCTCTGTCAATGAAATTCACATTTCAAAAAGATTCTCAGCCAGTTCCAAATGTTACTAAAATATCTTGCAGTCATCTCTGCATGCCTATATAGAAAGTGCCCCCTCCCTCCCAAGGAATACTGTAAGATTAAGAATAGTTCCTTTTAAAGAGTCAAGAAAGATGCTAGGATTAGAGTTCAGTTAAGCTTGCTACAGCAGCAAGAACCCGATACAGTCTTCTAATTACTTTCTATAACGTTTTAGATAATTATGGACTTGATAAAAATCAGTCCAGCATCTGCTTCCTGTAAAAGAACACTGTGCTTCTCTAAGCAGTTTTCTTTATTTTCTTTTTTTAATATTAGTTCAAAAAGATAAAGGTGGCTTAAAAGACAAAGTTACTTGGAATTTTACCACCAAAAACAACTGCAGAACAAAGTGTAAAGAAAGTAACAAAATAATTAAAGCTTGCATTTTAAAGGTCTTGGCATGTAATCCCAAACAAGAAATACACAGCATTTCCCAAGGGGAGAAATACATCTTGACATCCAGGAAACATGAAATTAGGCTGCAGATCAGTCCTCCAGAATTTTTAAAGTTTTTGTTGAGTTAGTTAAGTCATAATGAAGAACTACTTTTCAGCAGAGAAGGTACCTATACAAAAACCTAGAGGCCTACCTAAAGCTAGTAATACTATGTAAACATATTAATGGGGAAAATACCAGAGAGACAGAAGCCCTTTCATTGCCTCCTTAACCAAGGGACAATGATGATTTTACAAAATAGGGCAATACAGACCAGTTGGGGTAAGTTCAGGATGGAGGTCTAAGAATAAGTATTTAACCACTTGAGGTTAGAGTTTAAGACTTTAGTTACTAATTCATATGTCCCTGCAGTTCAGTCACTTGGTTAGGAATACCAGCAGAGAGGTCAATTCTTTTCCTTCTGCTCTTACATGATGCTGGGAAAATTAGACGAAGATTCTCCATCGCTAGGTCTTACTCATGCATTTCTGCATGCTCTATCAGAAATCAAAAGCCAGATATGGAGCAATGGCAAGAGTTCATATATCCAACTAAAATGAACTTCATCTTTTAATATACAAAGCAGTATAAGCATATTACGCACTTGAAAATCCTAAAGATTCTAAGCTGAACATACAGAAATACTGGATTCCACAGTTCTTCCTTTCTCTTCCACAGTATAAACACTATGGAAAATTTCATAGGGCATTGAAAGTATGAATGTGCTTTAAAAGCAGTAATTCAGAAAAAAAATGGAGTCTAGGCAGACTGAAGTATACCTTCCTGCTGAACAAAAAAAAGTCTTTTTAAGAAAAGAATGCACACAAAAACTTAACTACAACTCACATGTAAGGACAGACTTAAGTTCTACAGGCAGTTTCAATTTTGTTTCTTCCCCAGTTTCATCATGTTCCATAATTTAAAGAGCACTTTTTATTTTTAAATGTTATTTGGGATATTATTTCATTTCTTTTTACTATTTTAAGTAGAAGTCAATAGTAAACCAGTGATTTTGTTGCTTACATTGGTTTAGAAGCAACAACGAAACAATTTGAATGATGGAAAACTGTAGCTGCTTTTATATACGCTAGGGAACAGAGTTACACAACAGCAGATTAAGTGCCCCTTGGAAGAGTACAAAGTGGTGAATTCTGATGAAAGATCTCAATATATCACATAGCTCAGTGGTGTACACATACTGTATTTTTATTTTTGACCAGACAGCTACACAGAAGCCTTGTTCTCTCCCGTCTACCTTCTGCTCTACTTAGTGCAGTGAGTCCAACCAAAAAAGACAAGTCACAAAAACAAGCTGTGTGGAATCAAATCCGTGTGCACTGGAGCAAGAGTTAAGGATAGAAGTACAGCAATTTTTATGTGTTAACTAATACAACTATAAAGCTCATGAAGAAATTAATAAATCAAAGCTAATTTCTAACACTTTGTATATAACAATGTTTCTCCACTGCTTCAAATTTGATCTTGGATTAAATTTACTATGTGCTCTAGAATGTAGATTTTACTGTTTTCCCAGGTAGGACAATGAGATTAGTTGTTCCTGAGCATACAGTTTTGAAGCAGCAGGCCTTTGTTCCAGACAGTCCAGTTGCACCTTTCTTCACACTGCTTGAGTTTTCCTAGAAATTTTCTTCCTCCTACTGAAGTACATCAGCACTTTGTCCAAGCATTGAATCAAAAAGAGAAAAAGGTTACCTGTTTTGGCAGTGATGAGTTGCAGGACCAATGGTCGTCTTGTTACAATTCCAGAACCTCGTGGAAGAAAATCCCTAAAAACATTTAAAAAAATAGTTACTACCCAGAAAGCACTGTCCAATTACATAAGGTATTGGGCTAATTTGGAACCTCCTCTATACCTTCAGCTGCAGTGAAAATGGAAAGTTGGTAGGGACAGATTTACATCAAACACTACCATAAAGTAGGGCTGTTAATTTTGGTTTGCGATAGCAGTAGGTCATTAGACAAATATGTATTAAACTAAATTACTGTCTCGGGGCATTACCAATTCTCTTTCTTCATGGCTATCATATATAACAACTCAAAATTCACCTTGCACAGTAAGAGTACCTGAAGCCATGCCCACATTTATCAGGCTCTCTAAAATAAATATGTCCTCACCATAGACTTGATTTAAAGAGGATATGGACATATAAATACACCCACACTCACACCAAAGCTCTGGCCAAACCAAATTGCCAGCACTCTGCACCTACTCTTTCACATACTTAACTTCTGCAAGTTCAAATCCCCAAGTAACTTTTCCATCAATACATCCACCTGGAAGTTTTTGGGTGAAAGCTGAACACTAGAAGTACTCTGGGACAGCAGGAAGGAGTATCCTTGGACTAGAAAGCAAGCAAGGAAGCACAACTCTGTCATTTCATTATGCATCCCCATTCCATGCCTCCAAAGACAGGGAGGCTCCCTATGCAACTGAAACACCAGAAAAACTTGGAACCAATTGTTAGTTGCAAAACCAATGATGAGAAACGCAAAGCAAAACAACAGACTTTTTTTCCCAGGGTCTTCCCCAGTTGCCATACCTAGTAAACTCTTACAAATCTTGAGATGAGGTTCAGTGAGGGGCTTTGAAGAGTGCTCCCTTCAAATAATAATCTTGAGAGGAATAAAATTCAGAGGTAAACACAGAGCTTCACAATCACCTTAAACTCATCAAAATCCCCTCCTTTTTCCTGCATTAGCAGGGATGCTGAATCACTTTCTTGCCTATTTTAGCAGCATTGCTAACTCACTTCTTTGGATCAGGTGAAAAGCAATGCAGCAAATGGTTAGGGCATGAATTTTCAGTCAAATCGCAGAGCTGATCTGGGTGACCGTGTTGTCCCATGCACTAGCGCCAGTATAAAGGGTGAGGCAGGAATGTGCAGTGTGTTTGGGAGGGGTGGGGAGAAGGACAAGAGTCAAAGGAAGAAAGATACAGCCCTGAAAGCCCTTTAGAAGTGCTTAGATGGGTCTACTCAAGCCACTTTAGAAACCACATACATATAATCATTGCATATCTGCATACTGTCCTTGTGCTACTTAATGGATGCCCGATTTTAGCAGTTGCTTTAAGTCAGCACACAAATCTACAAGGTTTAAAAGAAGCCCAGAGGGTACATCTATGACAAATAAAACACAACAATATTTCATCAAACTTCAGGATATTATTTGTGGAAATCAGAGAATATTAGGTCTGAGGAGGCCCAGGTCAAGACAGGCTCAGGAATGCAATGACAGTGAACTTCTTTCCACAAGTGCCAACAAGGTAACATAGCTTTGTCAGCCTGCAGAAGAGAAATAGGCAACTCTACTCATGATACAAACTCTGAAGATTTCCTTCCCAACCTAACATCTAGACGTAAACAAAGAAAAAAAAAAAAATCACATAATCACATTATGGCTCTGAGGAACAAGATTGGCTGTCAGCTGTGCCCCATATCACTTTAGAACTCTCCAGCATTTGAATTGAAACAACATTAGTTTCTAGCTAAAAGAAAAATCTCACTTTCTTTGTACCTGTTAACATGTGCTTGCAGTGTGATTACTCTGCTAACTAAAGCTAAAGCACATCGTAAAAGGGGAGACTGTTCAAACACAAGCTAGCTTATTAATTTCTATACTCAAACACAGATCTGCAGGCAAAAGTACAATTAATTAGGAAGTAATCTCTGAAACAAAGATAATGCAAAAACATCAGGCTACTGATTTAAATCTGCTGTGATGTTTTACAAGACTTGAGACAGCAACAGGATACAAGAACTAGCTTACGGAGATGCCAAAGGCCTTCAAAAGTTCTATCACAATTTCAATACCTACCAATGGAAAGCCTGTTTCTCAGTGAAGTGCCATGTGCTGGTATTTTCTCATGGGGAAGAGGACAAAATTTTCATAGGAACATACTCATTCCTCTGTATGCACTGAGATGACAGTAGCCCAGTACATAGAAAATGCCTCCTGAGGTTACAGTTTCATACACTAATTTTCAAGCATTTCATATCTGATTTTTAAAAAATAAATCAATCATTGTCCCATCAAGAAGCTAAAAGGAATTGCCATTAAGGACAAGCTGATCACACAAAACAAACTAGGGTCCCCTAGAGCACCACATGAGGCCATAAAATCCTTCAAGGAGTCTAAGGCTGAAAAGACTTATTGATTTTCTGCTTCAGGCTAAGCACATTCAGAGATAAAGAACACTACATTAATGAAACTCCTAGTTACACAACACTGACCTTTCCTCAACAGCAAACTTAGATTTCTTTGTAAGACAACAATTTTCCTTCAGAACATCCCCTTAACAAGTCCAGAATAGATGGCATTCGATAACCCTCTCTAATAAGTTGAGCTATCGTCAAAAAGCCCATAATCTGTTCAAGCAAGCATCAGCAGAAGGGGGTTCCTGCTTGGTGAGAGGGTGAGCTGTGTTGATCGCATAACCAACTAAACAGTGTGCAGTAGAAGTACATGAGGTTTCTGCTTCAAATGCACAGTTTGAAGAGGAAAAAATTACAAAGAATGAGGGTAACAAGGGGTTCATGGGGAGAATTCAGGAGACAACTCCCCCCCTCCCTTAACTGCTGAATGGGTTTTTTACCTCTATGAAAGATGTTGACCTCAATTAATAAATCTGCCCTCACAGGGACAGGGAATTTTTTTTTTTTTAAACATTTAAATTTCTGCTTCAGCCACAAGGCAATGGCATCTGTGCACTTTCTCTGTGCAGCCCAAATCAGACATTACAACTAATAATAACCTCTACTTCTAGAAAAAGGCCATTCTTTAAACGCACAGAAATGTAAGTCAAACCTGAGACATAACTTGCACTTTTTTTAGGGAAAGCAACATAGTACCACATTACAATTCTAGCAGCAAGGGAATCAGATTAAATACTGTACAACAGCTTCTGCAGAAATGCCTACTTTGACATCCACAAGACAGGATGCAGGTCTTCTCCCCTCCCCTTGGTATGGGAAAGCATTCTACACAGGGTTTGTTAGTGGTGTAGGGAAAAAAAAAAAACCACACAACACTGTATTAGGAATGGCTGCACACCTTCCTTTTTCCCTAAAACATCTATTTAAATAAAACATTTCTTAAAGAAGAAAAAAAACAGCTTCAGCAGCAAGAAATACAATAGGACTGAACACAGCCAAGTCACAGAAGTTCCTTCTGACCAAAAGGATGATGCCCCTCCATGTCCTGGTGGCACACTTAACATTCTTTTAAGGACAGGTTTGAGATAGCTGCTTTTCCACACCTTTGGGCAGTGTGTCCAGGCTTGTTTAGTGAGAACTGGGAGAAAAATCACATCAGAATTGAAGCAGCTGCAAAGAAACCCATCTAGAAAAAAGGACATGCCTGGGAATTTGTAGATGAAGACACTAACAAGGAAGAGAAAAGGCTGTCTTCTGTAGTGGGGGGAATGAGCCTGTGAGTACCTGTGTACACAACTGCAACACCACTTAGCAATAATAAGGTGCAGGAAACAAGAATGAAAGACATTGTGCAAGAATAAAGCTGGGAAGGAAAGATAAGCTCCTTTAAAAGACATGCATCCTACATTAAGAACCAAACTATTTTTACATCTTTATTCTCGGAGCATTTTCAGCAAAAGGTACTCTGCTGACAACAGCTATACTAGCTCAGCAGCAATGCTGCTCTGACATGACAGTGTGGAGACCCAGCAGCAAAGCCTGTCCAGTGCTGCCTAGCCAGGACTGAATATATCAAATGCAAGCAGCCAGGTCTTCCAGAACATCACTTCAATAACTCTTCATTCTTAGAATGCACTCATCTGTTCGAATACCATTAAATATTTTCAAGAGCAAAATATTTTCAGGGACAATTTTTTTTTTTACCCTAAAAGCTCTAAAATGACTCATATCCTACTGCACAACATAAACTGTACTCTCTTCACTCTCTCATACTTCTCATTTCCAGTATCAGAGATATGGACAAATATATCTACTAAAGCATTTGTTTAATGTGTAAAAGTAACAGATACTAGTTTAAATTTAACTTGATAAAACCCAGGTCTCAAAAACTGATGTCACAGGATGGTGAAACAAGTTATCAATGTCCATACCAACACCTTAGCAGATTATAATAGCAAGACAGTTAGCAGTCTGATCTTTGTTACAGTAGACAACTTTACCGTAAGGGAAAAAAAAGAAAAGAAAGCTCATGTCTCTGTATGTTGTCTTTCCTTTATCATATCACCCTCTCTGACTGATGGTCAGAAAGCAAAGAAGCTGAAAAAGCAATTAGGCAATTCATTAATTGGAAGAGTCCCAGGGAAGACACGGGAACACCCTTTCAAATTTCAGAAAGGGCAGAAACCAGTGAAATGCTGAAAAGCGAATGAGACAGGGGCTCCTTCACGGAAATTGTTTCATCATAATGCAGGACTATAGCTTCACAAAGAAAAGAACACATATCAAACAAAATATAAACATAATATGTTCCAAGGGTATTTCCAGGTAGGGGAAGAGTTTTCATTTAGGAGCTCTCTAGCACACTAGTAGTATTTATTATGTTAAAAAAAGAAGGAAAGAAAACAAAACCAAAAAAACACACAAAAAAAGACAACACAGACGAATCTCCAGTTTGTGTAAAGATCAATGATGCATCACCACTTAAAACCTAATCATAGTTTCAAAAGAGTAACAAACCTGCTTTACTTTGCCAGTATAGTACTAAGCAATGCTCTGCACTTTGATTAATTACATGGTCAGTATTACAGGATAAATGGTGATTAATTTACATTAATGCCAAAACAACGAATTCATATAAAATATAGGGGGAATCCAGGATATCAAATTATGGAGGAAAATGTCAATGATTACACCGTAACTGCATTAATTAAAGAGCTAGGAACAAGTAAAACTGATAGCGATGAATTATCAAAAAAACCCAGAAGTTCCTCCAAGGAAAAAGCCTCCACATTTTTCGCGAAGTATAAAAACAAGAGAGACTTGGGACAAGAGTCATAATTCTCTTACAGAAGAGCACAAATGACCCTTCTAAATTTATTTCATTTTGACAAACAACAACATAAAAGTTTTTCCACTAACCCAAAGTTTGTTCCAGGACTCTAATCTTCCCTCAAATACAGAAAGACCACGTTCCATGGGCAGCTAACATGAACAACACTGCTGTGGTAGCATTCCACACAGACCTTTACTCGCCAAGGACTCCAACGCAGCTTCAATTGCAATAGGAAGCAATTATGCCCAAAGTCAACAGTTTTCCTGGGCCTTTTTCCAACACAGTGTTTATTGTTTTACACAACCTCAGCCTGGCACACCAGCAGCAGCACTTGTAGCGCTTGTAGCTCATACTGACTGCTGAATGGCCATATCTTGTGCAAAAGAACACACTGTTCCACAGTGAACACTTACACATGTCTATACAGCCAAGTATCTCCCAGTTATGTGGCAAACGTACACTGTACAGAAGTACTACAAAAGGCTTTCATTTTTCTTGCATTTACCATATTTAGCTACAAAAAAACAAAACAGGGAAAAGCACGGTCCAGTGTAAGCCTACAGAAGAGACACGTTAGTAACTTCTAACTTCTTTCCTCAGGTTCACTTTTTAAAACCCATAACCCAAAACTAGTTGATTTATAACTAAAGAACTCTTAATGCTAAAAATATACATCTGAAGACCTATTTTGGCAGACATATTCATTCTATCTCACCGGCTCTTGCTCCTGTGCTCACCAACACCACAGAGGACCCAATCCTTCACACACTTCTGTTCATTACAAAGCAAAGTATGTCCAAGTGATGGGAAATGTACTCTGCATTTAAGCAGAGGCTTTCTTAAGAATTAAATTTGTGACATTGAGTGAAGTACTTTCTCAGAGGAGGTTTGTAATCACTGACACTAGACGCCACTGTATTTATTCTTCCTTAGTGGCTTTGGAAGCACAATTCCTCTATCCTCCTGTTGCGGTTTAGCTCCAGCCAGCAACTAAGCACCATGCAGCCGCTCGCTTCCCCCCGCCTGCCTCAGTGGGATGGGGAAAAGAATGGGAAAAAAACCTCATGGGTTGAGATAAAAACAGTTTAATAGGACAGCAAAGGGAGAGGAAACAACAACAACCACCAACCACCAACCAGTGATCGATAGCCCATCCCCAAGCAGCAACTCCCACCCCGGCCAACTCCAGTTTATATACTGGGTATGACATTATCTGGTAGGGAATACCCCTTTGGGCTGCCTGGGTCAATTGTCTGCCTGTGCCCCCTCCCAGCTTCTTGTGCACCTCCCCACTGGCAGAACATGGGAAGCTGAAAAGTTCTTGACTTACAACTACTTAGCAACAGCTAAAACATCAGTGTGTTACAAACATTATTCTCATACTACATCAAAAACACAACTACCAGCTATTAGGAAGAAAATTAACTCTACCCCAGTTGAAACCAGGACACCCTCAAATGACAGTACAAAGATAACCCCAAAACACATTTTCAAGAAGTCTCAAAAGCTTTAAGACACTACCTCTGCTATGTTTTGATGTTCTCAACCACATACTTTTTTTTTTCCTCCCAGTAATACAGTAGTATATATCGCTTTCTACATCACACTGATATTTGGCTATATATGTTCTTTCTCATTAGTTCAAAGTACAGAGACCAGTTCTTATTATCAGTCAACACTTGATCCCTCCCCTCCTTTCATTAGTTACAGAAGAGTAAACGCTTTTTGTTTTGGCACAATGTCCGTCAATCAAGAGAGTCTCCCACAGCTTTGTTCAATGGCTGCAAAATCTCACCCTAACATAATGGGGCTCACATGAAGATGTACAAAATAATTAATCCTCTTTATTGAAGATGAATGTTACCCATCTTAATTAGGCCTACTAGGCAAGCTAAATGCATTAAGATGCTGTGGATTTTTAGTGATCTCTGATATATTAGCTCCTAAAGCTCAATAGCAGTCTTTCCAGGGTTTTTTTGTAAACCACACAGCACAGATGCTGGCATCCTTATCGTGACACTTTACTGCTTAGTTCAGTTTGCAGTAACCATTCTTTAAGGTAAATCTTTCTTCAACTGAGAGATCATTTTAATTAACCTGCTGAATCAAGACGTAGTCCAGTACCCAGGATTAGTAACTACACGTTGCAGCCCATGCAGTTTGGGTATGTCTTTAGGGGTAAGAAACTGAGTATCCAGACATCCTAGGGCTGTTAACTATCTCTTCTCTTCCTTTCAAGCAAGGTGGATAAACTTGGTGTCTCTGAGACGCCATTTTCCAAGCCAGCAGAGTCCTTCATCACCATTGCTGAACTGCTGGAACTGGACAACCAAAGCAGGGACACGCCAATCACCCTACCCATCACTTTCAGGTAAGCACACAAGTTGAATCAAGAATAATTAAAAAAAATAATAATCTTGAAACTCTTACACAGCATGACAACCTAGGAGCCTAAAATGTCTCTTTGGGTCTCCCTTCTCCCACTCCTTTATGGACTTGAGACCAAATACACAAAAATCCAGAGGGGAATGGCACAAAAAAAAAATCCACCCAAGCAGACCTAACCATGGGAATATGGTAAGCATTGACTCTAAAGGCAAGAAATCTTTTTTTTTTTTTTAAAAGCCCTTGAAGAACTTCAAATAAGATGGCAAGGGATTTCAGTCACGATAGCTGGGCACCTCCATAACAACTATGTTCAGTGACAACGCCTAGGCACTGCTAAGGCAAGAAAGCAAAGCTTGAGATTTCTTCTTCATGCAGAAGACTGGAGACAGAGCAGGCCTAGAATTCACTATCATTATACTTCTCTCACATCTGGAAGATGCTTTCTTTAAGTAGCAGCAGCATTTCTGGTCAACAAGCAGCCAGAAATCATTACACCTTCCCCATTAAAGTAAACATTATAGGGCTATGAGAAAATGAGTGCTGAGAAAATCAGTGCCAAAGAAATCACTCTAGCGCCAGTGGTGAAGTCTTCCATTAAGCATGACTGGAGTCAACAGGTTCTCCAAACTAGGGGACATTTGAGCAGAAGTCTAAGAAGGCACAGACCATTATTAGTACCCCAAATCTAATGTCATATGTTGACAGCAGTGACAGTACCTCACATTGCGTTTCTGTACAGAAAAAGGTAAGCCTGTTCACTGAAGGAAGAAAAATGCACCTCCTAGTATTAAATATATTTATATATATATATCTTTTACCTGATCTCTTTTACCTGATTTTTCAAAGTTTCAATAACGTTCATAGGCCTGAAAACTTGCCAGTAAAAAACATCTAAGTGGTAAGATGACTCTGTTTGCTGTGATTATGCTCAGGCTGTAAGCTTGCTGTATTAACAGATCGAGAAGCTGCCAATGTGCAGTCTCGTCGGCAAGCCACTGTATGCATGATGCATCTGTCCTCCCTGGCAGGCATCCAAAACTTTGCTGCATCATCCTAACTCCATTTGTGAAAATGCCCTTTTTCTTCTTTCTCTTTTAAGATTTTACAAAAGCTTCTGCTATTTCCTGCCCAATCGTGCTCTCCAATTCCAAGCAGGGGTGGCGGGGGAAGAAACCACAAAACACAAAAAAATCCCCCCACCAATTCTCAGAATTTTTGTATTGAAAAGAATAAAGCAGACATTGCAGGACAACTGTATTCTCCCTAATCAGATATGTTTGCTCTTAGGAAAGGACTAATTTGCACAGGATGTTGGTGCATAAAAGCCCATCCATTCTCAGGATGAATACTAATGCAGCAAGATTTTGTATCTCAATAAAAGAAATGAACAACAAAAATTCTTTACTCGCTTTAAATTGTTGTCAGTGCTCTAAATAGAAGTTGGTTTGGTTTTTTTTTTAATCACTTACAGCTGCCAAATACTATTAACAATGTTTCTTTAGAAAAGATTAGAGTAACAAGTTTTCCTCTATAAAATAAACAGGAAAAAAAACAATTCTGATTGCAAGGATCAGAAAGAAAACAACATGACCCCAACACTGCAGGCATATCAGCTACATGAAGCTAGCTACTATATAATTACTTGCATTTAGCAAATAATTCACATCTGGACACTCTGTCATGAAAAAAAAACTTTTAGATATTGCAAATTTTAGTGCTGTCATCAAAACCCCCCACAAAATAAGCTCCTGGTCTTCCTCCCAAATCCCACTGTCCTGAACTTAGATCCATCAATACAGACATTTTAAACAGTGGTAAAGGATACAAGCACCTATGCCACATCCTAGTCAAGTCCAAAAAGCTTTGCCTCTTCAGAATCATCATGAAAATACATTTATCTCTTTTGTATTGGACAAAGTGTCAAACTGCACGATTACCTTTCTTGGTACAACACAAACCATTTCAGAATATTTTGCAGAGTTGCAATGTAACTGGATTCAATTCTTCTATGCCCTCCAGAATGTATACACAACAGAAGTTGCAGTATTAAACAGCCTGAATTTATAGACAGAAAGACAACTATAGAAGGAAGAGGGAAAAGGGGATGTTTCCAAAACAAGTGATACAAGTCTCAAACAACTTCTCTTCTCTAGCCATTTCATCCTTTTTTACCTGCCCATTTATCCTGCTTTGAGCCTGTAGTATGTGCAAATGAATATATTGTTCATGACAACTTAAAGTCTGCAAAGCTAGATATTGAAATTTAATATGCTCTCCCATCTCTCCAATCACCAGAAACTGAATTATTACCAGGAGAAATTTTTATCCTAAAAGTCTGACCAAAACAGTGTTGTATGCTGCAACTTCCCAGAACACTAACAAAGTCATAATGCCAGAGGTCTCAGCCCAGACTCCTAAGGTTTTGCAGCATATTTCCTAGATCTGACAGACATTGGGGATCTTCCATCTACATTTGTTTAGCACCTGAACAAACTAACAGGTGAGCACGCAAGGGGACAACACTGTCTCTGATGCTAAGATTTCTTCAGCAGCTTCCAGCTTGGCTGCTGAACAGATCTGGAACACAGCCCATTTCATCTACTATCTTGCAGCAGAGGCTAGAGATGTCTTACAGTGGTTATCATGTTTGCTACACAGAGCCCTGCCTATTCTTTGCAGGTGAGTTACAGACCATTTTAGAGCATCCTCTACCACTAAGCACTACTGAATACACGTGTACATTTTTAGGCATCTGCACTGTACGTAGTAAACAAAGTACTGAGTGCTTTAAGATTAAACTAGCTTTGATTAGATCATCTATGATGGTGGAAACCTAGCTGTATTACAGCAAATAGTAAATCTCCTGCATATCTGAAGAATGAAGTCTTGGTGATTTTGCACGAGAACTAGGATGCAGAAATACTATGCTATGTATTAAAACAACAGCATAACTTCCACATACAAATTATAAAAGCTGACATTATTGCTAGACACTTTGGTTGAAAACCTCTCTTATCTAGAGCTACAGTCTCCTTTGCATCCCAGAGGCTATCACAGACAACAGTACTTGGCAGTACATCAAAGCCCAGCATGCAGTTAAATGGGATTTTGCTGCTCTCTAGTTCAATAACGCTGCCTTGTTCATCTCAATGCAACTTGCTGAAGAAAAAGATGCAAGGTCACAGTTAAATAATGCTCATTTCCTGTTCTCAGCATATTTACACTACAGGCTTTACACTGCAGTGTTAAAGAGATGCCTAGTAACCCGTTACACACAAGCACAGCAAACAAGGGGAGTTCACAGGCTTCTATTTACTAGGCGGCCTTATTTTGAAATGCACTGTTTTAAAAATAAAATAAGATTAAAAAAAACCCACCACAGAAAAAGCAAAAATGGCTTCTGCCACACTGTGCTTGCAGTCTAGGCAGACATTGTTTAAGAAACACATGAATATTTAAAAGAATATTATTAGTTTGCTCACTGATCAACTGATGGATAGCAAACCACAAACACAGACTCTCTCAATGACTAAGCTGTTAGAGGCACAAACTAAACATGAGCAAGGGTCCCTTTCTGGGAAGAAGAAATGCTGCTACATCTCAGCTGTTCAAAGAAGCCAATAGTCAGTTTTGGTCCTGTATAGATATCTAAAGCAGCCATCACACAAAGCAGAGAAATGCAAAACAGTAAGTTTTAGACTAAAAACACAGTTATCCCACGCTGATTTTAAGATTATATGGTAACCTCTTCCTTTAGAAAGAGGCAACTTAAAATAAAAGAATAAAAAAATCTAAATCCTACATACAGTTAAGACACAGTAAAGAATTGAGACATATACATGTGGATACAGATGTAGGTAATGTTTAAAAACAGTTTGAGATCATACAGTAAATCAGTGGCAGAGAAGAGAACGGTGTCCACGCTTCTATGCTGCAATGCATAGCAGCATCACTCCCTATGTTTACAGGTGAATGTCCAAACAATCATATGGTTAATATCTATTTATCTAAACTGGAAAACCTTGATTTCTATTTCATCTACATAAGGTTGAAACGTTAGCAGGAGCAATGCCCATCAAGAAACAGCAAGACAACAAAGGTGCTTGTCATTTGTTGATTTAAACACTACAAAATCCCAAGTGTGGGTTCCTTCCTGAAGGCAGTGAGTATCAGGATTTGTAATGTTATACAAAAGCCTAGAGAGTCAATCAGCTGAATTTTCAGAAGTGTCTCTGTATTAAGAATCAGGAAAAGTTTAAATAAAGTTAAGTGGATACTTATGGTCTGAAAAAAAGAAACGGAAAAAAACCCACACAATCCTCTCACTAGATGACTATTCACCTTTAAAAATTATCAGAGGTGTGCAGTCACCTTCAGTACCTTGATGGATTGAACTTCCAGTAACAACTGCCACTGAATTTGTAGCACTGATTTCTCAGAATACACTCAAGACCAGATTGGATTTTTTTGGTTTTTTTGAGGATTGCTTTTTGCAGGGTTTTGAGGTTTTTCTGAAGTCTAGGCCTCAGACTTCAAATACTAAGCTTGTGTTCTCTAAACCACTACAATACCTTAATCATACATAGTATGCCAAAGTTATATTAAGACTATATCTGTACGTTTTCTCGCAAGTACACTTTACAAAAAAAGTGTTAAGTGTTACTTACTGATTTAGAATCTCTGTAAACTACTTGATACACTGAAGTTAAATGCCAGAATATAGGTCAGGGCTCCCTATAATATGCCTCATTAGAGAGTACAGCTTTTCTTAAAATAGAAGAAATCTTTTGACTGGTAAAATTTAAATGCCAGAAATACAAGACACAGATCCTCAAAGTAGTTTTAGAGGAAAACTTTTACTTTATGGGGGGTACAGGGAAGTGGAAATCAGCATATTTGTTTGCACGTCTGAAAAACACATACATTTGCTTTATTTTGCATATATCAATTCTCAAGACTTGACAAAAAAAATGAACTTAAAATTCACAATGGAGTTACATTTAAGGACAAAACTAGGCCAGCTATATCTCATCTAAATGGCCACGTTTGTTCTGTAACCTCTAAATGTGAAATCATATTTGGGGAAGAAACCTAAGTGAGCTGCTGTCTCCTTTGCTGCTGTTTCTATTTAATGGAATACCCAGAAACAATTCTTGCTTTCAGTGCACCAGAGTATTTTGATAACTAGGCTAATACACTCAATACATCTATACAATGGCTTAATTAGTCAGGAAAAGGAGTGGCTGATTCTCATTTCCAGAAGATCCTTAAGATTTAAAAAAAAGAATACACAGCACCACATTTCAGTTTGCATCTCCGACTGCTAGCTTTTTCATGCCTGTTTCATAAAAGAGGAGAATTTTCTGTAAAAAAGTTTTTCTATCAATGACTAGTAACTAAAAGAATAAAATATGAGCACCAATCTCCCCCAGGAAGCACACAGTCTAAGTATGTGTTTACTTACTTTGGAGAAATTCTCTGCTTCAACAGCCAGATTTAAAGTCCTTTCTCTTCCTCTAATGACTCAATGCAGTCTTTTCACAACCGCCATCTCAAGCAAAAAAGAATGAGCTGAGCTCACAAGGAATCGTAATTTGAAAAAAAAAAAATTAGTACATATGTCATAACAAATAGCGATACAACATGCAGTGGCCGTAAGTTTATCAAAAGAGTCTCAGATCAAAAAGCTGTGAAGCTGTATTACAAAACCAGACCTCAGGCTCTTAAAACAGAAGTGCTTGTTTGATTATGACTGACAGGCTTACAATCAAGAGTTCACATCTCTTATGAAACAATTCTTTGGCCACATGCAGTTTATATTATATTAAGCAGGGAAGGAAGTAAAGAGCTTTCAGCTTTGAAACCTAATTATTAATTTCTCTCTATTTGTAAGAATAAAATAAGGTTCTGATTCAAATCTAGGGAAAAAGGTCCTGCCAAGGTAGCTTGCCAATTATGCCTTTGGTTATCTTAAAAGCCCATTTGGATATATGAAATAATAGAAAATGCTTTCTCTCCAAATACAGTTTCCAGGGATTTCTTCCTGCCATTAGTTTTCTTTTAAGTAACCCTGTTGTTATCAAAAGCAAGATGTTTAAAAAGCACAAACATAATATAAGGTCACAATCCTGTACTCCTCTGTAGCAAAGGAGTAAGACCAGGCAACATGCCTATCTCCCACTGGCAATCTATTGGTGTTAGATTTTTGAATCCCCTTTGCGCTTTTGAATCTCCCTACCACCAACTTCTGCGAGATTGCACTAGATCCTTTGCTTCAAACACCGGCTCAGTATTTTAAGGGCACATGTAATTACTTCTTTAACAAAAAGAAGCAGGTAAGAAGAACATTTGCTCTTCAGACAATACCATTTCCTCAAGCAAGTGCCATGAGCTCCAATTAGGAACACATGAAGGTCTAATCCATAAATGGAAATGGCTGTTGTCCTCAGGTGCTCTCTGGAATTTCTGTTTCCATCTAAATATAACCAGAATCCTGAGAGGAAACCCTTCAAACACAGTCCTTGACTACCAAAAGAAGCAGTTTCCTTACACACAGAGGAGCAGTAAGTGAAGAGCAAAGTCTCCAAACACCTTAGCAGATGCTAACCCAAATAGTAAGAATAATGGCTACATTGGGAGATTTGACACTGCCCCCCCCCCAGCCTTGTTCCAAGCCAACAATGACATAAGTAGTTCTCAGTGTTGTACAATTCCTGGAGAAGGCAAACATGCAGCATTCATCCTCACGCAACACCAGCGCCGATGCAGGTCAAATATGCAATCTAATCCCAACACATTCACTGGCTGTTATTAGTGAATCCTTAATTGGATGCTATGTGCACCTAAACAAGGTTTGGTGCGACCCTGGGAACAGTGATGGACAAGTGTCACTGAGCAGCTTCAGAAATAGCAGGACTTGGATCCCACTTCCAGAACCATCTCCCAGCCTACAGAACTATGCCAGAGCCAGAACCCTCACAACCCTTCTGAAAAATTATGGCAATGTATAAACTAGATGGTGGATAATGCCATATAGTTCAACATGTTTCCTGGGCGGTTAGGCTCCATAAAGAAGCTCCAACTCTCATACCACCTGCAAGCTAGAAAACAGGTTTCCTCTGTCCAAGGGAGCGGGGGAAACCTGCTCCTTGCACAACCAAAGACCTCACGAAGGACTGAAACAGGCACAATGGCCTAGTGACTACCAGCAGCAGAGAATAACAACCTGATCCTGAAGTTAAGAAGAACCTTCTAACCTCCTTAAAGCTCCACTAACAAATACTCAGGTTATCAACCAACAGCAAGTTTGTAGCAAGACCCTGCCCTTCACATGAAGGGTAGCATGCCTTCCTCTTACCAATTACAGCTATTCCTGAAGAGAGGAGATCTTGAACATCTCTCTGAAGGCTAAGAGTTCAAAATCTACTAATGGTAATGATTCATGTGGAAAAAAAAACCAACACACACAAACAAACCCCCACCAAGATAATTAATGCTCAAACTTCAGAGCAATGCTAGGACTTATTTTATTTTTATGTGAATTTCAAAGCTGTGTTACTATCAGTTAATGCTCACCCTGTGGATAATCATACGTCACACAACATACCACTAACAAAAAGAAGTGAGTGCAACATGTCTCTACAACAAGATGTGCTACTTCTATAGGCCATATTAAGACAGATGCGGATGTAATAAACTTCTTGTTTGCAGAGAGCAGCTTAATCATCCCATAAAAACAGGAATATCTTATGGCTTAATAAAAAGAGCCATAGACTGTTTTGCCTGCTGATCTGACAAGCAAAATGCTCTTCCAATCTCATGGATATTTGTTGATCTGGTTCCAAGGGTTCACAGTCAAGTTCTCACAGCATAGCAAGTACACATCTGCTGTCCACATATGCTCAGTCTGGAGGAAAGGTACAAGTAAAACATAGTTGCTTAAGTCTCATGGAATACGTTTGAAGTAATGCATTTTAATGCCACATTTGCAACGGGCTCCAAGCTTGCAAGTAAGGAGGTACTACCGATCAGCTGATACTGTATCTCAAGTTGTTACTGCATAAAACAACAACGTGGAACTCTGAGACCGTGTTGAAAGAACGCAAATTCCAAGATCCTCTATGAGAGAGAGACCCTGGTGCTTCACAGTAGTCTGCAAGCTCTTCACTGAAGAGACTCTCTTGCAGTGTCCATGGGCTACATGGTGAATAACTACGTGGGTGAAAAAAGTCACTGCCCTTAGCTTTTCTTCATAATTCTTCCTAGAAATGTCCACGTCTCACTCGTGCAGCTAGTTCCAGCCTCTTGTCCAAATGGGCCAGATTAGCGCAAACTGCTCATTTTCACCTTTTGCTCTAGCCAGGCTCATCCACGCAGCAGAAGCAGGAGTGTGCAGCATTCAAAGGACCGGTTCCGACTGCGGATCAGATGGAGCAGATTCCTCCAGCAGGGGAGCAATAACAAGCATCTGGGAGCAGTAACCTCTTCCATCAGCACAGCTGGATCCAGAGAAAGACATCAGCCCACCACACTCAGCCCTGATCCCAGGGGGTGCCACCCCAGACAAGGCTTTGCCATAGGGACAAAAATACCCTTATTGATAAGAAAGATGAAGATGTTGTTCTTCCTCAGCACGTGTGCTTTGCACAGCTTCATGACACAGAGATCAAAAAGTCAGAAGTTTACAGAAGTACTTTTTAAAGACTTTTTTAAAGAAAACTGTAATAATTTGAAGGCCAATAGTGATTCCTGAGGATCTCACTTGTGCTTTCTAAACTTGAGAGGCTGGCAGTACTGTCAACATCAGCTGTTAGCGACAGTCTTCAAGTAGAAAGAAGAGGAAGAACTGACATTGAACACAGTAAAAGTAAATTCTGAAGTAGAGATAAAGAACAACTGTATGTATTTTTATACGGTATATCAAGAGCTATTGCAGTCTGACACACGGCCAGGCTGTGGAAAGACACAGGATTTTATATGACCTTCAGTGAAGATCTCCACACATTAAAGTTCCCCAGTCGTTGACATACAACAGTACTTTTGAGCCTTACATGCAGACTAACGACTGCCGCTACGCTCTGAAAACACCACCTCCCTCCAGGGGTCTGCACGCTATTTGCAGCATACGCAGCAGGAACTTTATGAAACAGCACATGAAGTTCACGTTTACCTCAGGAGATCTTCAGAGACGTACTCTGGCCCTGGAGAGGACTGCCTGAATCATTTGGTTTAGCCCTTTCTTCTTTCTGTCATTTTTAGAAAAGGTGCTAATACCCACACGCGCATTAGGACGGCACGAAGCATAACCCATGGTATGAGAACCATTAACGGCCCAGACCCAGAACCCCCACCTTAATTAGGATTTAGGGCTTTAAACCCCTTTCCTCCCCCCCCAGGCAGCGGTTAACCCCCTCACCGGGCACATGAACGCGCTCACACCGGAGCTGCGGCGGCTTCCCCGCACCACGAAAATCAAGGTCGCTGCCGTGCCAGGGCCTCGTCGCCCCCGCGGCGCCTGGGGTCGCACCGAGCACCCCCGGTCAGCGCGGAACCGGGACACCCCCAGCTCCGCCTCGTACATCCCCGCTCGCAGCTGGCCTCCCGCCGCCGACTACGGTGCGGGGGGGGGGTGGGGGCGCTGCAGGGGGGCGCGCGCTGCGACCATTGGGAGGGGGGGAAACAACCGTTGGGAATGGCGCGCGCAGCCGGCGGGGCCGAGGCGGGCGCGCTGAGGGGGCGTCTCGTGCCCGCCGCCTCACCTGGAGACGCAGTTCTCCAGCACGGAGCTCTTGCCGGCGCTCTGCCCGCCCACCACCGCGATCTGCGGCAGGTCGAGCAGGCAGCTCTGGCCCAGCGCCGCGAAAGCGTCCTGCAGCCGGTTGACGAGCGGGATGAGCCCCTCCATCCCGCCGCGCCGTCTCCTCCCGCCTGCGCTCCTCCGCCCGCCGCCGCTGACAGGTAACGGCCGGCGCACTGCGCATGCGTGCCGCCCCCGCGCCGGGGGGCGGGGTCTCCTCGGGAAGGCCACGCCCATGCCGGTTCGGCCACACCCCCGAGGGGTGCGGGTTCCGGGGCGGCGGGGGCCCCTCCGCGGTCCGGCACAGACCGAGCCTCCTGCCGGTCACCGGCACGGGCCGGCAGCTTGCAGGGAGCATCCATGGGGTCCTCCCGGCAGCCCGGAGCCCCCATTCACCCACATCCCGCTCAATCCCTTCGAGCGGCTGGGTGGGCTCGTCCCCAGACGTGGACAAGCCAGCCTCGGTGCTGGGACCCTTGGGCGCGAGGACCACGGTTCGGCTGAGTCTGTGCACCAACCTATGAGACCGCCGTGCTGCCCCTCTCCCCCGGGAGCCCCGACCCCAGCCAGCCACCCCATCCTACTGTCAGAAAGGGCTGCGGCGTCGCCCATGAGCGCCCGGTGCAGGGCCGCACCGTCCCCCGGCGCCCAGCGGAGGTTTCCATGCACTCTTCCTCTACGACTTCTGTGCCAAACCGGGAGCACGCGGAGGAGCTGGGTCCCGCTTGCCGGCACAGGACCTGGCAGACAGCTGGCTTCAGCACTTCCCCATCTGCCGAGCAGGGTATTTTGGAGCAGTCCCAGCAGCTGAATTCCTCCCGGCTCCCGCCCGCCATGGGAACAGGAGCAGCAGGAACCACAATCCATCCCCGCAGCACATGAGGGGCCCTGGCAAACGGCACTGACGCTCAGCCACGGGCGGGAGCACTGCCAGGGTCAGACACAGAACCACCAGTTCCAGTGAACCCTCCTTTTTCCAACATAATTCACTGGAACCGTGTCAGGGCAGGCCCAAGAAGTCAGGTCCGGCAGGGCTGGTAGCGGGTGGGTGGTTGAGGAACAGGTTGGGAAGTGATAACACGGTCTGAGCCACATCATTGCAGTGGGTTCAATTAAAAATACGTACTGAGGCTGGGCTAAAAGCACAGGCGAGCAACAGAGATGAGATTTATCTATGATTACTGGCAGCAGTCACAACACACAAATATCCAAAACAGAGGCTTTGGAGTCCTGCAGTGATAAAAGTTATCCTCTGTATTACACCAGACACCGGCTTTGCTCAGCGTGAAAAGCAAAACAAAAGGGAACTGCGAACATCCCGCAGACTGACAGATACTAACGATCTGGAGGATTATCAAAACTTCTTGGCCAGACCTCTCAATAAGTGTAAAAAATTACTCTCTACAACAGACTGACTTCTAACGCTGGAAACAAATGAACAGTTTCCTTTAGCTCCGGCTGAAAAATTTTTAATCGGCATAACGCAACGACGGTTTCTCTAGCAGCGGCTTCGCCGCTGTGGTTAGATCACATCCCCAGCATCACAGCCTCTGGGAAAAAGCCTCGCGTTCCTTTCTGTCTAGATGGAGCCTGGGGGTTATAGACATAATTGCAACGATTAGCAGCATGATTATTTTTTCCCCCACTCCTGAGCGAGCGGGCTATGCCAGGAGGCACTAGAGGAGCTGCCTGGCCTTCCTCCGGTTCATGGGTTTCTGTGGAGGCTGGAAGTCGGGAAGAACAGTATCACGTTCTGGCCAAATCTGCCCCGTCTGAGCATCAGGGCACTTTGTGCTGCCCCCGTGGAATAATTAAGATTGGTAAAAGAGCAACCTGGTGATAGGATCGCATCTCCACAAGAGACAAACAAAGATTAAAAAAGGCATGATGCCTTGGGAGTAATGCTATGCACACCTTCAAATTGATAACCTAGGGAACTGTCTTTGCATTATACCTTTGTTTGCTTCCACAATTAAAAAGAAAAGAAAAAAAAAAACACCAGCCATAATTAGGACAAGTTTGAGTTGTTCCCCCAGTCTGGGAAGTTTCCAAAACAAACTTTTTTCCCCTGTTGAAGCAGAGTTAAAGCCTGTAAGTGACCACACTCTCCCCATGACTCCATCACTTACAAAAATCTGCTCTCTCACAAAAAAATGAGCAGCCAAGGTATAGATTTCCCACATCCTGGAAAAAGCACGAACATTTTCATTATGCATGCCCGTGTTATCAAAAGGGTGCTCGTTTTTCCAACAACTCCAAGAGGGCGGTGAAGAAGAGAAGGGCACCCAAGCATATCTTCAAGTCTCTGCTTTTTCTAACTGACTTCTCCAGGCAGCTTGTTCCAAACCCAAGTGCGGAGCCCAGCCTAGCTTTCTAGGTTCAGAGTGGCTCAATTAAAGGAAAGAGGGTCAGTACTAGCAGAGACCACTGCAAAGCTCCTTGTAATGAATAACCCTGAAAAAAAGAAAAAAAAAAGGCCCAAATCAGCATCAGAGGGCCATGCAAGAAACTGCGTTCCTGGGGAGCACCAGGTGCGATCCCTGAGAGCGCAGTGGGAGCACGGAGCCAAGCTAAACACGCTCTATTTTCACCCTGCACACAGTTGTGCCCTACAATATTTATCATTTCCTTTTGCCACGTGACAGGCTCAGCGAGGAGAAGCATCCCTTTGCCGACCACCTCTTCCCAGCACAGTGGGAAGGGTGCCGTGCTCCCCAGGGTGGCACGCCAGCCCCGCAGGCGCTGCTGTCTCCATCGGCATGGTCTTCTCGCTTCCAGATGTCACCAGCTCCAGCACAGCCTGCCTGGGGTCCCCAGCCCTGCCGAAGCCTCCAGTGCATTTCAGATCAAGCCTATGGACAGTAAATTTGTCCCTCCCTGACTTCCAGAAAAATATACAGCAAAGATAGTCTTGCTTCTGGGTGCAGCTGTAGCATTTGAGCCCACAAACTTACGCACAGACACTTCTTCCTAAGCAGGCAGCGTGATGTTAGAACTGAGGACATTTGGATCGGGTCCCCAGGCTGCTTTATAAACACACACCAGTGTGATTCACTTCATGAAAAATGGGTTATATATAAACTACCAGAGAGGAGATCTGCAGATGCCTGCAGTGAGGAGCCAGGCACGCTCCCCTGCCAAGAGAGCGGGCAGGATCCCAGGGGAGCGGAGCACAGACGAGGCTGCGTCCTCCCCGCAGGAAGCATTTAGAAGAGGCAGGCTCCTTCACGCATCATCTTCTCTCCAGGGACCTTCCTCACCTCCTTCTTGCTTCAGCTACAAACCCGGAGTCTTGCAGAGCTTTTCAGGCTGCTGATCGGCACAAAGCAGGAGGAGGTGTGGGCAAGGAGCTCCGTGCATGAGGGAGCTCCCAGGTTCTCAGCAGCACCTGGCTCTGCAGTCCTGGCATGAACCTGCCGGTCAGCATTATGCCAGGAGGAGAGCTCAGACCTTGAAGCTGCAAAAGATAGAATTACAGCCAGTGAAAGAAAACCAGAGTGGCTGCAGGGCTGCGATTAGAATTACTGTCTGCAGCATTTCCCCCTGTAAAGAGGAGGCACTTTCTGCCTCTGCCCTGCAGCCTGTGGCAATGCTGACTCACGGATCACAGGACAGTGACACCCCAATCCCTGTCCCAGCCAGCGTGGTGGCCTCTCTCCCGCCCTGTGACCTCCAGCTGCATCCTTTAGTCGGGTAGCATCCAGTTGCAGGGTAGAAAAAGGCCACCATGCTGCACTGCAGCCCGCAGAGGTGTTTCGCTGCAGCCCTGAGCGCCCCAGGAAGAAGCCGTACTCCCTCGCTGCAGCCTGGCAGCACGCCTGCTTCCTTGGCCACAAAGCCAGGCATGCCAAGTGCTTCACCCAAGGGAAGATTTCATGGATGAAACACTTACCAGGTGCTTCCACGCTCCAGAACGTGGCTGTTACAGCCCTTCCTGTGCTGTGTCCATGCCCGGGCAGCAGCAGCATCCCCAGCCAGTGGGGCCAAGTTCACCCTGGTAGAGCTTTTCCCAGCTGGAGGGAATCAGCCTCAGCATCCCGTCCCTGCAGCTTTTACTACTGCAAAGTCTCGCCCAGCTGCTTGATGTACTTTCAGCTGGTGACAGGATGCCTCCCATCCACCTCCATCGTCTTCCCGAGAGCCCAGCCACTTCCAGTCTTTCTGCAGAGCGGGGATCTGGGCTGTGACATCTGAGGAGGTTACACCATACGGGGTATACGTGTGGCACCCCACCGCTGCCTGCCTCATAGTGTCACCATCCTGCCAGCTGCCTGGCCACAGAGTCACCCTGGGCCAAAGAGCCTCCATGGCTGGGCATGACCAGCTGCATTCTTCCACCCATGATCACGAATCCCAGGGCTGACCCATCAGCTCCCAGTGCCTCACTTACTGGAGCAGCAGCAGGACACGGATACGATGCTCCAAGAGGGATTCGGGCCGGACCGGACCAAAGCATCCCCAGCTGGCTACAGCCTCATGCCTGAGCCATGCGATGAGTTACACGGCTGTCTCTTTTTGTGCTGGGAAATCCAGAAAGGAATAAAGTCAACATCTTAAAGGCAGCGGAGGTTGCTAAGTGACAGCAGTGCTTGTTTCTATCCCGCTGCTTACCGCGTGCCTACGCTGTGATGGAAGGAAGTGAGGAGTAAGGGATGTAAACATGAGTATATTGCCAAAACACTCAACAGAAGCACAGTTGCCAAACATATACATTAGCTGCATGTTTTGGCTGCCAGGAGAGAGAAATATTTACTACACATCGATTATTCCAGCCTCGGAGCATTTTACCTGCACGGGGTTTCAGGTATATGCAGTACTCATTAATTTATCAATTTTCCAGCTGAAATGTATTTCTGGACCAAACTTGTAGGGCTGTCAGTAGCTGCAAGGACAGCTGCAGTGAACTGAGATTTCATCCTTACTTTGTTTCAAATAGATGGCTTTTGTTTTTCCACCAGGATGTGGCGTTACACAGCGATTAGGGAGCACAGCAGAAAGGCAGAACTGGACAAGGGAGGGATGAACGCAGCCTTTGTATGAGCTCCTGGGGCAGAAAGGAGATGGTTTTGGTAAAATAAAGGGCATACACACAAACCTATGTGATCGGAATTATGTTGAGAATTGAAAATTAGGTTAAAAATAGACCAAATGCAGCACTGCTGATCCAGTTGAGAAATTTCCCATCGCTAAGCTGGATGGATAATAGATATCTTTCGAAAAGTGCTCATCACAGGGGAGCTTTAGAAACCCATTGCATGGGGGCAGGCAGACGTCCACCCAGCTCAAGCTCCAGCCTTGTCTCTCCCATTGACCAGAGACCACGTGCCGCCCCGGACACACTACAGCACAGAGGAGCAACCGGGTGGTGCGCAACGTACGGAGGGCACGTGCTCATGCTGCCATCCTTTATCTGAGACAGAGAGCAGGCCAGCCCTGCTCTCCAGCGCCTGGGAACCATCAAAAGCACTTATTTTAAAAAAGCATCTGCTTGCTCTGCATAAAAGCAGGCCAGTCCAGGGAGAAAGTAGGGCACTGATTTGTACCTCTGCATGAAGGAGAATAAGGCAAGGAGCACCAGAGAAGGGATCTGAACAGAGTGGTTTCCAAAGCAGAACCTGCTGGCAAATTAAAATTAAAATATAGCCACAGCTGCTGATTGGAGGGACATGCTTGCTGTCAGCACGGCTGCCATAGTGCCTCCTGGGCACAAACAGCCCCGTCTCCTGCATCAGCGTGGTGGCCGTGGTCGCCACCAGTTCAGGGGTGAGAGCTCTTGGGGTGTCCTTATGAGCATGGCCATTCTCCATGGCCCCCGTGGGGCTGGGGAACTGCAAACCTTTGGGCTTGCACACCCTCTTGCTCGGCTTTACAAACAAAGGAGGGTTTCCTGTGGGTGGAGGAGAGATAGGTGCTGCTGAGGGAGCAGAGGCTGATGAGCAGCAGCCCCCCAACACCCTGGCGGGACAGGGTGCGCAAGCTGCAAAGCTGGCGAGACAGCTCCAGCGGCGATGCTGAGACATGGCTGCTGTTGCCCTCAGGCCCACAGCTAGGTCAGAGCCCTCCCAGTGCTGCTTCTGGCATGTTGTTACCACCCTGGGCTGTGGAAAGGTGGCTGGGGAGGATTTGCTTCAGGAAGCAGCTGCCAGAACAATGCCCTCAACTCAGTGTGCCAGCAGCAGAAGGGAACACAGGGTGAGGGTGCGGAGGCAGTGGCAAAGCATCGTGGTGGCCGAACAGGTTTTCACCCTGATGTCTGCAAGCTGATCACTTTGGTACCATGTCTCAGGCTCATTTTGGTACCAGCTGTTGCAGGGAAGAAAGGTAAGCTCCCCCCCAAATGGATTCTGCTGAATGTGGGAGCACCAGTGGGTCAGCTGCTCTGTAACCAGCCAGTATGCATGGGTCAGCTCTTCAGCTAAACCTTGCAGGAAGGCATCAGGCTTTGAAACCCTCAGGAGACAAAATGAGCTGCTTGGGCAGGAATGGGATGCTGTAGGAACATCCCGATGGGTATTTTCCTGCTGCCTTTTCAGCCTGCGGGAAGGCTGACCTGCACCAGCTGGGTGAGCAGGTTGGTGTGCCCCAGGACCTGAGCATGGGGCTGGGTCCCTGCTGGCCCAGGGGTGCAGGGGGGAGAAGAAGGGCTGGGAGCCCAGGGCGTTACAGGTCCCAGCTCACAAGGGTGATGGCTGGAGACATGCAGAAGAGGGGCAGGCACACGGTGGGGTCCAGTCTGGGGGAGTGGAGAGGGGGCAGTGGGGTAAAGGGGCACCTGCCTGCCCCAGGGCTGTTCCCTTGAGGAGTGGAGGTAACCGTACCTTTTCCAGGGCTACTGGACACTCCAGAAACAAGTCTAACAAAGCACTGTGGGCTTCAGAGCACTTTATTTTCACAGCGCTCAGACCACCCGCACACATCCACAACCAGGCTTGGGTCAGGGCTGGGGCCCTGCACAGACACCAGTGAGCAGGGATGCTGGAGATGCTGGAAGAGGCAGCATCGGAGGGAAGGAGCTGTGCTGGAGAAGGGGATGGTCAGAGGGGTGTTTTTCCCACAACAGGAAAGCAACAGAGACAGACCCAAACCCACAGTCCTGCCAGTCCCGCAGTACCTTCCTCTCATCACCACCCCAACGCTGCCCCTCGGGCTGCACAGCCCTCCACTGTCCTGGATCTGCTCCTGCAGAGTCTCATCCTTCAGGCAGACCCAGGCCAGCACCGGCCCCGCAAGGGCAGCAGTCCCAGCCACGGGCACCCCTCTGCTCCACGGTCACAGAACTGATGCAAGGACCTCTCCAAGTGGCATTGTAGCCCCTCTCAGAGGATCTTGACAGCCTGCAGCATGTCCGCCAGCACGTATGAGCTGTCCCAGGGGCGCCCAGGCTGCCGCAGGGCCCTCTCCAGTGTGCGGGCACGTGCCCCCAGCTCTGTGGGGTCCCGCCGGCCCTCAGGGCTGGGCTGGCAGAACAGGATCTCATTGACCTCCCCTTCAATCTGGCGTGCATAGAGCAGAGGGAAGACCTCCCTGAGGGTGGCCAGGACAGACTCCTTCAGCTGGGCATCGCGGCACACCAAGTTGAGCACGAAGACTCCTACAGCAGGGTGAGAAGGATGAGAGTTCAGACCAGCCCGTGTACACTACTCTGCTCCCCACGCTCCTGGGGGAAGCGGCTGAATCGGTGCCACCCTGTTGCAAATGCCTCCCTGGCAGCAGCACGAGGAGTACCAGCACCCCCCGGTGCCCTTGGCTAAACTCCACGTCCCTGCCGCCATGCGGGTCGTGGATGGCCACACAATCTGTTCCCAGGTACCACCTACACCCCCTGCCTTCCTGCAGCCTTCTTTGGCCCCCCGGCATGTCTCAGCCTGCCTGACCCAGCAGCGCCGCAAGCCACCCACTCCACCCTGCTCCCTGCTGTCACAACACCCACTGAAACACCCGGATCGGGGACCTGCCAGGAGCGGCAGATGCCACGCAGCAATCCTGGCCACAGCTGCTGTTCTCCACCATGACAAACAGTGGCACAGCCCCATTACTCAACCCTCGCACAGGACCGGCCAGCCCAGCTCTATGGACATGGCCGGATCTCCCCTCATACCTTCTGGCTTGAGGATGGTTTTAACTTTCTGCAGAAAGGGCTTTTCCACAAAGGCTGGGGGTGGGCAGCTCATCCCCACCGTGAGGTCTTTGCTGTCCACATCGAACATGATGGCATCGTACTGGGCTGGGGCTGCAGGAGAGAGCAAAGACTTGGTATTCCATGGGACAGAGATGAGCCATGCACAGTGTGGAAGCAATGAATGGGGTGGTCAAGACACCCTCTCTGCCGTGTTACAGCCGCTTCTCTCTCCTGAGGTTTCTTTTTCTAACTGAAACCCCCAGTGCCAAGGGCTGCTGCCATGGAAGGCAGCAAATCTAAGGTCCCCTGCACATGTTGGCAAGGACAGGTCTGCAAGTTGCAGAGACCTGGTGAGACTGGAGCTCATGACACGTGGCAGGAGACAGGCAGGGACGCGAAGCAGAGGGTGAAAGCAGCCCAGGACTCTGGTCCCCAGCATGTCACCCACTAGGCTCGATGGGGCACCCGGGATGCTCTGTGAGATGGTACCTTCAGCTGCCAGCTTGGCCACATAGTCCAGGCCATCAGAGACATGCACCCGCATCCGGTCGCCCTGGGAGAAGCTGAACCAGCGCGTGGCCACCTCCAACATGGAGGGGTCGATCTCCACCACAGCCACGTGGGCCTGCGAGAAGTAGTCGTGGACGAAGAGGGGCAGGCTGCCCCCACCGAGTCCCACCACTAGCACTGCCAGCAGACCTCCTGCCAACAGAGAGCACCCAGTGAGCCACCAGGATGGACACATTTGTCCCACCCCCCAGCCCCAAACCGCTTCGGGAAGGGTGCACAAGGCACCTTGGCCAGGAAAGCCCTTCCCCAAGGAGCTGGGATATAGGGACACATGCGTGCCCACCCCCGGCACAGCCTCCCACTGCCAGCATTGTCACCTGGGAGGGGGTCGGAACCCCCCAGCAGGCAGAGCCCGGCGACCATGGCCTTGTGGTGCTCACAGCACAGGTAGCTCTTGTCAATGTCTGCAGGTGGCTCAGCAGGGGTGGGTTTCCTCTTGTCTTTCCTCCGTTTCTTCTGGCCTGAACAACAGGAGGCATTGGCTGGTAAGGCAAGGTGGGAGACTGGTGCTTTCTGGGGACTAGCCAGCCCCAGTCCCTGTCCCACCCACAAGACAAGCAGTGTAGTGTAAAAATGCTCCCAGAGCTGCTCTGGGACAAGGCAGGCAGGTCCCAGCAGGACTTTTATCTTCATCCTGTATTCATCTTACTCTCTGTCACCCTGAAGTGTCACCCTTGGCCCCTGCCCCTTCCTGGCTGCCCCACGTACCTGGGAGAGGCGTGGGGGCCAGGAGCCGAGCCTCTGACTGCACCACATTCCTGTTGCGGAGGAAGACGAGGCGGCGGAAGTAGCAGGTGCCGTCCCCCTTCACGTCCTCCACAACGTACTCCCCGCTCAGGGGGCTGGTGTCGCAGTGCCGCACCGTCCGCACCCCGATGTCCCCTCCCACAGAGAGGAAGGGCACCTGCAGGAAGGACAAGGACTGGTGTGGGCAAGGAAAGGCTACAGGAACCGACCCTGGCATTCCTGCCATCCTGACCACGGCTGATGAGCTGGGACAAAGCAGACACAGTACAGGACCAGCAGGATATGCCGCAGGCAGCCACAGGGGAGCTGCGGACCAGCGCATGGTCCCCAGCCAGCTTCCCTCCCATACACATGCATTGGGGAACAGGGAGCAAACACCCCAAGATTTCTTGCAAGAGCTCAGGTTTGGGGAGTTGGGGCAGGGAAGAGGAGACAAAAGGGACAGAAGATGTTAAAGCCAGGATTAAGAAGGGGACAAATGCTCTCAGGGTTTCGGGATGCCTGGTTTTCTTGGGATACTGGGTTTTGGAGGGCAAGGACTTCACACTGACTCCTGCCATGCAGGCACCTCAAATCCTGCCTCCAAGCAAAGGCAGCCAGCTGGAGGGAAAACCGCGAGGAGCTACACCTGAGGCCAGGCTCCTCCCCACCAAGGCAGCCAGCTCACGTGTTGCAGCCTGGTCTCCCTCGGAGAAGACTAATTTGCTGCTGGCAGAGCGCCAGCCTGGCCTCGGTTTTGGGGAAGCCAAGTGAGGGGGCTGGGCAGTGAGACTCACCTGCTGCCGGGCAGGGAGGCCTGGCGGGGCCAGCTCCATGACCTTCCCCGACAGCTCCGCCTGGATGCCAGCCATTCCCTCATAGTGCTGCTCCCTGTGCAGGGCCACAGTGACCAGGCGCCCGAAGCCCGCGCTTGTGGCCAGCTGCCTCCGCCCTTCCTCCGTCCCAAAAAGCCACTCGGTTTCTCTGCCCTGTGGGACTGCAGAAGGGGCAGCCATCAGCCTGGGTCAGTCCTGGTCCTTCAGCGACCACCCCAGCCTCCAAGAGAGGAGCTGTAGGGAATGGCAAGACATGATGAGGAGGTACCACTGCGTGCCTAGAGCTGTACTCTACCAACCATTAAGAGAGCCAGGACCCTCCCTGTTTTGGGCAGGCTCATGCAGGAGGCTGGAAAAGCCAGACCTCATAAGAATAACAGAATCATTAAGATTAGAAAAGACCTTTAAGATCATCAAGTCCAACCATCAACCCAACACCACCACGCCCGCTAAACCATGTCCCAAAATGCCCCGTCTACACATTTTTTGAACACTTCCAGTGATGGTGACTCCCCCACCTCCCTGGGCAGCCTGTTCCACTGCTTGACCACTCTCTCAGTAAACAAAATTTTCCTAATATCTAGCCTAAGCTAAGAAGCGGGCATCCAACAGCCTCACAACCTGTCTCCAGGCTGTGCTAAGCCCCAGCTTTGCAGGCACGCAGGGAGGGAACAGTGCTGCTGGCAAAGCCCAATGTGTCTCTGCGAGGTACAAGCACAAAAGCAAAGCGCAGCACCAAGCAGCCTGGCCCTGGCAAGTCAGGATGCCCACACAGACCAGCGATGCCTTTCCGGCTGCATCCACTGTACTCTGGCTTTATGCAGTGGCATGCTACGGTGGCTGTCACCAGCATCAAGGAACCATCACCCTGGAGGCAGGGCTGGCAGTGTCCCTCTGCTGCCAGATGGGCATCCGTTCAGCCAAAAAGCTCTGCGCCAGACCTCTGCTTGCACCACCAGGCAAACACGTGTCCCACCACAAAGCCAGGACTAAACCATCAACCGAACCCCGCACAAGTAGGTTATTTCTCTCTCCAACCACAATTTCAGCAGGGCCAGGCCCATATTGCAGCTCCTGGCCAGAGCACCGTCCCATTGTGGGCAGGAAAGGCTGTACTCACTGATGAAGATAGCAAAGTGATTGTCCCGGGAAGGTTTCATTGAGGGGCTGTCAACCACATGCAGCGTGTAGCGAGGCCTCCCGCTCTCTTTGTTGCACAGATCCAGGGAAACCTGCTCCCCGCAGGGGGTTTTGCTCAGCTGGCTGCAGAGCAGGGCGTAATGCTGCCTGTCCTTCACTGCTGCCACCAGCTGCTCCGCGCTCTCCACCCGCATTGGCTTGTCCTGCTCCTCAGGGCAGATCTCCAGAATCTGTGGTGCTGAGCCGGGGATCTTCCTGAACTTTGTCATGACGTAGACAAAGACAGGTAGGACAAACTGCTGGTTGTCCCTGCTGCCAGCCACCTGATGGACACGCACAACCCAGCCTTCGTGGGAGAAGTATTTCACTGCTTTCTTCAGCACGTGGGCTTGAGCCAAAGAGACGCAGAGGTAGCGCCCTCCTACCTGCAGGACTCGGCTGATCTCGGCAAACATCTTGTCCACCTTGGCTAGAGTGCCCTCCTCTTCATCAGTGAGGACGGCGTCCAGTGTGCCTTTGTCCAGAACCACCTGGAAGTGGGCGTCAGGGAAGTCCATCTGAAGCATGTCCATCAGCAGATAGCTCATCTTTGGCCTCTTGCTCCTGCTCCGCTCTTGCATCTGACGGATTACGGCGTCGCTGACGTCGATGTTCACGATGTCCTCGCACATCCCCACGTCATACATCTGCTCGCTCAGCTCCGAGTTCCCGCAGCCCACCACCAGAACCTGGGGAGTGGCACAAGATGGTGAGAACACCCTGGAAACGTGCCCCAAAGCATTTTACGAGCAAATATCAGCCACGGCCATGAGCCCTCTGTGAAAACCACACCCACAGAACCTGCAAACCAGTGGGTCTGGGTCTCTAGGGCCCCGAGATAACATTTCCCTATGGAAAAGCCACACGGGCACAGAAGCGATGCATCTGCTGCATCCCTTGTGGGGATGATGTGGGTGTTTTAACCCCCAGAGCTCCCTGTCCCAAGACAACTCGGGGGTCTCTCCTGTTCTCTTGCTATGGCACACTGGGGGCTTTGCATCTTCTGTGTCAGCGCACGATGGCAGCTTAAGCCGGGACACGGCGGCACTGAGCTCGCCGCCCAGGAGAAGGCCGGCACGGTCCCGGGACGCTCGGCCGGTCACACGGCGCTGGGTTCCAGACGGGGCTCACCTTGTCGCGGGGCCGGACGTACTTGTGCAGGACGGGGCAGAGCTCCGGGAAGGCCCCGTACCACTCGAAGGGCCGCTGCCCGCGCTGCCGGAAGAACCGATCCCAGTACCGGGCCGAGCCGAACTCCCCGGGGCTGCGGGGCAGCAGGTCCATAGCGGGGCGGCAGCGGCCCCGCTCCCGGCGCACGTGGCCCCACGCCCCCGGCGCCGCGCGCTGACTGCATCCGCGTGCGCCGCGCACCCATTGGATGGGGCGAATCTGCAGCCGATTGGCTGCCTCTTCCCCGGCCGCTTCCCATTGGCTAGCCGCTCCGCGCAGGGCAGCGGCCCCGGCCGCCTCCGGGCCCGGGCCGGACCCCTGGGGCGTCGCCGCCGCGGGCGCACAGGCGCCCCGGGACTGGGTGCTCTGCGCTAACCAGGTCTCTGCCGTTTCCCCAGGCAGAAAGGGCGGCAGGGAATGCCCGAGCAGGGCTGGGCCGGGGCCCGCCCAGACGCAGCGGCCCCTGGAAGCCCGCCCTGAGGCACAGATGTGCAGCGTAAATAACCCTGACCTGCAACGCGAACAGGGGCGGGGGAAAAAAAAGAGGTGCCAGTGGCTTCAAAAGGAGCAGCTTTAATGGCAGCCCGCAGCGCAGCAGAGCTCTCCCGGGGCGGCATGCGACACTGACAACACAGGGCGCCCGCAGCCCGGGGCAGCTAGCTGGGACCAGAGCAGGGCTCTGTCGAGTTGCTCTGAAGAAAGAAGGCAGAGAGCTCGCTCAGCGCTCTGTAACGGTGCGAGATCGAGTTCTTCACTGCTTTGGGTAGTTCGGCGTAGCTGGAGGGGAGAGAAACCACAAGTCTTGGCAGCAAACAGGCTATGGCACTCGTACCCCCCAGACACTGGAGAGCTCCCCCTCTGCTTGCCATCTTCCTGCTCGACTACAGTGGGGCGTCTGTAGCAACATGCTAGCAAAGCCAACAACCCCCATCCTGATCCGGGCGTTCCCCGTAACCCACCACATTCGGATCCAGGAGGGTGTTTTCTCCCTGCCACCCTTCCTGGCAAGCAGGTTCCTCTTGACACACAACCTCGACCCAGCCTTTCCTTATGTAAAAAGCTGTAGGTAAAACACCACTTACGTCTGGTTGTAGCCATCTGGCTGAAAGCAGGGATCCCAGCCAAAATCTCGAGGGCCTCTGGGTTCCACTATCAGGCCCTGACACGAGATAGCAAAAAAGCTCCGTAAGCTGTAGTTTTGCAGCACTTCCCTTGCAGCTGCATTCCACATGCAGACCGAAGAGCTTCATGCAGCCATAGCTCACACTGTGGCCACCACCGGCTTGGTGCATGGTCCTGTCCTCCTTCCCAGGACGTAACCAAAATCAGCAGCCCCAAACTCAGCTGCCCTATGTTGACAGCTCCTTTACCTCCTGCAATTAACAGAGCTAACAACTGCGCTCAAATACAACCCTGCCAGCAGCAGGTAGTATGTATGTACAGCTGGGCGAAAGGGCAGTAGCACTCAGCACTCACCGCCCACCAGCTGTGCTCTCCGTCTGCCTGTTCGCAACACGGAGAAGCTCCAAGGGTGTTCAGTGACCCAGGGGCGACTAAAGTTGTCGTCAACAGAGTCAATGCTGTTACGAAATTTGCATTACAGCCCTCCCCCCTCAGCATCTTCCCTTCCCCAGGTGCACCACCTACGTGGGTCTGGCCTTTGAAGAGCTTCACTGGCTCCTCTGGGTCTCCAGTACTGAACGCGAAGGTACAGAGTGCGTAGGCAGATTTGTCTTCAAAGCCAGCCAGTAGCTTGTACAGGCCTGAGTGACAAAGAAAGGATCCTGGCATTACTGCCTTTCCCTCAGAGCACAACACACCCACCTAGAGATGGATCGGGGGAGCATTCTGCATTTACAGCCACAGGGGAGAGGAAGAACTACAGGAGGTGACAAAGCTTGGGCACAAGGTTGCTCTTGGCCCAGTCCCTTCTATGACTGGAGCCAGCGCCTCAGATCAAACACAGCATTGAGTGGCAGGGCCCTGCTATTAATTTGAGAGTGGAAGCAAATGAGTGCACAGTGCCAGAGAGGACTAAAGCCCACTCTGAATTAGTGTTATTAACACTCATGCTCATGACGCTGGAGCTACTGGGAAAAACAACATCCCGTGAAGAAGGCACAGAACAGGCTCAAGGAGAGAATACGAAAGGACAGAGCTGGACAGACAGGAAAGGAACCAGCTGCAAAATGGGCAGCACGGTGGGCAAGCACACTCAGCAGAACCCAGCACGGGCAGGGATCCATTTCATACAGAAAGCACAGAGTTACATGCAGAGCAGTAACATGGGAGACAATACCTTCCGGTTTGAGTTTTTCCAGGAACCATTTTCTGAAGGGGAAGAAGAGAGGAAAGATTAAATTTTGCTATTATTACTCAGAAATATGGGCATTCTTGAGGCATTGTTGCCTACATTTTCATAGCCTTCCGAATCCCTCTTGAATGTACTGTCAAATCACCTCATTCTGGACTACCTACCAATAATGACAGACTTAGCTCTTAAACTGAATGTGACACAGTAAAAACAGCAGTGGGGTATTTAATTTACTGCAGTACTGGGGTCTATATAAACAACCCACTTCCCACTCATGAGCACTGACAGGCCAAAACACATTTCTCAACTCGTTCACATCTTACACGCAGTTCTAGTACCAACTTCATCATATAAAGCTTTTATGTCTCTGCTCAGCAAAGCAGAGATAGTTTGGAAGAGTTAATCACATTAAAAGTTAACTTCAGGAGCTAAGGCAGTATTTTACTAGAAAAGTTACACGGTAATGTAATAATCTTATTGTCTACTAGACTAAAGCAGTCCCTATGAGAACCTAGAGGACTCACCCCGGGGTGCTGCTGAAACGCATGGTGCCTTAACTATGCGGAGCCCGCTGTGGGGCCAGGTTCCCATGCTGGTTGCAAGAGCAGGCACTGTAGATCAGGATCCAGAGCCAATAATTCAGGTCTGTCTCTCTTGTCCTGCACCATGACTTACAGCAGAGCTGAAGGAGTTCAAGTCGAGCCCCTGAGGTACAGGATGAAGCCGAGGACACAGACCAGTAATCACCTCCCTGACCCTATTGCTCCTGGCATGTGGAGAATCCCCCATGATGCACACCCTGCCAGCCTGCACTCCTAACTCTAGGACACAAAGGGTGAAGCGAATGCCCTCCTACTTACATGTACGGTCCTGGAAGTCCCCCCAGGGCATTGAAACACAAGCAGGTATCCTCTACTATAACAGGTCCCCGAACCTACAGTGAAAGCCCAAGAGATGGAAACATTAGACCTAGAGGAAGGCACTGTCTCCAACCTCATTTTATTGGTCTATCCTGTTCTCACATTTCCACAATAACAGGAACATCACAAAAATCCACCAATCACTAAAGTTTTTCACCTCGGAGGCAATCCATACCAGACAGACACAAGTAAAGCCATGCTCTCCCCAGGCAGGCCCGAGTGACTGAAGTGTGATAGGTAAGACCTCACATGGAGAAAAATGAGCAGAGCCGAACACCCCGTGCCCTCTTGGGGGGCAGGAATGGTGTGACAAGGAGGGGGAAAGTCGGCCTTCTGGAGGCACACCTGCATTCTCCTCGAGTCTCAATCCTCACTTGGTTCTTTTAAGACACCCATCCCAGAGACAGCTCTGGAAGGTGATCCATCAGAAGCTCTAGCTGACAGAAAAAATTCGGTGTCCCACACCTACTGGGGCTGGACTGAAGGAGCTGTCATGTCCTCCTGCTGCTGGAGGGACACAAGAGGCCAGAGGAGCAGCAGTGGGACTGCCTAAACACAGGGTAACCTGTCAAAATTCACCATCACCCAGCATAGGCCAGAAACAGCCAGGTGACGGGAGTGCAGCGAGGCCAGGCCAGGCCCGCATGTGTCCCTGACTCTGCTCAGGGCCGGATCAGAAGCGCCGTCGCCCCCAGCTGTCTCCCGCCCCGCGGGGGCAAGGGTTCCCGGAGCTCCCGCACCTACACCACCGCTCCGACAGGAGGGAAAGGGGAAAGAGAAAGCGACCGACCTGCCGGGCGGCTTCGCGGCACTTCTGCATGGAGATCTCATCCGGCTCCCCCTGGTATTCCGGCACTGGGGACACAAAGGCCGGCACTGAAGAGACGGCCGGGCTGGGCCGCGCCGCCGCGTATCCCTGGGCCCCGCCGCCAACTTACGGTCAATTTTCTTCGCCACCAGCGTGTAGGGAAAGGAGTCCCCGAGGATCTGAGTGACCTGCGGAGGAAAACCCGCCCATCAGGCCCCGGCCGCGGCAGGTCAGGCCGCCGCAGCCACCGCGCGTTGCCAGACAACCGCCCGCTCCCCACACCTCCTCCAGCTTCTTGGCGTTGCCCGTGACGAACACCACGCTCCGCCGAGCCGGCGCCGCCATGCTGATGCCGCGCGGCGCCCGGGCGCTGAGCCGCCAATCACTGCCGCCGGCACCTCGGCGCCCAGCAACGCCCAGCCAATAGGAAAGGCTTCCGCCGACACCCAAGCGAGGGCAACTTCCGGTCGTCCGAGGTGAGGCGCTTGCCTTTCACCAGTGCGCAGCGCTGCCCGCGCGCATGCGCGAGGGCGTCCCGCACAGTCTCGCGAGAGCGGCGCAGGTTGTCACGGCGGCTTGGGCGCCGGCGGAGGCCAGGCCTACCCCACGGCCCCCCCGCCTCCCCACGCTCCCCCCCCGCCTCCGGCGCTGCGGCCGCCTGTCCTCTGGCACACAGCGGGCACCGGCATCTCCGGCGCTGCGGGGGCGGAAGTGTCTGTGCGCTGCCCCCCCGGCCGCCTCCCTGTTTACTTCCCCAGCGTTTGGCAGCCGTCGCCGGAGGATCCCTCGCCCTGTTTTCTCCGAAGTAGAAGCAGATGTAGCTGGGGGAATTGTGTAGTGGATCGTGCTCCAAGCGGTGCTGGTATTTACTCTCCGCCCTCTGGCACGCCTTCGCACGTTCCAAGACCAGACTAACTATGTGGCAGCGATCAAGTTTCTGAAGGCAGCTGCAGGACCAGCTGGCAGCTGTAGCAGGAGAGAGCTGGACCCAGGAGTGAAAACATGTTCCTTGCTCCTGCTGGGTCAGTGAAGCCCAGTGCTCTCCCCCCAAAATGGTGGTAGGGAGCAGCACCCTGCCAAGCAGCAGGATTCCCAGAGCTTCCCCCACGATACACCCATCCCTCTGCCTCACACCCAGCCTCCCCAGAAGCTGCTGTTATGCACGGGTACGCCCTAGGGGGAACAACTTCTCCTCTGGTTGGGCCAGCTGCCAGAGCTGGGAGAGGGGAGGCTTCTCCCCACCTGCCTCAGAGCTGCAGCCATCCATTCCTGCAGCCCCTGTGTCCTTGGGGCTGGGGAGACCCTGGGGTCTTGCCACATGGGTCACACCAGTAAGCCTGGGAGGAGGAACCAGCCCTCCAGCAGAAGCTCACAACTCCAGCCAAAACATGCAATTCCCTGTAAAAAAAGGCAATGATGTGGAAAACAGCAGCTAATGAAGACATCTGTCTTCTGCACAAAGAAGGAATGGATAAAACAGACCCTACGCTTGGGTAAAGGAATTGTTTTTGTTGTAAATTCTCCTTCATAACATCTCCTAAGTGAAAACCAACCCCAAAGCATGTGGACACTGCTAGAAACAACAACCCCTTCCACTCACTACAGTTCTCCCTGCCACCAGTCCACGGTGGGATGGCACAGGCTGCAGGGTGGGACAGCACAGGCTGCAATATAAAGACCATGTTCTCAAAGGACCATAAGCACAACTGCTCTATAACATACGTGAGACCAGATACTGTTATGGTCTTTTCAGCCTTGGAAACATTTTTTTAAATAATCTATAAAACTTGCTCAATAAATTCTATTCCTGTGAAATTACATACCAGGACTGTTGATTTGTTGCTGCTGGTGCCTCCCACAGCCAGAGCTGGTCCCTTGAGAAGGTCTGTGCTCAGGATGACCCCAGCATTCAGTGACTTGAACCTAAAGCTAAGCAACACCTAATCCTGGCAACCCAGGAAAATGCATTGAAGGCTTTGGCCGTGGCAGCTTTCCCTGCCCTGCATCTCAAGTACAACCATTTGCACCCCAACCTCCTGGGAAAGCTGTCGAGGAAATCCAGCTTTTCCAGGGAGCAAACCTGCTGCCTTTGCTCAGCTGCCTAAGGTGGGCCTGGTCCAGTCCCGCTGGTACCGAAGGATGAGTCCAAGGCAGAGACAAGACACAAATGGTCCAAGGTCGGGGCGCTAACCTTGCCACCTCATTTTCCATGGATCTGGATCAGCTGGAAAAGCATTTGTGCACTGCCGACACGGTGATAACAGCAGCACTTCTTGGGGTGGCATGCCACTGCCTGCACTGAGGAGAGTTCAACACTACCTGGAAACTCTCCCTAAGGACATGCTGCTGACAGAGATCTGCCGAACCCAGCAAGGACAGGGCTCAAGAAGGTGCCACAGCAACTCCCAAATTCAGCAGCTATAAGCAGTTCTTTAATACAGTAGGGTTGCTGTGAAGCCTTCATGCTACCAGCATCCATTTTCCAAGGCCCTCAGCCCATCTTTAAAGCCAGGCTTTGCCTCTAGCAAGCAACCGCAAAATGAACTTCTCTTGCTCAGACCTGGTGCCAGCAGGGATTTGAAGTCCTGACGCGTTGCTGCGGCACCAAGGTCCTTCTGTGGGTGGCAGCAGCAGCAGCAAGATGGGGCTGGGAGAGAAAGGCAGAGGTACTGGCAGGACTCTCCAGCAGCAGGAGTAAAGCCTACCCTAGCAGGCAGGCCACAGCAGGCACGGCACAGCACAGCCATTACACAGGCTCGCAGCGCTGTTAACTCACTTTCCAGCTGGCAGAAGGTACCCGATAGCTCAGTGAGACCTGCAGCCCCCCTAAAGACAGACACAGTCCCTCTTCATCCGCTCTCTTGTTCTCTTGCAGGTGGAGAGTAGCCAAAAGCAGAGGCAGGATGATTTTTGTCCCTTCCACTGGGTGCATGATCTTAAAACCAGGCTACACTTCAGGAGGAAAAACCCAGCTTGGCTTTCTGGTTCCCACCTGGAGAGACCAGGGCCCACAGAGGGGAAAAGCCCTATTTATATTTCTGCTGGGCAAGCAGAGCCTGTAGTCACATCTGACCCTCCAGCATGCTGTGCTCACTTTTAATCCCCCTCTCTGCATGGAGCAGCACCACCACTCAGGTGGAAATTGTGTACAAGGTCCTGGGGGCAGGTTCAGAAGAAGAAGCTGGGACATAGCACTGAGAATTCTCTGGGGCACCATTTCCCCTCTGCAGCATTACTTCAGGCACACTCTAAGCAGGACAATGCTTCTCTCATCAGAAAAGAGCAAAAAGAGAAAACCAGGAGAGCCTGATCTCAGCTCAGCTGAAGTCCCAGGCTCAGGGCTGGAAGGAACGAGGGTCCCAGAAATAAAGGGCAGACAGAACTGCCACCGACACTCAACACCAAGTATAAAGACAGCCAAAACAGCAGTCCTACCCATGGATGGAGGAGCTCAGCCCCTGTTTAGTCCAGCACAGGGGCCTCTACACCTCCCTGAGCACCCCAGTGCATCTACCTGGGAACAACCCCCACCCCACCGGATCACAGGGAAGTGAAATGGGCTGGCATTCGGGACCACAATCACTACACCAAAGTGAAGGGCTCTGAAAGGAAATGGGCTTGTTCCCCCTGGACTGGTTTCAGAAGAGTTGCTGTCATCCTGCTGTGTCTCGTATCACTGGGCTAATAGCTGGGCTATTCTTGTTTCTGGTGAAGAAAACACTGAAACAGCCCCTTCCTAGGGACTCTCAGCAGCAAAGCGCCCTGAATGTCCTCCAGAACTCTATGAAGATGTGCAGGAACACCAGATGTACAGTCAAAAATAGGTTTACTGGAATGTCTTTAGTCACAGCTGTAAGCAGCAATACTGAAAACACTGAGCTTGTGCATTCCCATGGCAGGACAAGAATCTTCTGGATTGTAAAACCTAATTATTTCTTTTTTTCCCCCTGCGCTTTTTTTTTCTTCCCTTCACTCCCGACCCCCAACAAGAAGGAAGCAACACCCTTGAAGTTCTCCACAGAGTGGTCAGTTCCCTGTAACATAATGGTATGTTTCTGTTCAGACATTTTTCCCCTCCTTTGCTCTGATGAAAGGACAGACTCCCCTCTGCCTTCCACAGCAGGCAGTGAGGAACTGCTGAAACAGTATTATTATTAATATTACAACTCGACCATATATACAAATAAACTGTAGTGGCAAGTAGCCAGCTCCAAACTAGAGACCCAGAATTCCACAAAACAGGCGATTTGGGAACTGAATCTTCTGTGATAAAAAAAGTCTGACAGCAGGAACAGGTACTTGACCAAAAAAAAGGGTCATTTGGCAGTTCTTAAAATGCTCTGTTAGAACTGGCTACTTGCCACCACCTCCTCGCTCCTTGGAGAAAAACAACTTCAAAGCTATGTACAGATATCTCACTTAAATTACACAGCAGTTTGGTTATCCCAGAGCCAGCTCCACCAAAGCCTCCTCCAGCTGCCTCGTCAGGTATGGTACTTCAGGACTATGGGTACTGGAAAACACAAAGAAATGAGCGCTCAGCCATACACCTTCACGTGCGACACCCATCCCCACCAGAGAGATCCCCTCCCTTTCTGTAGTGACAAACACCAAGCAGCTGTGAAACCAAAGTGTGTTTCCAAACACAATCTGCTGCCTGCACACACGCTAGACAACATTTCCTGCCACCTTCATCTGCTTCCAGCTTCCCAAAATTAAACCAGATGGGATTTTCCATCAGTCTCTCTCTCTCTGCAACGTTCCCACCCTGCTGCCAGCTCTGCCTCTCCCGCTGCAGGCTGTGTGTCAGCAGGACAACAGGCTGCATGGGTTTTGCCAAAGTAACGAGAACCATTACAGAGCTGCCCCCGGCCACTGTCAGTGGGAGGAAAACCCTCCAGACCTAGTGGCATGGAAGAGCTGGGCTGCTTGAATCCCTGGAGCACATCATTCTGCAGGCAGAGGGCTGAATTACTTCTGCCGCCTGGAAGAAACACGCTCTGCTTGTTACTACCTTTTTGTTAGCAAAAGCAGTGACATTTCTGCTCTAGGGAACTCCAAAGAGACCAGGAAGGACAGAGAGCAGGAGAAGGGGCTGATGGCAAAACCACAGCAGCTAACTGCTGAAAAAGAAGGAGCTCAGCAACTTTGGAGAGGAGTGTTTGCTGGGAGCAGACCCACTGCAAAATGGTTGATATATGTGGAGAGGCCTTTGGAAGGCATTGCTCCAGTCTGAAACTCTTCCATCTACTCCCACCAGCCTTGGGACTGGTCGGTGCCAACCCTGGATCAGTACAATGTTGGCAGGGCAATATTGGCTTTCTTTGGCAATAGTCAATAGGACTTGGTTTGAGCCTGCTCCTCTGTATGCACAGTCAAACCTTGCAGAAAAGCAGCATGGAGTGGGTTACAGGCCCCATTTACAACCTGACAGGAATGGCTCAGGTCCTCTCCCCCCAGGGACAACAGCAGCACAGCGTAGAGTGTGAGTATTTCAACGCCAGACATGGCTGGGGTGACCTGAAGCTACTCACCGATGATAACAAGCAGAAGAACGACTGCCACCAGCGCTATGATTGCCTTCACCTGCAAGAGGACCACAGAGGCACGTTACACATGGCACCATGAGTAGCTGCTTCAACCTGAAAGCAGGCTTTTGCCTTCCAGCATCTTTTCAGCTTCTCCATCCGCTTCCCAGGGGAGGGCAGGCAACTGCCCCTCCACAAACCCACCCCCTGCCTCTTCCAGTTCTTGCTCACCTTGCAGCCTCGCCACCACATCTGTCTCCGCAGTTGCTTGGCTCTGTTGCTAAAAGCTGTTGCATTGTCTGATAAACTTTCTATTGAAGAAAAGAAATAATTCAGCAGCGCACACGCAGTCAGAGCATCCACTCATTCCACTAACTCCACTGAGTTTTAAGCAATAAACTAATAATTAGGGGAAAAGACCCAACCACAGCGTGATTCACCAAAGCCACAGCAGATGCCAATGTGACGCCCTTTGCTAGAGCACACACAGACCTGCTGAGTCCCACTGAGCCCGTTTGTACTGGCTGCCCTCTGAGGACAGAAATTCACTCTGCAAGCCAGCAAGCGAGCGGACAGCTGAAATGCTCAGGGCTGTCGGGAGACAGACCAATCTACCTTAGCCTGAAGGACAAACTAGATCATAGCACCCAAACGCCTCCAAACTAATGTCTCTGTGCAGAGCAGCAGAAGGCAAAGGTGGAAACAGGAGAATGTTAGCAGAAAGTCAGCTCTGCAGCCCAAGGCTGGTAAACACCACTCCAAAGAAGCATAGAAATACAAGCCCAGGTCTGTCATTAGGCACTTTCTGAACTGAAATCAGGTAACCTGGCCCAGCAATGGGGAGGAGATGCTGGGAAAAGGCCAGCAGAGCTGCATTTAGCATCGCACCTGATTTATCCTGTAGGTCATCCAGCCGCTCGCCTCTTTCAATGACCTTTGTGATGTTCTCCTGCATAACGTCGATGACTTCGTCCACCTGGTTCTGGACACTAGAGCAGAGCAAAGGCAGCATGAGGAACAGAAGCAAATGCCACCAGCTACATTGCAGCACCAGCCCTTGCTCAGAGTCACCCAGCATGACAGGGTCCAGGCGCTCACCAACAAAAGTCAAAGGGGACAACAGTGGAGGGAGATTGATGGGATGCTGAGAAAGCCAGAGGCATGGCATCGCCTGGGGTGGGTCTCTGGCAATCCCAGGAAGGGCAATGGAACACAAGGGGCTCAAAGAGAGCACTGAGAAGTCAGCAGAAGCAGGACACCCTCCATAACACCTTTAACACACAAATACAGTAAGAGAAGGCGCTGTTGGTGGACACCTCTGCTGCAGTAGAGTTCATCTCAAAGGAAAGAAATATAAAAACTGCACTGTAGCTTTCCAGACTTCACAGAACCTCACCTTTGCTAAATAACTTGGGGTGAAATCAAAGCAGGGTGCGCTCCCTCCTCCAAGAACTGGGTTGCTAAATGAAACCCAACCTGCCAAGGGCATCAAGAGGACAGTAAAGAAATGGCTGAAATGAACTGAACAAGGATATTATAATCTATCTTCTCATAGGTTATGCAACTCTGTGGGTAGTCGCTTCAGCAAACAGTCGCCTAAATCACACCTGCAGGGTTATTATAAATGCATTTATTCACTCCATAAAAAGCCACACTGGTAAGAGGAAAAATTCTCCTGGTGGAAAAATACTGCTACGTTCTGGTCTGTGTTTTGGAGCTAATACACTTTTTTTCTTCCTGGAGATAGAAATAAGAAATTTGTTGGGGCCCTAGGGAGACACTACATTGTTTGAGACATACCGTTCCCAGAAAGTAAATGGAAACAGCTATGTCTTGAAGGCAACACTATACACACAGGGCAACAAAAAAGAATAGCCCCAGGCCACTCACTCTGCATAAGTCTTAGGTTTGATGACTTAGGTTGAATTGATTAAAAACATTTAAGGACTTAAAACATGTCAAAATGCATCCAGTATTTCCCAAATATGCAAGACAAATAGGCCACTTCAGCAGCTCTCTTACCTTACCAGAAACACACCTCCTATTAATAGTGTGGCACTGGACACTCAGAAAACCCTTTCCTGCCCACTGGCACCTCATAGATGCAGAAGCTCGTGGTTTTTACATCAGCACCAGACCCAACTCCACCACTTAGAGAGCCATCGTCCAGCACCTGAGCTCAGAGCTCTTGGTATGACAAGGGCAGCATATCCTCCACTGTGGCCCAGGAGGCTGGGGCTCAGGGAGACCCGGAGCAACTTGCCCAAGGCTAGTCAATGGGGCATTGCAGAAAGAGGAACAGCACCCCATCCTAGCCACCATGCCTCTAATTAATTAATTAGAGACATAGGTTCACATTGACCTATTTCTCCTGTCTCCCTACCAGCTACATGCCTCTCACCAAGCGGAAACCTGCACCGAGACATACACGAGGAGCAGCTGCAACAAGCAATAGTGGTTGCAATGGAAAAGAGCATGCCTTACTCGCATTTACTTATCATTCTAAAAACAAGCAAGGAAAGTAATTAAAAGGCTGTTTTTTTCCCAAAAAAGCTCTAGAAAGAGCTCCAGATCTTTGAATATGAAGGGGCTTCCCACCTTAGCATTTGAGATTGGGCTCTGTAGCACCACTGCACTGCAGCTCCCAGAGCTGGAACAGCCAGGCAACCCCTCTGAAGCCAATTTCTGACTCAACAACCCTCACATGGACTCCAGCAGTGCACGTAAAAACTTGCTCCATTTAGGATACCACAAGAAAGGAACCTGCTTTCCTGGTGCTGCATCGCAGCGTCTGTGGGAGCAGCGTCAATCTGCACCCACCTATGCCGTGCAGTGGCAGCTCCTGCCTTCCACATCGATGGCAGCCGCCTGCCAGGAGTTTCATATCTGGAGGGGAAAGGCATAGATAACCCCCAAAGGCCTCTCAGCAGGAACCTGCCCATGCCCACGAGCCCGTTTTGATCCACCATTTGTTTTACAAGGTATGAGGCACGTGGCAGAGCTGCCACCGTTGGCAAAGCGCAGAAGGTGGCACTGAGGACACAGGCAGATGCTGCCTGGGAAACACCTGGTGGTACCCTGTGGAGCAAAGCGTCCACCCCACACAGGACACGTGCAGCCCCGTGGCCCTTCCTTGGGGCAGCGGATGAGGACGTGGGGAGGAGGCACACTCTGCAAGGGGGTTTCCTTACCTCAGCACAACAGACAAGTCCCAGCTCTGAGCCGCCAGTAACACTGCTGCAGCTTGGGGCAAGACAGAAAAAGTAGAAACATCTGCTATCCCAGATGAGCCAACTTGGCAAAAACTCTAAGGCCTTAAACATCAGTTTCACAGGGAGAAGACTACATTTGCAGTATGTAAATGTTTCTAAAATAATTTACTGGCTTCAAAATAAAGAGATTTCCTCCCATAACAGATTTGTAACCGAGTTATCTTGACACAACTAACAAGCGGGAGCACGCAAGGTTACAACGCAAATAGGAACGTGCAGTGCAATACAATGCCACCTTTATCCCCACCAGTACAGGTTAAAGCCTGAAGGGTTGCTGCTGCAGTCCCAGGGCACTCTGCAGCACTCAAGGCAGTGTGCAGGTATGTAACTTCAAGCTGCTCTGCTGCAAACCAGCATTTGGGAGAGACCTATGGAACACAGACCCCTATTGCCCAAGTTCCATCTCAGCATCCCATTTCTTTTCACTCGAGCTGCTGCATGCCTTTGCTGCCTGCCCATAGCCTGAGCGTGCTGTTAGCTGTCCCCTCAAGAGAACAAAACATTTGACAGACGGAGAAGAGAGACACAGAGAAATCAAGGCTTAAACTCTCACAAATGTTGAGGTGTTCAACTCTCATGGAACAGAGACACATTTGAGCACCCCAATACCTTTTGGTATCTGATATCAGAGAACCTGGAAAAAAACAGGAAGGAAGAGACCAAAGCCAGGGAATGAAACTTTGATGGCCACACAGTGCCTTGCTTCTGCTCTCTCCCATCCATCACTGCTGGGAGAGATGCCTTGCCAGGAAGGGGCTGAAAGATGCCCAGCTTATGCATTAGCCCTGCAGTTTCAGAGCAAATTCAACAACTCCCCGCTCGCTTGGCATGCTTGAGGTTGGAAACTCAAGTCGCATCAAGAAGAAAATATTTTCTTGTTTTATTTGGCAAGAGAGAATGAATCCTCTAATATAAAGCATATTTCCTGTTAGGGAATTATTGGCTTTTGACACGTAGATTTCATGTGCTTCACTCCTGCCAGATTTTCAAGAGAAATAAAGTAGAATAAATACCTGCCAGGAAAGGGAGCAAGACAAAAGCACAAAATATGTCTCCCATGACCCTCCTTTTTACCAATTACTGCAAATATGATGCTTTTAACAAGGAGAACAAGTGCACGCCATCAAAGCAGCAACAACAGACCCAATGGTGCTTAGCTTGGTTTAGTCTCCTCTTTCTTGTGCTCTGCCTGGTCCAGAGCAGGAGGAATAAGCCCTTCCATTTTGGCCGCAGTGGGTTAGCTACTGAAAAACTCCCTGGGCTGGTCACGGTGTTGGGCTAACAACAGTGCTGCATTCTTCAGACACCGTAAACAGGCCGTGCATGCACCATGGGATGTGCTGCTCAAGGCTGCTTCTTGTCTCTAAGCTGGCTGTTTACAGCCAGCATGACACACTTCTGTTTTCCACCCCAGCGATATTAATAGTGCTGTCTATTTTGGTGCAAATTATACCCAAACACCCCTCTTTGTGGCAGTAACCCAGGGAAAAGGAAACAGGACGGAGAGCCAAGCTAGACAAATGGTGCAAAGGCAGGAGGCCAGTGCAGCACAGCTCTGCCTGAGGCATGGTGCTCTGCAGAGGGGCCGCCTGGCAGACAGCTCAGCTGTACTCAACAAGGGGGTATCAATGCTGAACTGTGCCACAAATCCCTGTCTTTGAGTTGCTGCTTCATCACAACAGTGAGGAAGGCAGCAGTCTATGCTGCCCTGAGGCCTTTCGGCCCTTGAAAGGCTTACACCCAACAACAATGCCTGACAATATGGTCTCAGTATCACCTTGGCGGTGATACTGAGTGGACTATGGCTGGAGTCCACTGCACATCCAGCCACCTGTGATGAGCAGCCAGGCCCTGGAAAGCTACTGTCAACTCTTGCCTTCAAACCATTCCCCAAACCCTCCCGCTCCTCAGGACAGAAGTTGGGGCTTGCAGCCAGAGCCACTGGGGCCGGGGATGCTGACCACCTTCAGCAATGCAATGAGGGGAATCACAGGGACAAAGACCTAGCTCCTGGAGAACCCCAACAGTGTGCCAAGGCTCGTTGCCAGCACAAGCAGGAACCAGAATCCAGCAGCACGGTTACCTGAAAGTGGAAACATCAGCAGTGAAGGAAGTCAAGCAGTGCAGAAAGGGGGAGGATTTTGGTAACATTTTTCAAAAGATGTCCTGTGATGAGAGGCTCCTATTCTAAATAAAAGAGATCCAGGTGGAAGATGAATGTACCACCTTCTCCCCGAAAAGGCACTAAGAGCTCTCACTACACACATTCAGGACTTCTCACAAGGTCTGGAAGCAAAGGCAGAGAAGAGAGATCAGTGCTCCCTTACCCGTTCTTTGTTAACTGGGGAAAAGGATAAAAGCCTGTTAAAAGCTACCTTTCAGCTCCTGCCCAGCCCACCCCAGGGGAGGGAGGTCTCAGAGGGAGCCTAGTGGACCTCATGTGGCCACTTAGTCACCAGAGGAACTTCCACCCCAATCAAGCAGCTCTTGGGACAACAGAGCCTGAACTTCATACTGTGTTTTGTCCTGAGCAGTCTGGGAGGAGACTGTCACATTCTCTCCTGCCACTATTAGTGGCTCTAACTCACCTCTTTCCCCTATGAGATTTGCAGTGTTCCCCATTATCTTTCTTGAGCTGAACCAGCCTCGAGGGTCTCTGCTGCCAAACTCTCCGCCCCGACCCAAGCCCCTTCACTGCCAAGGACAGCTAGGAAAAGTTTCCACTCTTGTGCCTCACATTCAACATGTTCTTTGCTCCCATGATGCCATCATTTCTTCCTCTACACAATCCTCCATCCAGTTTCCTTCGTCTGTCTTCACACCTCATTTCTCCGACCCTGTGCAGCTACAGTCTCTCTAGCTACGCCTCAGCTGTCCAACTTCCTCCTTAAAATGTCTTTTCCTTACAATGTTTCAGCAGCAACCCAACACTCCTTTTCCTCCTCTGTTGAAACAAGAACGGACTGCATCTTTACAAGACCAGGCATCAATCCATCCAGCACAAGGGCTGGTCTGATCAGAAACCTAATAATAAGCTGCGCAACAAGAAGCAACAACTGCACGCTGTAAGTGCTTATTAAGCAAAGCAATCAACATTGATGAGAGCACAAAATAGATACTATTTTATAACATGCTCTAGATACTAGATAGATGTAGCCACTCGCTACCCCAAGGGACATATCCTATACCAGGCCCACTAGACAACCTCTGGAAACATGCAAGCCTCATGTATGTTGGGCATTAGTCAGATCACACCCAGGAACCCCCATCAGTTCCTGGGCGAATTCTTCTTTCATTTTTTTTCCTCCTTCACAGGCTGCTGTGCTATCCTCCACCCCCTGAAAATACACTCTTCCCTGCCTCCTGAAAACTCCCACAACCCCTCGACCTAAGCCCCTGCTCCCTCCTGCCTGGCCAAGGCAATAGGAAAAGAGCAGCTCTTGTTTTCCCCCGCCACGCAGGGAAGGTAGAAGACGCTCTATAACTCCTTTCCAGCAAAGGATGAAGGGGTAGACATCACCCACTCTCCACCTTTTTATGGGGGCGAGACTCGACTCATAAAACCAATTCTCATCTTTCTCATTCACTCTACTGACCTAGAAGGGAGGCTTTATCCACACTGGCTTACTGCAAGGACCAGTGTACCTCTACCAACATCACCCTCACACCCTGGAGGGAGCAGAAATGCTCTGAAAACTCAGGGTGCAGTGACTGACCCATTGCCTCTTGTGTAATTCAAGTGCACTTCGCCCCTCGAGGTAACGTGGCAAGTGGGCACACAAGCAGGCACTACCTAACACTGACGTTGGCAATGAGTCTTTTCAGAGCTGCACTGGCTTCTTCCTGGCATGAAAAAAATGCCTTATGAAAAGCCACACTTGGGCTGCATGCAAGCAGACCCACTCTGATTAATGCCCAGTCATCACTCCCCGCACAGATCTCTGTTCTGGCTCCACAGAGGTCGGCAAAGGAAACAGCACAATGCAAACCAGGGATCTGGGAATATATCCCCCTTTCCACTAAGTACCACCATAGCATCCCTCATCGGAAAGGACAAGGCAAGCTGGAGCCCAGAACAAACATCATGCAGGAAATGACTCAATGGGAGAAGGATCCAGAGTGTTCACTCCTTCTTGCCCTATTACAGTCAATAATCTTCCTACAGCTGTAATGGTTTCCTGTTTTCCAGCTGCTTTGACCCCACTGAGTCACTGCTCATCTCCAGGTCACCTATATCAGGTTTTTATCTGAAGAGGCCAGAGGACCAGCCACTGCCCCAAAAAAATGGTCCTGGTGTGCTGCTGACCACTTGCTTGCTTGAGACATTGAGGAGCAAGTTACAGGATGAAGGAAAAAAAGCAATGAAACAATGAAAAAGGGTGCTAGCAGAGGTTAAAATTCAGGTTTAATGCTCTAGAAAAAAAGCCTCGTAAAAGCATGGAACAGGTCATCACCAGAATACAGCAAGAGCTTTAGAAACTCCACTAAGCTACTGTGATACAATCCTATCCCTTAGCCTCTGTCAATGCACAATTTCTTGATAGCTTGAATCAAATTTGAGATTTCCCTTAGCTGTGGGCATGTATTGTAGAAAATGTCAATTAGAAGAAAGCAAGCACAAGCCGTGTTCATATTCAGAACTATACAGAAATAGTCTGGTAGGACAGCAGCAGGAGCTTGCAGTGCCAGAATAAAATATTAGCGGTGTGACACTGAGGAACAACAACTTACTGCCTGATCTTGTCATTCCTGGGTCCAAATCTTGGTCCAGAAGGCCCTCTCCTGCAGGCAGAAAAAGAGAGCAATCAGGATGGAAGATACAACAAAAACATGTATTTAAACCAAAGACTCAAAGACAGAACAAATGCCTTGTGGATGGACGATTGTTCCCACGCCTCCCATCAGTCAATCCCGTGTCTTAGGATATGTGGGACACCCCACTCTTATACAGGTCACACTTATTAAGTCTTAATTCACACTTGATGCCAAGGTTCTGGGAGATCATCTCAAAGGAATCAAAGGTTTTGATTGCCAAGCCCCCACCTACATGGCAGGGAGCAGCTTTTGGTATTCAACAGCTCCAGTCTGAGAGACATAGGCAGTTAAGACATCGCATTCCCTACAGTGGCCGTTCAGAAACTCACAAGAAAAAGTCTTCCTCTTCATCCGAGTCTTCCTCCAACAAGTTCCTCTGCAAACACAGAAAAAAACCAAACCACCTCATCAATAAGCAACCATTTCACGCACACGTTTCCAGACCTTAGGATGCAGTTCAGCATCCTCTGACTGCAAGTTACAGGTGAGCCCTCCTTCGGAGAGCAATGATGGTACTTTTTAGGTGTCGGGGATTGTGCTGTTTCTCTCTGCTGGTGATCAGGGGCCAAGCTGGATGTCTCTGTGCCGCTATTATCACTTTGGCTAGCCCTGCATGGCACAAACTGATGCACAGCTCTGACTTGGGACAACTCACACCTCTGCCACTGAGCCAAACTGGATTTGCATCAATGGCCAGTCATCTGTGCGGGTTCAGATCCCAATTCTAGGGATCCGTACAACTCCCTACAACGGAGAAGTGGCCAGTACATCTGCACAGAGCCTTGCCTTGAAAAGCAGCAGGCAGAGCCCCTGCGCAGGCCAGCTGTGGAAGGAAGGCCCTCTCTGCTCAAGGGATGATCCCCAGTGCTGCACTCAGTCAGTGGCAACAACTCAAAAAAACATCAGCATCACCTCAACCACCCTGGGATATCCCAGCCACGTGGGAAGTCTGATCCACTTCCAATTTGGAGGACATGGTTTGTCCAGCTGTCTGATGGCAGCAGGTGTAAGAAGGATGACTGCAGGGAAACACGCTGGGCTCGCCACACGGCATGTCTGGAGGGGTCAGCCCCTCCAAACCCCCAGCTCGCACAAAGTCTACGGCCAGGCTGGAAAGCAGAGCAGTCTGGTAGCTCCTCTGCTTCATGCCAAAGAGCTCCTCCTAGGTTCAGATTTGCTGTTCCACTACACCCCATCAGACAATCCAAAGGCTGATTTTTAAAAGCAACCCGACAATCCCACTGAAGCCTGAAAGTTTTGTACAAAGACATTATTAGAGTTCATTTCTCCTATCAGGGCAGCACAAATTTTTCAGTCAAGCTGAGGGCTCCCAGTAACATCTACTTAAGCGCAAAAATAATCAAGAGGGGTAATTGGCACCTGAAATGTGTGGGCCTACGAATACACTGATGGTCCTATGGTACCAACAGCTGCTGTTTCCCCTATGCATAAATTTGGGCTCTCACCTGCAAGTGCAGTGCTCTTATTTTGAAGCTTACCTACATTTCCATCCTTGACATGTTTGCTCAATCAACTGAAGCAACCCACGAGACCATGCAGTAGTTTCAGCCATTGCTTCCCCCAAGGGATGAACACACTGCTTTTGGGATCCTCATCTCACTGACAGCTATCGTAAGCTGAAGCAACATTTTAGACTACAGTCTAAACTCAGTTTCAGCACTGTATGACCCCAGGACAAATACATCAGGTTAAATCCACTTCATCTAAAACAGGCAACTGCACCACTTTGCCCCGTATTTCAAAGCCTAAAACATCAGGGGACCTTGGCAATGGAAGAAAAATTCAGCTGTAAAGTGCAGGGTAACTTCACACAAGTTCTTCAGCCAGATACGTGAGAGAGCCGTGACATGCTCAGGCTGGGCTCTGCAGAGAGGCAGGAGACTGGAGCGTACCAGGATCTCACTCCCACAGACGCAGCCTAAAGGAACTGAAACAGGTTCTCAAAAGAGCCGTTTGTCCTAACGGGGTTTGCTTTAAAACAGACAGATCAGGTTTGCTGCATGGGCAGACCCCTCGCTAAGTAAACGTCGCTATGAACAGCGATATGGCTTCTGAAGGCTGCGGCAGCAAGAGCCCCTTCGGCAAAGGGCGCCGTAACGTACCTGCCACCAGCCCGTGACTGACAGGGCGACGCCGAGGCCTCGGGGTCTCCAGGGTGTGTTAACACCCACCTGCCCACCCCGGGCACCCCTAGGTAAGTAACAGCCCATTATGGCACCGTTACGGCCACCGGCCTACCGGCACTCACCCGCTCGCTCTTCACCGACCCCGTCACCTCGTCGTCGTTCAGGTGCCGCTTGAATTTCGGAGGCATGGTCCCTACCCGCAGGACGGCGGCGTGCCCGGGAGGAGAAGCCTGGAGGAGAGGCGCAGGGAACGGCCGGTCACCTCGCTGCCTGGAGCCCAGGCACCGGTGGGCCCAGAAGGGGCGGGGGGGAAGGACGAAGCGGGACGGGATGATGGCCCCAGGGCAGGGGGGGGATGCAAGAGCGGTGCTTTCGCCCGGCCCCACCGTTCCGGTCCAGCCCGCCGGTACCCCGGGGGCAGCTGGCAAGCAGAGCCGCTGCCCAGACAGAGCCACTCCACCCCCTCGGCGGTACAGGACCCCCCTCCCCACCGCTCACCGGGCTCCGCTCCGGGCCGGGCCGGGCCGGCGGGAAATGGCCGGTACAGTAGCAGCTGCGGCAAGTCAGCTGTCCCATCGACCACCTCGGCGCTCCACCCGCCGAGCCAAGCACCGAGCTATCGATTCCGGGGCGGAGCTGGGGGCGGTCCCGGGGGCGGGGCGCGGAGGCGGGAGCCGGCGGGGGCGGCCCGGGCTCGGCACCGCGCCGATCGCGGACCCGGGGGCTGGCGAGGCCTCCCTGCCAGCAGCGGGGGGGTCCAGCCGCCGCGGCCCTGGCACACGGCCCCGGCAGCAAAGCCGCTGGCGGCGGCCGCAGGCTACCGGAGCCCGGCCAGCGGCCTCGGGGAGGCCGCGGGGGGAGTGCCGGCTGCCGCTGGGCGAATGCCGCCGCCGGCATCTGGAAGGTTCCGGCTCGTCCGTCCCCCCCGCCACCCCGACCCTCTCCCCACCGCCCTCCCGGCCTATAAATGCGGGCGGCAGCGCCCGGCGTGCCGCGGAGCGGAGGCGCCGAAGGCACGGAGCCATGCTGGGGGCCTGGCTGCTGCTCTGGGGGGGCCTGGCCCTGGGCTGCCGGGGCGAGACGGCCTTTCTCCGGCGTGCCGATGACAGCACCGGGCGTTGCACCTACTCCTTCACGGTGGCCAGCCCCGTCGAGGCCGGCTGCCCGGACGCCGGCGGCGTGCCGGAGCTGCGGGCCGAACTGTCCGCCCTTGCTGCCCGCCTGAGCCGGCTGGAGAGCCGGGAGCGGGGCTCGGGGCCGCGGGGAAGCGAGGCAGGGGCAGCGCCGGCCGCTCGCCTGGAGGCCGCCTATGGCGAGCTGCTGCGGGCCAAGTCCCGGCTGGAGGAGGAGAAGGGACGGCTGGAGCGGGAGAAAGAGGAGCTGAGGAGGCGGCTGGAGAGCAGCGCCCAGGAGATCGCCCAGCTGCGGGCCACCCGCTGCCCCCCCGGCGCAGAGGGGCCCGGCCGCGATGCCCTGCGTGCCCCTGGCAAAGGTAAGTGCCGGGGCCGGGACTCCCTGCCACTGCCTCTCCCCCAAGCGCTGGTCAAGTCTCTTTGCTGCCCCCCACATGGTACGCTCCCGCTCTTGGGCAGGATGCTGACCTGCTCTGGGGCTCAGCCCTACTCAGGGGTCGTAAGCCCATTGCACCAAACCGCCTCCCCATTCCTAAATCAGGGCTGGCAGCTGGAGCCCTCCTCATCCCATCATCCACCTCACAGGAGAGGGGGGATGCAGGGGAACAGGCTAATCTGGGGAGATTAGGGGTTTCCCCCAAGGAGCATTAAATCCCACACCTGGGGGACAACAGCATCAGCGGAGCAGGTGTCCCTGTCAGTGGGCCACGGGTGTGCCCTGCCACAGTGGGATGGGGCACTGGGCTCCTGACTGAGGTGCTGGCGTTTTGGAGGGGATGATGGTCCAGCATGGAGCCCCACGACGGCAGGCGCAGCGGTGAGGCCTCTGCTCACACTGTGCCTGGCCCCGCTGCAGCCCCTCGCTGGGACCCGCAGCCCCTCACCTACCAGGAGCTGCAGTCGGAGAGGACGGAGGTTCCCGTGTCCCGGCTGCTGGAGGAGACCGCGCTTGGCCGCCCGGGGAGCGAGGATTCAGGTACTGCCACCGGCACGGCCGGCCAGCCCCATGCTCCGCTGCTCCCAAATACCACTTGGCCCTCTCAAGGGGGTCGCCGGGTGCCACCGAGCGATAACTCCTTTCTCTCCCCTCCTGTCCCCAAGCAGGCTGCGGCGAGCTGGTGTGGGTGGGGGAGCCCGTTGTCTTCGGCCGGGCAGACTCCATCGCCGGCAAGTACGGCGTGTGGATGAAGGACCCTGAGCCCGTGCCCCCCTTTACGCGGGAGACTACCTGGCGCGCGGACGTGGTAGGCACGGAGGTCCGTCAGCTCTTCCAGTACGAGGCGGCTGAGCAGCTGTCCCGGGGCTACCCTGCCAAGGTGCACATCCTGCCGCGGCCCCTGGAGAGCACGGGAGCTGTCATCTACCGTGGCGGGCTCTTCTTCCAGCCCCGCCGCTCCCGCACCGTGGCACGCTACGACCTGCGGGGAGAGGCTGTCACGGCCGAGAAGGAAATCCCGGGCGCCGGCTACCATGGGCAGTACCCCTACTCCTGGGGGGGCTACACCGACATAGACCTGGCGGTGGATGAGACTGGGCTCTGGGTGATCTACAGCACCGAGAAGGCCAGGGGGGCCATCGTCCTCTCCAAGCTGGACCCTGAGACGCTGGAGATCCGGCGGACCTGGGAGACCAACATCCGCAAGCGGGGGGTGGCCAACTCCTTTGTCATCTGTGGCACCCTCTACACCGTCAGCAGTTACTCGGCGCCCAACGCTACCATCAACTTTGCCTACGACACAGCCACCAGCACCAGCCGGGCCCTCAGCATCCCCTTCGAGAACCGCTTCCGCTACCTCAGCATGGTGGACTACAACCCCGCTGAGCGGCAGCTCTTCGCCTGGGACAGCTTCAACATGGTCACCTACCCCGTCCGCCTCTCCCGGGCGTGAGCCAGGGCCGGGGATGTGCTGCCTCAGCCCCTGCAACCCCTGCGCACACCTCGGCACCCCGCTTCGCTCCCCAGCTCCCCCCAGCCTGGCCGGGAGCGCTGGCTCAGACAGCCCTGGGTGAAGGTGGGGACCATGTGCTGCACAGCCGTGCCACGATGGGGCCACCAGTGTCCCCACTGGTATCTCTGGCAACATCCCATGTGCTCAAGTGCAGCAGAGAGAAATCAAGTGCTTCTCCAGAGCTTGGATGAGCCAGCGAAACACCTCTCCCTGGCCTTGGCGGGTTTTGGGTGGGCCACAGCGGTACCTAGCCCTGAGCTGCTCCAGCATCTTCCAGGAGCACCCAGCCCAGCCACCCTGAATTCAGAGCAGGGAGGGCTTAGGCACAGCGAAGGCCAGCAGGGCAGGTGGTGGAGGTGGTGAGAGGCTGCCCTGGAAGGTCCTACCTGAAAATGAACGCTTTCCCTGGTTGCAAGCAGCAATCCCCTCTGCAGGGCTGAGGGTTCATGTTTCCAGGCTCCGGCTGAGCATGAGCACCACCGCTGCCCCCCAGACTCCTCTCAGAGCAGCAGTTTTGGGGAGACCTGCCCACCTCAGGCCAGCCTCATGGAGAACAGCAGTTGCCAACAGCAGCCTTCCAGAGCTGAGCTCCCCTGCTGAGAGCCCACAGGCCCTGCTGCATCCCACTCTGCCAGTGCACGAGGGCATCCCGGAGCTCAGCTGCCTCCAAAAATCACCCGGCAGGATCAAAAGCAGCAGGAAATAGAGACACCTGTTGCACAAGCCCGGATTTGTTGGAAAAAAAGAAGCCAAGGCAGCAATGGGGAGGAATGCTGGTGGAGCATCCCGCAGCTGAGCAGCCCCGTGGCGTGCCCAGCCCCTCTCGGCCATGCGCTTCAGCTTTACAGCCATGCGGCACAGCAGCTACAGCTGCCCATGCCAGCCCAAAACACGCCATTTTAACTATTTATTGTAGAAAGTTTGTAGGAGGCTTTTTCTTCCGCCCTCCGCAGCATTTGGGGCAGCAGCAGCCGCATCCCCTGGGGGCTGCGCAGGGTCCCGGCCCAATAAACGTCACCCACCGCCATTGCTGCCTTGCTCCCTGATCTTTCCGAGCCTGGGTTTTCCTGGGGGTTTGGTGGGCTGGAGCCCGGAGGGGGTGTGCAGCGCTGGTGCCACCCTCACTGTACTGACAGGCTGAAGGTGCTGGGGGAGAGCCGTAAAGCTTTGGCTGGGAAAATACCACATTTGGGAGGCAGCTGCTGGCGAGGCCAACCCCAGCAGCACCTTTATTTAGCATGAAGAGGGGCTGCGCCATTAAATCAGAATAAAAGGCAAAGCTTTAGCATTGAACTCCGGAGATTTACCAAATGGGAAAGATTAATGAGCTCCAGGTGGCAGGGCTGTGGGTTGGGCTGGTCCGTGCCAGGGGCAGCGTGGGGCAGGAGGGATGGGGGAGAGGGCACCCACCACGACAGACCCCAGCTGCTGCAATAAACTGGCGGTGTGTTATGGGTTCCTCTGGCCTCAGAAACGAGGGGTGCATAGCCCTGCCCTGGGGAGCAGTCTCTACCCCACAGCGTCCATCTGTCCTGCTGCAAAAACGTACCCAGGACGGGCGGTTGTCTGGGCCCGGCCCCGGTGCAGAGAAGCACGGGCAAGGCCAGGGCGAGAGGCAGGGTGGTAAAGCTGGGAGTGAAGGGGCAGGAATGGGGCTCACCCAGGAGCAGGCAGGGGCTGTCGTGTACCCACCGGGGCCAGGCACAGGGAGGCAGGCAGCAGGCAGCCCCTGCCTGCGCAGCCCTGACCCGACCCAGCCAGGGGCTGCCTGCCCAACGCACAGCAAAACCTGCCGCCGAGGATCGGAGAACAGCATTTCTGTCCCAAAACAGGATGGGAAGCGAGGCTGGAGCCCTCCTTCACCCCGCAGCTCCCCAGAGGCGTGGGTCGAGCCCCAGCATGAAAGGGAGGGCTTGTTCAGGCTCCCTGGGGAGCAGCAGCACCAAAGGCCCCTCAGTGAGCAGAGACACCAAGGGCAAACAGCCCCAGCCCTTCCCGCCTCCGCGCTCGCTGCCCGCGCCGGGGTCCATCGCTTAATTGACTAAGAAAATAACCGAAGACAAGCCAATGTACACAGGATTTCCAAAAAGCCAGGCTGGAGCTGAACAGCACTGAATACACAGCTTTACTTAACAAGCTTTGCAAAAACAAGCCCCATCCCTCCCCTCCCGCATCCCAGCAAGAAGCCGGCCTGAGCCGAAGGGGGGGTTGCTGGATCTGTCCCCAATCACATTAACTCCCTTCTGTAACCCCTTGAGAGAAGTTACAGTCTTTACACAGACCAAATGTTATTAAGGGGGGGGGGGGGGGGGGGAAGCGAGTTCCCCAAAGAAAATAGTTCCCTAATTTATGTGAGGTTCAGCACAATTATTTCTCATGACCGGAGTCATAGAAAAGAGATTACATGCCAAATCCCACTCAAATTAAAAAAGCAAGATCTATTCCAGCGTAAATGGCCAGGAGCAAGTTATCTGGTTAAGTGTCATAAAAATATTCAGTGAACTTGGGTCAGTGACTGAAAGCTCAACCTGGCCTCAAAGGCAGCCGGGGTGGTTCGGGGCAGTTTTGCAGAGGCACACATCCAAAACAGGATTGTTCGGATGCACAAAATGCCCAAGCATTTGCTTTTAGTTAAGTTTTTGCAGAAGTATTCTGGTTCTGCTCAGCGCAAGAAATGGCCACTAGCTTGGTACGTTCCCACAGCTGACTGTGGGAAATTCATCTGGCTTTTCTAATGGCTTTACTGGAGCATTTAAGACTAATCCTTTCATCAACATTTCCTTAAAAATAGAACAGTCCAGTGAACGATCTCCCATTTTTAGGGGGTCTTTCCAATACAAACCAGGCAGAAGATAACCTCAAAACAGGGAAGCGTCACCATAACCCAGTTACTCTTTTGTAACTCATACTCCAAACCCATGTCTACATTCACTCACTTCCCTGCCTTCGTCCTCCCGTCCCCGAGTGCTTCCTGTAGCTGTGCTTGTACCCTTCCTGCAAAACAGGCGTTTTACCTGTGGTGGTACCTGCTCAGAGGTGACTTCTGCCCCTCACTCCCTTTGTGGATAACAGCACCTTCATTTACTCCACACTGCTGCAGTTCTGCCCAGGTCTGTTCTTTTAGCAGGGGTAGGAGAGGGCTCCAGCTCCCCCGGTGCCCCCAGACCACCAATTCCCACTCAGCCAAGCACAGGCAGGGCTGCCCGCTCCAACCTGTCGCCAGGCCAGCAGAACAACCCCGACACCTGCAGCTGCCTTTCCTTCCTCTGCACTCGTTGGAGGTGCCATGCTAGCCAGCACCTTCTCTCCAGGCAGGAATTACCTCTCGGAGACCAAACACAGGAAGGTTTTGGCGTTCCTTATGAACCAAGTTCCCTCGTTGGCCAGCTGAGAGCATCCTGCCTCTTCATAACCCTGCAGGCCCAGGGCAGGGAGCCCAGGGAGGCAGGGATGCCTTCACCCCTGCAACCAAAGGACACTTAACTCATCATTCCGCCCCACGCTTAAGGGCATGAACCAGTAATTGTGTGATTGGAATGTGTGGTGGCAAGCATGCGTTGCTTGGTAGCGAGTTGGGAAGGGAGCAGTTCAGGAGCAGCACAAGGAGGAAGCCTCCCACATCCTTGGGAAGGCTCCTGTCAAGGCTCGTGTCAAGGAAGTAGTCACCCACCAGCTAAAGTGAGTAACCAGCTGGGTTCATCCTGGTCTCCTCCGACGAGCAGCTCTTCTCTCAGAACGAGAACGCAAGTCTCCAGCACCAGGCAGCTCACCAACACGCCGGAGATGTAACATCTGGCAAATGCAACCGGCAGGTTCCTTGCAGGGCTGGATGGAAGCCATGTCCTGTGAGACCTCCGCTGGAGAATGAGATCAAAAGTGCCGGGGGGAAACAAAAACAAGCTGCTTCAAAGCGTTTTTCTTTAGAAGTCTGTTTTCCCAAGCTGTCATTCACGTGGCACATGATGTTCAGGTGCTCTCCTTGCATCCTGCAGCACTGCACTAATCATGAGATTACCCGGATACTTTATTTAGAGAATACTTTATTAGTTTCTGTAATCAAACCCATGTAAATAAGACCGTACATATTTAATACAGTGCGTTACCCCTGTACAAATGGAAAAAAAAAATTAAGTTTAACATTTCTAGACCAATATGGCTGTTAATTTCTGTACAATGCCAACTCACACTACAAGTGGGATACTTTTTTCCAAAGTTGACATCACAGCTAAAGTTTCCAAAAATTCAAATTATATATATATTTATATAAAAAGATAACGAATAGCAATTCACTAGGCATCAATAGCAGCAACAGCCTTTCCAGCTTCTGCAGTCATTTGAACAAAATTATACACATTAGACTTTCAACTCACTCTTCCTTCCAAAAAATGTAAAAAAAAAAAAAAAATCCCAGAAAAAACCAGCAAATTCTGCTACTGATGTGGTACCTGGTGCTTTTTATTAGCTTTTTCAATCATTGTCTGGAAAAAAACCTCTAGAATAACATTATTAAAAACAGCTCCAGTATAGCACAGTCACTACTACATATCATAAGCAGGTACAGGATATCTTACATTCACAGAAGTATCATACAGTACTGTCCTACAGCTATAATACTAGAGGATACAATTAAAAAGGCATTTATTTGACTTGATTCTACTTTCCAGCACACTGTGGGCAAGGAGGTGGTGCGACGCAGCTCTGATATAAAGAATGCACCTTTTAGAGAAAACTCTCTTTAATCCGGTAAGGTTTCTTTTATTCTTGTGGCACAGTTCTAAGTGCTCATTGCTGTATACAGACATAAGCTGGAAACCGTTTAAAGATCACTCGCATCATAGAAAGATAGCTGGACAGAGGTGAACAGAACAAATTTGACTATTGATGCAATGAACCTTTCAACTCCAAAGGTGAACAACTGAAGGGGGAGCGGGTGTAGAGAACACAGGTGGCCAAGTAGCATTTTCATATGGTGATCTAAATACAGTATATTGTCACCCAAGAAGCAGCAGCCAGCAAAGCACTGCCTTCAGAGGGAAATTCATCATCAGCATTACTCTTTGTGTTATGTTAGGTTAGATGTCAGATGGCAAAGGCAATTTTGCCAGCTGTATGAATCCCTCTGTTTATTACAAGATAGAAGCTTAACACACATTACTTGGCCCAGCACCATCTTCAGAGCTGCATGTTCTCATACTCACAGGTTTACAAAAAGATAAATAGCAGCTGAAGATCAGTGCCTGAAGAAAATAAGATTATTCAACTTGTCAGCTAGAAACATGCCTCCCTGACCACCTTCTTCCCCGGCAGTGCCATTTCTCAATTTTTTTTCCACTTTGGGAAGCATACAGGTGTGCAAGCCAAAACATGCGCACACGTGTAGAACGTGCACACACCAAAAGCAGCCTTCATGCTGTTAGAAAAGATACAAGCCCAAAGAGCCTAGAAGCTCAGCTGGATACGCAGCAGTTTGCATCCGTAACTGCCGATAGCTTCTATGTCCCTTTATGCTGTTCAGAGCCCTGCAGGGAGAGACGACTGCTATCTCATCCTTTGGGCTACAAATTCATGCTGCTGTCATCTCACCCACCCTCCCCTCTTCCCCCACCTCCCTGGAAACACAGCCTCCTAAGATTTTGTTTCTTCAGTTTTGATTGCCTGAGGTTTGATTGGTCCAGTTCTAACAGGTTTTGTTGCCGCAGCAGGAGCAGGGGTTGGCTTTTCCTCGGCTTTGTCCTGGCAGACTCCTGAAGAGTCAGCAATTGCCTCGGTGGGTTTGCTCCCGTTCTCGTCCACTTTCTGCGCTTTGCCTCCTATGGGTTTGCTCTGCTGCTGCTGCTGCTCAGAAAAGAATCTCTGGGTTGACTGAAGTACCTCTGCTCTCTGCTTTGCCTTAAGAAAGGGAGAAAACATGTTTACTGAAGAGAGGGCATTGGAATAAGAGTGACTTCACAAAAAGTATTTCCTAAATGAAACAGGAAGGACTGACCGCAGTGGCCAGACTTTCCTAGAGGCAGTGTCCGTCTGGTTCCTTCCCAGATGTCACCACATCTGGGCGCTTGGCTCCTCAGTAGCAGCTCAACATCATGCCTAGGCTTTCCTTGTTCCTCCTAATCCTCACCCCAGAAAAGAGGATCAAGAATAAGAGTTTGAAGCTTTATCGAACATCTTTTTATGCCACTATTATTGCAGAGTTTAAAAAGCATAAATGCAGCCTACAGTAGGCTCAGACTGAAGCTTCACTCAGTAAAAGTCAGACAGGACCAGAAGGCACACGTGCCTGCGCACTGCTCGTGCCCCAACACTACTGTTGGCACTGAGGGCCACGGCAGCTGTCATTTCTCCTGCCGTGTGGTCCGGACTTCCTGAGCACAGGGGCAGTATCACAGCAGCAGAATCTAGTCTGAGCACACACATTTTTTCCCCCTGTTGTTCTGGACACATGCTTCGGAGTCTGCAATGGGGATGCAAGTGAACTGGGTTCAGGGTTGTGTTGTACGTAAGCTGAAGCCGTGCGTGCTTCCCACTTGAAGTGGGCACTCACTCCTGAAAGCACAAACTACTGCCTGTCTTCCTTCAAATCCCTCCTCTGAATCCTACCTGTAACCTTGACTTGCACCTATGAAATTCAGCCTTTGTGTCTACAAGTTTCAGTTACAGTTTTACACTGGACCTTTCATTTGTCAGTGAAGCACTCTGCAGGCCAGATGATTCAGACCAAGCACCTGTCTCTCCTGCCCAGACTCAGGCAAAGCAGGAGCTGCATGAAGAGTTCAAGCTTTTGGAACCTGCACGATTAAGCCCAATGCAAACGCCTTTTTTTTAAATTAAAAAAGTGTATCTTAATAAAAGGAACCCCAACTACAATTACAGACACTAAGCCTCCATGTACCCCTCTAAGTATTTCCTTTTTTACAGGAAACAGGGCAACAAACCAGCAAAAACCTGTAACAAGAGGTCTTGGCTTTAATACTGTGTAGTTGCTCCAAGTAACTCAACCAGCAACAGAACAGAAAACAAACCTGTGAACTCTGGTGTGCAGGACTGCAGCAACAGTCTGATTTTACGGGAGTCAGACAGACACCTGAAATCTTCTGCATAGATTTCAGCTGTCCCCTGAGGTAAAGGCTGGAAGGTTGGATGACTTGATCACAAGTAACCAAACGTGACAGAATAACTCACATTCTTTTGAACAGTGTTTGCAGGGAGATTCAGAAAACCAGGACTGCGTATTAGTACTTGCTATGACTGGCTAGATTCAATTCATAATACAGACTCAAGACAATACACTACACATCACCTGGTAAGCCTACAGCTAGCATAAACTGGCGGTAGAAAACTAAATGGACCAAATACCTAGAATTTTAGAGGCAATCAATTCTCCTACAACCAGACATAACCAGGAAAAACACACTCTTTTGCTTTTACACCTCAATGCATAGGTTATGGCAAATGACAGTAGATGAAGGAGCTCCTTAGTACCATCTATTCATACAAGCAACTTACTCTGCAGAAAACAGGCTAAGGGTACAATGGTGTCTCTACACAGACACCCCACATCGCAGTCCCCTTTTGGTAAGAAGAGTTTGCCTCAACCTGAAGGGTCCCAAAGTGCTTTAAGAAATTGGATTACTCTCATCACCTACTACAGAAATGCAGCCACCTCTTTGCAGCGGAGCATACCATGTTAGTGCATTCTACCACAGAGAATTAATCACAGGCATTTCAAACCACTGGTTAATAAATCCTCAGTCTCATTAACCAAGAAACAAGGCTGGCTGGAACAGGAGGGTTCATACTGTAGCTCAGAGTTGGGGAGGCAGATGTGAAATGATAGCTAACAGCCAGGTTTGTAGGATTCATCACCCATTCAAAAAATCCAGGCTCTTGAAACCTAGTTGTCAGATTGCTTTTGACAGAAGTGGCAGCTTCACAACTGCTGACCACAAGATCACTTGAGAAAGGAAGCTCCCTACAAATTTTTCAGTCTAAAGCTCTTATTAAAAAAAGCCTTACAAAAGGTTTGTGTTCAGCTGTTAAAGGCCTGGATACTGGCTTTAGGTCCAGAGGCATTTTAATTAAGACATGATTTGCAGACACATTCCTGCCCTACAGGCTGTCAAGACTGAACTGGTGCTAACAGCACTGCTGCTCAAATACTAACCTTCATGTCTCGTTCAGCCTTCATCACAGCCTGGGCCTGATTGCCTCTGGCTCCAGATACTGATCCACAAAGACCTCTGGCCACAGGCAGTAAATGAGGGTGGCTCATAAGGCCTGTGGTCATCTGAGACGGCATCTGACTATGCAGTACTATTGGCAGCCTCTGAACAGGTGCTGGGAAGGTGTTAGTATATGGGGCTCTTACCAATGGAGGGAGCAGGTTAGGCTGAGAGAGGATCTAAGTGGGGGAAAAACAACACAGAGACATTTTGCAATTAGAAAATTGCCAACTAGATCGCACATTGGCATTATCTTATAAAAGGGGAAAAAGTTGCTGCTCTGCCGTCAAACTGATGTCAAGAAAATAGGCTTTTATGTTAAGAGAGGCCAGGCTTGAACTCCAGGAAAAAAAACCAGTCTTGCACTGCTGCTGTGCCTGAAAGTAGCACCAACAGCTTAAAACCAGCACGTAATAAGGGAGAAAATCCACCCATGCAGGGCAGTGGAGTCATCACTAGTGACAGGTAGCCCTGGAAAGGAAAGGTAGTTTCTCCTAGTGGCAATCCAAAAATCAAATCTCAAGTCCTAGAGTCAAACACTCCAAATACTAAGAGACAGACAAATATCTTACATTTTTTACAGAGGCTGCATTTCTCTAGCAGCCTGGCTACAGTCACCTGTAACAGGGATGCACCACTCTTGTAAGCTGCACTCCCTGGAACACCAGAAGCAAATCAAACCCTTTGCCATCAGCCCTGCTTTGTAAGGACTACATGACCTCCAGTGATCCTTTCCAACCTGATCTGCTCCTTCAGTACTTCAGAGCTGCACCTCAGACAAACGACTGCAAATCTGCTTTGTCTTTAAACATTTAAAATATGCACTGGGACCCTTCTGAGACACAAAGCTTCTCCCCTTCCCCAATCAAATGATTTGTTTTTGCAGGATGAGGTGCATTACAGCTGCATAGAGAAGCCAGCAGAACAACCATCTGTTCTACATCATTCACAACTTGTATTAAATTCCTCAGTGTGCACAGAACTCTCAAAATTAAATATACCACAAAATCTCCACTACTAGTTAGCAAGATCAGAGAGGGGTTTTTTTGCCTTTGATCTTGAAATGAGTTTTCTCACACCATTTCATTTTAAGGATTCCAGTTTGTATCTCCTCATGATAAAGCCTGAGGAAAGACAGCCGAGTTACAGAGCCACCAGGTCATACAGAGAAACAGATTTGTTTGTAGGAAGCCACCAGTCACCTACCTGTGGTGCAAACTGTGCAGGAAATGGCTGCGTCATTCTCACAGCGGCAGCTGACTGAAACTGCTTCTGGTAGACAATGCTGTTCATTTTATTGGACTGATTGTTAGGACTTGTAGAACTGGCCCTAAAGAAAAGAACGCCAGTTAGAATCACACCACTCTTATTCAGAGGATGTTTCTGCCTTTAGCTACAGCTTAACTAGAAATTCAGCACTGGAGGGGGCAAAAAAATGAAACCTCTTGGGGAAGCTGGTATCAGATATTCTTCTGTATCTACCATTAGTTTCAAATACAAACAAACTCAGAACTAAGAATACAAAGAGAAACCATAATCAGAAATATTTAGCATATGGAAAGATTCTAGGGTAAAGTACGTATGAAAGACACCTTTCCCAAAAGTATTTGTAACACAAATACTGATGTTAAGTATGTTCCGCTTCCCATGCCTGCTGTGTTACGTTCAGTCCCACCCCTTTACACTGTTTGCTCCATCGTGTCAAGTTCAGAGCTTGTCACAACAGGCATTAAGCATGTGCCGCAGAAGCTGCCATGTACAGCTGCTTCCACTCTGACCTGTTGTCAAATGTTTCAAAATGCACTTGAACAGATTTCAAGAATTCACAGAAAATGCTCTCACCCTGTTTTATTTGGCTAAGAACATGAGACTCCATTAAAACTTTTAAGAGGTGTTGAATCACCATGAATTAAGTGAAGCCTGAAAGATTATCTGGGGGAAGGGCACCAAACAGTCTTCAGAGAAAGAGAAAAGAGTGAACAGCTTTCTTTAGGAAATGGAGCTTGATTTGCAGAGAGTTCTCAGGCAGAGTGAGCAGCAGGGCACCAGTGGCAAGGAAGCCATCTAAACTCAATACACACCAACATTTTGTAAGCTTAAAGAAGTCTCTGTTCAGTTTTCACTTTGAACTCTTGAGATATATTACGCTTTTATTCATGTTCCCAGTACCTTTACTTAAGAGCAAAAGCTTATGATAAGCTCTGCTTTGGTTGCTAGAAGAGAAATCTCAGATAGAATCTCTAAGATATATACCATCAAGTCAATTGTCCCAAAGGTGCAAAGTCAAGTTTCTTCTTCCTCATCCCTTCACTTTTTTCTTAGGTGAAGTACTGGAGGCTCAACTTCAGCATTGAGTTCAAGCTCTCATTTCTACCTCACTAGAAAAGCCTGAACACACTGTCTGCTACAGTGAAAGCCACCAAATAGAGTTACTGCATAGGAGCACAGCTTTCAAGAACAAATCTACCTTGTACCAGAGTTCCATTTTCACGTTCCTTCAGCCCACTAAAAACTTCACCCACAAGCAGCCCAATAGGTTTACCACAAAATGCATCTGCATATGAGCAAGATTCTATCAATTAACCAAGCAAACTTGCAAACAGCTTACTAATTTCACTTGTGAAGAACTTATAGATCCTGTGACAATTCTCTAACAGAATTGTTAGAGTTCTCTAGTTCTCTAACTAGAACTAGTTCTCTAACAGAATTGTTGCCAGAACTGCAGTGTAAGCCTTTAAGTGTTTTCACTTCGAGCACAACAATTATGCTAAACTGTCTTAAGAGTTTTATCCCAAAGTACACCTTCTCTGCCACTTCTGTGCTTTGCTGGTACAATCCCAGGTCATTTTACATGACTTGTTTAGTTTCATTTAATAATAAAAAAAATTTTTAAACGTTTTAGTTCAGAGCTATAGCAGATCTGATGACATACTGGAATGCTGCTTTTAAGATGAGATTAAGCTTGTATTTTATATTAGTAGCACCTCACCTCACACCTTTCAGAATTGGCAGCTCATGCATGACTAGGTACATTTTCTAGTTCTGATTTCAAGGAATTTTGAACTTAAGAGTGATTTACCGGAAGGGACTGGAGGTTGGAGTAGTACTTCTACCAGTAACTGGTGGTGTTCCAGGTTTAACATCAATGCCACCTCCAAAGGCCTTCAGGTCCATTTCGGATATCTGAAAAACACAGGAATTGACATATTAATTCTAATTAAAAAGAAAATTACATTTACTAAGTTACTGTCAGCTTACCTCACATTTTTCTCAATGAAAACAGGTCAGTTAAGTGGAGGTGAAAGCCAGATTGCAAAATGTCTTCTTATAATTAGGCCAACCCCAGCACCACAAGCACCTCTGTGTACAATTTTCCTGTGCTATTTGGCACTTCCAGCTATGGTACTGGCTTTCTAACTTGATCTTCCTGCATAATGAAAGGGGATTTGTGACTAATTTCACATATTTTGCCCTAAAAAAAAAAAAATGTTTCAGGGTTGAAATTTCCTTCCCCGTCTCAGGTACCACATGAAAATATTTAGATATAATCCTGGAAAATCCTGAAGTGAAGAATGCCATAAAATAATCGGGTTCTATTTAAAAAAAAAAAACACAAAACAAAAGCACAGCAAAAACAGAGCTGTCATTCACGCAAAAAATCTCCAGACTCTAACAGAGGCAATGAATCTTGCATGTTATTTTGCAGACACACTCAACAGAATAAAATTAGTCTTTGGAACTGCATCTTTCCACACATGGCCATGAAGCGTAATGGCAACAATAAATCAGTTAAAAGTGAGTGGCTGTGTTAAGTCGACTTTCTTTAGCATGAACATGATGGAACCCTTAACACAAGGCAGGAAAGTCACCTAAGGCCACCATTCCTCTGCAGTTCTTCCTCATTTCTTGTTGAAATTAGTGATCATTTTCCAATGACAACTGTAGCAAGAAATACGCTGCTGCTTGGAAGATAGGGTCATCAAAATTATAAAGGTGAAAAGGTTTGGCCAGATCCTATGAAGCCAGAAAACAGTATGGTGCAAAAATCACCATATACTCTGGTGGGTGACAGGATGAGGACTTCATCAGGGTGATCACAAATTCTGGTTGCCATTACTGTCCAAGACATGGAATTAACACCTGAGAGAAATTTTCCTTATCACAGCTGTAAACCATTGGTACAGCAGGGTCATTTTATACTCAAAAGCACCCTAAAATCTTGGGTAAGGATTTCAAGTGCAGCTCCAGAGCTAGATTACTCCTTTGCACTGGGGAAAGACCTTGCTGTACCCGATAGAAAGCTTAGCTGTGTTCATGTCCAGTGTTATCATCCACTGCTCACCTGAAAGTATGCTGCAACTGCGTTGTGCTGCACACTATCCGAAAATCCCAGGTGCCTGTAAATCTGTGATTCCATCTAAGACAAGAGACCTTGTGATTGGAAACCAGCTCTATACATCCCCTCATTAGCAATCACCACAGCAGCTCCAGATAAAGGAGAGAATTCCCTCCTAGGTATTCAAGTTTCTTGCAGTATTTCAGTGTTATCTCCTTACTGTAGCTGTCTTTCAAGGATAGTTTTCTTCATCTGCAGCACCAGCTTTTTTTTTTTTCTTCCCCCCACATCAAAGGCCCTGGCCTTGCATACAATGCTACGTTCTCAAGACACACCTTACTGTGCTATTCAGATAAGCAGACCCCCAGAAACATTAGTATTTCATTCTGGTTCAAGGTCACAGATGATAGAGAGTCCACTGAAGTCCCTAAAACTCCAGTTTGTTGCACTGGAAAGACTTGATCCCATACAACCTGCTCTGGTATAAGACCAGAAAAAAAAGCGACAAACCCATGTATGACCAGAGTTGGAAACCAGCCCTGACAGTGTAATGTTGTCTGCATGCTGCTCTAACAATGGCTCTGTACTATTTTCTACATGGCTTCTGCATGAAATATCCTACTAGTCCACAAAGTCATCATCAAACTAGGTATTCCTACTAGTATCAAGTTAGCTACAAAAACTCAGCCAAACCTTTACAAAATGCACAGACCCAGTCACTAAGGAACTAACCTTGACTGGCTTTTCTATCTTCCCCTCCCTACCTTTTAAAGTCAAGGTAGATTTTTAGATGCGAGAGTCAACATGGGTTTCCATGCTGGTCCTATAAAACAGCATACAGCTGTGCTTTGTATTAATTTTTGTACTGTAGATCTACCAATATTGTTACCTTTCCAGCTGCAGCAATCATGCTGTGTTGAGTTCCTGCTGGGATTAATCCTCTGAAAGGCTGGGTTACTTGTGCAGGTCTGCTTAGATTTTGAGCCTGCGCTTGTGGTGGTGTGTGCTGTAGTGGTGGTTGTAAAGATTGGGGTAGGGCAATAAGTGGCTGTGCTGTGGATCCAAAGTTGGGCAAAGAAATTTGTGATCCTGGCAAAGGTACTGTCACCTGGGGGAAGAAAAAAAAAAATCACCAGTAACATATACCCAAGGGCCATTATTTAACTTTATTAGCTCTATGATTTCAGATATATATAATCAGTTCTAATGGCATTTGGGTCTTTGCTTTTCAGAAACAAAAGTTGCATGCTAGCTCCCAACACCTTTCAACATGATTTCACTGTACGAAGAAGTAAACTTAATTCAACTCAAAATGAAAGCAGAATGAAATAGCCAGTTGGGGGCAGGGGTGGATGGGGTTATTTCCTTCAGATAATTTTAGTCATCATAAGGACACTAGGATGAAAACTAGATTTTACTTTCCAGGAGTCTCAACAGCCAGCAGTCTGAGCTTAAAAAAAAAAAAAACCAACCCAAAAAACAAACCCAAAAAACAAAAACAAACCAACAAAAAAACCCACAACCAAACAAAACCACAGCCTATCCCTTGCTTGCATTAACAGGGAGTGCTGTGGGCTGAACACACCACAGAATAGTAGTGATAAAGGTGAAAATACCACAGCAGTGACCTGACTGGCAGGAGTTATTGCATTTCCTAGTCTACCATCAATCCACAACCTGCAAAATTATATTTCGAGTGTGACTATAAGAATGATATAATATTCTCCAGATGTGAAAGACTTACAAGGTTTCTGCTCTGAAGGATAATAGATTAACAGCATAGAGACAGCTAAGTCTGAACACATTAAAAGCACTAACACTTCTAAAAGGTCCTTAAAACTTTATGCTAGACTTCCAATAGATAAGATCCAATTTTTTAAGACTCTTCTAGATTTCTGTCTCGGCAACTTTTCATGTGTATGAAGTAGGCTATTATAATAAACCAGTCCATCATAAGCTTTTTTTTTTTAAAAGGAACTGAAATAAGGAAACTGAACCAGAAGATGGAAAGCACTAGACAGCATCCTGCAAACGTGACAGAATGCTTGCACACAGCAAATTAACGGTTCTTTCACAAAGGAATTCAAAAAGCTTAAAATCACAGGATTTTTTTTTTTTTTTATTTTACAAACCTCCTGATGTAGGTTACTGACTTGGCTGTCCTGTTTGCCTGTATGATCACTTATCTGTCGAATTCTCACCTGTTTTCTACATATTTGATATCGTTGACATATGTAGCAGCTCTGAGGTTTCATCTCAGCAAGATTTGGTGTTAATAATTAGGCTGCCCTAAGCACCTGGAGTTTGTCTCTCCCTCCACCATCACTAACTGATCCCTGCCCCCATAAAGACAGCATATCCCTCAATTAACAACATCACTGGGCCAACTAAATCTTTGCCTGTCACTGGAAAATGAACTATTTAAGAGAAGGATGCCAGAGACAAATGATCAACATGAACTTCTAGGCCCTTCAACTTCTCAGCAATTCAGTTTTTCGGTGCTGCTGCAGTAGCTCTCCTTTGCCATCAATTTTTAATTCTTGCATTTTGGAAGAATTAAAAGATTGCCTCAGCCCCCACCTCCACCCACACCTGACAAAAACCATCAACAATAACATGCTTTTAAGAAGAATACAATTTAGGAAATTTACCATGCCATAGTTTACCTGCTGGAGAGCACTGGGAGACTGTGCAGTGTTGTAGAAATTGCTCTGGCCAGGCTGTTGAACCTGCCCAGAGTACAGATTTGAAGCCTGAGTGAGCGTAGCTCTGGCCTAGGAAGAGCGAGAGACCCCATTACATTAAGAATACTTAGGAGAGCAGTTCTGAGACAGCATGGCACATCATTCTGTATTTCAACCAGTACAGTAGAAACCACAGCATAGGAAGCTGACAACCTGAAGGTTTCAGCTTGTGATAAAGCTCTCATTTGCAAGTGGTAGAATAGCCCTTTATCACCTACACCAGAACAGAAATTAAACTTGAAGCTCCAATTAGTGATAGAAGCACAAGGAACCCTGTAGTTTGGGGAACAATCCTCAATTCAGAGGTTATGCTGATGTACCTTTATGAAATTAAAAGAACATTCTCTTCCAAGCATCTTAAGTTTCCTGCCACCTTGACCACCATGTACTTATCACAGAGGTGGGCTTATCCCAAGCTGAGCAATACTTGATTTATTACTGCATTATCTGTATCAAACCGTTACAGAAGTTTTGCATTTTGGAGCATTTCCTACCTGGAGAATGTGTGTATCAATAAGCTGAGAGCCTCCCAGTCCTGAAGCTTGACTAAGTTGATGTTCGTATAAGATAGGAATAGGTTGTGTATTAGAAGTCTGTTGAAATGCCAGGCTTGACTGGGCCTTAGCAAGCTCCTGGTGTTGTACTGCTGGGAAGTTGTGTAAGGCTGTACCAGACAGAACTACTGGTGATGGCTGAGACAAACCACTTTGCATGAAAGCTTGCTGGGATCTGCAAAAGATTGAAGCATTATACATAAAACTGCAGAAAGAGCTCAACAATGAGCCACCAAAAATTAAGAACACAGGTTATATTCTTTCAAAAGAATTAGAATGCTTAGCTGTGTAGAACAGATCTTCACCCAAGAAAGTTAGATTTTTTAAATTTACTCTACACACAACAAAATAATAGATGGTACTAAAGGCCACAGGAAAAAAATGACTAGGCTTTTTCTCTAAATCTTAAAGTACACTTAGGTGTTTAGATGTGCATACTAAAATAGTTTTTGCATAACTTAACTGTAACCTACAGAAGTTACCAGTTCTTAGCTCCTGTAGTATAAGATAGGACACTGGGGAAGCACATGTGAGTAGCTCTACTTAGTCATAAACTGCTTTGTTCTCCTGACTTCACAGATCTCCATAGTCCAACTTCTAATACTTACAGGTTCAATCATTGGATGCTGACAACTCTAGCTTCCAAATTAATGTTTTGGCTTCAAAACAGTAACGCAGACAGACACCACAGTCTTTAATTTTAACTAGATACTCATTTCCCTTGTCACCAGCATGGGGAAGTTGCAGTTTGTTTAAAAAACGACAAAAAACAGTACAAAGAACCACAGACAGGTTGTTTTAGTCCATCAGAAGTATTTATCCAAACATTTCCATTACGAGCTTGCTGAATAGCCACCTTCACACTGAAGAACCAGAGTTTTTAAATAAAAGTCCCTCTCAAAGCCCTTCAGCTCAGAGGAGAGTGTTTTTTGATATAAAAAGACTTTTCACTTTATCACTTGGTCTATATGTACCAGCATAGTACATATACTGGTCCTGTTAATCTGTTAGCATAGGGGGCTTGTGCTTGCCTGACAGAACACCCCGGTTAGCTTTGTTCTGTACCTCTCCTTAATTACAAAACATTCTTACAGTTGCACTCTGAGCACTGGAGAAACTTTTCCAGAATGTATGCAGAGGATTGTCTTCAATGTAGCCAAAGCCATTTTTCCCAAGCTTCCCCCCCCAGTAATCTGTACATCTCAAAGCTCATCCTCCTCTGCACCTTTAAAGATGTGGGAAAAGTATTCATACACTTATAAATAGCACAACCCAAAACTCCATTAATACTGGGTTCATGTGTGACCAGATCAGCCAGAAGCATTTATTTAATCTGGACCACATGCCAGACTGACTGTTTCTGCAACTAGCCAGACATTTGCAACAACTTTTGTCAGCTGTGGCAGGACAAGCAATATTTGGTCCAGCAAAGTCAGCCAAGCACAAAATCAGGACACACATGTAGTCAATTAAACCTTCTGTGGCTTCAGCCTTCTACATTGCAACAAGCAGGTTTTTCTACAGCACATGCAAAACCCTGTAATTAAAATCCCAAAGAAACTCTAAAAGTGAAACAAAATTTGTCAGCATTTTAGCACTGTGAATCAGTTTTGATAGGAACCGCAAGGAAGCTTTGGAAAGGCTTACAGTGGAAGTTTGTCTGGTTATCAATGCCATTTGAGAGATACTAGTGGTCTTATCTTTTGTAGCAAATGGAAAACAGTTATTCTAAAACATACCCTGCTACACTCTATGCATCTGAAATTAAGTTTTGCCACCGATGAGGTTCAAACTAGTATTAAAAAAGTGTTTCAAGACTCCAATGTTGGTTTGATTAGAAAGTAACAAACAAATTACTGAAGAGACAGACTCCTCTTTTTCTGTTCTCTTAGTACGAAGACTGATGTTTTCAGCTTTTTAGCCTGGTTTCCTAAAGATGCAAATATCATGCATAGTTTTTGATCCCACGATGTCACAACTACATCTGCACATGCAGATTACCAGGCAATCCGCATACAATGTTCTTGGCCAGAAAAACAGATGGAAGAGATTTTGGGGAAGAAAGGAAGATGCGGGCAGCTATTGACCAAGGAACACAAGTCTGCAGGGAAGCAAGTCCTACAAATTACGCCACTCAAAGCCCAAAGAAATTTGCATATGCTACCTACCTATAAGGTTGTAAGGAGGAGTTGAACAACTCTTGGGCTTGTGAAACAGCTGGTGCTGCTCCTAAACTCAGCTGAGCTTGATGCTGTCCTTGCAGAGGTGCATAGATGGGGATGGGGATCTGCTGAACTGAAGCAGGCTGCATAAAGAAGAAACCATTAAATATCCAAGGACAAAAGTCGCATAGAAAAGCTACAGTTAAATGTGTGCCAGGATTTGTGCAACATTATAAAAAGTAAACAGAGAATGTCAAATACCAAGGCTGCATGCAGAGCTGGTATTGCTCCCATTCAGAAAATTACTTTCTAGTTGCATTTTACACTTTTCCTTGCAAATAACCAGCAGAAACTGAATTAATCATTTAGATTTGCATACAACTGGACAAGATTTGTAGTACACAATTGTAGGCAAAGTTGAATAAACCTGCACTAATATGGCCACATAAATACCTCCCATGAATACACGTACTTTTATATAAAGTATATTTGTGAGTGAAAGCTTATTCTCTCAACTTTCATGAGAAACGCTTTAATTTTCAGGAACAGTGGAGATCAAACACCACCTGCATGTACCAGAATGAAATAGCAAGGATGGGCATGACCTCATTTTTGCAGAGTCTTTAGTCCCACTCTCCCCTGACCCCATTAGCTCATTAATAGAGCTTTAAAGGCAATATGGACAGGGAAGGGAAAAAAGAAGAAAGAAATCTCCAAATACCTGAGAAAGCCCTGGTTGAAAGCCTTGCTGTTGGGCCAGAGAAGGTGGTGCCAAACGCGCATGTTGGGTATTGAATAGATGACTTGTATCCATATAAAATGCTGGGATTTGAGCTGCAGTACCTCAGGAAGAACAATACAATTAGCACCTGATTTCAAACATACTCCTGCTAGAAAGATTTTCATCAAGAGTTAGAGATGCAGCCACTGTCAGCACTTCCCAGTGTGAGAGCTACCAGAGAGACTGGGAGAAGAAACAGGATTGAAGAGCTGGATGCCTAACCAGCTTTTCCAATTCACTGCCAGAATCTATCAGTCTTGCATATGCATCTTCAGTTCCATGCAATTCCTGGGGGACGAGCAACAGATTCTGGCCAAAACAGGTGTTTGGGCAAAGGATGGGGAAGAACATGCTATACTGTCATGTAGTTTAGGTTAACTATATGTAGGGTTTTCTTTAAAGAAAAAGGCCATGATTCTAAACTATTGTAGCCCTTTAAGAAGTCAAGACTAAGTAATTTTTGGTCTTAAAAGAGTGATTTACAGTTCTGCAACCGAAAAATGGTACATCAAGAGATTCAAACTTAATTTCCTCAACCTAACAACCCAGCATTATCTTTATACTTACTGAAAGAAACTTGCATATTTAGAGTAAGACACAATTAGTGAATATTTGCTTACAGAATGCTCTCCATCATTCTGTCTTTACTAGAGATAAAACCAGAACTGAATGCAACTCTCCAGCTTCAGAACTCCAAAAAAACAGACATACGGCTTCTCAGTCACAAACACTATTACCTGCTGCAGACTGAGACACATAGACCTGGGGACTTTGCTGTTGCTGGGCAATGAGGGATGGCATGCAGCTCAGCTGGGAAAAGTGACTGGCAGAAGCTAGGCTGCTTGTCTGCAACTGCTGTGGTTTCACTTTACATATATTAGGAGGATCTGAGGTGCTTGCAGTCTTTGTGCTCAGTGAAGAGGTTGTGTAGGTTCCAGCTCCTAGAAGGAGAGAAGCAAGTCATACATCATAAAATAGCTGAAGGTATTTCAAAGCCTCATCTTTCAGTGGTCTAAGTTTTGGGACAGCTATGCAAGCACAGCCACAACTGGTTAAGAACACTGAAACCTAATGCAGCTGTTTCCATCAACATAAGATGGAAAGGGAGGACAATTTTGTTAAGTTCGCTATAGAAAGCACTGCAACCATAATACATCTCCCTTCTCAAGTACAAGAGGCTATAAAAATACTGAAGTAGACATCTTGGTCAGTTATGCAACAAAATATCGCAATGTATGGTGGTTGTGCCTCTCAAGGTTGAGAGCCAGACTCCAAAGAAAGGTCTTTTTCAAGCACTTCAGCTGAGATTTGGGCATACATTCTAATACTTCAAGGTGTGAAGATTTAATCAGATGTAGCATCTTTTATTTGCTGCAAAGAACCAAGGTGGAAACCAGCACTGTTTCTGAAGAGCAGCTGGACATTTGCTCTGCCTAGTTTGAGGGGAACTACGTATGACCTGTTAAAGCTTTGACTCCAAAGAGTACAAATGAAAGAAAGACTGCAACTAGCTGGATATCAGAACTACCACCTGCTCACTTGCCTTCATTCAGCTGAACAAAAGGAAACCAATAAGGCAGCCAACAGGAGAATTTTAACTCCTCTTTCAAGTCCATATAAGTAGCATAGGCAGAGAGATGTCATCTTAATACTGTTTTCATCTCACTGAAGTGATGAGGTGAAGTGTCTCCTTGTTAATTACAAGGTATTTGGGAAGCTGCTGTTCAGACCTGACATTTCATACTAGCATAAAACTTTTGTTAGCTTTGCATTAAATATAATTCCAAAGGGAATCTAATCTCTTGAAAAAAATAACGAAGGAATAATACAACAGGCTACTACAATCTTGACATCTGGTACCTGACAGCGAAGTTGTCGGTGTAACTGAGGCCACAGGAATAGGAGGCATTGATGCACTAGAGAAAGAGCTGTAAGTACCACTGCTTGGCCCAGTGTTGCTGCTGTTGCTGCTACTGCCGCTGCCACCAGCAATGGGAGATGCTGCTGAAGTCACTGGTGAACTCTTCTCCCCCATGTTTGGGGAATTCTCCCATGCTTTGCGTGCAGACTCCATCTATTTAAAAGAAAAGAAATTTCCTCATCAGGAAGTTTCAACTAGTCAGTCTTCCTCTTTTAACACTTCTTTTTAGTTCAAAAGGCAGTTCAGGCTTCATGCGAGCCTCTTTTTAAAAGTCACCATAATCGTGCAACTCTGTTCATGCAAAAAGCATACAGCCGTAAGTTGGAGCTTCTTATCTGTTCCAACTGCACACGTGCACAGTTCATCATTAACATTCAATGCTCAAAAGAGAATTCACTCACACTAATTTGGCTTGGTTTTGTTTGACATGAAGAGCAAAAGACACAGTGAGCAAAAGAAAGGTAAAAAGCCCTCTAAATATTTCCATGAATTCCTTTGCTTACAAGTTACTTGGGCCATTTAAATGAAACAGCCCCTTGCTTTCTTGGTAAATCATCCACTCTGAGTGATCATCAAAAATACCTAATGCACACTTCAGTAAACATGAGTAGTCAAGTTTAGATTTCCAAAGCAAGTGGTGTTCAAGAAGCAACCATGAGCTGACACAGCTTGTGCACGCTGCTTTACATTAATGCTAAAAATGCTTCATGCTCCTCTACTGCTATAACATTAAGTCTTGCACAGCAAGGAAGATGAAACTTTAAATATTTTAAACACAATTCTCTTCCACCAAAAGCGGAAAAAAGTATTGCTTTACTGACCTCAATAACAATCTAATTATTGCTGCATTAGACACACAATGCCAGATCTTTGAACTGAGACACTTTTGAGGGACTACTGGAAAGGAAATATTAATGCTCAGTCTACACCCACTAATTTAAAAGCTCAAACATAGTCCATGGAATTCTTTACAACCTTCAGCTGTCCTCAGTTGAAACAAAGATTTTGCTAAGCAGAGCTGGATGCCATAGGCTGAAATTGCTCATCTGGCAGACTGTAAGCTTCAAGGCCAGGTGCTGTCTTTAATAATATATGTAAAGAGGCAAATACGTATTCACCAACAAATCTGACCTCACTGCCTGGATCAAGAGAGCCCTCTAACTGGGACTTGCAGTCTCCAAAAGCCATACTTTCAACCTACCCTGTTTCAAATGAGTTAGGCACAGTCTGCACAGACCAAACACGACTTCGGTCATTGGTCTAGACACTTCAGAAGTGATAAAAAAGCAAAGCAATATCCAAAGAAGTGGGTAACAGGTGATCAATACACACCCACATGGAAAGCGAAGTTCTGTATTCCCCGAGAGAGCGGAGGGGGAAGAGGGAAACTCTGTTACACATTAAATCTTTTGGAGGTAAGTCACCTTTTTTCCTTTTTGAGGCCACCTTCCCCAGCAATCATTCTCAGTTTCCCCTCCACAATATTCTTCTCCAAATTGGTTCTGATTCTTGCAAACAGTTTAAACTTCAACATCTATTATTAATCTGCTGAAAAGGATTTTGCTTAAGGTGGAGTACAGGTATGACTAGAGGCTTCTTTCTGAACACCACAGGCTCTGGTAAGACAAGAGTAATGGTCTTGTACTACATTGGTATTAAGAGAAAGTAAAGAAATACCTTTGAATGTCTGAATAGAGAAGGTGTAGAAGCTTTGTTCAGTCAGTTTCATGATGTTCCTGGAGAAACTACCAATAGCAAAAGCTAGAGTCTACAACACTGTGTTTTGTCTTCCAAACCTAACTATTACCAAGATCCCAGATCATCACACACCCCTACCACTTTGCAATAAAGGGCATATAACAGAGTACTGAGTTTGCTAACAGTTTCGCTTTTAGAGAGCTCCTTAACAACCTCTAACTTCTTAAGCCAGAAGAAGATGCAACACAGATTGGTATTCTAGGAACGCCTATGCAGCACCATCTACAGACCAGATATGAAGGAGTAAGAGGCTCTAAATTAAGTGAGGCTCGGGAAAGTGCTGTAATTTCACTGCTCACGTAGTTATGGGAAAAGGAGAGCACAGGCTGGAGATCATGGTTGTTTGAGGCTTCTCTTCACTGTTGACCCACTCAGCCCTTCCCACGGCAATAAAGGTCCAGTATGTATCACCCAAAAACTTAACTGGAGACAAATAACAATGTGCATATCCCTTAAGTATGCCAAAGTTTAAGTTATCAGAAAAACAAGTCAAACGGTGTCAGATTCTGGACCAGATGCCTACACAGGAATTTTAGATGGAACCTTAGAACATGGAAGAGGGCCAGGCAGCTCAGTTTAAGATTGCTTTGCATTTTCTTTTTCTCAGCTCCTTACCTACCAATAGCCCTATCAGCTAAGTCCTTAAGAGGATGTCTGCCTTAGTAAAGGTGTTTTTAGCAAAGTTACTCTAAGAAACAAGACATCTCAACAAGCCTTCCCATATGAGCACCTTATACCCTCACCCTGGCAGAATGATGCCAAGTAGTGGGAACAATTGTGGCTGGGTTCCCCTGCTGAGTTTCCTTACAGACAGCTTTCTGTGACAGGGGATGGAGGAAAGAGGAGATGTAAGGGTTATTCCTTTATGGAAGCAGAGCCTGGAGATTTTATTCTTTTAAGGGAAGGAAACAAATTATTTCCTCTCTGCTGCTCCAGAAGTACCTTTTCAAAGAAGCAAGGATGACAAAGAGCAGCTCTGCTCTGCCCGGACCAGAAGGCCTGTTGTGAAAGTGACAGTCTCAGTGCATGCTTCAAAACAAGCTTGTTGCCTTCAGCATTTGCAAAGAGGAGGTAGAGCTCCAGTGGCTGGAATAGAGAAATTAGACACAAAGCTGCTTCCAAACACCTTTCCATTCAGATTTTGGTCAGTTTTCTTCAAGGCAGCCTCAAAATATGGATCTTTGACATATTTTGGAAGCACACACCCAAGATCTATCATCCACTGAGAAAGCAATCAAATCACCGACACCAGAACAGTAGAAAAAGAAACTGCAGAACGAATGACACAAGCACCACAGTTTGCTCTGTAACTGAGCAGTGTCACATTCTTTGCAGCATCATGCTATAGCAACATTCCTACCTGTATTACATGTGAATCAAATATCCAGCTGCTAAACAGTTAGAGACTGATATTCTAGAAAAATGCTTTCAGGCGCCAGAAAGTCAGATTATGGTAACTTATTACACAAGAATGCAATAGCAAAACAGATTTTTTTAAATTACTTGTCCCTCTCCAGCCCTCTCCCCATTTTTGCTGGTCTACTGTTTTAATATGATGTTACTTTTTTTTTCTGGAAATAAAGTGTTAACAAAAGAGAAGCAAAGATTCAACAAGAGATCATTAATAACTATCATCTGTAGAGAACACGAGCAAGCAGCTGTCAAACCATGCCAGTGAGACACAAGTCTCACTGGGAGATTGACAAGCAAGTTTCTCCAAAGTGTTAGTTCTGCATCCAATCCCTAGTTTCATTTCTCCTCTTCAAAATTTAGAGAAACAAAGTTCAAATATCACTCCTCCTTAATATTAGAAGTAGCAACAATATTTCTACTGGTTCAGTCACCTGCAGTCACAATCACAAAGCCAATCTAGAACACAAAAATGAAAAAGACCCAAAACTTCTGAAGACACAGTAGCAAACCTAGAGCCCAACTCTATGTTAGTGAGTTATACAATGCACACAGTCCAAAATCTAACAAAATGGGAAAACACCTTCAAAATACTCTACACACTTACTCTCACTTACACCGGAGAGCAGAAAACAGAACATTTATAACATGACAAAATACATTCCGACTAGCTGATCAAACTGCCCTTCATAGACACCAACACACCACCTGTATTTCATTATTTAGAACTTTAGCCATCCAACTGAAAACCACATTATCACTGCACCAAAATCTTACAGCTAAGAAGAAATCAAGCTCAGCTTACCAAGCAACGCCTTACAGCCTTTAATACCAAACCAGGCAACTTACTTTAAGTTAATCTTTAAAAAACCCTCAGCCAGATTCTGATGGTTTGTCATGAACACTATAGTACAATGCTAAAATGCTAGGCTTTTTTTTTCCAGGGCAGTGGGAGCCAAGATTGATTGAGATGCCAGGTGTTAATGCAAAACGGGGTTAGAGACTGGTAATTTCAATGCATCCTTTGATAGGAGTCCTGTGTTTCAGCCATCCGTTTATATGCAAAAGCAGTTCAGCAGAGGAAACAAAAAGGAAGGCTCTAAAAAAAAGGTTCACCAGCAAGTTCTCCATTTATTTTTTCCCCTGCATGCAAGAAAATGACCCTTAGAGGGATGTGGTACATACCTTGAGGGTGAGGTCGACGGTAGCGGGAGAAACTGGAGTTAGGCTGGAGCTCTGTTGTAGAGTCTCCCTCCTAGGGAGGGGAAGGGTGTGGGGCAGGGGCACCTGAAAGGCAGGCAACACACATCACATTCTAACTACGTCTACTACAAAAGCCCCAGAAAAGCAAAGCTCAAGCTTTATTGAGTGAGCTACAATTTCTTCAAGGCTTGAGCATTTGGCAGGGAGGTTTTGATAAAATAAGGTGAAAATTTGGTAGGCAGGGAAAGGCCATTCAGCAGGTGCTGAGATGCTTCTCATCTCTCTTTAAGAGGTTGAAGACTAAGGTTCTAAAGTGTCCATGTCTTCTGCATAAATGAATACCAATTTTCTGCTTTGGGATTTAAAGTACCATTTCAGGTTACTGATATGCAAAAGTTCTTCCCAAGCCAAGTTTGGCCCCTTTTGTACCAAAACAGTACATGGGGCTCTGTGACCTTGAGGTCTGAGATGCAGTTTCTGAAAAGAGGAAGCTATAAACCTCCAAAGTCACAGGACCATGTAACAAACCAGGACAGATTTGCCATCCAATAACTGAATTCAGTTATCTTCTCTTCTAAAAGACAGAAGATGTGAAACTTAAGGAAATAAACTTGACTTAATGCTATTGCTATCTTTGCCTAAGAAAACACTGATGGATTTCCTAGAAGTTTTAAATGAAGTGTACCAAAAATACTGCAGTGGCCAGTCTCTTACTTCTGACCATTTCTTTCTCCATTCAGAGCACAGCTAGTGGACTTCCACTGGATGAGATAAGGTTAATCCAAAAGACAGGGATACTGAAGCTTTGCAGGTGGTAGAACAGATCCTTTGAGGTCATTTCCTGTGTTGTTCCAACTCCAACATGGGGAGCATTCAGTAACATCATTAACACAAAAGAATTCAGTCTTCCACACTAACCAAAGACACAAACCACAACACCGCCAGAAAAATCCCTCAGAAAAGTAAGTTCAACCAATATTGCTTCGAAACTGCATTAAAGGACGCTGCAGTAAGCTGAAAAGCATTTCTTAGATGGAATTCACAAGACAGTTTCATAAAAACCTGAGATCCTACTGTATGATATTTTCCTCCCGCAATGAACAAGTACCTCAACTCTGAGCTAATTCTATTTCTGCTACTCAAACAACAAAAATCACAAGATCCAAGTTCCCAACCTGACATCCCAGCACACTCAAGACAAACTTGACTTCGCTACAAGTCACAACACAGCTGGTCCTCTCAATCATTACACCACACTCACCCAGTCAGGATCACTGGCTTTGAGGACTGCAAACACCTCATCTCCGTAGCAATTGAAGAACTGAAAGCCTGCTGTCTGCTTTCAGAAACCATTAAGCTGCTTCCTTTATATGCAGTTGGTGTGATTTCAGGCTACAGTGCAAAATTGCTTTGTTTGTAAAAGCCTTTCTTCAAGCTCACCTACAGAGCTTTGCTACTGGTACCAGGTTCAAGCCCCAGCCGCAGCTGAGAGCATGCTCTCTCCTTACACCTATCCTTGCTTTTTTAGAATTGTCCCTAGAAATATCTTCTCCACTTTGTGATCTTTAGCTCATCAGGGTTGTTCAAATGACAAGAAAATACCTGAAGAATTCCAGAACAGATACTAATCAAACCAATTGTCCTTCAGAGTGAGATTACTGGACAACACACTGCTAGTTAACATGAAAGAAACTCTAGTGACTTGTTTACTGAAGGCAAGATTTTGTGCTTTAAAGAAGTGTGAAAATATTTTCTTGTCTTCAAAGTCAAGACTATCACTTACGTTCGTCACCAAAGTCTCCTCCATTTTTGTACTGCTAGTAGCCACTGTGTTAGGATGAGAAGAAGGTGTAGTGTAGTCTGTTACAGACTCCTGTGAAGAAAAATAATTCAATTAAAATATCTCCCTTAGATTTTAAGTTTCTTGGACAGATGCCAGCCTTTCTACAGGAGGAGTTCACCAAACAACAGAAGATTAGAATTTCACACCAGTTTGTTTGTTTTGCTTGTTTGATTTTTTACAAGACACATCCAGCAATCCTTGCTGCTGAATTGCTACCGAGGTCAGAAGAATCCCTAGGAGATTACAGTTTGCCTCATGACCTCACAACGTATATCTGGAGACAAGTCAAAATACAGCCTGTAAAGCAAGAATATACAGTGATGTGCTGCCTGGGCACTAGACATATTGAACTGTGGTGGCGTAACTGCATTTGTCACTCAAGATACTTTAGCCATTTGTGGGCACTTTTAGCCTATTTAAAAAGCAAAAATCTATTAGCTGAAAGCTTTCTGTAGCTTTAAATAAATACAGAAATTTCTTGGGTAAGCCTATGACAAGTAAGGGCCTCCAGATTAAAAAGAACACATAGGGATGGTTGCAATTTGCAAAAAAAATTTCTATAAGTCTTGCCTCTGAAAGTCACAAGACTCAGTTTCTGGTGGTGAAGTCTACCTCCTGACTTCTACATTGGGCAGTGATTTCAAAGAAGAAAAGGGCTGAAATTTCCAGTCTACCCAGAGGTCTCTCCTTGAAGCTTATTTGTCACAGCTGAATGGACCTTAATGTGCTCAATGAACAAGGTCCACTTTCATGGACCTAGCTGTAGACAGTGACTATTGCAGTTGTAGGTATAAACTGCCTGATGAAAGTACCTCATTGATAACACTGCCAGCTCTTCAGAGAATGACCTGCAATGAACAAAAAAGGCACTGGTAGTTCTGTGAAGCTGTGTTGAGCACTGTTTTTTAGTTCTTGTCACTGGACTGAGCGTATTCTGGACAGGCAAATATATATTATCAGACCTGACCCATAGACTTTGTTAGATGAATGGTGTCACCCTGCATTAGCCAGAATCCACTCTCTAGCAAGCACTGCAAACTCCAAAGTTTTACATCTCAGATCCTTTTCTGGGCTTCAATCATTTTTACAGAACCAAACACCAAGAAGGAACTGAAGGACAAATTAGCAGCAGGACTGTTGATGAGTGCCTGGACTTGCCAACACATAATGAGTTTGAAGGCACAAACCACACAATGATTGTTTAACTGCATCCAACCAGTATGATGATAAGCTATTAAAAAAGCACACGCTCGATTTACTCCTCAAGACTATGGCAATGTCTCCTAAAAGAGCAATTAAAGCATCAAGATACTAACTGGCAAATAACGAATCTTCCTTAAAAGGCTGAGCTCATTTTGGTAAGAGACTAGGACAACAAGCTAAACCATAATGGGGTGAGAAGGGACACAATATGCACATTGACTTATTTTTGTATTTAGGAAGGAAACCAAGAGAACTGCTTTCTCCATTTAGTTATTTCCTTTACTTGTTAATCTGGTAAAATGGGAGATACGATGTTTCCCACAATCTGAACTACCAAACTGCAAGTTTGCACATTTGTATTTGATTCCAATAGGTAACCTTAATTTGGGTAGAACAAGGCAAGCACATGAGACTGTTTTAATCACAAGCTTCTTCTAACAAAATAATTAACTGGCTTCTTGGTTTAAGATGCATTACTGCATAAGAGGAAGTTTTTAATATAACATTAATAAAATTCCTCCAAGATGTAGATGCAAATTTTACAGGGTCTCAGTACTGAAATTCCTTACAAAAGAAAGTAGAACAAGACTACTACTAGCTTTCTCACTTTGAAAACTTACAGAACAAAAACGTTCACTGTTTCACTAGAATTAAAAACCAAACCACTATATCAACTCTGGTGCCCTTAAAAGTATATGTGCAATGCTGAGCCATCCTACAAGGATGAGTTACACACTGAACATGCAGATAAGAAAATGCTTTAGCCATAAGAACACCACTCCATGAACTGTAGGTTAACCACCATCCTTCATTTACCGGTACATGAAGTCTAGAAATCTCTGTTAGATATGGCTTACCACCATAACCTTTTCTAATTCAATTACAGTGACCAACTGATTGCTTTATTATAAACTAGGAACAGTAACAACAGCAAGACCAAAAATCGGTACATTCTTTTTTTGGAGTTATCTACAAGTTATTTACACCTGAAGAAAAAGAACACGCAAACTTTTTGTAACTATCTACTCTGCCCAAAAAGAAGAGACCACAAAACCTGAAGTGACTTTATGAAAAAAATGACGAGGCAGATCTCAGAGCTGATCCTGCTAAAAGGGATCAGAGTACTATATGGGATTAATTAGCTGTTTGATTTGTTCCTCATTTACATAAATCACCCAAACCAGAAAGCATATCAGATACTAAAAATTTATTCTCAAGGACAGCCGGTGTCCTTTTAGACATCATCTCTGTAAGACACAGCTTGTTATCAACTACCTGTGCAAATATTTCATTGCCGTGTCCTGAAATGGGTATTGATTGTTGCTGTGATTTGAAAGCTTCAAAACTTTAGGGTGGGGAAAGGCAGGGGGTAAGGTGCTTTACCCGATTTAGAGACTTATACATCAGATTGCCTTTACTCCAAAAATACTGCAAAACCCAAGAGAAACAGCTGCAATTGCTAAGGAGCATCATGCTTACATTCTAAACAAACATCTCACCAGTATGAGCTGATTTATATTTATACAGTTTCTAACGTAGAACAGTCTTGTATGACTAAACACACATGCTCTTACTAAGATGTCTGGGGTACTCTTACAAAGCTTCTGTTTCTGAAGGAGGACAGCTAGCTTGACTTTTACAGACATATGAATCACCAAATACACTAAAGAAAGTGTGCCTTCCTGGAAGCTGAGCAGTAATCTCTGAGAAGGATGTTAAAGAGTGTCAAAGGAGAAATCATTTAGGTTTGCTAAAACTTAACACTTGACACTGAAATAACAGATTAAAGATGTCATCACTTCTTCCCTCATTAATGAGCAATGGAAAGAGTACAAAGACAAGAGAAAGCAGTTGCAATATAAATCTGTATGGGAACTCCAAGGCCAGAGCAGTATTTGAAGCCATTTTAAAAGCCACTTGAAAAAGTAGCAAGACTGGTTTATTCCTGCAAAACCTAGATGAAGCTTATTTTACCCAATAAATCTGCATGTTGTTGGTTGAACTTTCATAGAATTAAATACAAAATATGACCACCCCTTTCCTAGAAAAAAAAAACCTTACTGATGCCCCCAGAACTACTCATGACAAAGGAATTCAAAAGCAAACCTGTAATTGTTGAGACAGGAATATTCAGGCCTATTATTAAACGCTTCTATTAGCCACCACTTAATGAGGAAATCATTAGGAATTTTCATATCCAGCACAAACTGGAAAATTTCCTTTCACTCTGATCTTCCCTCCAGAAGACAGAAGCTTGGCACTTTTGTACTGTGGTAGTTCAAAGAACCTCTGCAACCCATATTTAACTAAGGCCAGAAAGGCACAAAATCCAGACTTCCCCTTTGAGGATCTCATACTTTAAAAATACAGTTGTAGAGAGGAAATTATGCTGATTTAGTAGAGCTACTCTATATCGAGTTAGCCTGGAATAATCAACAAAGATATATTTCCTATTCTGTATGTGGCTTAGAAAAAGCATCTTCTCTTATCTTGAGCTCTCGTCACAGGAACTTGAAAGACAGTGAGAAAGCACGACACACATACAAACAGCCTTCTTACCAAATACTTGAGCAAGCTAGCGTTTTCGGTTCTACACTTCTGATTCTGCATACAAGAAGGACACTCCATCCGTTTCTGGTATCAACATAAACCATTCACATCTACTTACAAGATAGAAACTGCCAAGAAGGATGAGAAATCCCAGCACTGAATTTTCTTATGTTTTTGCCATTCCACTCAAAAATCAAGTTTGCAGCTACTATGTCGGACACAAATATCGTCCTTAACACTTGATCTGTAACAACATTTCATTGAGATAGCATCTTCTGCTCGCATGACACCTTGGCAAAACACTGCCAAAATGGTCTTTTTTTTTTCCTTCCAACTGCAGGTGACAAAGATAAATTGTGAGTGATCTGCATTTCAGATTCTTCAACTATTACTGTAACTTTTGCAGAGGATCAGTTTTGCTAAACGGCATCAGAAAACTTCGGCTTAAGAGGAGGAAGATTGTGAGACAGCATGCAACAAACGTCTGAACTCACAAAACTGCTTTACAGACATACAAGAACCATTTTTCATTTCCCAAATCAGGTGTAACTATTAACTAGTAGCTACTCAAACCTCATGGTTTCTTTACATTTGAGATAACCATAGCTCTTGCTCAAGACACAATGCTGCCCCAGTGAGGGCAGTCCCCACACAGGTCCTTAGGCAAATAGGAGAATGCCTCTGTGGATGTTTTTCAGTCAGTGCTGTCAACATACCACCGCTAAGAACAGAGCTGTAGAGGAACAAATCCTAACAGCAAGTTGCCATTTCACTGTTGAGCAGTTAATAGAGAAGTCATGGGGGTTCCACACAGACAATTATGACAAGTCCTCAACATTCTAAAGGAATTCTGCAAGGGATACCTTGACAATATGCAAGCCAACAGGAGCTGACATACATACACTTTCGGTAAACTGAACAAGCCTTATCCAATGCTTTAACATAACCCTAATTTAGAGATTTTCTTTTTTCACAGAACAGCATTTAATTCACAGCTTCAGGTCATCCATGCACCCAACGAACGATCGCGCACACTACTCACTCAAAGTTCTCTGCTGAAAGTCAAGCACTCATCTTGCATGTATCACATATGCTTGAGTTCACAGAATCTGCCTGTACCAGGCTCCAGTGCCACTCTCCACAGCAAGGCTCAGGACTTTCACATTCACAAGGCAGCAAAAAGGTTTAAAACCTTCCAAGCTGATCTCTGTATAGGGCTATGACAAACAGCATGTCTCCACACCAGTTCTGGAGAACTGTTTAATTCAAGCACTACCAATATGTTTCATATCTGCTATTCAGTGGGCTCTGCTGTCCAGGTAACTGCCACCAGCAGGCAACCAAGTGTCAATTACATCACTGTAATCATATTTTACATATACTGCTCAGTAATTTGTTGATATTTTTCTTACCTTTGTGTTTGTTCCAAACTCTGGAGCAGACACAGATATCATAGTTCCTATTTCCGTGCTCAGTTCACTTGCTGCTTTGGTTTCTTTCGTAGTGACAGGTTCTGGGCTTCTGACAGAGGTGGGAGATGGCTTCTCCTGTCCCTCAGGCTCTCCCTGTTGGGCATCCTTCACCTTCCTGTTCTTTAAAGAACGCTCTTTCCCAATAGGACCAGGCTTATACTCTTTGTTTTCTACTGGACTCAAGTCTGGAAGCTAAGTTAGTGTTAATTTATCAGTTATGTCTTCCCTGACATGTCCGATCCCACAAGAATATTTTAACGTGCTTAAAATAATTTTGTTTAAATCTAACAAAGCTTTCCTGATGGGCAAGCATTTTCAAACAGATAAATAATTTGAGACTAAGTTAGCAATACATACATGAAATGCATTAATTCTGAACATTAGGAATCTAAACCATTGTTTTCAAGCAATACATGTTTTATGTGAAGTGGTGGAGTTCAACTAAAATAAGATCTAGTTAAAAATGTACAGAAGAAAGCCATCTTGACTATCCTTACAAGAAAAGCACAAAAAAGTATAGAAGCCGTAAGACTTCGTATACATACAGGTTATTTTAATTTTCAGAGAATCAGGATTTTACAGGGCCCCACGAGCCTAGAACAGAAGAGTCTACCTTCATTTGAAAACATCTTAATGTCTTTATGTTGGCAGCATTTTTCCCTAGGAATTGAACACTAATGGGATAACCAGAAAAAAATAAAATACCTACACACAAGTGTTTCCTTATATTCCAGACACCATGGCTGGCATAACTGCTGCAATTCAAGTAGTTCTTTTTTGTGCAGCTGAATTAAAGCAGATTGAAGGGCCTCAGGGAACCTCAATGCTCTGCTGTTTAAATAGCCATATCCTTTCTGGCTGAGACTACTCAGTCCATTTCAGTACAGAGCAGCACAAAAATTCCTTAAAGGCAGTCCTTAAAATCCTTTTCTTAAGCTTTGGTAGTAGAAAGACAGAAGCTGCTGGTATTGTCTCTATAAATACAAACCAGCTGTTTCAGGAGTACATGAAGACTCTTTACAACACAATGCCTTTGGGCTTTGGGGAGGGTGGAGTTTCCCAAAGGTATTTGATACCCGCGGGAGGCCAGCAGAGACTAGCTTTCAGAGGGAAGGAAGAAAACAACATCAGAAGCAGATGCCTGAGCTCTGCAGTGCAGCAATAAGGAACATCAGACCCACCTCACCCCAAATATTTTTCTCTCTAACAGTTTTCCGAGGCAGAAATTCCTCCAGACACTTTAAGGTCAGACTTAAAAAGGTAAACTGCTTTGTTTCAAGTATGGTCCTCTTACATTGCCCATATTAGTTCAACAATACTATCCTCCAATTCTGAACATAAGTTTCTATTTAGGCTTCATAGCAAACAATATCACCATGGGAGTGGTGAGTGTGTAGGAATTGTTTGTTTGTTGGGGGTTTTTTGGTCATCAAGACAGTTAAAGGATTACAGCCCTCTTATTCAGAAGAGCACACAAAAATGTTAATCTCCAGTCAATTTACCATTTAGTCACACATTTGTCTGTCAACAAAATCTACAGGAGAGCATAGATATAACCAAGCAGAAAAAGGAACTTTCTGCACTATGTGAAGTAGACTCTCTCCATATATTTAAGTAACTTTGCTGTTCAGTATCTTTAAGTGATTTCATGAGGGCAGTTTTAGGCATACTGCTAGTACATCTGAGATATGGGTTTTTAATGTGCTGGGTTCCTACAATTCACCAGAAGTATTAGCTACTGCATATTTCTCAGCCGTATGGGTTTTATATTTTGAAATAAAAACCATGAACTGCAGCATACCCACTGACTGCCTCATGTAGCAGAAGTTAAATTCATTCTACATATGACTGCACTTTCAGATTTCAGCTTTTTTTGGGGGGGGGGGGGGGGAAGCCCCAAACACAACCAACACAAAGAAACACCCGGTCTTCTAGAAAGACAAAGGGCTTCAATTACATCAGGACCACTGCCAAATCTCAGACATCAAGAGGGACTGAAACAGCTGGTTCTGTAAGTCACCAGCCAAGTCTATGTGCCATAACCATCTTCTGCAAGTAAGCAGCTGGTGCTGACTGCTAGTGACGCACAGCTAAGTATGCATTGGAGGTAGAAATAACAGGTATGTTTCATTAGTGTGAAAAATTATTAAGTGCAATCTTGTATTTCCACAAGAAGATGATGATCGAATGCAACCCCTAAATCTCTGGAGGGCAGGCGATTCACTTTTTTTTTTTTAAAACAGGTAAGTTTAATTACCTATCCAGTCTTCCTAGATTAGTTGCAAAAAAATTAATTACCCAGACGTCTGTGCATTTGAATTTGAGACTTCAAGTCAGCAGCTCTAACATTCCTCCCTTTCCTCAAAACACGTCTTTTCCTGCAACTTGATTACTCATCTTTGTAATCTGGCTACAAAACTAAGCAAGGCACCATGTATCATTTAGAGGGGGCAAGGCAGGCATGGTGGCAGGAAGAACTACTGAAAATGGACATATAGCCAGGGTAGAAACAGAATGCCTGCTTCAAAACTGTTCTCAAAGCCTGAAAAAAACCCAACCTCAAACAGAAAACAAAACCAAAACACTACCACATGCAAATCCCATCCCTGCTCTAGCCTCATCCCTTGTTCCAAACACCAATGAACACATGTCTGCTGGGCTAGGATGCTGTTTACTTACACTTGCTTCTTGAACTGAATTCCCCATCTTCTCTCCAAGAACCAACTTGTTGATTATTTTAGGAAATATAAAAGCAAATGTGATTGTTATAGGTCTAGTCCTAACTGAATGAGTATTCTATTCCATTATTTGTAACCTCTTTTTGGCTGAACTTCTTTAAGTTTAAAAGTTTGTACTGAAGATATGACCTTTTACCTTTTGTGCTTTGATGGGTCCAGCCCGAGGCTGTTTCTGTCTTTGCTCTTTCGGTTCTGGCAGCTTGTCAGTGGACTTCTCAGAAAGTACAGGGCCAACTTCATTGTCACTGCCACTGGAAGCTGGGGCTCCAAACTGAATAGTTTCTATACCAAGATCAACTCCACCTTCTTGCCCAGGCTTTGGCCCCTAATTAAAAGGTAAACATTTAATGCATTTCAAAAGATTTCTAGATCACTACAATGCCACGGTTCAGAAAAGAGCACAAAACATGCTCATCTGAAAACCACTAAAAGAGTACATTTACCTTCTGCCAGCAAAAGCATTACTTCTGACTGCAACAGATTTGCAAGAGTAAACAATATATGAATGTACACTTCCTCCTCCTCAAGTTCCTACTGCTTATACAAGCTTAAGAGTAAGAAAAAAAGCAGTGAAGAAATATGTAAACAAGATCAAGATGATGAACTGGTAGAGGGACAAGTGCAATATCAAAACGTCCAGATTCAGGTTCACAGCATTCTCCTGAAAGTTCAAAAATTAATGTTCCATTCAAGAGGAACAATAAGAAATTAAAAAAAGATTTCCAGATCTCCTTATGCTGTTAAAATGGTCTCCTAAGAGAGTTATGTCACATTCTTACATTTTAAAACAATAAAGTCCAGACCAAAAAAGCCCAAGAAAACAAAACCACAGGACTTTATAAACATAAAATTTAGAACTACGCAAATTCCACGGGCTAAGTAGAGCTAATATAGTTAGAAACCATCTACTGCTTTTTGTATCTCTGATTTAAGGGACACAAAACACATTTAGTTCCTTGGAGACAACCTGTTTCTGTGTACATTACTGAACTGCACACAAGTGTTCACAGGCAAACTAGGCTGTATTTTTGCTTAAAAAATGCACTGAATAACAGCTATTGATAGAACCTGAATGGCTGAGTTTTTATGGAGAACAGTTTTTCCACGCAGCAGTCATAAAAGCACTAGCCTGTATCCTGTGTTTCTGTACTATCTCCTGACTGCAACTGAATACGACCAATAGTAGTTCTAAGTATGTGCATGCCTGAATAAATGGATAATCTGTGCCCAATTCCAATAAAATACAATTTGGGTAAATTTCACATACAGCTACTCTTCTTCCCTTCATTCTTACCTCTGGAGGCGTAGCTGAACCAAAAGATGTCAAAGGCTTGTTCCAAGCGCTGACTGAAGGTGGCTGAGGTGGGCTAATGGGTCCCACTGACAATTAAGAAGAGAGAGTTAACCCCCTCACACACAGCTAAATGCATTTGACTAAAGTTATCAATTGACCGCGAATGAAATTATAGATGTCTTGATTAAATAAGCTTTGGTTAAGAAATTGTTAACCTATTCAGCAGTTAACAATATGCTACCTATTTAGCTTCTTTCAAGAGGGATAATCATCATGTTTGGAAACATGACCAAGCCCAACAAAACACACTCCTCAAAGGAATGACAGCTGCTTATTCACAGTGAATGAAGAACATGACAACAGCGTAAAATACTGAGTAATATCATACTGCAAAAATCTCTTTTCAGAGCTATTCGTAGGTTACAACATTGCACCTGCAAATGCTGCCCTCTATTCCCTGTACAAAATACATTCACAGGTAGAAATGAGACATCAGAAAGAGTTGGCAATCAGCATTCTCTAACTACAACGCTTCCCCCCACCCCAATCCAAAAGACGTCACTTACATTTTTTGGAGATGTCATTTAGAACTGCTGTAGGAGGCACCTTGTTTTCCCATAACTCAGTTCCCAGACCATTGTGAGCCTGAGCATTTTGCAGAACTTTGCCTGACACTGTGTATTCTGCGCTGGTTGTCCCTCCTGCAGTCTGGTTTTGCGGCTGAACAGAGGTCTGTGGCTGACCTGGAGTCTGCGTTGTACACGGAGGCTGTGCCTGAGCTTGGGCCTGAGCTTGTGCCTGCTGCGCAGCTGCGGCTGCTGCCTGTTGCTGCTGCTTTTTGGCAAATCTGGGTGGGAGCTTGGAATTCTGACCTCGGCCTTTTTCACTTGATCCTTTTTTGGTCCAAACCTGTAACCAGAAGCCAGTTTTATTCTTACAGCTGATAGTCTGTATGGACACCAATTGTATATTCTGTAGCAGCAAAAAGCAAACTGATTAACCTTGTCTTAAAGAAATTTTTTTTTAGGGGTATTTAACCACAGAAACAATGATTTCTCATCCATTTTGCTCTTGGAATCCACTGATATACAAGCAATAGTATAAATCTTTATCACAGTATGAAAAATGGTGTTTTCAGTTTGCCAGTTCCACCTGCCTGACAGTGCCCCATCAGGAAGTGCAGAATCCTATGATAACTAAGTGAAAATTAATTTAATTTACTAATTCTGAACAACTTAATATTAATGCAACTACCTAGTTACATTTATAAGGCGAAAATATAGCTTCTTTGGAAGGAAGATTCTGCACACTTTACATCATGCCCAGTACTGCAAGGTGCTCTTTCCCACTATAAATGCTGGTCTTGTACCTGTACTGTTTGTTCTTCCTTTTTTCTGCGCTCCTCATCTTGTAAGCGTTTTTGTTGCTTCTTAGACACCACTTCTGTGAAACCATCATCATTCAAGTTAGATTGGGAGTCTTCAACTACTGTCACTTCTGGGTGATCATCAATGATCACAACACCTACAGAAAAAGCAAAAGTATAGATGCTGCTGTTTTAACAGCTTCAGATGCAGTGCACCAAGCCAAAATCTGCTTTAGCACGGAAGCTATATCCCCGAAAGACACAGATGGCCGCGCTGACTAAAGGTAAACTTCTGCTTGCCAAGTGCTCTTCTGTTAAGCTTGAAGACAGGGAGTTAATCTATAAGAACTGAAAAATTGGTGGTTCCTGTACCAGACTCTCCAGGAAATAAGAACTAAAACATAATAATGAACAGCCTTCTTCGGTATTAGTTGTAAGCTTATCAGTGATATCCACTGCCTTTTCTTATGAAGGTTAAGCAAATTATTAACATGATGGAAAATGGTATGAATGACAGAGGTAAAATTAGATGATAGAACAAAATTTTTCTTATCATAAAAACACACAGTGAGATCTGCCACCTTTGAGAGGCACACATGTTGTTAATTAGATATAACAAAGGTAGTAATACTCAAGTACATAATCATTCCGGTGTTCAAAAAACAATCACCTCTCTTTTGCAAGTTTTCAAACGTCTAGCTATATATGCAGCAAAGCTAGTAGGATTACAAATTCTTGTTAATGTATTTTCAATACGTACTTGCGTAATTATTAAGATCAAATTGAGACAAGGCATCCACTTTTTCCTTCGGCTTCTTTGGACCAGCCTTAGGTTCTTCTCTCTTTTTGCCACTTGCATCCTTGGTGCTCTTTTGTCCTGCAGCAGTAACACCTCCGTCCTCCTGATGTAAAGAGTTGGTGGTAGTGGTGGGATCAACACCAGGCACAGCTACTGTCTGCTCTTCAAATGGCCTATATTAGAAAAAAATTGAGAAAATTAAATGACCAGTCACAGAGAATGCTCGGGAAGGAGCTAACAAATCTAATGCAGATCTCATTATCAGGCTCTAAGTGTCTACTGTGCAACTTCTTAGTAGGCTCCAGACTTCACTTTCAAGCTCCTCAACGAGAAGAAGCTTTACAGCAAAAGTTGTTTTGGGGACATATCAAATGCCCTGCTGCCAAAAGGAGTCACAGGGGAAAAAACCCCGTAATTTTAAGGTCACCTCTGGCTTGGTCTATGTAGTTAGAGTTACCAAAACTCACCAGGTATGCAGTTCAGTATACTTAACTGCAATAAAGCCTTCCATGGAAACAAAACAAAACCCAAACAAAACAGAAGCTTACAGTCTGCAATGCTCACATCAAGTTTCAGTCAAATTTAGCATATAAAGAAACAAAATTTAGTCTCAATGGCAAGCACTTCTCAACTTGCTTGTCTCTTAGGTGATCGGTCTAAAATGCAATGCAGCAATTTATGTATTAGCTGCAAAACTGCTCACATTAACACTTCAGCTTGCATCCAAATTTTGAGAAACTCAACTCAAATAGCACTGCAATTTTTTTTAATTAGGCATTTTTAACGCTGTGCATACAAGAATACTCTGCTCTTAGCTCCATGTTCCTACTGTCTGTATAAAAACAGAAAAAATAGAAACTACACAGCCACAAGTGCATGTGTTTGTCTCACTCTCTTTTCTATCACTCTACAAATCTAAAATAACTACTTAAGATTTTGAACCACAAGGGGACAACAGAAGACCATGACCATATGTATTTCCTAACAGAAGCTGGTACTCACCCTCTTTTTCCACTTCTGGGTGGAGGACCACTCCGCCTTTCACTCCTAGGCCCTGAGAAGTTCCTCCCTGGTTTAGCTGGCCCATTGTTGCCACGCCGGTTTTGACGGTCTATTCCAGGCCGCTGACTGGAGAAACTTCTCTTGGCTATTTCCCTTTTTGGAGCTCCAGCATTTTCTGCTGCCTTTGCAGCCACCTGTGCTGCTACATCTGCTGTTTTCTTCTCATCCCTCTCCCGCCTCTCATTGAAGTCACTGCTTTCTGAGGCTGTTTCCCACTCTTCATTTGCCTGGTCTGAAGAATTCTGGTTGGACAAGTCTGGTGTCTTATTTCCAGACACATCCAGAGCAGTGTTAGAAGGCTCATTAACTGCATTACTAACTGTGGCACTTACTGATGAGCTGGTTACCACCTCATTTATCTTTGATGCAGCCTCTCTTTCTTTTAGGCGCCTAAAGCGTGGTGGCTTATCTTGCCTTGGAGGCCGAGCAGGCCTTTGTCTTCGTGGCCTCTCTCTATTTGGATCAAACTTTCTCTCAAATTTTGGAGGTCTTTTATCAACTTGTATAGGACCATAATGTTCATTTCTTCTTGGAGGCTCCCCATCTTCTGGTTTAATGATCTCTGTTTGCCTAGGGTTCCACTGATTGTCTCTGTAGGCTGGTCTCCTTATTGTAGATGGACGTGGAGGACGGCCACCAGGATCCCTGCCACCACGTCTATACATTCCCCCTCTGCCTCGTCTGGAAGGCTCTCCTTTAGGAAGGAATCCTGGTTTGGGTTTGTTCTCATCATCTCTTATGTACGTTTTTTCTAGGGTTCTGTTGTCTACTCTGATACTGTTTTCAGGTTTGAAGGACAGGGGCTTTGAAGGCTTCTTGCCATCAGCTCTCTCTTCTCTTTTCGGGTGCTTGCCTTTGATTAGGCTGTCTTTGTCTGAAAGCAGCGTGTCACTTGCACTTTCATGAACTTCGCTGTCAGAATCCGTCTCTGAACCATGCTGTCGACGCCGTTTCGGGATTACTTCAAAGTCAGAACTCTCACTACGAGTTTCGCTCTCTTCTCGTTGCCTAACAGGCCCTGGCGGCACATGGTCTGATCTAGGCTTAGGATCTCTGTAGTGTGGGTACTCTCTATTATGGCCTCTGCTACCCCGACCACGTCCTCCGTAAGAACCCCTGTAGCTACGACCTCTAGAATAATACTCCCCACGACCTCTGCCTCTGTATCCCTGATCTGGGAACCAGTCTCTATCCCTAGCCTCTTTCCAGTATGTCCTAGGTGGTAAGCCAGGCTCTCTTTTCACTGGTCTGGTTTCTAAGCGTGGTTTCTCTACAACCTCCTTGCTAACTACCTTCTCAGTCTGCTTTTCTTCCTTCACTGCAGTAGCTGGCTGCTGAACATGTGGCTGCTGCTGTGCTGCCGGTTGAGCAGGCGGCTGCTGCTGTACTGCAGGGGGAAGCTGTGGAGCAGCAGGCTGGGCAGCCGGTAACTGCTGCTGGACTGCAGGTGTGGGTGGCTGAACCAGAGCTTTAGCTGCAGTCTCAGTTTGACCGCTCTCCTGGCTTGCTGATGTCGGAGCAGCATCCTGGGTTATCTTCTTGGCCAGGGGAGCACTGCTGGAGGCAGATGTCTCTGGCTCAGCCTGCGGCAGTGGCACTTGAGGTGCTTCCTTTTTGTCATTTTTTTCAGACTTGCTAGGTTTTTCACTAGCTGTCTTTTCTCCTTCTTTTTCCTTCCTCAGCTCACGCTCTTCTCTCTGTTCACGCTCTTCCTTCATATCTCTAAGCACAGGTTTTTTAATAGGACCTGATCTTCTTACTGGTCTATCACCACCTTCATCCCTCCTGCCATAACCTGGCCTAGGACCCCATCTCGTTTCAGACTTAAGTTTGAAAGTTTTTTCAGGTTTTGGTCCTTCTGATGTTCTATTATTGATCAAAATTTCTTTTTTTGGCTTAATCTCAAGTCTCTCAATTGTCTCCTTTGTCTCAATAGGCCTGTTACTTATTTTAGGGATATTTATTGCTGTCTCATTCCTCTGGTCTTCTGATTTTAGAGAGTGACTTGAACCATGGGAAATGCTTCTCTTTAGCGTAGAGTGACTTTCCCCCACAGGCACCAATTCTTCTGGAGAGCTATGTGTAACTTTCTCATTCACTCCTTCAAAATTAACTGCCATGTTAGGTGTGTCAGTTTTGAGAGGTTGTACATCTTCCAAAGGCCTGCTTGGGAACTTTTGTACCTCCACCTCTCCTGATTCTCTGAAAAAGTCTGTCTTTGGATGAGAGTCCAACTGGTTGTTTTCTACAGGATAAGCAGTAGCAGGGACAGCAATTCGTTCTTGCTCCAAGTGTGCCTCAGACCTAAGCAGCAAGCGACTAAGAATGTTAGGGTGGGAGAAAAATTTTGCTCATAATTATTTACTTAAATCAAATAATTTTCTATTTCTATGAAGTATTAATATCAACTCTATGAAATAACAGGTATTAATTTTCATAGTGGCTGCTACCTGTAGAGGTGAATTTTATTCTATCCTGATTAAGCGTTCAGTGTCAAATGCACAATTAGCTATAGAAATCTTTTACTGGCTATACATGCAATTTTAAATGGAGCCCCCAAGATAGCACGCTAATACCATGACAGCAGTACAGCAAAATGAATTTCTGGGTACTTTTAAGATGTTGAGGAAGCCTTACTGACCATCATGCAGCAGAGGTCAAAAGGGACTGTCTTGCTTTATACCACGTGTACTTAACACAGCACTTTCAAAACTAATATACATCAGACAGAAGTTCTCTGATATAGGGAGAATGGAGAGCAGATGAAGAACATGACAACCCTGTAGGAGTATTCTACAAAACTGAAAATTCAAAATATTATGGCAATCACCATTCAAATTACGTTAGAGATCCTAAACAAGGGGTAAATTGTCTTTCTACATCCTACTATAGAGTTGGCATGTCTTTTGTTTTATAGAACAGCACCAAGTACACTGCATCCCCCAGTCACAATTCCTTTTAAAGTTTTGTGTGAAGAGCAGCTATAACTCAGTCCGTTTAAACTGTGTTTTGCAAAGTTACACACTTGGATGTGTAAGTATGTACGGCTTGGAGAGGTGACACACAGGAGTACATAACTCAGGCTTACCTCAAATTGTCAGGTTCTTCTAACACTTTGGGAGGAGAACTAGACTGCTGAGGTTCTGCATGAGGGTATGGGTCTGACCCCCACATCATGCGGGGCTCTGACAAAGGAACAGTGTGCTCTCTTGCTGAGCGAGCTATATGTTCAAATGAATCTGAACTAGTTGCTGATCCCTCTATCTGGTCTCTTCTCATCAGTGGTTTGGGAGGCATAATTCCTGTGACAGATTTAAGTTCAACAATTGAAACCAGTTTAGCATTAGCAAAGAAACCGACCTCAAGACAAACAAAGCATATCAGGAGGTACTGAAGAACACTATTCTCTCTCCTTCAATCTCCTTTCCTCTGGATCTTCTGTTGTTGAAAGCAAATTTCTATTCACTGCCAGTTGACCTAAGAATGACTAAATCATATTCACCACCAGGACCCTATGTATCAACAAAAGGAAAAGCTGTCTGCTCTCACTATAATGGGAAGAACCGGGTCTGTAGACCTGTAAACTTGTGGGTGAAGTTTCTGCTGTAAGATCTGAATGGCAGAAGGCAAGATGAGTATACACACAGGTGGTTTTTTGTACTCTATTAAGGACTCTGGGTCCTTTTTTTTTTGGGGGGGTAACATTTTAAAGAAACTCTACAGTTTTCACTGTCTGTGCTTAGCCTGCCATTTCCTCCATTCATTCCTTGCGCTCATTCAAGGACACTCATTCCCTTGCTCATTAGCTGCATGAGTATCTCCATTACATTACATGCCAGATCTGTATTATTTATGCACAAGAGCTTTCCTAACTGCAAGTCAGATGGCCATTCCACAAATTGAAAAGGACTTTTTAGGTCCAAGAATTTAGTAAGACTCTAGAGGTGCTAATATAGAATATAAAAATAACAAAATTTCATGGGTTTTTTGGTAAGCGATGTAGCATCAAGTGCTAACACGTAATGAAACTCAAATAATAAATACACTATTTTTCTCAGTCCAATGTTAACTCATGCCAGCTTTAATATTTGTAGCAAAGTAAGGCTTATGCTGATGTTCTGAATACATCCTTAATTGTCACTAACATACCTGCAATGTGAAAGCTGTGGTTTTTACTTTATAGTCAAAGATACACATTGACACATGACTATAATTTTTCTGGTATTAGTAAAATCTGTTTTGTCTCAAACAATGAAATAATGTAGTTTTCTTTTTAAAAAACCCCACACATTCACTGTTACTATACATAGTGTGGTTAGGGAAAGACTTCTATTTCAAAAGCAAGAAAGTTCAACAGTCAAAAAATGCTGCCAGATTTTACCTGGATGAATAGGAGGCATATCCATTGCAGGTCTTCCTGACATCATTCGTGGGTCCATGTAAGACTGCATCATAAGCCACCGTGGATCAAAGCCCATTGAAGCTAAATGCTGAGGATGTGGCTGCATTGGCTGGTAAAGAGGTCTATGCTGGGGAGGTGGGACAGGGCCACTAGAAGGCTGTGAGGGAGCAGATTGTGGAAGGACACCTTGCTGTTGTTGCTGCCACTGCTGCTGTTTCATTTGCTCCTGCATAACAGAAAACAGTATTACAAGACTTTTTGTTAAGATGAAGACTTGAGCAGAATTCAAATAACCCTTGTAAATAACAAGTACAGTTATCTCCAGAGCACTAAGCATTCTGAAAGTTAGTCGCAAACATTTATCAGGATGAACTAGGAGAAAAAGGGAGAAAACCAGACTGGACAATTTAGAACAGCTACAGTTTTGCTGGTGTTCAGCTGAGATACAGAACAACAGAACAACCTACACTTCATGCATGGCATTAATGAGAAGCACTCTTCAGACCATAGGACCCAATTCCAAATTATATTTGCAAGAGTCACACCCTTTAAGGAAAAGCTGCAGAAACAATGCTCATTGGACACCAGGTTCCACAGGCAAGCACAGGGCAATGCTATACTTCTAGCAACTGATGCAAAACCAGCCAGTTTTAAAAGCCTGTCTTGCCTTCTGCTCACTTGCATATTTTGCAAGTGACAAGTGCTTCATGCCGAGCAATTCCTGCCAACACCATAGATGTTATAGAAGCTGGAAGCCAACAACTTAAACTTTTTGAAACTCCTATGGTCACATTCTTATTCAGAATGAGGCAGAAGACATCATTCTTTTAATGAGCTTCCTTCTTTTAATGAACTGGATAGTCACCTGCTGCCTCTGAAATCTTGGTGGCAATGATTTCTGGAACTGTTTGGAATAGCCCGAGGAAACAGCAGGACGAGGCTGAGATCCTGAATCTGGCTCACTCTCATGAGTCACCTGTGAAATCTCTTTCTCATTCCGACCACTATCTTGTCGGGTAAAGACTGCTTGATCTCCTGGCGGGGTGGGGGGGAAACAAACAAAAAAAACCCACATGTAAGAGACAAGAGTGAATCTTTATGACAATTTCAGCAGAGTGTCAGATAAAGGATGTTGTTGCTCTAGAATTAAAACAGTCTGCCTTCTCTAACCTCACAGTTCTAGTTTCCAAAGCCAATAAAGGCAAAGAAAGTTATGAACAGCCCCTCAAAACCAGAACAATTGTTAACACATCTCTCAAATGCACACTCAAAAACCACTGGCATTTAGGTTGTAATTATTATGTGATTTAAGAAGTGCTGTATCAATGCTACCATATTACATTTCAATCAACTTTTTTATGAACAAAGGTTTGGTTTTACAGTCCCTTTTATCCATTTAAAGAATAACACAACCTTACTAAGCATAGTTTAACAGTTCTCTTGTGGCATTCAAGTTTCATTACAAGAAAATGTACCATGTTTAAATACATGCTTTTTGTGTCTATTTCTCTAGGCTTGCTGAATAAACAGAACAGCTGAAATAATTTACATTGCTTTTTAGCAACATGAGTTGCTGACCCTCCTTTAGCAAGAAAAAAGCGCCTGTTTTTCTTTCTGTATTCTTCAAAGTCCAGCCTAAATCACAGAACCCAATTTTTCCTTTAACTTTTTGATGAGTTGGGCAGACAGATCTAGCTCAAAGGACAGTTAGCAGCTGTAATGTGCCAGAAAAATAAATGGTTTAGATGCACTAGGTTAATTAGGTATGCAAATTAGACTCCTACATTACAGCTATGCTCTGTGGCTCAGCTTTAAGACAGACAACTCCTACTTGTGTGCAAGCATACCTTTTTCTTCCTTGTTATTCCTGGTTTCACTTTCTTGTTTTTCTACTACAGGTGTTGCCACAGGTTCTACAGGCTCAGGAACCTCATGTGCTGGCTTCTCCTCTTCTTTCTCTTTCTCATTCTCCTTCTCTTCTTTCTCTCTCTCCTTTTCCTTCTCCTTCTCCCTCTCTTGCTCTTTTGCCTTCTCCAGTTTTTCTTTTTCTTCTTTTTCCTTCTCCTTCTCCCTTTCCCTCTCTTTTTCCTTTTCCTTCTCCCTCTCCCGTTCTCTTTCCCTCTCCCGCTCCCTCTCCCTCTCCTTTTCCCTCTCCCGCTCCCTTTCTCTTTCCCGCTCCCTCTCCCTCTCCCTTTCCCGCTCTCTCTCTTTCAGAGGGTCTTCCCGGGTGGGTTTTGTCATGCAGCCAAATTTCTCATTTAACCGTTTTAGCTTTTCAGCACAAGCTGCTTTTCGCTGTTCTTCCATTCTTCTTTCTTCCTCTTCTCGCCGCTTACGGGCTCGCTCAACTGCAGCGGATATCTCCGACTGCTGTCTTCTCCTCTGTTTCCAAATTTCATCTTCATCTGGTACTGGTTTAGGGGGAAAGGGTCCTTGCCTTCCAGGTCCTATCTGGCGATCGGGGGGCGGAGGGTGCTGCAATATTAAAATCAGTTAAGTCAAGTTGAACATGTATTATATAAACAGCCAACTGAAATATTAACTATTTGCTGACATAGGTATTTGCGTGGCACCTTTAAAAAGCAAGATTTGGAAGAAAAAGCAAGCCCTCACCCTCCTGCTCCAGTTCAGACTCATGCAGCCTGAGCTCAGAAAGGAGAGGTAAAGATTCAGTCGGGCTCATGTCACTCCTCCTCCCCATCACCAAAGCAAAGTGACCGCAAAGACGACTAACATCTTTTAGATTTGGTTAGAGGCTGCCCTGTATCACAGAGACTCAGAGCAGATCTCAAGACAAAAGTCCCCAAGGTGTCAAAGAAATTCAAGGTAGCTCAGGATAAGAGAGGTTTTAATAAGGACTGTTGGAAATTGGTAAGAAGCTACTACATACACATGTCATTTAGGACTTCATCTCCCCATCTGCCTTGGAAGCCAGCCCTCCAGCACTGTTCCTGTGCCCCTGTCCTCTCTAGTTCCCAATGGGGCTGGATAACTGAAAGCTCTTGAAGTTCTCATGCATTTCATATGTCAGTTACAAGATGGGGCTACTTTACACAATTAGCAGCACAGCTGTGTTGGAGTCCCATTCTTACTGGCCCAGGCACTATGACCATTTTACTTGTTAAAGAGAAGGCTTATCCCTATGTAAAGCGTATTTTTACTTTTATTAGTCTAAATCCCTCCACCACAGCATTAAAGAATTTAACTCAAGGAAGTAAGGACAATTCTAATCTTTCTTACCGGTGGCAGAATAGATTTTGGATGAAGAGCAGGACCACCTCTTTCATGTACAGAAGGCTGTGCTAGACCCCGATCCTATTGGATCAAACACAGTACCACAGTTAAGCAAGCTCATAACAACAGTGAAGCTGACAAATTTTAGATTTACTGTTTCCTACTGCATTAACATACTACACCTAGTGAATTTACTGCATACAATACAAATTTGCATGCAAAACAAGCACAAGAACATTTCCACTTTATGTACTGAAAGCTAAGCAATTACTTTAAAAATTCACACATCCAAATTTCAGAGTTTATGTTACTGCACTGTTTTTCCTCAGATTCAGGGTAGCACCAAACCCTGAAAGACAATGTGATCCTTATATATAGAGAAAGAGCAAGTAAAGCCAATTCAAGATCCCCCATCTTCATTATTACTGGTGTCAACATATTTCTGGGAAATTTTCAGACAAAGCCAACAGTGGCTTTTCTGGGAAAAAAAACCAAACACAAAACAACAAACCAAAAACAGGGCCAAAGCAGACATAAGCTGAGGTGGTTGCAAATCTTCCTCTACTAGAGGGTAAATGAAAAACCAAAATGGCTGAGCTGACGAATTCTACATGGTCTGTATAAAAATCTATCTGCCTGAGATGTCAGAAGTGAGCTGACACATTACTGCTAAATTGCACTGCAGAAAGTGGGTCATGATACCAAAAAAACCCCACACCGCCAGGAAAAATGCATGGGCCAACTGGGCACCATTTACTCTGTGCCACTATAAAACATGGACACCAGACAGCTTCTTTCACTGTTACAGGGATGAATAGATAAGAGCATCGAGTTAAAGCTTGTCAGTTGAGTCACAGTAACTGACACAAGAGTTCTCACTCCCTCACAACTGTGGATTAGAACACACTAGATAAAAGGCATGCTATTTTTATTTTGCGACCAGAAGCAGCTAAGTTGACTAAGCAGCACGCGATCAGTTACCACAGGTCAGACAGGCAGTAGCTAATGCTTTCACTCATGGTCATAACCTTGATTGACCTGACAGTTTGGAAAGACACCTGAGTTGGACCTCTCCTGACAAGGCTGTTGCCAGAAGAGCTGAAGAGAAGAATACACAAACCTGATCAAGCTGAGAGCTTTTGCCGTAAGACCCTTTGGTTGCTGCTGTGGAAACCTGAGTGCCAGACTTAGCATTTGCCTGTTCTTCTGTTTCCTTCTGGCCATCAGGACTCTGGGAATCTTTTGATGGTGTTTGTTCATCACTATGCACAAAGAAATAAGAAAAATGGAAGGTGTACTCCATACAGGTATTTGGTGATTTGTCTTCTACCCTCAATGTTTCTTAGCAAGAGCAAAAGTTCCTCACAGCAAGGATAATTTCTAATACATGCCCAGATGACTGGAGTCTGCAGGCAGTTACACAATTTAATACAGTATTAAATTAGTGGAATAAGTGTTATTGGAATGAGTACTTGCACTCATTTCATTCAACCTTCCCAAAAGCTAAGCTAGTTAAGTGGTATTCACACCCAAGTGGCAACAGCAACTCACCCACTTTCCTTCTCTTTTTGACTGCTTCCTTGCTCATCATCATCACTGAAGTTCAACTGCTCAGTGTAATCCACTTCACTCTGAGCACCTGATGCATAACCAAATATTCAATTAATCTTTCTGAAAGATTCAATGTACAAATAGCAGAATCATTAACCTGATATTCTTACCTGCCCAGCCTTCATCAGCCTCAGCATCTAGATTATCAAATTTATCAAGTTCTTTAAGTTCACTAGCACTAAGAATGGATGGGCGCTCAATAGGTTCTGAACACCATGAAGGTGGTCCTCTTCCCCCCCTTGGCCCTCTAAAAAAAAAAAAAAAAAAAGAGAGAAACAAAGGTCACTGTCACTATTTATCCACAAAATGACTAGATAAAAGGTCAAACTTGTATAATTATTTCAAGTATACAGTGCTGTGCTCTCAAATACAATATAAATGTGAACTACCATCACAAGTGCAACTACTGTAGTTCAAATAATTACTGCTACACCACCAGATGGTTCTTTATGGAAAGGAAAGATTAGATGCTATAGCCTTGCTTGAACACTTCACAAACAAGCCAATCATCAGCTGACCATAGACAACCACATGCCTTGTAGCTTTCAAACAAGACACTGCACAGATCTGGCATCCTTCTTCACACCAATTTATTCACCTCTGAGATATTTCTTTATACTTTTCATGCTTTCTCACTGTCAAAATTTCTGTACCTTCTCCCTACTCCTATACTCAAGTTCTTCTAGTCATCCCTCTCAGCCTTTCTGTCCTCCTCCTGATCCCAACCACAGATCACCTGTCAAAGCTTGTACCCTACTGCCTATAGTAACCCTAGTTCCTCATGCATGTGCACAGCCATCCTCAACCATGGAGAAAGGCACAGAAAGGAGGAAAACTAATTTTATAATGCATTAAACTTCTACTTTAATTGTAGAGCAGCAGAGGTGAAAACCAGGAATTAACTACTTCCATTGTAACAATGGAAGAGTCCTTCTTCAAGCAAAATACTAGCTCAAGTTTCAAGGTGTCCCCAAGTGAGTCCTGCTCCTCCTAGCCAAAAGCCCCATAATGTCCAGAATTCCCTCAAGTTTTACAGTTGAGTTGTCAAACAAATATCATTCCATGGCACTGCTCCACACAAGCCAAACTTGTGAGACTAACCAGTGGCAGTTCTTATGCAGTGTATAAACATAATCCAAATAGTCAGTACAACTTTTCTGGTTTGGTTTTTTTTTTTTTTCTTTCATTGAGTCACAAACAGAGTTCATCCATACAACTATAACACTTGTAAGGTTTCTTACCTGCTAGGCTCAGAATTGGGAAACCTTGTTGGACCTTGCATGGAAGGAGGATATGCCATTCTAGGATACTGATTAAACATCTAAGAAAGGATTAAAAACAGGAGCCATCCATTAAAAAAAATCATTGCATTAAGCATACTGAGAACATCAAAAGAATCACAATGGAATTAAAGCAAGACTCTTCACTGAAGATAGTCTGCTTAATATCACAAGTGTGTGACATCAAGTCACCAAGGTACAAGTGCTAATCAACTCCTGACAAGCTCACCCTCTGTAGCAGGAGCAGCAACAGGTAGCCACATCCTTTGAGGAGTTGGTTGCAATCCCACCTTTCTAGCAGAACTAAACGTTCCATGGACGAAGGAGAAAGGGGCATAAGAAAAATCACACTAGCCAATAATCAATCCCTACTGCTTAAAAAGTTTTCATGTAACCATCACTTACATAAGGTGGCATCATTGCTCTGTACTGAGATGAGATAGGTGGTTGCTGCTGACCATTCAGCTTGGGCTGAGGGACCTGTGGTAACCGCACATCCCTCTTCTCTGCTGCCTTCTGGCCATCGTTTTGTTCTGCTGGTGTAGCATTACCATCTTCTTGTCCAAGGGCCTTAGCTTCTTGATCAGTTGGAGAACTGGGTGAGTTGCTCTTATTACCACCTTCTCTCCAACTAGTAGCATCTGCATGAACAGAATCAGCACGAGAGAAAACAAGAACAGACTTTATATTACAGATAGGCATGATGAATAACATTCTTCCTACCCAGTTTTCAGTGACACAGCAATCTCTGCAGCCATTCATATTTGGTACTGAAACAAGTAATGGCCACTTGAGAAAGCAGAGGCTGTTTTCTAATCCTTTTGAGCCCTACATCTGGCCATGTTCCTGAAGACCAAGAGTTAAATTTATAGAATGCTCTATTTGTCCTGCTCTACCTTCCAAAACACAATGCAATTTAGGAAGGATACTGATAATAGCACAGGAGAGAAAACAGATTCAGCTGTGGTTAAGTGAGCCACTGTTGACTCAGTGTGAAGATGCTGTCAAGGGAAAGGTCAAGCTTCTTAAAGCAGCAAAGGCCTTCCACAAAACTCTCAAGCAGCTCAAAATGACATATACCTGTGCATTATCTAAGTAAAGGCAGGTATACAGAGTCTGACTTGTATGTCTATCTGATAAGGATGGAATAGAAGTGATGAGGGCTGTACTTCTGGGTGTGAGTGTCTAGCAAAAAGTCCAGGAAAAGTAACGGATTTTAATGACTTCTCTCTTGTGCCAGGCAGTCCATTCATTTAGGAGTTTCTGCCTACAGAGCATGGGTTAGGATAAAAAAAAGCACAAACTTAGCAGCAGTGCTCAGATCCATGGTGACCAACAAAAATTCACAGACACACACTGTAAATAATGTTCCTTTACAGGCACAAACTCTTTAAGCAGCATTAAACTATGATCTTAAGTATCCATTACAGTTCTGCCACTTATCTTTGCTGGCGGAGCACAGCTGCTAAAGGGGCAGTACTTGCTAAGCTCGTTTAGCTTTCTTCTGTCAGACCTGAAAGCAGGGGTTAATATAGCATGTACAGTGCTGACCAAAACTGTAATTGTCTGCAGGAGGCTGGAACAGACATGCGTAGCTATGTTCCTAATTCGATGCTGGACATCTCTCGAACTTCCTGACAACTTGTTCTTTACATTAAAATCAAACGAGGACCTAAACAAGTATATGGCCTCAGTCTGCAGAACCTGACTGAAACACATCAAAGAAAACTGATGCCGGTAACACAGAAGGGAGATAAAGATTCCTCAACAGCTCAAGCCCTCTAAAAGCAGTGCACATTTTGTCTATCTCTGGCACAAGACAGTGCCACCTCCAGTGCAGGAAAGGATCCCTAGTCCATCAAACCTCATCAAAAACAAATATTTGAGGAAGAAAGGAATCTTGTTTCTCACTGGCAACAGGCACAATTCCAAATGCCTCCCCATTAAAAGGATCTTGGGAAGCAATACACATTTCTTCACTGACACATGTAAAACCAGCACTATTATGGTTGTTTTCACTAGATCTAATCCCCCATAGCTGAAACAGATCCAGCTAGTAAGAGCACCTCAGCCATGAGCTAAAGATGCCTCAATCTTTCAAATCACAGTCCACTTTTCTGGTATCCTGTAGATTACACTTCCTATTCAGGATCTTTCAGGCTACTCTTACGAGTACTAACCATTTGGGGACAACCCTAATGATGATTTATATCATTAGTTAATATTAGGAGATTTCTTTAAATACGTATTTTAGTTGTTGTGACACCTAGCAGCTGGAAGTAAGAGAATTTCCAGTATTGTGCAACTGACAAATGTTCCTCAGAGCCCAAGTGGCGTACTGACTAGGTTGGGAAAATGGAAAGTGAACTGCAGGACAGCAAATACTCCATTTTCCACACCCCAGGAACAAAGTAAAGCAGAAGAAAGCCCCAAAAATCTGCTGCTTCAGTGTAGGAGTGTGTTGATTAAAACAATCAATTCATCAATTTATTTCGTATGGGGTACAAGTAATCTTGTAATAAACAAGTTCCACACTGTCCTGGTTTTGGCTGGGATAGAGGTAAACTTCAGCAGTGCTTACACTAAGTCAGGGACTTTTCAGCTTCTCATACTGGCCTGCCAGCAAGGAGGCTGGGAGACACAGGAAGGTGGGAGGAGGCACAGCCAGGACAGCTGACTCAAACTGGCCCAAGGGATATTCCATACCATATGATGTCATGCTGAACAATAAAACTGAGGGGAGTTGGCCAAGGGGCAACAACCACTGCTCAACAACCACTGACCAATGGCTGGGCATTGGTCAGCAGGTGGTGAGTAACAGCATTGTGCATCACTTGTTTTATATATTCTTTTATAATCATCATTATTATTATTTTCCCTTCTTTTTCTGTCCTATTAAACTGTCTTTATCCCAACCCACAAGTTTTGCCTTTCTTCTGATTCTCTCCCCCGTCCCACCGCAGGGGAGCGAGCAAGCAGTTGTGTGGAGTTTAGCTGCCTGCCAGGTTAAACCACAACACACACAAAGCCATGCAATTTCACAAAAATTTACAGTATAGACTTACTTTGTGGTCGCAAGTTGGGTCCTGATCCATGGAGCTCTTCAGATGCATCTTTCTCTTTGCCTGACTTCTCCTGATCCCCAGCTGCAGGCAGACTGGGAAACTCTTGCTGGAAGTAACTATTTACTTGAATAGCTGGACCTACACAGTGAGATATTCAAAGTCACAACTTTCACAAGTCAAAAGAGTTCAGACAGTGATAAAAGCCTGATCATCCTTAACAAGTGAACACTAAAGCCACATCAATTTACTGGTTACATAATTCACATAAGTGAAAAGCAATCATTGTAAAGCATTCACATTTGCTACCAAAGTTGTTGCATTTGCTAGGCCAACTGCCACACCTGTTGCGGATGAGAAAAAAATCCAGAAGCACCAGAGCGCAATAATGGACAATGGAACAAGACAGAGAGTACCTGAAGTTCCTCAGCTCTGTTAACACTTCCACCCACGCCCTTCCAGACAAAGATTTCCTTCATTTTATTCTACAACTATAGTCAACCCAAGAGTGCGCAGCTATGTTATTGCAAAAGCCCTTAAGATTAATTACTGTTCTAATAACAATTCTTCAGGACTTTCAAAGGCCACAGCTTTTACATTATGAGAAAATACCAAAACTGTAGCATTCTTTGATTTCTAAAACCCTTGACATAGTAACTCTGGATTGGAATTTAAGACTTCCGTTGCACATAGTAGGGAAGTCAAATATATAGACTGTCTTCCTCTTTAGCAGGTTTTGTTAGCATCTACTTCAAATCAATTTCTCCTCCCCGCCCCCCCCCCCCCCCATAGTGGATATTGACCTATTAGACCAATAGCATTCTAGTAGCAAATCACTGATAATCTTACTGAGAGAAGATTTCTATTCCAACAGCCCGAATAATGCCCTGTTCACATACCATCTTCACTACTGGCTACTCTAAGAGACATCGTATTAGGCTACACAGACTATAGGGCAAACTCGCAAAGGCTTTTTTTTTTCCGTTAACAGCTAGAAAAGCTTCTGTTGTCTCCAATCCATGAAAGAATCCTTTATAACAATAAGATGCAGGAATCCTGATTTTTTTTTTTTTGTTAAGGTTAAGAGTCAAGCATAGGATAAACTCCTTACTCTTTATACTTTCTTTATAAAGTCATGAGAGCAAATACCAGTATTTATCCCTGTGCCTACAAATTGCCTTGAAATCTTTCAATCTTCATTCCAACTTCACCTACTACAGATCACGTTAACTTTTTTTTTGTTAATGGACACAGGACTCTTGACATTCCCAAGCAGCTACATCCAACGACTTGCTTAAGGGGATGAAAACTTGTCATGCTAACAAGATGGGCTGCCAGACAAGGGAGCTTCTTTGGAGGTCCTGTGGCATGCAACATTCATGAGTTTTATGAATCCTGAAAAATGATTTTTGCTCAAGTCTACACAATGAAGGCAACAATGTTTTAATTGCAAAGTAATAGCATCCTCAGTGATCAGCTTGACAGCACTTAAGCTATCAACCTGAAATAGCCACATTGTCAGCCAACAGTTCAGGAAGAAGTTAAAGAACTCAAAGATACTATGGTAGCAATTAACCCCAACTATTAGCCAGTGCATGAGCTGAAAAATACATGCTGCCATTACATTTTTGAAGTCTTTCCTTTTTACATGGCCACCAACAGCATCAGAGAACAATTTAGTCTTGCCCCACTCAACTGAAGTCTTACAAGAGCATGAGGCAGCCAGCTGAATGACTGCTGGAACACATACCAGGCATCTGGTAAAACTACAAGTTCCACCAGCCAACTGCAGATCAGGAAACCATGAGCACAACAGGTGTATCCCAAGTTTCAAAAGAGGACGACAGCAAGCAGCTGATGCCAATTCACATTCTGTATTTCTTCTTGAAACAGCAAACCCACTACTGCATTAATTGGATGAAATGAAGGTGCCATCTGGGCTTGGCATACAAGCTGCCATGGTAACTACAAAATAATTAGCTAAATGCATTTTGAAGCCACTGAGCCGAATCACTATTTCCTGTGTCACAGAGATGATCTTATCAGCTTACGTAGAAAAGCTGGTATGCAAATCACTTTGCATCAGTGTGAATCCTTTTTTTTATTCTACAAAACCCCAGCAAAAGCTTTACGGAGGAGAGTTCCTACATTTGACACAAAGGAAACACTGAACATTGAGGGGAGCAAGAAGGGGAGAATCGAGAATAGACACTTCTAACACTTACTGCAAAAAAAGCAAAATCATTATATATGATATTAAAAAACTCCATATAATGGCTTAGAAGTTACCTCCATACAATTCAGATTTTACTGTTCTAAGATCTTTATCCAGAAGCGATAAACTCTATTTTATAGCGACAGAATGCTTGCAAGTCTCAAATTTAAGGAATAAAACACTTCATAGGTTATTCTTCACAATGGAGACAGGAATTCTAAGTAACCTCTCACTCTACAAGCATCTTAAAAAATCTGATGAAGATTTAGCTCTGATCTTACATCTGTAACAAAAACATTCAAGCTAAGATTCACACTGATGGAAATAGTTTCCATGCTTTCATGCAATTATGTTTAAAAAAACCCAAAACACACCTTTAATGCTTTTCCCAGAAAAAACCCTACTTAAACACTATCACTTTAAAACTAAAATAACCAAGGAATCTATAAAATAAAGGGTAAAGTATTGCTGTAGCAGACATTTAAAAGAGAAGCAAGACTACAAGCATTTTACACAAAATGATGCAAAATTCTGATCAGAATCACCACTAACTGTTTATGGTTCTCCTTCCCATGCCAAAATTGTATGCATTGTAACTACTGACTGAGATTTTCCCTCCTCACCACAGCCATGTTCAAGATCTTATGCTGTCACCACCACTTCTCTGTCAAACCAAGAGAGGTGACTATGCCAGCCCTTTAAAAAGGCAGTCAGACCTGCTGCTAAATAAGGCTGGAGCTCACTTAAGTGACAGGGGACTGTCTAACCTTCTGGCCAAGAATGCTGCTTCCACAGCATTCGTAGTCCCAACTGGCCTGGTCAAGACTCAACCAGTTGCTGAGTCTGGGTGTCTCCCACAGCAGCGTTCATAGCCTACCAGGCCAGTCAAGAACCCCTCCACCTTGAACATCACTTACCATCTTGTCCACCTGGTTTGGTGTTGGCCCATGATTTGGCAACAGGAGCTGCTTCTGGAGGAGCAGGAACAGCAGGTTTTGGCTGTGTCTGCGGCACATCTGCCTGTCTAGAATTAGAGGAAAAGCACTTGTGAATACAAGAGGGTGAGCACAGAGTAAGATCATCTGGACTACTACTGCAAACAAGTGAATGAAATGAGGTAGCTATGCAGCTGAAGAACCAGTAACCACTTTTCTGTAGAAAAAGCATTTTCTTATATGAAAGGAGTTGTTATAGTAACAGTGAAAAATTGGAATAAATTAGCAAATTCTTTCAAGAGCACATTTCCCAAAGTGGAGAGGAATAAATGAAAATGGCTGGGCAGAAAATGCAGTCAGTCGTGAATAGAATTATAACTTCTAAAGTAGTGTATTGTACAATCAAGAACCAATCAATCTACAACCACGGAAGGGAATAATTTGGAGTAATGTTCTCTTGCCTCAGGAGTTGAGAGGAAAGCACTTAAAGACCACTTCTTTCAAGAATAGCTATTTCTGAAATCTGCATATTCAGAAAACTTAAGACTCCAAAGCATTAGTGTCTGTAAGTCAAGACCTCCAGCTCAGTAGTACTCATTTTTGATGAAACAGGAATTATGGGGCAAATCAAGTTGTCTAGAATCATTTTATTATACCAGTAAAGAGATAACTAGTACAATATCTTGTCAGTTAACTTACAATAAACAACTGTAACTGCTTTAAATAGATCCCAAAGTAATCCGAAATTTCTGAGGACTGCCACTGAGAAGTCAGTTCCATTTGGATTTTGCGATGGTCAGCCCAAAGCACTTACATGATGGTCTCAGAGATGATGTAGAAGTAAAAATGATAAAAAAAATCAAAATCACTGCTGGGGGGAAACACACTGTATTCTCACCAGGACAACTGAATGCAATTTTGATTTGTTTCCACAGATGACCAGAATTAAAAAACAAACTCATCTCTTCAGTTTCTACTTAAGTTACACTTTCTTACAGCTTCACATTTTCTAAACAGACTTTGGGAAAGATAGAACTTAGGTGTCTGTACTTTGTCACACAAGTGAAACACGGAACAAGACCGTTAAGAGTTTATACCTTGCAGTTCTATGGTTTCAAAGCTGAAGCCATTTAGAATTCAAGTTATGCAAACACTGTCCTATAGGTGTACTATTTGATAAGGGAAAGAACTCAGCTTGGTGCTAGTTGAATTAATCGAATCAATACACAACAGGCTGCACTATCCAGAAAAAGGGACTGAGGCAATACCCATAAAAAGAGACACAACTTGGAAAAGCAGCAGAAAAGAAATTTCATAATCACAGGCAACAACTCACTCACGTGAACTCCAATGCAGTGATACAAGAGAAAAAGAATTCACTAAAGCAAGCTGGTATCAAGATGCTACCTTTATCCACAACACTTGAGAGATGAACATCAACACACTTTGCAGCATTTATAAGCATATTGAAGTATTGGAGAAATAGAGCAGTGTTTGTCTACAAAAACGTTCTGAACACTTGAGAAAATGCATTAGATGGTCTGAATTCTGGAGAATTTACTCGTGGCCCGGGCATACATACCTGTTCTGTGAACAAGTTCCTCCCCCCACTAGTTTTACTTGTATGTGGTCTTTGAGGCCTTTATCAGAATAACGCATATGAAAATACAAAGGCAAACACCTTCCAGTTGCAGATAAGGGACAGCTATTTATTTAAACGCAACATCAACTACTAGAATATACTTCTAACACATGCAGCAGGCTATGGAAAGGTAGACAAAGATGCAGACAAAGTGTGTTTTAGTCAAACAAGCTACTGGCTCAACACAGATTTAACTAGACAAAGTGTAAGTGACCTTGAAGTACAGGAGGATGTAGGTAAAGCACCATACAAAACACTGGGCAGAAAACTGTAAATTTGTATAGTTTCGTAAGTTTAAAATAAGAAGCTAAGCACAACACTACACTCCTGAAGTTGTAACAGCTTTGCAGAGAGATATCCAAAATTGACATTTAAATGTAGGAAAGTATACAAGGAGAAGGAGGGACAGCAAGAAGGGGGAGAAAACCTTCAATCACCTTTTGCTTTCAGAAGTGCTAGCGACATACAATCAGTGCCTCTATCTTCAAGTGTTTTTCAGAACAATTTATGTAAAAAAATAAACACTTATAACTCATTTCTACTTTTGTAGTGAGAGTCATATCCTATTTTAAGCTTACATGGGACCAAAATTGCTTTAAAATACTTTCTAATCAGATATTGAAAAGTTTTAGTCTCCATTTTCTTTAGCTGACCTTCTGTACAAGTGTGAAACAAACTTAGCAGACAAAACTGTGTCAAGCATGGGAAATTATATTATACAAAGTATGCAGCAGTGCATCAACATCACTTCTATTTTGTTTGTATCACACATTGAGGGAGAGTGAAACAATAGCATAAAGTTTAAAGATAGAAAATGTTCCTAAGTCTGTAGAATTTATGGCATACTAACCAAATGAAGTGCAAATATTAAGAATCATTAGGAAAATAAAGCAGAGATTCAAACAAGTGTATACAAACCAAGAGTTTTTGAGCTTTCTCTGCCATGCATCAGCACAATCACACTAAATTAAACAAATTTTTGCATACTCTCACAAACTTGCAAGTTGTTATTTAATTTAGCTGCGGTATACCTAAGCATTCCTTCTAGAGTTTCAAAACAATTTTAAGGTGATCACACTGACCTTAAAAAACATGCTATCGTATTTCCTTTAAGCAGCCATCAAAACTTAGAGAAAGGTAGCCACGTCAAGTAACTAAAGGAAACACTCCCTCATATGGAATTTATAAGCATACTGCTTTCAACTTAAGCATGGAGCGCTGTTGGGGTGTGGTGGGTGTTTTCTTTTTTTTTCTGTTTGGTGGTGCTTTTGTTTTTAAAATCTATCCCCCTAATAGCCAGATTCTTCCTCACAAAAATTAACAGGGGTGCTATTTGCTCCCCAGTAGCTATCTTGAGGATAGTCAAGTCTAGCCAATTTCGTCCCATGCTCTGCCCACCCCTAGTTTTGGGAAAACTTGGGAGAGAAATGGCAGAGCAAAACAATCCTGATCTCATTGGTCACTTACTTTTCTTCTTCATGCTGTTCTTGTTTCGAAGCCCATCCTGTGCCGTCTTTAGGCACGATGTTCACATTAGGGTCGTTGCCTTTGTTCTCTGCTTTGAGACTGGGGAGGTTAGCTGGGGGAGGCATCCTCCTTGAAATAGCAACTTTTCCAAGACTCTGTAATCCATGGCGTGCAGCAACTGCATGGCAAAACAGAAAGTGCAAGTTAACAACGCTGTTTAGCAAGTAGTGCTCATTCACAGTTACATAAATCAATAAAAATGTTTTGCAAGAAACTCAGAAAAATTTAAGAGTATTAAGAATTAGAAATTCCAATTTCTTCAAAATTTAATTTAAAAAAAGAAAGAATTAGAAATACGTGGTTTGGGAGAAGTTGAGTACTTTTTCAATAGTGAGTCACTATGGTTAGCCTATTCCAGAGATTAAAAAGGATATATGGCCTCACCTTTATATACGATGCTCAGTGACAGAAAGCTAGAAGAGCCATTTGAAATATGATGTTCGTGTCTTAATATAATTTAACATGTTGTTAAGCATCATTCTCTTGCTCCTTTTGGAACTTAATGTACCTTGATTAGACCAGAAATACTCACATGGGTCCAGCCCATTTCTTTTTTGCTGCCGGTTTCAGTTGGGTCTTGCAAAAACACCCCTACAAATTGCATTTACTCCAGACCACAAGTATGAAAAAGCAATATGAAGCTAAGGCATTACACAGTACATTCAACCTACCAACTAATCAACTCAAGTAAACAAGTACAAGATACTACCCTAGGCATGTTGTATCATTACAGACATCTGAGTTTCAACCTTTAAAAAATTAACAAAGTTTGAACACACTTCTCCTCTTTCACTTCCCCAATTTAAGCAAGTACATCAAATGAAATTCAAAGCCTTCAGTGTCATTCTCCCCCTAGTTCTCAATCCAATCGTTCACGGAAAAGCAGACCCACAGTGCCCTTATTTGAAACACCAGTATAAGTTTCACCCAGTGTTTGTCTATAAAACAGACAAAGCACCTGATCTGAAAGTAAGCATTGCCTTCTTGTTAATCAAACACCTCCAGTACTGCAAACATTTTCAGAAATACAGTAAAAAGCACAGCAAGGGAATGGCATGTCATATGCTGATAACAAATGGAGACTGCAGCTATAAAACAGTTTTTATTTACCTATATCCTACTTCCTACTAGACCACAAATGCTGTCTCCTTGAACTGATACTCTTGTTTACAGCTAACCAGAAACTGTAATCAACCTTGCTTTCCAGAATTCTTCCACTTAACTGTGGTACCAAGCAGGTAAAAAAATCTTGCTGTGGTTAAGTGCTCATATACTTTGCAGTCCTAATTAGTACTACAGTAACAATGAAACAGAACACAAAATGAAAGCCAGTTTACTCACCCGTGGTTTTCTGAGTTTCCAGTGACTTTCCCTTGTAAGTATTAAACAGACTGAGCGTTGCATACTTTGTTTTTCCATCCTTTGCTTTTGTGCTCTGGCCTGACTTTTCCGACATTTCGATGGAAACTCATCGAGTCTGGTACCTCCTGCTCACCCCTCAAAATTTGCCTGAAAACACCAGAAAAGGAAAGCAATTTGGATATATGCCGATTCTTAAGACAGAGTTCATAGGACAAAAGTGGACAGCATATTTAACATCATTAGCACTGTTTCATTTAAGCAACCTGGAGATGCCATAGAATATATTAGTTCCAGAAACACCTAGCCTTATGTAACACTTGTAATTTTAAAGTATTTCCATCTCTACAATTTGAATGTCACAAAATCAGGAGGATCAGCATTTATTAATATCAAATCCTGTAAGAGTGGTAAATATCATCCATAATTTCACTAAAAAAAACCCTCAAAAAACAAGCATGCAAAGTTTCCACCAGCAGCTAGCTCCCCACTGAGGAAGCTCAATGACTTCACCCACTTCAAAGCTGAGTGCTGAGGTACTATTAACTGTGGTTTATTAAATTTCTGGCATTTGTTGTTTGTTTGGGTTTTTTTGGTTGTCATCCCCCCCCGCCCCCCCGAAATCATTATGAACTCAGCAGCTAGAGAAATTAAATACATCAAGTCAGAAGTTCTCTCTATCAAAACTAGGAACACCGTATGTTCAGACAGGGAGGGTGAGAATCCCTTAAACTGAGAGTTACACTATTATTCTTGTAACAGTAAATTACAGGGCTGTTAGAGCAGGTCATTTCTCACCTCCCTCCTTCCCCCAGAACAGCAGGCCTTGAGAAAAAGAACCCAGTTAATTATCACTGAAGTTTCACTAGAATTTCTTAGAAGGAATTTGCCAGAGTTGCTGCTCATCATCAGGGAGGAACGCAGGTGGGCATTCACTTAAACAGAACATTATTATATAGTTGATGTATCTTGCAGACAGCAAGAAGAAAGACATTCTGCTCAAACCCTCTGGTGATCAAACTCCCTGGTCAACCTCAGAGGCTCAGATGATCTTCAAAAGGAGCTTGATTCATGTGCAAGGCACTCATGTATTAAGAAGAGTCTGCATGGACAAGCAGTCTAAAGAATAAAGCACTTACTTGGTCATGACAGACATTAACCCATGTCAAAAGATCAGGGAAGTTTCACTTAAATAGGAATGATAGCTAACATTCCCACACTCCTCTGCCTTCTACCTCAATTTACAAGCCATGATTGAAAAGATTAAGAAATTGAGATAGTAAATAACGGGGCCAGATGCTATTCCATTACAATCCATGCAGACTGTTGCAAAGGGGACAGTCTTCAGCTTCAGAGCTACATATGTGGCTAAGAAATACACATCCTTCCCTCTTACAAGAAGAAAGCAACTCCCAGATTTTTTTGCCAGATTGGTCAGCATTTGGTTATTTCAACAGCATGTGTTACACCAACAGTCATTCCTCATGCCATCGAAAAACATGAAATACAGGATGGAAGCAGGGTGAATGAACCCAGCCCACCAAATCATGTAACCAGAACACAGACCACAGATATGGCTGTTAGGCCATCCCTTATTTATCAAAAAGCCTACATATTGAGGCTGCAAAGTTTCACTGGAAGCCACAGCTTGCTACTTAAACATCATTCCAGGCACAGGGAAGAAAAAACCCAGCCTGAAACACAAAACAAGCTTATCTTTGGAGTTATCAGTCAAGCAGATTTCAAGCAACCACTCACTCCTCTCAGCAGCCCCAATACTTATTTGCAATTCAACAACATGTCAAGCTTTGCCCATTATTATTATTCATGGCCACACAACCACTTTCAGCTAGTCTGGAGACCTGAATCCAGGCAGACTAGTTTATCAAGCTGGAGTCTAAATCAGACATTAGGCCCTGCATTAGCCTCTTCTTTCTTTCATGAGGAAACTCAGTTTATCATAAGGTGTTCAGTAAAATATCTGTGGAAGAACCTGGCAGATTCTTCTCCTTCAGGTTCTCCTGTTACTCTCTGTTCCCAGACTTGTATTTATGATAGAGTACACCACAATCATCCTGCAGCATCAGAGGAGAAGGTATTGGGCAGATAATTACTAGGAGCATATGGATGGCAAACAAGCTTCCAGGTGTGCATATAACCATACGAAGTACTACACTGTAATTACTTGATACTCAGCTATGCTCGCACACTCTTTCAAGTGAGAACAACTCATACACAGTTTTAATTTTCAGCCCAAGACTCATCCCAGCCCCAGATTTTGTAAACAAGAAGTTGCTTCACAATGGTGAATAATCCAGAAGTTGGCAAACAAAAGGAAAAAAGAAAAGAAAAATGAAAAAAATAAAAAAAGAAAATAAAGAAAAAATATCACAACTCAGGTCATTTCTTGCCATTCCAATTCAGAAAAGTAGCAAAGTCCTAACAGATGCAGGCAGAACAGAAAGCAGTTTGAAGATGGTTTAAGATAATGTTGAGTTTTTGCCATACTTTCCAAAGCCGGTACCTTTGGTAGAGATCAAACACGGAAACATAACTCTGTTCTTTACAGAGTAAAACAGAATTCATACTTGGACAAATCTTAATTGTAATAACTGTTCTTTCTAGAACATTCCATAGCCTAAATAACAGGAGGCGGTGATCATTTTCCCCAATAATGCCTTTTTATGTCAAATTTACAAAAACTGGTCTGCTTGTTACAGCTGAGCTCTATGCCTTTCATAGTACTAAAATTCATACCATTTGACAAGTTTTCCCAAAGTTACACTACAAAGAAAAATAAACAGAGTATTTTAAATTGACTAAAATTGCACATTCCTCAGAAATCTGACTTGCAGAGAATAAATCAAGCACTGCAAACAGTGCTCTTTTAAATTAGGCCAGTCAATATATTCATATTTAACTAAGTTTAGTTCTGATACTGGTCTGCAAAGAAGATATACTTGCAAAATTGGGTTTTTGACCAGGTACTCAAGCCATGTATGATAAATCCTCCCTCTGAAGAGCCCATATGTCACTCCACAAACAAACCTGCCAGCCCACACATTAAACAAGCACCCAGTGCCATCTAACAACAGTTATAAAGAGATAATTATATGGTTTTGAGCCATATGAAATGTATCCACCTCCAAGACCTGTGCCTTTTCACTCAAATTTTAGTTGTATATGCTACATTCCTATACCAGAGCATTGGAACCATTCCCCTTGTAGCACCACCTACAAGGTATTTTTACACAGGACATGTGTAATTTGTGCATACAATAGGTTGTCAAGTACTAGACTCACCAAGTGATTCTCTATTTGCCTTAATATGTATATATTTTGCTATTATCGGTAAGGTAGCTGTTAGTCTGAATTCTATTAGTCAAATCCTTAAAAGTTAAGTGCTCCTGTCTGCTAGATTTAGATTCACTGTCATATGAATAAGAACATGAGACAGCTGTATACCTCCGAACAGCGACAACGTCTAAAAGATGTCAGAACTACTTCCCAAAATTAAGTAACTACCATGATAGCAAACAGAACAGGCAACAGCACCAGCAATAATGGCAGCTGGCAGGGTTCACTGCCCCATTAAGAAATTTAAGCAAGTCAGCGGTTCATTTTGAATGACCACAGTTACTATTATGCATAATTACAGAAGGCACACTGCTCCCAAAATTCTGGAGCAAAGATTACCTTTCAGCTGCTCTGTAATGTTATCAAGTAAATTAACTTACCTTCACTGTGGCCTTAAGATTTTACAGTTAAAATTATTACTGTAATTTCTGTACCAGACTATTTTTTCAGACTGCAACTGGTTGGCTTATTTAGATCCTGCAATGAACGCAGAAGCATGTGTACAGGAATTAACACAGTAAGTAGCTGCCACAAATTCTAGATATCCTGATCTCCGTTAAGGAATATTGGCTTGTACCCTCTTAAATACTTACAGTTTGTAGAAGTGCAAACAGAACACAGTATATTCCAGACTGCAGAATCGTATTTTTAAAATAATACAGCCCCATCAAACAAAAAACCCATACATACCACCACTGAGTTCCTAGCTCTCCTGATCATTTCAGAACTCCCCAAAATTACTTGTTTAGAATTTACTGATACTAGTTCATATGTCTGTAAACTTTGCATAGTGTTCCACTAGGACCAACTGTAGACTAGAAAAGATCCAACTTCCACTTCAGGTAAAAAAAGTTTTTCTGTGATTAAATAAGGAAGAAAGTATTACATATTTTGAGGTCACTTTTGAGGACTGGAGTGGTAAGAAGTTTAAAACGTCTAAAAACTTAACTCAGCAATTCTTGCCTGGCTTCCTTTCTTCTCTCCCACCATGATCATTTCAGTATTTTGTAGTTTTATTATACATATGAAAAAACAGTTTTACATACACACAAGAACAGAACAGCATTCTGTGTAAGATACAACATTTTGTTGCCTGGGTGAAGTAGAGACAGTCATGGAAAGGAGAAGAGAGTTGTGTAAAGGTTCAGGTAGAAACTTAGCTTCTTTATCCACCGTTTTTGGTGAGGGCAGATCAACTCTTACTATTGCCACAAGAAGTAACTATTCTCTGCGTTATGGTCTTCCAATTAATATGCTTCTGTATATGTTTGAGGCACAGCATTACACCATTCCTCACCTTTGGGAGAAAGATTACTATTCCCTGTATTTTTCAGGCATTCCATCCTAGCTGGTGTAAGCACAGATGACCGCACGAGAAACTCTCAAGATCTGTATTTTATAGGCTGTATTTTTCAGCCTCTAGACAAAAGATGTGTGCTGGGTTTTTTGGTTTTGTTTGGTTGGTTGGTTTTGGGGTTTTTTTTGGGGGTGTGTGTGGTTTTTTGTTTGTTTGTTTTTTGGTTTGGTTTTTTTACACAAATGTAACACATCAAGAGACTTCTTCAGTGATATTAGTTCTCTTTTATGCAGTCCTATCTTCTTAAGATACACACTCCATGCCTATTTAACATACAAGCACACAATCAATTAGGACGGGTAACTTGTACATTAGCTTTCCAGCATTTTGAAGTCTTAAAAACATTAAGTAAATACTAGAATAATTCCCACTTTCCCTATTCAACATAGCTAGATATCTAGTCCCTGCCACCTCCACTCCAAGGGCTGTATTTTGGCTAAATTTGACGAAGGATGAGCTGGAATGACTTAAGGCAAAGCACAGCATTCAAGACTCAAACCTGCTGAACGTTTCCTAGAGCCTTCAACTCTCAGTGCCTCAAATGCCCATCTGTGAAGTGGAAATCATCACAAAAACCACTACATGAAAGTTTATTCATAACTGGGACACATTAGCACCTCTCAAAGCAGAAAAAAAAGAAACAAATCCAGAAAGACTTTTCATACACTATTTTAAGCACACTAAAGAAAGTGGTTAAGGGGCAAAACCATCATATACAAATTTGTCATTTTTATCCAGACATAACTCCCACTTTTCTTAGAATAGCTTTGTTTCTGGCACACTGAAGAATGTGGTTCTGGTAAGTTCTGGAACTTAATATAATTGAAAAAATGAAGCTTTTTTTTTTCCACATGCTCGATTGATGTTAGAGGCAATGTTCCCAAATTCAGTGTTATTAATTTCAAAATACCATTGCGCTCAAACCCCGAGATAAATAATGTGGCATTAAAAAATTTCATCTAGAAAGGAAAGGTTTCATTTCCACTCTGTCTGACATACTTAGATTCTAGAACTTCACTGAAGAAGTTGCCTCCTAACTGTAAAACCTAAGCATATTCTGCAGCTTGATATTAAATTCTGAAAAACAACTGTGTGATCTTCAGAAAAGAGACTAATTTAGATCATTTACAGAAATATAAAGCTCATTTAAAACAGAGAAACATGGGATACTGGATTCTATGTACTTGGAACCCAAAAAAGCCTTCTTCATGCTCTATTTGTAACCCATTATCAAGGAACCCTGTTATTTTAAATGAGCACTCAAAAATATTGTGTAATTATTGAATACATGGTTTCACACAGAGAAGGTTGAACACAAATAACAAACAAAATTACAATTAAACATACTGACTTCACTTCTGACATGGATGTTTATAAACAATACACAATAACAATCTCTTACTGATGACCTTATATTTACAACTTTCTAGGGCCCAAAGCTTCATTCTTGGACTGAGGTTTTCAGGCACAAATTGAAAAAGAAAAACCAAAACAAAACCCCCAGTTTTGGCCGTTTATCCCACTATTAAGAGTTCTTAATAGCTTCAGCACTAGTCAGCTTGATATGCCATGAAAACAAGCTTCAAAAACTTCCAGTAACACTTCAGTAGCAAAAGTCTCTATCAAATCAAAGTATCTAATAAAAAAAAGACTCTAAGGTCAGGATTCAACACCCTCCCACCCCCAAGCAATTTGCAAGCAGGGTTCGTTGTCAAGTAGGTTAACTCAGCTAAGCAGGCTGAAAATCGCAGTAAAAACTTGGGGGACTTTTGAGCTTCTATTTCATATAACTCAGACATGGCTCCATGACCTACATGAATAGAAGCTCTCCAGACCTTCAGAGTTCTGAGTAGATCTCACCACAACTCATTCTTGAACCAGATCTATACTAAGTTTTATTTCCTGAGAAAGCCAGGCTACTACACATTTCCATCTCCATTTTTCTTACCTGTGTCTAGATTTTGGGCTCACCAGTTTTCAGCAGAGCTTGATAGAGGGTATACAATGCAAAGATTGCATTGATTCTATAAATTCTGTGAAGGTAGGTGGCAGAGTAGGAAAAGAAAACCCTTTTAAACCACCACCTCTTTTGCACCCATCACCTCAGAAGAAAAACTGTAGCACAAGCCAATCTATAGAGGAGTACTGTTAACGGCCACCAAATGGAAAATCAAAACGAGTTTTGCTCCTTAGAACCAAAGCACTCATGTCATGAGACAAAGCTGTAGCAAAGCAGGCTTTCCTAGTTCTATTCCTCAAACTACTCCTCTTTAAAGCCCAAGAAAGTCTTTCCAAAACACTACCAAAACTAGATATGTCAGGTGGAAAACAGATCATGACAGAAGAAAGCAATTTTAAGGACATCCCACAGATGCATCTTATAAAAATGCAGCCTGTGGATGCCAGAAATGAGCGTCCACAAATATGCCTGCATCAGTTCTAAGAGACATCGAAGAACAGTCTAAATAGAGCTACTAAACTAAGCAATGAAAAACAACCGAAATTAGCCACCCACAAAAAGTCTACACAGAAACTAACTCTACCACAAAGCATACGTTAGTTTAAACTAGCAATCTATAGAGCAAGCAAAACTTTCGCTGCCTTAGACTGGAAGGCAGCTTGTTGAATTGTCTTCTGTGAGAAACACTAGTCACCTAGAATATGGCCTTCTAACAGGACAACTAGCAACGAGCCACAACATCTCAGGGAACTTCTATTAGAGGTCTCTCAAGTCTAACATGGCACTAATAGCAGTGACTAACACTTTTAAAATAAACTTTTAGGACATATCCTGCAGCAGAAGAATATTAGCACAGACTAAAATAATCTGTCAGTTCTATTCATTTTTTCCCAGTGCATTCTTGAGAACAAAAGGAAAAATGAGTTAACAGCAGCTGGCTGAAGTAAAAAACCACAGATAAAAGGACAGCAATCACGCAAACCTCAAATTTGCCTCTATCCACAGATCTGAATATATATTTAACTATATGCATGCAAATATTTCACTGCACGTGCACAGGAATCATATTCCTGTGGAACAGCCCTGACAAAAGAAGCTTGATCCATATGATCAATCATGATCAGCATGATTTTTTTAAATGTGCCTATATAACACGGGATCAAAAAGCCACAGACAGGATAAACTCACAGCTTCTTTCTTTTAGCTAAGCTAATTCCTGATTACCTGTACTGTTTATAAAATCTTCTCCTTCTGAAGTGACCTGAGGTAACAGAGAGGTTATAGTTCCCTCCCCTCACAGGCAGAATGATGCCAATACAACTAGGTAAGAACTCTAGGAAAAGAAAGGACAGTTTTAATTTCATTTAGTTTGCGAACAATTTTTTTGCATGTTTTATTCTGAGTATCAAATAAAACTGTCCAATATTTTGACAAATACTATCTAAATATTATCTAAGGCAATACTGTTAGCCAGTGATTCAGTGCTTTCAGTGTTTATGTATGTCGCTTTCTTCCATGTTTTACACCAGTAGCCAAATTTTGGTCTCCCACTTTCTACTGGAGAAGCTTTCATCAACACAGCTCTTACAGTTATTTTTGCCTTTTACAAGGAAGGCCGGACATAATGCGAAGAGGCACTCAAATACACCTATTCTTATGAACAAAATGCCAAAATTAGTAAGCACCTCCCTAAAAATTTTATTCAGTTCTCAACTATTGTACATGCAGAAGATGTAATACCTCTATCTACTTTAGCTTTATAATTACACTTCTAAGTACTTGTCTGGCTGTAGATTCTTCCACATTTGAGACATAAACCCAGTTTTATCACTAGAGGAGGTTAAAATCTAAAAACATACCAAGTGCTAGGAATAAAGCATTTAAATTAAACAGTATAAGACTGGCTACAGAAGGCATGCTACAAATTATCAAAGAACAAAAAGCCATGCTTGAGAAGTACAAAGATAGCAGGTTTTAAAGGTTGACAGGTACTAAAGACAAGCAAACAATGACTACCAAACTTTTTTTTTTAAGACTTTCTTGTCATCTTTACAAAGACATGGCCACATACTTAAGTAAAGCAAATTCTCTTGAAACAAAGTAAGATTCTCTCCAAAGCCCTGCACAAAACTCTTTTGGCTGTGATAACATCCAATGCAGGTCTTTAAATCCTTAACACATCAAGCAGAATAAAGAGTAAAGAAGTGGTTCAAATGAAAAGAAAATTTAAAAATCTTTTTTCCAAGGAAAAAAGCTGGAAGAACAAAGCCTTGGCACTACCTCTCTCACCAGAAGAGGCTGATGAACTGAAATTAAATTTCAGTTTAAATCTTAGACCAAAGCCACAATGCTTCCAATCTATCTAGGCATCTATCTCCTGCTACAGTCAATGGGAATTACGTTCCTACAGGGTATGATTTGAGCTGACCCCGTGACTCAAATTAGCAAAGTGGCTAGCAACTTTTTATGGGTAGTTTCACTGTTAGCATTCAGAAGCTCGCCAAGAGCCAGCAACATATTTAAGTATTACTTTGTAGCTATTAAGTTACAAAGAGACTCACTAGGACTTCACAGACAACAAAGAAAATTTGTAAGGAGGCAGCACATCACCACAGAAAAGGAGACCTAGGAAAGCAACAGGTGCTCCCAAGCAACAGGCAGTGAATGGGATCTGGAATGCAGGTACCTACTAATCAGCAGCAGATGAACAGGTGACTTACAGGGAGTTCAGGACCAACTAACAACCAACCCCTGCCCTTCTCCCCAGCAGGCAAAACATTTCCTCAGACTACTGCTCCTATGTCTTTACAGTATGGTCTTCACTCTTTCTATTCAGTTTTCTGGTAAATTTACATCCTCTGTAAAGGAAGGACAACAGCTTTTTATTTTAAGGATAAGTTTACAACTCAAATAGAAATCAATTTTTTAAAGTATCAAGTATCAAACAAGGTCAAATTAAGAAACTCCCTTCAATGTATTTTGTATCCTTAACGTAAATACAGATGATAAACTTAAAGCTCCAAAGCTCCATCCTCTAGCTTGTCACTTTAAACACTGCTTCCAGAATTTCAGAAGAAAACAGTAGTAGAATGTAATTCTTTGAATTACCGGAAGTTAGATAATGAAAAAGGGTAAAAGTATCACCAGAGATTTTTAACAAAAAAAGCCTCTACTATTGCCTACAACTTTCTAGGCTGCAACATTAGGCTTACCACTGTACCTCCGTGCTTCACCACTCATCGAAAGCCATGCATACTTTGCCCCTGAAGATCTAAGTACAGTCAAGTGAATTTGAAAGTTATAACTATATAGGTTTTATGTATATATATACACACACACACACTATAACTATATAGGTTATATTAAACTAAATACACAGGCTCCCTAAAACACATTTTGCTTAGAATATGTACATCACAATTCTGAGCTGAATAAATCCAACATCTGCTATCTCCGGCAGCAGGACACAAGACTCTACAGAAGAAATCCTCTCCCGTACTTACTCTAGCATTCAAGTACCTTCCAGAAGTGAAATATGCAATGTCCAGACTCAGCCTGAAGTCTCTAATCTTCTGCATAGCCAAAAAAATTAATGACTGGCTTAAGAGATCTAGACAGAAATGATTTTAATTTGGCTTCTGAGTTTAGAAAATATACTTTGGTCATTTCTTCAAACTTCTTTGCAACATGAGGGATACTTCTTTAGGCTAATATACTGATGGAATTTGCATATAACCAAATAACAAAGAGAATGAACTTAGAAGTTGAAATTGTCCACCATAGCTGCATGTGTCTAAGGCACCATAAAATTATGAGAATCAGAAACCCCATATGTGCCACTAGACTAAATGCACATTGGGTTCAGCATTCACCTCTACTGGAACGGACCAGAATGATCATGGTATAAACACACCAACCTCAACACTGATCCATCATATCTTGCTTCTGTCCTTACAGTCATGGTTTTGAAAGTTGCATTTGTCCCAGATAGCTTTGCACTGATGACTGAAGTAAATGTGAACTCATACTTAAAGAAATAGTTCTCTCTCTGTCTGCTGGCAAACTCAAATAGTAATGACCAACAAACTAGTGGAATGAGCTTACCATTCTTTTCAGAGCAACTCCCAGTTTAGGTTGAGGCACAACAAAGCAGCAATGCAAAACAAATCTTGTTTCTCACTGGTACATGAATAAAAAGCTTCCAGAGCCTGTAAAGACTACAATCTATATTACAGAACACCATAGTTACTAGACCAAAATTTCACCAGTGGGGTATAGTGACCACATAAAATACTAATAACTGTACTGTATTAGAAGCATTTCTTCAACTACCAGTCCATTTTCAAGTTATCAAAGTACATTTAAACAGCTTCCTTGCCAAAAAGGATTCTAAGATATTCCAGTAGAGACTGACAGCGCATGCCACACATAAGTCAGAACTAGCACACCATAAAGCTAATGCACTAACACAACGCAGCTATTCTTGCCATGTTCTGATAATCCTCAAACATAAATTAGAATAATTTAGATGTTTTGCAAGATTACCGAATAAATTTCAACTAAAAATGTATTCTTTTCTGAAAACATAAGATCCCAAACTTCTTTACAGCTCACTTCTAAGGCAGTCTATTTTATTCCTTCTTAGCCTGACAATTTCTTTACAAGTCTTTATTTCTTTGTCACTAAGCATGAGAGCAAATTTTTTGCAAGAGAGATTTTTGATTTTCGACTTTCATGCAGTTGGTTAGGAAGCTTGTTAAAATTGTAAATTTTTAATTGTGGCAGCAGTTGAAGGGCTGGAAGGAAGCCAGGACCAGGAAAAAAAAAAAAGAACAGTTTCTATACAATTAAAGACCGCATCATAATGAGGTGCGTTCTCATTACTTCTGGGAACAAAACAATGTGAGTGCTTTCACCCAATTAGCTTTTCAACTTGCAGATGCCAAATGAGATTTTTTTATTTTCAAGATTTGCAAAAGCGTTTATTAAAGAAATTTCCATTATTTAGAAGAATGAGAAAACTCCAAAGCTCTCAAAATTGAATCACTGCATATTTGACAAAAAGATAAGGGAATAAATTAAGGCAAATTCTTGCAGAAACAAGCCATGTACCTGCTATCGGAGTACAGTATCCAAATAGCAGGTTGGTAGGCAACGCTTTTCTCTGAATACAGAAAACTAATGTGACTGGTCTTACCTATCAGAATTCTTTTTTAACTGAAAAAGTTACAACTAGTCTCTAGGCTTTTTACAATCTAATTTAGGTCAGTTTATCCTGACCACAGCCGCTCTCTGTAAAGGCATCTGTTTATGTTTAAGATTACAAACAGTCCCTTAAAAAAAAACAACTACAAATGCACGTAGCATGCTCTGACAAGTACCACTTTCTTTCTTGCTCAAGCACATCATGCAATCCAGAAGAAGCCTGGGAAGGCAAAAATACTAGCATACCTATTGTCCCCATGCATGCAGAAAGAGACATGGGGAGTCTCCTTCTTAGTGGCATCCTGATTAGCAGTTGTTCTGTCAAGCTGAGAACAGGGGAGCAAAAGGGAAGTCCACAGTGGGGCTGCAAAAGAAGCTACACAACTGATGACATACAGATGTTCCCACGTCTGTTCAAACGAGAGTGCTGAAAACATTCAGATGTTGGCACTTCTCTGCACTTGCTACATTTAGATTTAATTACACAGAAAAAATAATCAATCAGAACTGGTGAGGATGGTGGGTTTGAGGATCCATTCACAGGAACAACAGATGCAGAATTGCTTGCACTCTACAGCAAAAAAGGTATGAGCAAGAAGTCTCCACATATTACTGGATCTTCTTTTATTTCTGAACGTACAGAACATGAGCGAGCTGCTGTTCCCTTCCGGCTGCACTTCAGCAGATCTGACTCCAGCTGCAGGCTGAACAGCGCTCAGGATCTGTTCCTCCACAGGCGGCTGTCTGGAATAAGTTACCAGAAACAACAGCTGAGCTGAACAAGAGTGGACTCCTTAAGTCGGTCACAGCATTTGGTACAAGACACTTCCTTTTAGGAAGCTGATGAAAGATAATCAATAGGTACATGAAAATAGACCAGATTCTTGACAGATGAGCAGCAGAAGTTGCAGCTATTTAAAATTACCTCTCTCTCCACTGTTTCATTTTTCACTTTCGTTTTAATACTCTTGCTGCAAAAGCCCTTGCACTTCATTACAAACTCTGAAACAATGCCATTTAAACTGGTGGCCTATTTCCAACCCTTCCTACCCACCTCACGTTGAATTGGACTATGGAAGAAGGCAGGACAGATTAAGAGACAAACATAAAGCCATTTCTTGCTGTGAATAACTCGAAAAATCTTTTTCAAGACTTCCATTTCCTGCTCCTTTACCACAATTTCCAAGCCCCACTCTAATAACGAACATTTCTTGACAGAGGAAGTGACACCTAGTTTCATCGTTCTTTCAAGGAACCACAACTCACTTTGAGCAGTGGATTTCTCTCCACATCACACTTTCTGCACCTTTAAAGTATGCCTGACCTCAGCCACAAATAAATAAAGGTTCTTACGCAAAACTTGGTTTTCCAAAGCCCCTATTCATTGATCACTCCCTAAGTAACACAAATAATTACATGTAAGGTTTTGACTTCAGAAATCAAGTTAGACATTGCTTTACATATAATGTTCAGGAAAGCTCTTCTGTTCGTGAGCTCTTTCACAATATTTTGGAAGTGCAAAACAACCACTTGAGGGCTACATCCTTAGGATTTTCATTCCTCTTTAGAACAGATGTGCCAAAACAAATTTCCTTTTCTCTAGCTATTTTTTTTCCCTTTTTCTGTTCACCTTCTCAAGATACTGTTGTTATTGAAGGGTCCAACTCAAAGACGGAAGCACAGACATCAACAGTTGGAATCTACAATTTTGTAGAGAGCGAGAACCAGGGTTGCCAAATGTACCAGCTTATAATACACCATTGACAGCATCAATTAAAAAAACCCTTCACTCCTGTGCATACAAAGGTGGTAGAATTTAATGCTTGGTCTGGTCCAGCTTGTGGAGAGCTCACGGCTGCTCACAGTCTCTTCTACCTGCTGCCTGTTACCCCTGAATCTCTGGTTACATGGATTTTTCCCAGTGACTTTCTAGTTTCCTAAAGCAGAGACCATCCTTCACTGAAAGAATGCTCAGCATGTAAGAGATGCAGCTGCAAAAACCACACTGACAACAGTGCTGGACAACACTGGTTAATTACAGTAAGGGTCAACTTCAGTCCTCTGCCTTAGACTGGATTCATTCATGTTTTGTGTAATAAAAAAAAATGAGGAGCTAAATTAGAAAAGCCTTATCAGCATACCCAGCTTTATGTATCTGCCTTTCAGCATAACAGAACCCATTTTTCCATGGAAGTTAACTTGCATCTGCCAAATGGCTATAGATGAAGTTTAACATCTTCAGTTGCTCTTGGTTCTGTTGGTTCTGCTTAGAAAAAAAAATCCCAGGTGTCCCTTGATACTCTGCTTTCCAAATGCAGTAGGTAAGTAATTAAGAAGGCTCAATATATTATCAAAATACTTACAAAAAAACTTCTTTATCCAAAGCTAAGTGCATACTACAAAGTTCTGTCCATGCTGATAGCTTGATTTGTGGCATGAAAAACCTCCTAAGCAAGGTGACTCCAGCAAATTACCCAAGTAGCTGTATCACAAGCCAAAGGCAAGTTTTTCTTACTACAACACTTCTTTCCTACAGACTATTTACACACATCAGGAAGAGAAAGTGCTACTGTTCCTCCTCAGTAGAACACCTGCTGCACACCTATATATACACACCTAGATACACTTGTACAGGAAGCACTGTCCTAAACACTATTATGAAACAAGCCCTGTAAATACAATAATTTATTTTTTGCAAAATGAAAGCATCAATGCATTGATCCTAAACACAGTGAGGTCTTTCAGTGGAATACATTGTTACTTTGAAATAGAAACCATTGGTTTCTCAAACAAAATGAAGATGTTCCTGCACTTCCATCTTAGTTGAAGATTGAAATCCGTTAAACAATGTTTCTTTTACCAGGAATAATGTAAACTATTACTCCTGCAAATACAATTTAAGTCTACCAACATATTTTAAAAGTATAAGCTAAAAATTACAAGCACTAAAAATCTAGGAATATTAAGGTCACAGGCTTACAAAATATTAATTTTAAAACAAGCTGTAGCTGTTTACATGATTTAATGATGACAGCCTGAAAAGGTTTGCTTTTCTAAGCAGAGAAAGTTTGATTTGCTAGCTTAAGCAACCAGTGCAGCAAAAAACGGCCAACCTAGCCATTGCTGGCTTTACTATGAAAAACCATTTGGTACCTTTGAGCATGATGAACTGCATCTTATATCCCAACTAACTAAGAATTGAGTAAAACTGCCATTTCACAAGTCAGTTGTAAATTGATTTAAAGAGATATTTAATAGACTCCTCTCCTCTCAGTCACTAGGCACTGCGTGATGCCACTGTTCTTCAGTCACTACTTCTGCATTTGATGTACCTCAAAGTGCAGTAATTCCTGCCTCTGGTGGTATAAGCCCCTGAAAGCACAGCCCACGTTGTTTTCAAATACGTACCAGTTAAAATTTATCACCACATACTTTGGATCAATGTGAACAATACACAGCTTCTCCCTTTAATACATGTTTGCAATATGTAACAGACTAGTTGGTTAGCATTTAGTTAGAATGTTATGTAATGGTTGAGGTATTTGTAATGAAAACAGTCTATTTCTGTTAGCCTGTTCTTCACAGACATAAAAGCTGTCTTCAGCTGATTTTTATTAGGACTTCATCTTCCTCTACTCTTTATGCATTTTTTTAAGACTTCTGTCCATTTTGTTTTCGTTTCACCAACACACACAGAGTATTATTACCTCCCACCTCTTCACTCAAATCTCAGCTTTTATTTTTACACCTGCTTTCACCATGGGAAGTTTCTACAGGGTTTTGTGAAACCCTGACCCGAAAAAAAATTGAGGGCATGAAGCTGAGCGAAGGAAAAATTTCCTATGGAAGATGAACAACTGGTTCTACCAGTAAAACACCACTAGCAGTCCCGTCATCACAAGCCCAACATCCATTCCCAACTAGTGGAAAGGTGGTGCATTTTCAGGGTGGAGGTTCCCCCCCCGCAACCCTCTATTACCGTATATAGCCTCCGAAGATGTTCCACTCTTCCTGCAACAGAAGGAAGTATTTTTTCTTCACTCACATCTCCAATACGCTACACAAGGGTTTATTCCTCTGCAAGAGTACACTATGAAAGCGTTTAATCCTTCTGCAAGGGATACCTTTTTCTTTCTATCTCCACATCTAAGCCTCTTATCCACGCCACCCTTATATGGTATCTGGACTACATTTTCTACCCTCTCTCCACTTTCACATCGCTCCCGTTAGTTAGCCTGGAAAATAGTCTGCGATAAAGCGCTTGCACTTCAGTAACCCAGGACACCCAGACTAAGTCAACCCCATACAACATACCCACTGCTTCCACATTAGTTCCTTCTCTTTATTGACACAGCATTCATTCAGACAGAACAAAACCTACATGAGAGCTCCCTTCTGAACTGTGCCATCTTTTCCTTGCTTGTTGTGGCCCATTTCACTTTCCCTAGTACACTTCAGGATGTGGGGAAACAGGACCTACACAAGATGCATACCACAAATCTGTACCATTGAACAAGGACTTCAGCAACCAAGTTAAAGTTGTAGGCTGATGTAACTATTTTTACAGGTTGATCTACAGAAAGCTAAGGTTCCTGTTATGAAGTCTAAACATAAATAAATAAATTATAAATTGCTACTAAACTGCCAAAAGACAGAATATTTATATTAGAAAAACTCACAGAAATGACTGTGTATGGATTTATACGTATTTTACAAGTGATTATTTACCAAAGCAATACACTTTATGCAGGAAACACAATACACCAAGGCAGAGTCCTAGGTGACAGAGACACACACAGAGACCATAATCCTAGTCTCCACACACAAGCACTGGCCTATGCCAGTTCTCACTTCACTTTAAACAGTCACCTCTTACACACACATCTCTGCCAAAGCGGTCATACTCCTCACAGACTGAGCACAATATTCTGAGGGACAAATTGCTTTTTCATTGAACATTCACCAAGCTCAAAGAACTCCCAAAACTTTGAGATTCCTTAGTCCCAAGAAGACTGGAGCAGAGTTGCACTAAAACACCTCAAGGTTAACTTTGAAGAAAAATTCTCTAGATTATGTAATTCAAAGAAAATTGACAGCCATTCAGCTCCTGGCAGTCAGTATTAAACGGTAATCCTTTTGTTTCTCACTGATGGACAAATGAGATCATGTCCTGTTTCCTTCCCCCTTCAAAAGCAGTTTCTTGTCTGAGCAGAGCTCTTAAGACTAGACAACAGGTAGGCCTGATGTCTCACTGCAGAAAAACAAAGCTATTAAAAATTAGAGTCCTGTTCCTTCTGTTGGAAATAATGCTAATTTTTACTAAGTACCCATGTGACCCCAGTAATGAAAGAGCGACAAGAAAAACGGTCCTTTCTCAATGATACAGAGTTTAAGACCTTTCACAAAGGAACAAGCTTACAAAACACGTGAGACACAAAAAGGAAAGAAATAGAAAAACGTTCCATTCAATGCCCAGTACCATGCTCTCACACATGCTCCCCTCCCCCTAAAGGGGGCCTGAACCAGAAACTATCCAAGTCATCTTTAGCCTCAAGATTTTCAACTCCTGCATCCCTAGGTGATGGCTCCAATTATGACCACTGCAGACTGGCTGCCGGAATTTTAGCCATGTCATCCAACCATACTCACACCATCCTTTACGTGCTATCAGTAAAAACAGCCCTGACTCTGCTGCCCCCGCCCCTACAAATCTTGTCCCTCTGAGCAGAAACAATACCTTCCTGAATGGTGCTTCACTCAGTCCCACATCAAATAACCCAGGAACAGCCTCTTACTGCACATCTCAAGAACTGTGGAAGAATATTTCAGAGTTAGAAAACCAAAGTGCCGTGCCCTACATGTGCCTCCAGCATCCCGTAAGAAAAGGCTCCCCTCCCCCCGAATTTCTGGAGGAAGAATCACAGCCACAAAATGAGCTCAAACGCACGAAGGGGGCGGCACGTTTCTCGAGTAATCTCCTGAGAGAGAGAGAGAGAAACCTGGAGCCGTTAAAAAAAGCGGGGGGAGGGGGGGGGAGGACGACGACGAGGATACTGGAGGATGGGCGGGAGAAAAAAACAGCACACCCGCAAGAGCGGCCCTCAGCCGCCCCCACCACAGCAGCCCCCTCCCGCCGGCCCCGGGCGAGGCCCGGCACTGTGCCCAGCGCGGGGTGCGGCCGGCCCCAGGCGGCGATGCGGTGCGGTGCGGCCCAGCGGCGCGGGTTAGTCCGGCCTACCTGCCCGCCACGGGCCCAGCGCCGCGCCGCCTCCCTCTGCCCGGCCGCGGCGGGTGGCGGGGTGCCGGCCCCCAAGGGCATCCCCTTCTCCGCCGGCCGCGGGCCCGCCGCCGCCAGGCGGGCGGAAGCCGCCCCCGCCCGGGGCCATGCGGCGCAGGCCGCTCGCCCACTCCTCCCGGCGCCGGTCCGCGCCGCAGAGCCCATGGAGTGCTGCAGAAGGCGGAGGCGGAGGCGCCGCCGCTTACCTGGTGCACAGCGCGGCGGGCCGGCGCTCCGGCCTCCCCGGGGGTTCCCGGACTCGGCGAGGCCGCTGCCGCTCCCGGCGCCGCGACGCCGCGCCTCAGCCGCTTCCACAGAGAGGCCAAGATGGCGGGCGGCCAAGCCGGCGCCAACGACGTCTGACCTCACAGCGCCGCGCGCGCGCGCGCACCCCCTCGCCGGCTCCGCCCCCGCGCCGCCGCGCACGTAGCCACGCCGTGCCGCAGTCGGGCGGGCGCGCGGCGCCCGGCGCGCCCCCTGGCGGCGCGGGGTGGCGGGCGGCTCCCCCACCCATCCGCATCTGCGTCCACACGTGTGAGGACCGGCAGCGCCCAGCGCCCCCGCCGCCGAGCGGGAGCTCCGTCGCGGGGAGACGGCTAGGGACACGCTCCGCCGGCGGGAAGTGGCTGCAGCCCGAGTGCAAGCGCACAGCGCCCGGCCACTGGGTTTGCGGCAAAGTCCCCAGAAGAAGGCACCCGCGGGTGCGTGGGGAGGCTCTGCCTTCTCCCCGTGGGCTTCAGGGTTTCCTGCAAGCCTGAGGCTGCTCGGGCAATGGCAGGGACACTCACCCACCTGGATTTGTCACTGTACATATTATTTCTCAGGACAGGGCTCTCCCCTCTCCCGTGCCTCGAGGTACTGGGTCCACTTGACACCCCCCCCGATAATAAACCATTAATAAAACCATCAGAGAAGACTAAATCCATGAGGTTTATTCGTGGCTCCCTACTTCATGTCCCAGCGGTTAGCAGACTGTAAATACAAAGATCTCTACAGTTAGTGTTTCAGAAAATCTCAAGGTGTTGCAAGTCTTGCTCAAAATTTATGGAGGAAGCTCGGGGGGGGAGGGGGGAGAAGGCTGGCCCTGTGCACACCAGCCCATCCCAAAAAAGCTCTTCCCAAAAAAAGCTCTTCCCAAAAGTCCTCTGGAGATCCAGCCTGGTGCTGGTGCAACGTGGGCACGGGCTGCGGCAGGTTTGGGGTAAACGCTCTGCACAGCCCTTGGTGGGTGTGAAACATCGGCAGAAGGCGGCCAAGCACCAGACAGCGCCGAGGTTGGGGTTTCTGCCGGCGCTGGCCCAACTCCAGCCCCGCTGACAGCACCCAGCAGCGGCACAGCTCCGCACCGTCCCCAGCTCGCCTGGGACTGGGTCTCACCAGGCTTCTTCTATGGCTGGGGACCTGCCCGGGGGCTCCAGCCCAGCCGGGGGTATTTAGAAAGGAGGAAACCTGCTGTGAGAGCCCCCGACAGGGCCAGGAGGCACATCCAGCGCCAACCGGAGGAGCCAGAGGAGATGTCATCCACCACCCGAGTTCTCAAGGGCTTCAGTGTCCGCTGCCACTGAGTCAGGATGGCATCTCTGGCCCCGCTCCACCTCCCCCGTCCCACCAGTCGGTACTGGTAGGGCGTGCAGGGGCCGAAGAAGACAGCCAGGGCCAGGCGGGGGTCTGTCAGGAGCAGCCTCAGCATGCTGGGCTTTACGCCAGCACATGAAGCAATTTCGTCGGTGTAGCTGATAAAACTTATCTTCAAGTTCTCCCTCTCGGATGGATTCCTTCAATGTGACATAAAAGAGACAAAATCAAATAGCATCATCCCATCTCGGTTCCCAGCTCTATGGAAAGCAAAAGCTCTGGGCTCAGACATCAGGTGAGCCCCAGTCTCTGGGACTGAACTCCTTCAGCCCCAAATAAACCTAAAGGCACCAAAAGAGCCTCTGTGGGGCTGGTCCCCAGCAGTTACCTGGGGCAGGGAATAGGCAGAAGCTTGTTTTCTCTCTGCAACCTAGTTGTGACCTCAAAAACAGTTCTAGCATGATACTTCCATTGTTGTAATGCCGCAAATACCCATGCTACATCCTTCCCCGAGGTTCACAGGTCTGGATTTGGCTGACTTTGAGAGGTAGAGGAGTAGGTATTCACAGATAAGACTGCCGAGGGGACGGGAAAAACTGGGAGATGCAGAAGGCTTCCCATGCTGGGAGGGACCTCCAGGATTTTTCTGCTTGAGGCCTCATCTCCCTAGCAGGAGGGAGGACGTGTGCTGAATCTGCTTCAGCAGATTTGGGACAGCCTCGAGTTTATCTCTATGGTACCTCATACTCCCGTATTTCTGTGTAACAGCACCTGTGTCTGCAGCAGCTGGGGCTCCTGGCGACAATCCCTGTGGCTCTTTTTTGTCCCAGATTTTCATCAGTGTCCTACGAGACACCTCTGCCTTGCTGGCAGACCCAACCCAGCCTGCACCCCTCAAGGTTCCCCCTTGCTCCTGAAAGCTGCTGCAAGGCAGCACGTCCACCATCACCTGTCCCACAGCCTTGAGGACACGTCCTGACCTCCTGTAAGATCCCACCAGCAAGGTAGGATGTGAGCTCTGACGTACATGACGGATGAGTTCCAGCCTTGTCTAATACTTATCTTGACCTGTCAAAAACTGCCACCAAACTGTCCCCCACCTGCATTGCCTGGCTCCAACGGGGTGGGGTTTCTGGATGGGGCTTGGCCTTGACCCCAGCACTCCCTGCTGCCTGGATTTGGAAGGGAGAAGCCACGAGATGGCACCCTCAGTCTAGAGGAAACCAAACCTCCCTCTTGACATGCGGAGGACGCGGATTGGAGGCCCAGCAGAGGGGACCTGCAGGTCCTGGGTCTTGCCATAAACTGCTCCAGACCACTGTGCCCTTGGTGTCTTGGTCTGTCATCCATGAAGAAGCCTCCAACAGCATTTCCCCACCTCGCTATAGGTGGTGAGGGAATAAATGCACTCAAGGTACATGGGTGTCCTCGGTGGGTCCCTCCCACAACCACCATAGGACCCCCCTTTCCCTGGGGTTATCCTGGCACACTGTGCCCATCACACCCCGAGCACAGGAGCATCACACACCTTTTGACTGGTGGCTTCTTCTTCAAAACATCAGCCATCATCCTGCTGATGGGAGGGAGCTTGTTCCAGCCTGAGAAGAACAGAGAAACCAGAGATCTCCAGCAACATCTTCAGCTGAAAAGTTCACCCCCTTCCCATGCTCCCAGCCCCTTTACCAAGAGCGTGCATGCTTGCTGGTTACAGCAGCGTGTGTGGAGTAGTAGGGATATGGGGGTGCAGTTGGGGGGCAGAGGCTACGGTGCTACTAATGCCCATGGCCACCATGGGCACTGTGGCAGGAGCTGAAATATGCCGTAGGGTCTATGGACAGCAGGTCAGGCCACCCCAAACCTCCCACCCCAGCAGATCCCCCCATCCCTGTACCCCATCTCCCACCTGCAAAGATCCCTGTCACCCAGCGAGCCTGCATTTCTGCTCCCACCATCACAGAGCCAGTCAGCTGGACTAAGCCGATGATGGCCAGTGTCGGCTTTTCCAGCTGGGGAGGGAAGATGCATTTATAGAGTGAACGGTTATCATCGAAGAGGCTGCGAACCGACTCTTCGAGGAAGGGAAATGAGAAGATGTAGCCCGTGGCAAAGAGCACCATGTCAATGTTTTCTTCAGTTGTCCCATCTTCAAACACAGCAGAGTTTTCGGTGAACTCCTTCACATTTGGCTTCAATACAACAGTCCCAGAGAGGAGGCAAAATGGCAGCTCTTCGTTGATAATTATCTTAAAGTTGGAGCTTGCAGGTGGAAAAGAGGAGGATAGCAATGTTAGCATCTGGGATGGACCCGAAATGACTTTTGTGGCCAGAGTTCCCCTCCAAGGGTTTGCTATTCTACAAATATGCCCTGAAATTAAAAACTGAGCATTTCACACCATTAAATGCCCCCCTGACCAAGCAAAAAATAGTCAGAAAAAACACCTTTTGGTGGAAGCCAAGCCGTAGTTCGCATGGTCAAACCACGAATTGAACTTCCGAAACCTGATCCTCTTTGTGACTGCTGACGGGAGAAGCCAGTCGAGAAAGTGGTTGAAGCGAGTGGTACTGACCATGTCAAAGGGGAAGCCGTGGTCGGAGACCCGGCTGAACACCCACGTGCTGCTCCTGGCGCTGAGGAACACCTAGGGGAGAAGGCAGGTCTCAGCCTCCTGCCCAGACATCTCATTGCTGGTTTTGCCCTGAATGGCAAATCTCATCTCCTGCACTTGGGAGCTGAGAGGGTTATCCTGAGGGAAGGAGATGGGTTCCAGATGAACCGAACAGCTCGTGGTGGCTTCTGCAAAATTCCCACAGCTGCTGAATGGCCACTCCTCAGGTGGCCCAAAGCCTCCAGGAATTGCAGAGCTTCTTCAGTTGCCCTCAGTTTGAAGTGCTATTTATTGAGAAACCTGGTGGGCAAAGTTTCCCGCGCATAACCCAAGCCGCTGGCTATTGCGGCACCCGGCCGGGCTCAGCACTGCTGCGGAGCTGTACCTTTGCAGCCACACGGCTCAGCTCCACGGAGAGGTCACCTCCGGTGTTGCCGATGCCAACCACGAGGACCCGCTTTCCCCGGAAAGCCTCCACGTCTCTATATTCCCGGCTGTGGAGGTACCGGCCTTTGAAGCGGGTCTTAATACCTAGGCAGAGAGCAGGGAGCATCTCCTACCACCAGATACGTTGGTTTGTCCGGACCCTCTGCCTCTCCTTGCACCTGAGAAGCCCGTGGAGGTCTTGTCTCCCCGGGTGATGCCACCCTCCTGCACCTCTTCGTCTTGGTCCTGCTTTGCAAACTCTTATGCAAAAGCCTGGCTGCATCTTTATGAGGTGTTTTTCCCATTCCCAGGAATGCTCACAGCCATTCCTGTGGGGCAAGGGTCCTGCCTGCCCTGGCATGGGGCCTTTGTGGAGCAGGCAGGCTCACGAAGTAAAATGCAGCCAAGGGACCCATGGGTGCCGAGTGAAATCCTGGGGGCCAGCCCCAGCCCACCCCGCTGCCAAGGCCGGGCTTACCTGGGAAAGAAGCCAATGGTAAGTAAGGCTCCTGGTAATGGCCGGTGCAAACCATGACGGCATCGAAGACATGCGTCTCCTGGATGCCGTTGGTCTCGGTGACCACCTCCCACTGGCCCGAGGTGGCGAAATCTGGGCACTTCCTCACGCTGAGAGCTGTTGTCTTGCACCAAAGCCCAACAAAACAGCAGTCAGGGACTGTGCCGTGTTTCGGAGAGGACCTGCCTGCAAAGGGCTGGGGATGCCGGGGGCAGGCTGGGTCCCCGGGGAGCTGCACGTCACCCCTGAAGCTGTTAAATCCCACCCTGCACCTTTCCCCTGGTGATAGCATTGAGTGGGGGGATGCACCAGGCAGCCCACATTTGAGCAGCCTAATTTAAAACATGGAGCCCAAATGGCTGCTTTCAGGATGCAATCGGCACTTGGTCCTCGTGGGATTGCACCCAGCATTGTCCTGGCCCCCTTGGGCGATGCCCTGGTATCTGCAGCTACTGATGACTCTTCTCCCCATGGTGTTTGGGGTCCCTGCTCACCTTTAAGCGTATGTGCCGCAGGAGGTCAAAGTGCCGAGCGTACATCCGGTAGTACTCCAGGAGGAGGCCATGGGGTAGGAAACTGGGAAAATCCTCCGGGCAGGGGAAGTCGCTGAAGCAGGACATCTCCTTGGAGGTGTTGGTGATGACTGAGCGGTACACACTGACCCTCCCGCTCTCGATGGAGTCCTGTGTGAAGACAGTGGTGCTGTTTGCAGATGTGCGGGGAAGTGCTTTCTCCCCCAAAAGTATGTGAGTATTTTTCTTCCTTGTATTCGTGTACAAGGAATAAACCAGGATTAGCACCTGGTGACCATGGCTTCTGCTCCCTCCATCTCCTTCTTCACCTTGGAGTCAGGGGGAGCCCCCGCACCTGGGACAGGGATGGTCCTCGAGGGCACAGCCACCCTTTCCTCTTTGCTGTGGGCATAGAGCATCCGAGGGAGGGGACAAACCCAGGGCCAATCCTCCCCACGCAGGCAGAGCCCACTGACCGTGTAGCGCCAGAGCCCCCCGATGTCCTCGCTCCTCTCAAAGCAGGTGGGCTCCAGCCCCTCGTCCAGGCAGCACTTGACGGAGGCCAACCCACCGACCCCGGCCCCGATAACAGCCACGCGCTGCACCATGCTGTCCTGCAGCAGGCAACGGGCTGGCGTGTGAGAAACTGGAAATAAAATAGCCCAGAGGTTAGCAGAAACACCAGTCCCTTCTTCCCATCCCCAGTGAACACCCCTGGTCTTTCTCCGGCTGCAGGTGTCCATGGAGGAAAGCTGCCCTTGGAGAAAGCCATCACCAGCTCCTGACTCGAGTGCTGGGGACGGACGCTGCTCATTACCCTTCCCACTGCGCTGAGCCCACGCCGAGGGCCCAGCACGTCCCCTCTTGCAGGTGGGGGAAAGGAGGTACTCTTAAACCTCTCTGTGCTGCTGCTTCTATTTATTCCCTTTCCTGGCCCAAACCAGGACACGCAAAGAAGGGGAAGAGGCTTGCAGCTATCTATCTGCCTCCGCCTGCACAAAGCAATCGTCCTGAAATCTTTTCAAGAAATAATTTCAGCTAAACTGGCTTGTTTTCACACAAAAATTTAATTTCCCATTAAAAGGCATTCTCTCAAAAGCCAAAAGGTTGTTTGTTTGTTTGTTTAAAAAAGTGATGCCTGACTGAGCAGGAGCATGGTGCAGTGATTCAGAAATGAGAACTGTGAAAGTGCAGCTGGGATTACAGAATATACAAATGTTAAGAAATCCAGGAAATGCAGAGTATAAATGGGAGGAACTCAAAGCTCAGGGTGTGTAAACTGTGCTGCACCAAGGTTGACTGGAAAGCCAAGAAACCGGGAAAAAAAATGAACCTACATGAACTTTGATTAGATAACAAACACTCCTACTGCAGAGTCTGAATAAAGAGTAATTTATAAAATTTTTTATACCTGTTTTGTGTCAAAAAGTAAGTTAACATAAACAGGAACTGGAGGAAACTGCAGAAAGCCAGGGAAAAATGAGGGAGGTGCAAAAAACCCCCTTTGCATCCAAAAGCCCAGGCTGAGCCGCTCCTCGATCTGCAGGAACAAGGCAGGACATACCAACACTCACCCGCCCCCCATTTCCGGAGCCTCCCTTGGCTTTGAGAAAGGGTAGCGACGTGCCCAGGGTGCTAAAGCCACCCCTCTTTTCCAGCGCTACCTACGGACAGCTTTGCTCCGGAGGGTCCCTCCGACTCCCCCTCTCCCCCCACCAGCAGTGAACGCCAAACCCCGGAGCGCTGGCTGCCCGCTTTTAACGCCTGCAAAACCCAGCCGGAGAGAAGCGAGGAGCAAACCTTGCGGGGCAGTGCCGTGCCTTCGCTGCTCAGGCTTCGGCCAAAACTTTGCTTCGATTTTCTCCAGCCGCAGGTTTAAAGGAAAGGCTGAAGTCCAGCTCGCTGTGGCTCTTGCACCACTGACCTTTACACCCGCGCTCCCTGCTCTGCTGTGCTTAAACGCGCTGGCAGAAAGTTCTCAACCTGCCCGTGGCGGTGCCGGGTGGAAATCCGACCGCAATCCCACGGGGGCCGCGCTTGCACGGACTCCCACGCCGCAGCGCGCTGCCGCCCCAGCCCCGGCAGCAGCCTGGGGTCCTCCCGATCCGTCCCCCCGAGCGCTGCCTGCCCCGGGCAGGCGCTCGCTTGGCATCCCCGGGAAAGCAACAAAACACGCTCCCTTTGCCTGCACGCCGGCAGACGGCATGGATGGGGGATACGGTGCACAGCGCAGCCTAATTTTTGGTGGTCGAAGAAAGCCCTTGCAGCCCCAGGGGGGGTGCCCGCGGCACCTGCTGGCACGGCCCCAGCCCGGGCACGGGACCCCCCAGCTCTTCCCATGCACAGGGGGAGGTGATGAGGCAGCGGCCCGCAGCCCGCTCTTGCCACAGCCCGTGAAATTTTATTGATCAAATTCTCTCTGTGCACAAAATGAAGCTCCGGGATTGTCCGGTGGCAGGGAGCGCAGGGGAGCGGAGCGGGGAGCGCTCAGCCCCGGTGGGGTACCAGCCCCGGGCCCAGGGGTGACAAACCGCTGCAGCCAGGGCCCTTTCGCTAGAAAGATGCACCAATTCAACACAAACTGGGATTTTTGGGTGATAGGGTTTAAGGTTGCAAGAAGAGACAGCCGGACCTGCTTACCCAGCCCAGATAACCGCTTGCTGGACTAAAGACCCCAGTTCCTGCATGATTTGGGGCAGGGCTGGGCACCTGTGCTCCTTTCCCTCTGTGACACCCAAAGCCATTTTTGCTAGTCTTGCCCTTGCTGTGTCCTGGCCAGTGTGGTCCAGGCACGGCCATGCCACAGAGCCGTGCTCTGCTCAAGGCAGCAGGCAGGAGAGCAGCAGAGGGGCAATAAATGCCGGTGCCGGGGGGAGGCTGCATCCCCGGCAAATCAGGTCTGCAAAGCTGTGCTTGGGGGTGAGCTGGAGCAGAAAGAGGTTTGTGCTGTTGGTTAAAGTTTTAAGTTTGTTACAACCTGATGAAATACCTTTCCCCCTGCCCTGTGGCACTCTGTGGAACTGTGTCTGACCTGAGATAACATCCCCAAGGACAAGAAAAAAACCTAAACAGGCTCTAAAATCTACTGGAAACAAAAAATCAGGGCAGCCAGGAGCAGGAGAAATCCCACCACAGTCAGGAGAGAAGGGCAGGAGCTGGAGGAGCAGGCAGGGACTTGCCTTCTTGTGGGCTTCAGGGTCCAGTTCCACTGGGCATAGGTGGCCCAGCGTGCTCCTTCCCAGCGCCCAGGGTCCCCCAGCTCGTGCTGGTGGGGGGTACAGGGGCCAAAGTGGTGAGGGCCACTCAGGGGTATCTGCCGAGCAGCCCCAGCACGCTGGGCTTGACGCCGATGAAGGTGGTGAGCTTGTCCAGATAGACCAGGCAGTCGGTTTTGAGGACTTCGTCAAAGGACAGACTGCACCTTAATGAATTGGAGAAGAAAAAGAGTTGGGAGAAGGATTGGTGTCAGCGGGGCTGAGAGGAACTGGAGGTCAGAGCCTCTGCATCTGAACGCAGCTGGGTTCCTCTTAGGAAAGGACTGGGAGTACGTGCAGTGGGAACCAGGGTCTTTCCAGGCCCGAATCCTGCCCATGACACAGCACGTGTAAAGTGGTGCTGGCTCTGGTACACACCTTTCTCACGTGCATCAGTTGGTCCTTCACTTCATCACCCACAAGCTGTATCTGGACACCTTCTCATTGCTTTTGTGGACCTTTTCTAAAAGTTTGTCAAACCAATTTCATTTTCAGCTTTCTTGGTGTTTTTTTAAAAAAATACTTTCTATTTCTTAGACTAGATATTAGGAAAATTTTCTTTACTGAGAGAATGGTCAAACACTGGAACAGGCTGCCCAGGGAGGTGGTGGCGTCACCATCACTGGAAGTGTTCAAAAAATGTGTGGACATGGCACTTTGGGACATGGTTTAGTGGGCTTCGTGTGGGTTGATGGTTGGACTTGATGATCTTAGAGGACTTTTCCAACCTTAATGATTCTGTGATTCCCTTTGCTCTCTGCAGAAGAGTCAAGTGCAGCATGAGAAAGGCGGCACCCTTTAGTTTCCCTCACATTCATTTCCACTAGGTATTGCAAAAATGTGTGATGAATTGAAGAATTTCTTCCAGTTCACGTTTCCTGCAGAATTCACCACTTTCCATCAGCTTCAGCTGTTTAGCCTTGTATTATACAGAAATTGTTCTGTGCAATTCTGTATTTCACCGCTCTATATCTTTTCTACTATAACAATCTAGATGAAACATGGATTAATATATTGCCTAGTTTCCTGGTTTTATCTCATTCATTTGCTATTAATTCTCAGCCTGTGATTTGACCTTTTGCCTTCCCATGAACTATGTGCCGATGTGCTGAGACACCTATTCACAGTGATTCAGATGCCCGTGCTGAGAGGTGAGACAATTTGTACCTACACCTCGGGTTGGCTTTTTTTTTTTCCCCCCTGCTGAATTGCTTTGCATTTATGACCATTCATTTCTCTGCCATTTTGTCTCTCAGTCTCTGGGGACCCTGGCACACTTCCCCAACTCCCAAGCAAACTTCAGTCTCGACTACCCTGAATTAATTTCTTCCTGTCATCAACAGGCAAAATATCAGCATCAAATCAAAGGTTACGTTGGCTCAACACAAGTGAATGCACTGGGGTGGCTGGACCTGGGCATCCCTCCCTTGCCTCAGCTGTATGTGCAGGGAGCAGCCGCAGAGTGTGAGCTGTGTTGCTGCCCCCCCCCCAAACTCCAGGGGCTTTTCAATCCACCAAAAAACCTTTGAGGCTCCAGGCACTGGTTTACCTTCGCACTTGGTTTTTCTTCTTCTCGTTTACTTCCTTCTCCACGACAGACTGAGGAGGCAACCGACACAAGCCTAGAAAAGAGCAGAGCGTCCTGCAGAGTTTAACTCCTGGGGGGACCTGGGAACTCATTCAGCAACACAAAACGTGGGAAGCTCTTCCCCGGGAGGGCAGGAAATCCTCATTGCTGGATTTAGCTCAGCGGTGGCAATTCATCCCTGCAACAATGTCACTCTGCCCCACAGCCTGACTGACTTGCGGACATCTTCTGCCTTCTTCATCTGTTCACTCAATAACTCTTTAAACCACCTCTTTTCAGAGCTGATCCATGCTTTAAGCCTCCCTCCTCCTCTTTTCCCAGGGAGCCTCGTGAGGAAAACTGCTCTGGTCCTTCTCGATCTTTTCCAGCATGCTCCATCTCACACCACCTAAGGGGTCTACAGCTCATCTTCTCCTGCTGGGCTACAGACTCCCCACTCGAGATCACCCCAGTCTGGGTGCTGTTTGCTGCATTGGTTGCTGGAGATCTCCCGCCTGCCTGCAGCACGAGCCCTGTGACACTGCATGGGATGGGAGCCACCAAGAAGTACCTCTTCTCTGGTTGAAGGCCATAGTTTTCATGCCTGAACCACTGGCTCATGCTGTAGTTAATTAAACCTTCCATGAGAGCGGTTGGGGGAGCTGTTTCTGATCAAGCTCATAAGGTGAGTGTTGACAACCATGTCCCGTGGGTATGCGTGGTCAAACACACGGCTGAGCACCCAGGTGCCTCAGCCAGTGCAGTCACCTGGGAGAGAGTGGAGAATCAACAATTCGGGTGATCAACTTGCTGCTTTGCCTTTACAAAGTGACCCCCGAGGGGCACAGCGCAGAGCACTACACAACGAAAAAGTAGCAGCAGCACCTTTAAGGTCTCCTGGCAGCTGGAGATGGAGGTGAAACAGGAAAGAAGAGAACCATCAGCTTGCTTTCAGGGTAGGTTTTTGACCAAGAAATATGGGTTCAGGAATACTGTTTGGACACCTTGCAGGACGATCCCTATGGTGATGGCAAACTGAGCTATTGCCCACAGCATCGCCTTCCCTGCACCCCTGGGGTGGCTGGGCACCTTCATGGCTATGTAGCTGGCTTCCACTAAGATCTCCACTCCCAAATTACCCATGCCGACCATGAGGACATGCTTCCCCTGACGCACATCAGGATGCTTCTATTGTTGGCTGTGAAAGTACTGGCCTTGAAACCCCTTGATGCCTTGGGGAAAAAGAAACAAAGCTTTTAATTACTTGAGCATTTGTGGTTTTTGTCGGGAGAACTGGCGTAGAAACAATCCAGACGGCAAGTGCAAGGAAGTACAATCAGGGGCCTTCCATCCCACGCACACGGACTTGGTGCTTCCTCTCCCAAATGGGGTCTCACACGCGCCTGCACGGCAGTGAGCAGGGACACATGTGCTGGGTGGGACTTGGAAGACAGTTATGTGCAAGAGTTGTGCTGGTGCAGTCTCAGGAGTCAGCCTTCATGAGATGGGGACGCAAAGGTTCGGCAAAGCCAGTAAACCTCTTCTCCTGTCCTGCAAGCAGCTTCAGAAGCACTTGATAACGTGGATGACAAGACAACCCTCTCTATGCTGACAGCTGGGGAGATTCATCACAGCAGTGGTGAATACAACCCTGTCAAAGATGATGGAGCTTCACTGAGAGGACCTTGTCCCATCTTGCATACTGTGTGGACAGTTTCTCCAAGGCTAAACCGTCCTACCTTGGAAGTTTCCTCTGAAGCGACCAGTCCCTGCAAAGACAAAGCTGCTGCAGCATGAGGATGTATTGCTGCTCATGCCAGGAGGTTTGAAAAGCAGAAGCAAGAGAAGGAAGGAAGCCTTTTCCCTGAGGAACCACTGACGCTTCTCCCCCCAGCCCCTGGAAGCAGGTAACCACAGGCAGCCGCGTACCGTACCAGGAAAACGGTGCAGGGGAACGACGGCTCAGTTGCCACTTGCAAACCATAACGGCACGAAAGGTGTGAGACATCTGCTTCCCGTCCACCTCCGTGACCACGTCCCGCTGGCCCGTGGTGGCAGTCAGGGCATTTCCTGACACTGGCGACGGTGGTCTGAAACATGGAAGCCAAGCGGCATCACCACCGGCACCTGGCGGGAGTGGGGCAGTGCCGCGGCACCCATCGCTCACCCCAAACTGGATGTACTTCCAGAGGCTGAAGTGCTCGGTGTAGTGCTGGAGGTAGTCTAGGAGCTGGGCGTTGGGCAGGAACACCGGGAAGTCCTCGGGGAGAATGCCGACATCTCCTTCGAGGTGTTGCTGATGACTGACGGGTAGAGGCCGGCCAGCCTCGACGTGCTCCTGCCATGGCACCCGGGGACGCATCAGCCCTGTGCCCCGGGGTAGGGACCGTCCCCCCAGGCCCCTTCCCCTGGTCTCGGGGAGCACGGCTGGGAGAGGGCAGCACCCAGAAAGCTCTCGCACCCTTCCCCACCCACTGGAGCTCAGCTTGACCCGCTCCCCAGCCTGCAAAGCCGCCGCTCCTGCAGGAAGGGGGGACAGGCGCCGCCGGCCCACCGAGTAGCACCGAGCCCACCGATGTCCCGGCTCCGCCTGAAGCAGGTGGGCTCCAACCCCTCTTCCAGGCAGCACTTGGTGGCCATCGGCCCGCTGACGCCCGCGCCTGCCACCAGCACGCTCATCCCTGCTGTCTCCGCTGGGCACCCGGGCTGCGAACGGGGCTTAGCCTGGGAGAGGGTCACCACCCTCTCGGGCAGCAGCTGCCAGCATACCCTCTATAGGGGATTTACCTATATGTCACCCTCAAACCTTCATCCCCTTTACCAGCATTCTGGGCTCTTAGTTTACGAGTTCGATTAAATGACTTTTAATCTTCGCGTTGTCCAAATTTAAAAAAAAAATACATAAATCCATCCACTCTCACAGCGCGCTCGCCAGGCTGCTTTCAAAACCCTGCAGTTCTCATTTACAAGTTGTGTTTAAACTATCCCTCCTTATCAGTCTTGCAAATATCTGTATTTTATCTTTGGAGATCTGCCCCTGCCTTTCCTAGAAAAGGAAACAAAACTTGCACCGGGACTGTTCAGCCTCCGCATCACCGACGCTGGTCTTGTCAGGGAGGGATGGAAAGGCTTCGCAGCCCCCCGGGGACACTCACCTCCCAGCCTTGGCCGCCCGTGCTCCGTCCCGCCGCCGCCATGGCGAGAGCCCCTCCTTGCTCCCGATTTATCGGCGAGACACGCGGCGCTTTGGCAGAGGCAGGGGAGGCTGGGGGGCTCCCCCGCCCCGGCACAGCCACCCCACTCCCACGGCGGTTGCGCACCCCAGGTTTGCAGCGCGAGGAGCGGCTGGAGTCTCCTGCTGTCGTGCGAGGTGAGCTGGACAGCCCGGCTGAGGGTCCCTAAAGGGGATCGAGTGGGTGGGAGACAGCGGAGCGGTCCGGATGCATCCCGCAGCTGCGCCAGGAGGACCCACGTGTGCGGGGGCGGCTCCAGCTGTGGGATGTTGTCACTTGCCTCTTGGCTGCCTTCCAAAAGGGAGCCAAAGCGGCCGATGGACAGCAGGTTTCTGCAGGACTTTGCACCCAGGGTACCTTCCCAAAAGGAAAAAAAAAAAAAAAGAGCTGGTTTTGCGGTCGCTGCTCACGGAGGCTGCTGTGCCATCAGCCGCACGCTCAGCCGTCCACACCAGTGGCTGGCAGGAGGCTTCCCATGCAAACTGGGAGAGCGTGAAATGGCCAGCGTAGCTAGGTCCTAAACGCAACGCAAGTGGAAACATTAGCGGGACATAGCGCCCGCCCAGGTACCTCCCAGGGGTAACTGATCACAAATTTGCTATCAGCTCTTTAAGCTGTTTGAATAACCAAGGAGGCTGCGAGGGAGGGGGACAAAAACGCATCTGAGGTCTGCAGAACAGAGGGTGGTAAATAAAGCTGCTCCATCCAACAGAGACATCTGCTCAGAGCCCGCGTTCAAAGCCGCAGAGGCATGAGATGGCCCAGTAGCTGGCAGCTGAAACGAGAAGTGGAAATAAGATGCACGTTGGTAACGAGGCAGGCAACAAGCCGTAGGAAAAATCTGCTGAGCTTTGTGCCGGACCCAGGCACTTGAACAAAACACATTTGGTTTGCAGAGGGACAGGACTCACCACCCCGGTGCTGGGGCACAGCCACGAGCGCGGCAGCCTGGGCTGCCACTCGTCTGCAGCACCCATGAGGAAACATCACCCCACTCGGGCTTCTCCTGCCCCAGGATTTCCCACCGCCTCTGCCCAGTGCCCGGCTCCCGGGTATGGCCCCATCACGTTGGGAGCGTGTGCCTGCTCTGGGGCTGGCTGTGCCAGCCACGCTCCGGCGCAGCTCCGTGAGCCACGTGCTCGCAGGGGCTGGAGCCCATGAAATCAAACTTCGGATCAAGAGTCAGATTTTGCTCTCCCAGGCCAGTGGGACGCAGTTACTGAGGCGAATGGGCAGCAAGCCTCACGCATCTTGGACGCTGTTGGGGTTTGCGCAGGCTACGTCTCCCAGCCCTCCCTCCCACTGGACTCTTCTCCAGATGCACAAAACCTTGCACCTGCAAAGACGCTTGCCAGCGCTCAGCAAAAAAAGAGTAGGCAATGCACAAAGGCAAATATTTTGTTCTTTATGTGCTGCTGCTGGGTTTCCCAGCAGACATCCAATTGACTCGCGGTTAGAGGGACGCTGCAGCGGCTTCCCAGGAGCGGTGTTAGTGCCTTTGGGAGGGCAGTTCAGGCAAGCTTGTCTAGAAGAACAAGTTTTGTTTTGTCGTGGATGAGTTACCTGCATAGAAATGGGACCGGATGCCTTCACTGCAGCTGCTCACCTCAGTGGTGGCTTCAGCCATCCCTGATGGAGGATCTGGTCCGGAGCCTGTGGAGAACGGGAGGGAGCAAGTGTTGCCGCATGAGTCTAGGGTAGAAACACCTCCAAAGCCCCAGTGCCCTGGGATTAAATCTCACTTTCCTGCAAGCTGCCTCAGATCTGTGGTGTTCCCCTCTCCAAATACCCCTGCGATGGTCCGGACTAGGTACGCAGAACATAAAGTGTTAGTGGAGATGGGCAGTGAGGTAGGAGGGAGGCAATTACTGTAATTACGCACGTGCACACGCATGCCCAGGGTGCTGAAAAGCCCTTGGAAACCAACAGGGAACTTCTGCTTGTTTTACTCGCCTCTGCTGCTGGCACAGCAGGGAATGGCATCCTGGTCCCCGTGCTCTGCCATGCCCGCTTGGCAGGCACACCCCGGATCCCCCTCTCCAGGGACAGCCTGTGCAGAGCAGAGAGGAGCGAGCACATCGCGGGGGTTTAACATGTTCTCAGGGCTGAAAGCAGCCTTCATGGCCTGGCGTTTAAGCAGAGCACCTCTTGGTACCCGTGGGCCAGTCCCCCTGAATTCCTGTCCTTGTGAAGATGGGAATGGACACGGCCGCAGAGGTCCCTGTCCCCCTTTCAGACCCCGTCGGGTCGGGGGTGAAGTGGGACCCTGCCATCGCACACACAAACTGCTGGGGAAACAGGCTTTGGCCGAGGTGGAGGGGGTGTGAGGCCAAGTGAAGGGCACATAATTCGGGGAACCATTTTACCACCTTCCCTCTGCCCCGCCTGGGTCACCAAGCGGCTGGGTTTATCCACATCCTCGCATGCCGAGACACAAGCCTCGTTAGATGCCGGGGGTGTACTGGTCATGGGGGCCCATGGGGAGAGCCAGGAGCCGTAAATAACCGGTGGTAGCTCAGGGGAGCACCAGGAACGGGGTGCTCGCGCGCCCGCCTGCCGGCGAGCCCCTTCTCCCCTTGAGGAACAAACCTCGCTGGCACCGTGCCACAAGCCTGGGCCCTGCAACAGGCTTTTTATCCTTAAACTAGAGGGAAGGAGAAACTTAACATATCCATTTAGTCCTAATCAGATGGGAAAGGCACCATCTCTGCAAGAGTCCATCACCAGTTTTATCATCTCCATTTAAAATAACACTTTTAAGCCGAGGAGGGACAAATCTACGTACAGACAAGTCTTAGTGCAGCCCGCTTTGCTGTCTTCTAGGCTGGTGTCAGCAGCTTTTGATGTGTGTCATGGTGAAGGGAGACAAGAAAAAGAAAAAAAAGTGACATTTCTCGTTAAGCCAGTCCCTAAGCAAAGCAGGGTGCTCACCACCGAGCAGCCGCTGCTGCCACAAAGGTTCAGGAGCTGACGGGATGTGGGGTCTGGGCTCATCAGTGAAACTCTTAATTTTCCCCTCTCCATTATTATTGCTGCCTCCCCTTACTGACCAGAAGGGTTAATAATAACCATTTTTAATAACCATTTCTTTACTGCACATAGTTGTGAGGCTGCCCCAAAGGTGGCTGTTGCCTCCCACTGCTTCCCGCGAGGCTGCGGGACACGGCGATCCATGGGGTGAACGGAAGATGCGAGCAGCTGCTGGTGGAAAAACACATTTCCCACTGCCCCATTTCTTAGAGCCTGGATTTTGTCTCTGAAAAAAATTGCTCATGCTTTGGCCCCAAGGCCAAAAGGCAATTTCCTGCTTAAAAAAAAAAAAAAAACAAACAAAAAACCCAAACCCCACAAAACAAAAAGAAAACACAAAACTTCTACCCCAAGCATCAGGACAGTTTTCCTACTCACTTCACTATTTCCAGCACATAGAGGGCACTGAAGCACTGCCGCAAGCAGCGACAGACGCTGGCAGGGCGCTTCTCTTTCTTTGCACTCGGATCTAGGTACCTTCAACATCTTAAGCTCTTCTTGAAACCTCAGAAGAGGCATCACCGTTAAGGAGACCCAAAGGATGTGGTGGAACAGACACTCTCCCTATGGGAGAGGGATTTACTTGCTAGGCAAGGAGGTCCCTGCATGGAGGGCACAGGTGTTTTACTCCAACCCACTTGGCGAAGTTTAACCTGATTTAATAATAAGTCGCTGTGTTTTCCAGGCATGTAGCCTGCGGAATTTGTCAAGGAGAAGCTGCTTGTTCAACCTGTTGCCTCCTGTTGCATTAGTGAAGCCAGGAGAGCTGCAGTTTTAAAATTCTTGCGTTTGGAGGTATAAAAATGTACAATTAAGAGTTTTCCCAGACAACTACTCAAAAATCTTCAGAAGAACAACCCTGATGGACACATACACCCTCCCTTGCTCATCATGTCTTTGTAGCAGGACTCAAAGCAGATGAACACATACCCTCCAAGTGCCATAGAAGATACACCCAGATAACATGCAGCACTAGGAAGGGCTTTAGACCCTCCTCACAATTTCTGAGACAAACCTCAAGGGTTTGGGGTCTGTCTCTGTCATTTCACAGGTAATAAAACATAACGACTGAAGAGACGGTCAGAGCAAATGGGAGTTACATTTAAGGAAACTTGTAAGCAAATCATCATAAGGAAGAGCTGCCTGGAGAGGACAGGGTTAAAACACGCACATCCCGACCAGAAGACGCCTTCCTACCACAACCAGGTGAAGTCATCTGTCAGCCTTCAAGTGTTTTCAAAAACGCCATCAGCACAGTTTCCTTTCTGTAAATATTGACCATGCTCCAGGGCAGGCAGTTCAAATGCTTTCAATTCCTGCCACCTCTCTGAGAGCATCTCCAGCGGAGGCATTCCCGTCCCCTGGAATGAGGGCACGGCAGCTCTCTTAATTCAGGCAGAGATGTGCTCCTGCGCCACCCCAGTCTCCCACCTAAAAGCACAAAAGTGCTCCTATTTCCAGAAATTTTATATATTTTTTTAAGAGGACAAACCCCTGAACACTAAGCAAGTTGCTACTCTCAGACGTACCTTGCTGAGGAGCCAGCACCGGCGCCGTGGAGCTGTATTAGCTCACATCAGCTGGCAGGTCTTCTTTCACCTCCCATAGCTTCACCAGACCCTAGGAGACAGGTTAGGGAAGGGCCTCAGGAAGATCTGACCCATCTTTTTCTCCAAAGCAGTTCTAACTGACATTTACCACCTTGTTTCCTTCACCTGTTTTAAAAATCCCTGGTGATGGAGACTCCAGCACCTCCCACACAACCTCATACTTGCCTTTGGAGTGGCCATCAAGTTTTACTTTTATCTCTACAGCAGAGAGAAGCTGACAACATTGGGAGATAATTGAGGAGGATTTGCAGCATCACCTCTCCATCAGTTTCCATGGGAACTTTCCAGATTGAATTGGTAGAGGAGCATTGACTGGCTCATGCCCTGGCTTGCTAAGTGGTCTCAGAAGCTGCTGAGTACTCATAGGTGGTCCTGGGGCTGCTCAGCACCACTGAAGATTAGCCCTGCTGGCTAGTGTTTCCTATTTATATTTTAGAAATTATTTTCCAAGAAGAAATTGTTCTGCAAGGGACGGAGGCTTGGATAATTTCTCCGAGACCTTCACCAAGCTGGAAGGAGAAGGGACACATTCATCTTGGGGGAGGTGGAAAGAAAAAAGCCTGGGATCTCCGGTCTGTACATTGTGGGTCTGGGAATAGGAGTGGTGACATGTGGAATAATCAATAGCTGCTCCTAATGAATATCTTGCTCTGAATCAGACCTGGGACAGGCAAATCCTAAGCCCAGCCACCCCGTATCTGCCTTTTCTAAAGCAATACTGGCTTTCCAGTGCTTCCTCCTGACTTCCAGTCCTCACTTTTTCCAAAGGACTCCCATGGTTTTGTTCAGGTTGCAAAATATGCAATCAGTTCCACAATACACCACCACCACCTTTTTTCTCTGGAAGGCTTAGTGTCCAGAGCGTAAATAATGGGTTGGTCAGGAGTGGAGACAAGACTTCCCTCCTGTCCTGTCTTCCTAGCGATCAGCTCCTTTGTCCCATGTGCTCAGAAATATCTGTAGTGCGGGACCGGACCACAGTCCTCGTGGTGAAATGACCTGTTTGTAACACATCAATCACAAAACACAACAAAATTCATGATAGCAAATGCATAATAAAAATATTTTTCCCTCTTATCTAAAGGGAAAGCATGGCCTGAAGCGGTATTGGTCTGCAGAGCATGTAAAACCAGGGTTGCTGTGCTCTGTGTTTCACAATAATTCTGATAATGACCGCTGTACCCCTTTGTCCCAAAGACATTTTGGAAGATTACAGCATTGCAAAACAGTGTTAGCTCCAACAGGTGACCTTGGGGCCTATAGAAAGACACCACCAGGACTGACTGCCTGGCAGGGACCATTCCTTCTGCTCTGGGGAGGTCCACCTGCTCCTTGGCCTCTGGGGAGAGCCCCACCACCACGTCTGATCCCAAATTCCCTACACCAAATGCCAAAATGGTCTTCTCTTTGCATCCCTCAGGAGTCTTGTGGAAATATTGTCCCTTGAACTTCTCAATACCTGCAAGGAGAAGAGATGGAAGGAGTGTCCAGGGCTTCAGGAGCTTTGAACTGCAATATTCAGCACAACTTTGGATACAACCTGAAATCCCAGGATGTTGGGACCCAGACTTTGGTAGTGGTGACATGGCAGATTATATATATTGAGTCAGGAGACAGAGGAAAGGTGGGTGAAGCCAGGGCTGAGCTCAGGGGTCCATTTCATAGCTGGCTTCGGGACCACTGCATTACAGAGCTGCCTTTGCCTGGGCTCAGACGGTTCAAGAGAAACACATCCACCCTTGAAAAAAAATGAGCTACGAGAAGTGAATGAAAGCAGTAAACACAAGTTTTCAGGAAAGCACGTAAATAGCCTGTGAGAACTATTGAAACATCGTCTTGCTGCTGAGACAGCAGAAATGGGAGCTGCTCTTTGCTAGGTGTTGCAAAAGGCCCAGGTTATTTTTTGGCAGATATCAAAGGCTGGCTAGAGGAGGGGAGCCAGGAACTTGCGCTCCTCCGCGACCGCTCTCCTGCCAAATGCAGCGTCACGCAGTGACGGGACCAGCTCAGAAACACATCGCCCCTCACCACCCTCCTCTCCCCCAGATAAAGACCCCAAGCTCGGAAACCATCTCCCAGCTCCCCGTTCCCCAACGCCACGCGCAGGACTCGCACAACACTGTTGCTGCGAAACGGCAGGGAATGACATGGAAAAAAAAAGCTGGGATTACAAACAGCCTTTTTGCAGTAAACCCAGACGGTGACCCCTGCCCTGCCCACCGGCTGGGATTTTGCCGGCGTCTCCGGCAACGGGCTGCAGCAGGGACTGAGCTGGCGAGGAAGTGGGGAAGCAGCTACAGCCGCTCTCTTTTTGCAGCCATTCCTTCAAGGGTTAGGTGGGCTCTTCTGGAGAAGCGCGTGAGCAGCGTGGAAACTCATCTGGGGACCACGGGTCTGCGTTGCCTGCCTCCTGCGCCGGCTCCCCGTCACAGCCGTGTGGTCTCCAGGGATATCATCAGTTCTGGGCTTTACCGATGAAACCAGAAACACAAGCGCCAACAGCCGTGACTTATTTTCAAAGGTCTAAGACTCGTTCTGTGAGGCGTAAGGGAGGAATAATCCAACAGCAGTGAATCATCCATCTTGTGCCACACGGCATTTGTGTCAACGGCCAAGGACAGCTACCGTAGCCTGCCCCGCAGTGTTGGATGGGGCACCGAGGTGTTGGAAGGGGATAGTTCTGGATGAGCGTTTGGGCTGTTCCTCTGCTTTTCCCCAGACCATGCGGGATGGTGCCTTTCCAAGCCTCCAAGCAAACCTCCATTTGCTTCCAGCCAAAGCCAAGCTGAAAGCTTTGGTGTCAGCCCCTCCAGCGGGGCACAGGCTGCGTCCCAGGCACTGGCAGCTCTGGATGGCTGTGGACAGGCCAGCCGCCTCCCCGGCTTCCCACCTTACAGCTGCTCAGCTGGTATTGCTCTGGAAATAACTTCCCCGTCTGGTACATCTGTAGCTTGTTAACCCTGCTCCTAGACATGTGCCTCTAGCAGCACCCTATAAACAGCTTTCACCTCAGATGGACTCCAGCAGGACATATGGATGTATATGTTGACTGATACCAACCATCACAGCATCAAAAAGGGCCCGTTCCTCGTCCCCGTTAGTTTTGGTGACAACAACCCACTGGTGGGCGGTTGAGAAGTCCTGATGACCATAGTCTGAAAGGAAAGCAGAGCAAATGCATCGATACGTGGGTCCCTATACACCGCAGGATGCCAGAAACAGGCAGAGCTGGGTGCTCAGTTGTGCTTTCCCATCCTCACTTGCCCTAAAATAGCCGGGCCAGCTGCGAGCACGGAGGACGGAGACCCTGGCCCCAGTGGCATGGCGCGTGGGGGAGCAGGCGAGCGATGCTGTTGCCTCCCATGGTTTGAGCAAGCTCTGGGCCATGGGAGGCAGGCTGGGCTGGCAAACTGGTCCTTGCGAGGTGGAACGCTTGCTCCAGCAAACCAAAACCAATTGCTGTGGTGTTTGGTCCGCGGGACGCTGTGTAGCTTCACTTGATCTTCCCCCAGCAGCCAGCCTCAGCGTTGGCATCCCCAAGGCATCCAGCAGTAGCAATGTCATGAGATGCTGGCTAAAATTATGGCTTTTTGGAGCAAACTGGTGATGGCTGAAAGTATCATGGGTGGTTACTGGTTTTTGCATGTGTAAAATAATTGTTCAAATAGCAGAGGAAGGTGGAAACTGGTGTAAAAGGAAACAAGGGACGCAGGTCTCTGCTCTGCAAAGGGCTGCCCCACGGTGTCCCTGTTTGGAGGGACGCTCTTGTGTTTGGGGTTTGGGGCTGGGGTGGGTTTGCACACATGAGAACAGCTGCAGAACAGAGGAGTTAGTTAAAAACCAGCAGCTGGGTACCGTTTCCCCGTGATCCCCCGGCCAGCAGTAATGCCCTGCAACCTGCCCAGGAAAGAGCGGTGCAGCTGGCGTGCGCTCAGCAGTGCAGACACAGGCCGTGACCTCATGTCTGAAAATGATGAGGTCATTCCACCCATTTTGCAGATGTAAGCCAGCCACGGAGAGCCCTTGTGACAGCCTGGGCCACGTCCATTTACTGACCACACCTGGGGAAGAGGGGCTGCCCTGCCAGCACCCCACAAACCCTCTTCTTTCGTTCCCTGACATCACCCCTGCTTGCCCCCTTGGTGCCCTCAAACCTCCCCAGTGCATCCCACAGCTCCCAGTGCCGACAGCTGCCTTTTCTCTCACATAGCCCGGTACTTTGCCTTCCAAAAGGGAAGGGCTCCCGGTGCCCATCGCGTTCGGTGTGGGTCCTGCCAGCACCCTGCGGCTCAGCACCGGGCAAGCAGTGACGTTCCCCGCCACCGCGGTCCGGGTCCGGGTCCGAGCTGGCTGACAAGGCTGCCGTCATCAGCTGGAAAGAAAAATCACACCGATACGCTGCGCACAGCTTGTTAGTTGCAAGAGAATTAAAAAAAGACGATGAGATGATGCCACTATATTTTTATTCGTGATTGTTTTTGAGATGGTGGGTACATCTGAGTTTTTCTGTGTTGGACCACGGGTCGTAGGAAAGGTTTGCGTCCCACCACGGGTTACGCGTCATTTGGACTGGGAGAAATAAGAGCAGGCAAACGCCTTCATCCCCTGGCAGGAGGAAGCGTGTTAGCAGAGCACTCGGGCAGAGGCGCAGAAAAGGAAACAGCAGGCATCCTGTAGTCTCACTTCCAGGGCTGAGGCTCACAGCAGTGATATGATTTTGCATTTACGCGGTGCCTTTCATAAAACCGTGGAGCATTTTGCAAAGCTGTAAGGTATCGCTGTACGGAGGAGAAAAGCCGAGATGCCTGCAGCTGCCCGGGGGCAGAGCGCTTCCCGGGGAGCACCGAAATTACACCACGGGCCGGTTCCACCTCTGGCTGAGGGACACAAAGAAAAAGCCCGCAGGATCTGGCCACGCCAGGAATTCGGCAGCTCGCCAGGATCAGTTCAGCTCCTCCCCCCTTGCTCAGGTGAGGGTGAACCTTGGAGGCTTTGTCCCACCCGGAGTGGGCACATCCCCGTCACCCCTGGACAAACCTCGGGGGTGGCCACAGAGAGGAGCGAGCCAAGGTGCGGGTGCTGCGGGGCTGGTGATGCCTGGTGGGAAGCGAAGCGGCTCGGGGAGGGATCTCTCCAAGGATGCTCTCTCCCTGGCCACACAGCTCTGGCTGGGCTGGGCATTTTGGCTGGCAGACACGGTTCGTCTCAGCTTTCAGAGGCTCACACACTCCAGCAAAGTCCAGATGTTGTTCTGAGAGCTGGTGGGCCGTTTATTTATATACCAGAGTATTCCTCTCGATATTTTCATCTGAATTTTTTTCATTTGGGCACCTTTTCCCACTGGAGAAAAATGTGGATGTTTTTCTTTACTTGTTACAACAATTATTTTTCAGAAGGGCCAGTTCAGGCAAGCTCGTTTGAGCCAGAGCACAAGCTCCACACCAGAACTCTTCTCGGAAAACCAAGCACGCTTGAGTTTTCCACCGGAAAAAGAGACAGTAGACAAGAGATATTCAAAGACGTGTGGCAATGCACCACTACTTGAACACATTTAGAGGGTTAAAATAACCAGAATTACTTACTGGGGCTGGTATTTACACTCTTTCATAGCCCCAGCTGGGAAACCTCCCAAATTTACCAGGTGTTGAGATTGCACCTGATTTATTGATGCCATTTTTTAGGGATTTTTGGCAAATTATTTTTGGGGTAACGAGCAGGGCAGCAGCACACATTGCCCAGCGGGCGAAAGCATCCCACGCACGCACACCACTCGGTGCTCCCGCACCCCTCCCCATCCTCGCCACATCCCTCCGGGGTCCCCTAGCAGTAAAGGGCGGCGAGGAGGAGGAAGAGCGGGAGGAAGAGCACCGCCAGCATGGCCAGGCAGGGGAAGGCGGCGGGGGCGGCAGGGGTGACGCGCGTCTGCGTGGTCCGCAGCGTTCGGTCCCACTGGGTGAGGATGGCTTTTCTGGCCCCGCTCCATTTCCCTGGGCCCATCAGCCGAAACTGGTAGGGACTGCAGGGGCCGAAGAAGACCTCCAGGGCCAGCCGCGGGTCCGTCAGCAGGAGCTTCAGCACGTTGGGCTTCACGCCGATGACTGAGGCCAGCTCATCCATGTAGGTGACATAATCCATCTGCAGCGTGGTGCTGCTCCCATACCTTCGGAGGAAAAGAGGAGAGGAAAAGAGGGGCTGCTTTAGGTTCCCCCCCCCGCCTTTTTTTTTTTCCTTTTATTTGTTCTTATTTTTTTTTTCTTTAAGCACAGCGCAAGCAGTCTGTCCTCTGCTCTCCCCCACCAAACCTGGGGAGCAGAGCTGGCTGGGAGCCACAGCTCCAGGGGACGTGCATCTTTGCTGCTGTAAGTGGAGGAATCTGGCTCGCAAGAAAACATTGCATTTTGCAACTTCCTACAATGCAACGGTTTCTAAAAACAAAAGAAAACACTGCTTGGGCCAGGTTCAGCTTTCACCAGTTATATTCATATTTTTAAAGCATTGCTTCACTATAATATCATATACACTCAGAGAAGGGGAAAGCAAGGCACTGCCATGGACTTTATGAAACAAAAAGGTGTCACTTTGAAGAATAATGATGGAAATGTTCTATTTCTGCTGGGGCCTCACCCTGACTGTATGTGAATGAGAAATGCTTTTTCAGCCTAATAACGCTCAGTGATGACAAATGAGCATTTTCTGACCGGAAATCTTTCCATCACAAGTTTCCCACCCCAATTTGCCTGATTCAGGCCTCTGCAGTGCCTGTATCCAGCCCATTTGGGGCTGAGATGATGGCAGGGCTCTTCTGCCAGCACAGGGAGTCCCATGAGCTGCGCTTACCACTTGAGCTTCTTCCCCATCTTCTCATCAATGTCATCCATCATCTCACTGACGGGGGGGAGCGTGCACTGTCCTGGAAAGAGCAGGAAGAGCATTGGCAAAAGGAAGTGATGCCCAGGAGATCCATGCTGCAGCACATGGGGTTTGCAGGGATCATCTGAGCCCTTGGGTGCCTCTCTTCCCTTTGGTGTCAAGAATTGGGCTTGGGTCAAGCTTGGGTGTTGAGGATGTGACAACATTGGCTCCCCTGTCCTTAAACGTGTGCAGTGATGCCCAAGAGGCTCTTCAGCCCCACCACAGGGGCTTCACTGATAGCTGCAGTGGACTGAAAAGTGACCTGCTCCCACAGTGAAGAGCACCTCATTACATGGAGAACCCATTATTGGTATATTTACTGGCCAAACTCCGTTGTATTCCTCATCACTCAGGCACTGTCCTGTTTTTCAGTTTGAGCCTGCCCATTGCTGCTGGGAAATGATACTTCCCATTAACAGAAAATAGATCTTCACCCAGCACATGTCCATCCACCTACCCTGAAACACCTTGACTGCCCAGCGGCACTGTAGGTCCACTGTTGGGATGATGGATCCAAGAGACTGGACCAGCCCAATGACTGCTATGGTTTGCTTCTCAAGCTGAGGAGGGAGGATGCCTTTGTAGAGGGTGACCTGATTGTCCCTGCTTTTGATGATGGAATCATCCTCCATGAAGGGGTAGGAGTAGCTGTAACCAGTGGCAAAGACTACCACATCAACGTCATCCTGCACAGTCCCATCTTGGAACAAGATGGACGTTTCTCTGAACTCCTTCACATTCGGCTTCATCACCACCACGCCACAGGCAATGCGGCTCGGGAGGTCATCGTTGAACACCGGCTCCTTGCGGGAGGTTCTGCAAGGGCAAAAATGGTGGGACTGTCACAGAGGTGGCTTCTGCTGCTGGCCCAGGCCAGGCACGGTGCAGCCCTGTCCAGAACCAGCACCCCTGGGGGGTTTGGGGATGGGTGGCCCTGTGTGTACCTGTTCAGTGGCATGAGGCCAAAATTCTCATGCTTGAAGAACCGGTTCATGCCTCTGACATACAGCCAGTCGCTGAGCACCCTGGGGAGGATGTTCCCCAGCCAGGTCCGGAAACGAGTGATGACCAGCATGTCCCAGGGGTAGCCTTTGTCCCAGACGCGGCTCATCACCCAGGACCCACTTCGGGAGCTCAGGTAGACCTGGGGGGACAGCCAGGCAGGGGTGAGCTGCCCCCGTGATGGCTGTGAGCCCCCAGGGCTATCTCACAGAGGTGGTGACACGTGCTCGAGCAGATGGGGACTCTCCCCTTTCCTAGTGGCTCTGGTGTAGGTCCCTGTACCTGCGATGCCACAGTGCTGAGCTCCACGGCAATGTCGCAGCCGGAGTTGCCCAAGCCTATCACCAGCACGTTCTTCCCTCTGAACTTCTCCGGCTCCTTGTAATCTCGGCTGTGGAGGTAGTGGCCTTTAAACTTCTGTATTCCTGGGGAGGAGAACAGAGTGGGATGTAATTCACCCCAGGAATGAAAAGGAGAGGCTGTGCTGGCCTTGGGATCTCCCCTTCCTGCAGACCCTGCTGGAGCATCCCTCTGAGTGTTCCTCACGGTAGCAGTTGTCTCCTGCACACAGAGGGACACTGCAAACCCGTAGTCGGATCGGATTTGTCTCTGGCTTCATTCAAGATTTAAAGAGTATGCAAGCACCAGATACCTTTGTACATTTCAGTACCCCAAAAGGGTACTACTGCAACCCCAACATCGCCCCGAGGCACATGGACAGCCGCACTCCATCCCCTCGGTGTGGCTTTACATCCCTGCGGTAGTGAGCAACAGGGAAGCAGCTTTTATTTTAAAGGAGAAGATGGCAAAGGACCCGAGGGGAGTTTTCCTGACCAGTCCCATTGCCTCAAGCCAACATCCTCCAAACAGACACCCAGCACCAAGTATTTCTTGCCAGAGAGAAAGTTTTTCCCAGTAATGTGCCTGTACACAGAGAGGCAAAGGCTGTCAGGAAACGCACATGACATTTATACTAGAAATCATGGGAAAATGCCAAAAACAGTGTTTTACAAAATCCGTTCATGAAAAATCTTCTGTTAAAGCAAATGTCATGAAATAATTTTTTTCTGGGAAAGATTAGCATTGTCTTTAGTAGAAAATCCCTGCTTTGATACATTTCAGATACTGAGTCTTTTTTCTTAAAAAAACAGGTTTTGATTTCCTGAATGGATCCCATCCCCGAAAATATTGCTCTCAAGGAAAACACTCTTTTTAATGCTGAAAAGGCATTGTTTGCAGGGGCAAACATTGCAATGGAAGGTATTTGCCCATCTGCGTCCTGGGGGGTGAATTACACAAGCGCAGCTTACCTGGGAAGTGGGCGAGAGGAAGGTTTGGGTAGACGTGGTGCCCAGAACAAACCATAACAGCATCAAAAATTGCCTTCTCTTCCTTCCCGTCTCTCTGGGTCACCACCTCCCACTTCCCCGTCACAGAAAAGTCAGGGCATTTTTTAACCTTGGTGACCTTGGTCTTAAAGGAAAGAAAGAAAGAAAGAGATCAGTGGGTGGCCGCAGAACGGACCGAGGGGTTTAGTGAGTCAGTGGGATTCAGAGGTCCCGGGGAGCCCGGGACATGTTCGCCCCTGCGATTTTGTGCTGGCAGCTCTGGGGAGTGCACAGAGAGGGGAGCTGACAGGACCTGCTGTCCTGGTTTCAGCCAGGGTAGAGTTAATTTTCTTCATAGAAGCTAGCGTGAGGCTATGTTTTGGATTTGGGATGAAAAAATGTTGATAAGGTGCTGATGTTTTGAGTTGTTGCTAAGTAGTCAAGGACGGTCCAGCTTCTCATGCTGGCCTGCAGCGAGCAGGCTGGGGGTGCCCGGGGAGCTGGGAGGGGACACAGTTGGGACAGCTGACCCAGGCTGGCCAAAGAGATATTCCCTACCATATAACGTCATGCTTGATATATAAAGCTGGGACGAAGAAGAAGGAAGGGGTGGAGGGACGTTCGGAGTTATGGCGTCTGTCTTCCCAAGAAACCATTACACGTGACAGAGCCCTGCTTCCCTGGAGGTGGCTGAACCCCTGCCTGCCCATGGGGAGTGGTGAACAAATTCCTTGTTTTGCTTTGCTTGCGTGCGCGGCTTTTGCTTTACTTATTAAACTGTCTTTATCTCAAACCATGAGTTTCCTCACTTTTACTCTTCCAATTCTCTCCCCCTTGCCACCGTGGGGGAGTGAGCGAGCAGCTGTGTGGTGCGTAGTTGCTGGCTGGGGCTAAACCACGACACCTGCTTTAACAAAATCAGGAGGTTTTTACCCTGTAATATTTTCTCCCAGGATTTTCCCTGTGGCAGGGAGACCCCAGCTCCGAGTCCATGTCCCTCCCACCCAGGTACCCCTGCTACTCGCTGCCCTTCTCCACTCCGGGTTTTTTACCTTGAACTGTATGTGCCGGAGGAGGTCAAAGTGCTCGGCGTACTTGCAGATGTACTGCTGGAGCCTGGTGTTGTGCATGTAGTTGGGGTGGTCATCGGGGAAGGGGAAGTCGGGGTAACACATCATCTCTTTACAGGAGTTGGTGAAGACTGTGCGGTAGATGCTGGCTCTGCCTTCCTCTGCCTGGTCCTGGAGGGAGAGGAGCATGGACATGTCCCGTTTGGGGGGAACATAACCCCTGCCTGTCCTGAAGCCCTGCACCAACTCCGTCAGATACCATCACCTCCTGGCAAAAGCCATCAAGTGCAATAACCAAACAACCCCCTGTGAGCACAGAAGCATCCTAAAAGGTTGGGAGGAGGGTTTGCATGGCCCAAGGCATTTAGGAGATGGTTACATGTGCATCTGCCAGGGAAAGTGGAAACTTCAGGGGAAGGGAGCGTTGTGGAAGGACCATGCCAAAGCCTCTCCAGTGCAGGTCCAGAAAGCATCAGGACATCAGGTGTGATATAGCTACACACATGCACATGCAAAATATCACAGGAGACGAGTAACGTGGGACCTCCCTGTGCCCAGCTTCCTCCTGGTCTGCCTGTAAGGCTTCCAAAATCCTGCAGGTGCTCCCAGACATCGCTCCCCTGTGTCTTGGTGATTGCACAAGCGAAGGCAGGAGCCTGGCCGGGCGTTTGCTTTGGCGCAGCAGCTCGGCTGCCTGTGCTTTATGCAGCCACGGGGCAGGTCTGGCCGGGGACGTGGAGGACGGAGGCTGGTGCCCACCACAAGCAATGCCCGTGCCAGCCAACCAGTGTCCCGCCGATATCTCGAAGGGCAGGACGTGGGGATCTGCTGAAATCCTTAAAACCACCATGCATGCAGTGGGGCCCATGCTGGCCTGGTCCCGTCCTGCCCAAAATGGCCAACCCTGTACATCGTCCTGTCCCCATCGGGGGGGCACCTGCTATGGCTGCCCTGACACTTGGCACTTAACAGCACAAAACACAGGTGATGCGTTTCCCTTTCCTGATGGCTTTGATGCCAGGACAGAGCTGGGAAAATTGCAGTGAGGTTTCTGCTCTGTAAAATTCGTATTTGGGTTGGCCAAATGGTTACCAACTCCCAATAAAAAATAAAACACATCCAAAAACAGAAACCAGATAAGGAGCTTAAGTGTTTTTGACTTTTCCCCTCAATGGTGATATTCTGCTCTGAAGTTCTCCATTATGAATATCAAAAAGTATTGCCAAACTTTCTGGAGGAATTTGCTGGAGCCCTCCCCAGAAAAGACAGAAAACATGTGGTCCATGTTTTAAGATGAATGAAACATTTCAGATCACCCAGAACAAGCTTTCTGCCCCTCTCCTCTGCCCCGGGGTTTAACTCAATGCGGGCTCAAACTAACAGCACCCTGAGCTGCTCCTGCAACTGCGATCACCCCCCAAACCATCCCCTTGGCCCCAGCCTGCCAGCAGGCACATGGCACAAGATGGCTCTGAGTCCAACACCCTAATTATTCGTTCAGGCTCCTTTTTGGCTCCGTGGTGCACGGCCACTATGTAAAAGCAGGCTGAGAGCTGCCCTGAGCAGCAGCGAGTGCTCCCCAAGGTGGGGTGGCTGTTGGTGGCCCTGCAGGGTGACTTTTGCACGGCCTGAAGACCTGCATTTTGGAGCCGTCCCTGTCTCCATGGGCTTGGAGGGGCATGTCTTCAGTGCAGCCCCGGGGGGCCGGCAGCCCCTTAGCTGGGGAGAAGCTGGTGGCTCCCTCTGTCCCCAAAGGAGAAGGGTTGGCAGTTCAGAGGAGACTTGGCTCAGCAAGCCACGGGCCAGCCAGGCTGTCCCCAGGGTCGGGGAGGGGACGTGCGTTGAACCAGCCAAGCCCTCGCGCACGCAGCCATCGGAGCAGAGCAGGTGGGCGCAGGCAGGGTGCAGCCTCCCAGCCCCCAGGGCACAGGGTTCCCCACCCCGCTCTGAAAGCAGGCAGCCAAAGCCACTCACCGTGTAGCGCCAGAGCCCCCCGACGTCCTCGCTCTGCTCGAAGCAGGTAGGCTCCAGCCCCTCTTCTAGGCAGCACTTGATGGCCGCCAGCCCACTGACGCCTGCACCCACCACCGCCACGCGCCGCACCATGCCGTCCTGCCTGCGGGGGAACAGGGCTGTGGCAGAATGGGGACTGGCTGGGCGGGCTCGCCCAGGTGGGTCTGCAGCCCCCCAGCAATGCCCCGTGGGAGTGGGGCTGCCCGCTTCCTCCTCCTCAGCACAACTCCCTCAGCTCCTTAAATAACCCGGGGGGTTTCTTGCTGATCCTTGCTCACCTGCTTCCCACGCAGCCCCCAGGTAGGTGTGTCGGAGTTTTGGGGAGGAAGGGCAGGCTGAGGCTTCCCCCGGGACCCAGGGGCTCTCTCGCGGAGAGGAGCGGTGGCTCAGGAGGAGCTCCCCCAAAAGAGCAAAGCCCTTTTATGCAGCGCTGCGCGGGAGGCAGGGCCAGCGCCGAGGGGCTGTTTCGATGAGTGACTTGCGCTGTTTGAACTTTAGCAGCCCCGGAGCTTGTAACGTGAGGAGGAGCTGTGGGTGCAGAGCTCCTGAATTAGGAAATAAAACGTTGGATTGAAATTATTGCAAGATAGAGCCCAGGGCACTGAGCAGCAGCAGACACCTCTGGTCCACGGGGCAAGCAGCATCTCTCATATGTACACACACACCTCTCCAAAACAGCACGGCGACGCCCGTGTTGTCCAGAGTGTCAGAAAGTTGGAGGGGCTGAAGCTGGGGCAAAGCAGGCGGAGTGGGGCTGCCCCCCTGCAGCTGCAGGGCCCTGGCTGGTCCGGCACACACCCGTGCCCATGGGAATGGGGATCTCTCTTTGTAGGGCCACCAAGGAGACTATCTGGAGGGGATTCATCTGTAGCAAGTAAAGAAATGGAGAAATAAGGAGGCAATTACTGAAATATGGGCGGAATAAAGGTGGTGAGGAGCCGATGACCATTGAGAAGGTTATGTTTTCTATACTACCTTTTCCCCTCGCCTCTGTTGCCCGAGCCAGGCGGTTCCCAGCCACATCATGCAGTGGTCCAGGTTTCCCAAGCACAGGACTTTCCGTGAGTAACTTGCTGACTGAGTTTGCTCTCCCTGCAATCAGTTACTGATGCAGAGCTCCATCTTTTCTTCCAACATTTCCTTACGGCTTCAGTTTCGCTCAATATTAAATGTGGTTTTTTAAATGGCTTTAAGTGACAAGATGGGGCAGCTGATCTCCTTAACCTGGTTGATTTAGGGCCAGAATCAAGGTTTCTGGAGCAAAGGTCTGTAAGTTCATGTGGAGTTTAACTTGTGGTGTTGCCTCAACTCCCCCTCTGAAATAAAAGGAGCAAGCATGTTTCAGAGGACGTCTGCAGGGAAGGGCAAAGCACAGGCAAGTGCTGAGAAGTTTGTCTGCAGATCTCAATCCATCTCCGGACTCTTCATCTAAGTCTCATTGTGCGAGTTCATCCATCAAATCCCTGCCTCCAGACACATCCTGGGGGAGAACGGTTCAGCTGGGAGTATGCCTGTTTGAAAGTTGCTGGAGCCTCTAAAGCTAAGCTGGGCCGTTAATCCATGCTAAATTGTCTTGAAATAAAATAGAGCAGAGAATGCCAGAAAAATGATTGAATAACCAAAGTGAAAAAGAATGAAATCACTAATTTTTCCACTATCTGGCAAATGGGACTTATTACAAGTAAACTGCCAAGCTGGCTTTATGGATTCCCAGCCTAGAGGAGGTGTGGATCCTCTCCTGCAGGACACAACCTGGAGGAAGACTTCCCTTGCTAATTAAAACATTCATTAGAAAACTACACCCAGGAGCGACGCACAGTGAGATAACACGTGTGTTCCTGGCCCTGGCATGGGGATAAGAAAGGTCAGCCCAAGGCAGAGGGAGGGAAACCAAAGGTGCAGGAAGAGTCAATCATTTACCCAAGTTACACAGCTGTCAATCACAGAATCACTAAGGTTGGAAAGGACCTTCGAGATCATCAAGTCCAACCATTAATCCAGTGCCACCATGTCCCCTAAACCATGTCCTGAAGCGCTACATCCACACGTTTTTTGAACACTTCCAGAGATGGTGACTCCACCACCTCCCTGGGCAGCCTGTTCCAATGCCTGACCACCCTCTCGGTGAAGAAATTTTTCCTAATATCCAATCTAAACCTCCCCTGGTGCAACTTGAGGACATTTCCTCTCATCCTATCACTAGTTAGCTGGGAGAAGAGACCAACACCCACCTCACCACAACCCCCTTTCAGGTAGTTGTAGAGAGCGATGAGGTCTCCCCTCAGCCTCCTCTTCTCCAGACTGAACACCCCCAGTTCCCTCAGCCGCTCCTCATAAGACTTGTGCTCCAGACCCCTCACCAGCTTTGTTGCCCTTCTCTGGACACGCTCCAGCACCTCAACGTCCTTCTTGTAGTGAGGGGCCCAAAACCGAACACAGTATTTGAGGTGCGGCCTCACCAGTGCCGAGTACAGGGGTACAATCACTTCCCTACTCCTGCTGGCCACACTATTCCTGATACAGGCCAGGACGCTGTTGGCCTTCCTGGCCACCTGGGCACACTGTCGGCTCATGTTCAGCCGGCTGTCAACCAGCACCTCCAGGTCCTTTTCTGCTGGGCAGCTCTCCATCCACTCCTCCCCAAGCCTGTAGCATTGCATGGCGTTGTTGTGACGAAAGTGCAGGACCCGGCACTTGGCCTTATTAAACCTCATACAGTTGACCTTTGTCCATTGATCCAGCCTGTCCAGATCCCTCTGCAGAGCCCTCCTACCCTCCAGCATATCCATCAACTTGGTGTCATCTGCAAACTTACTGAGGGAGCACTCGATCTCCTCATCCAGGTCATCAATAAAGATACTGAACAAGACCGGCCCCAGAACCGAGCCCTGGGGAACACCACTTGTCACCGGCTGCCAGCCAGATTTAACGCCGTTCACCACAACTCTCTGGGCTCGACCATCCATCCAGTTCTTTACCCAGCGAAGAGTAAACCTGTCTAAGCCATGAGCTACCAGTTTCTGCAGGAGAATGCTGTGGGAGACGCTGTCAAAGGCTTTACTAAAGTCCAGGTAGACAACGTCCACAGTCCTTCCTTCATCCACTAGGCGGGTCAGCTGGTCATAGAAGAAGATCAGGTTGGTCAAACAGGACCTGCCTTTCATGAACCCATGCTGGCTGGGCCTGATCCCTTGGTTGTCCTGCACATGCCCTGTGAGCACTCTCAAGACGAACCGCTCCATGATCTTCCCTGGTACAGAGGTCAGGCTGACAGGCCTTTCTTGTAGATGGGCGTCACATTGGCAAGCCTCCAGACTTCTGGGACCTCCCCTGTTAACCAGGACTGCTGATAAATGATGGAGAGTGGCTTGGCAAGCTCCTCCACCAGCTCTCTCAGTACTCTCGGGTGGATCCCATCAGGCTCCATAGACTTGTGGGTGTCCAGGTGGCTTAACAGGTCCTTAACTGCTTCCTCCTGGATTATGGGTGGGTTATTGTGCTCTCCATCCCCATCTTCCAGCTCGGGGGGCTGAATACGCTGCGGATACCTGGACTGGCTATTAAAGACTGAGGCAAAGAAGGCATTAAGTACCTCAGCCTTGTCCTCGTCCTTGGAGACAATGTTCCCCGCCTTATCCAGTAGGGGATGGAGATTCTCCTTGCCTCTCTTTTTGTTGTTAACATAATTTGTAGAAGCATTTTTTATTATCCTTTATGACTGTGGCCAGACTGAGCTCTAGCTGGGCTTTTGCCTTTCTAATTTTGTCCCTGCTTGACCTAACGAGATCCTTGTACACTTCGTGAGTTGCCTGCCCCTTCTTCCAGAGGTGATAAACTCTCCTTTTTTCCCTGAGTCCCAGCAAAATCTCCCTGTTCAGCCAGGCCAGTCGCCTTCCCCGCCAGCTCTTCTTATGGCACATGGGGACCACCTGCTCCTGTGCCTTTAAGATTTCCTTCCTGAAGACTGTCCAGCCTTCCTGGACCCCTTTGTCCTTCAGGACTGTCTCCCAAGGGACTCCCTCAACCAGTGACCTGAACAGGCCAAAGTCTGCCCTCCGGAAGTCCATGGTAGCAGTTTTGCTGACCCCTCTCCTTACTTCGCTCACACTTGAGAATTCTATCATGTCTTGGTCACTAAGCCCAAGACGGTCTCCGACCACCACATCTCCCACCAGTCCTTCTCTGTTTGTAAACAGCAGGTCAAGCAAGGCACTTCCTGTCAAGTACCTCACAGAGGAAAAGGCCATGGACATCTCGGCTCATCATTTCCCAGCTGCCTTTTCCCTCAAAAGCGCCAAAAAAAAAAAAAAAAAATTGAACATTTTTTTCCCTGTCTAAAAAGGGAAGACAAAAGGAAGGAGAACTGCAGGTGTGGGGAGGTAAAGAAAGGGATAAAAGTTTGGATGTTTTTCCCCGGGGGAAAAAAAAAAAAAAGAAAAACTTAAACATTTCTAATGGCACTAGAAGTCATTCTGCCCTAAATCTGCAAACTCCTGTTTGACTTTTTTATCATATGGTACAGGAAAGAGAGAGCAGAAGAGGTGTCCTAATCCCAAGGGACAAGGAGAGTCAGGAAAAAGCAGTCCCACCTACAGAACCCTGCCTTCTCCCAGCCTGAAGCCGCCGCGCACCAGCGGCACGACTGAGGCTGGAGGTGGCTCCGTGTGATGCCCAGAGCGGGTTGCAGCCCGGCAATGGGAGTCCTGCTGGGGACAAGCTGTCGCGACAGGGCCATGAGAGGCCGATGGCATGGTTTGCCTTGGCACGTGCCACGACCCTGGCCCCGTGCACAGCTTGTGCAACTGCAGCTCTGTTTGTCCTGGCTGCCATCAGGGCCGTTGCACCAAGCAACGCACACGTATTCATTAACCGAGGGCTGGTGGGGGCGGCGGGTGGGGGTCAGTGGCCGCCACGGCCGGTCCCCGCGCCACCGCTCTGAACCCTCCCGCTGGCAGCGGCGGCGAAGGGTGACGAGTCCTCCAATTTCGATCCCTTCGCTGCCTGCGAAGGCTCGCCGAGGCAGCAGCCGGAGGGGTGCTCGGCGCACACCCCGGCTGGCCGGCGGCTTGCCCGCCTGCCAAACCGCTCCTGCTGCGGCTGGAGCGGGCTCTGCGGCGCCGGCGCGGCACAACACCCGCAGCAAGAGCCAGGTGCCTCCCCGAGGAGCGCCTCAGTCAGAACAGTCAGGTCATCCTTAGCGCAGAGAAGGGGAACAAGCCCCCGTGCAGTGCCGTGACCACAGCCATCAGTCCAGGCCCAGCCAGGCACCACGCCGGCCGGGAGCAGCCTTCGGCCTCGCGGAGGGCGCATCTCCCGGGCCTCCTCTGATCTCGCCGGGGCACGCCACCCCGGCATGACCGCAGAGCCGCAGCTGGGCTCCCGACTCCGTCGGCAGCCGGGGATGAACCGAACCGGCTGGGGAGCAGCAGGGCCCCGTGCCCCACGGGCGCCCACGACTCTCGTGGGGCCAGAGATCGTCCTCTCCTCCCGCATCCCTCCGGCTCCGCTTGGCTCTTTGATGTGCAGCTACATTGTTCAACCATCTTTGAAGTGTGAAATGAGAAACACCCGTCGCGGGAGGCTGGGCAGGGCCCTCCGGAGCAGCCAGCAGCGCTGCAGCAGCCGCGGCTGGTCGGGGGACAATAAATCCGCAGCTGGAGCTACATAAAGCAAGTCAGTAAAGAAGAGCGTTCACCTCGCGTTTGCTTTGCACTAATTGCGTCGGAGCGCTTCCCAAGCCAACTCTTGTTGTTCTTGAACGCAGCGAAAGATACATTTTTCATTTGCTTTTCCACACCCGTCTTCCCCATTTTTGTTTGCGAGAAAAATCCTTTCAGGGAAGGGCTACATGACTGTTCCCGTTTAGATTGGGGCTGGTGGATGGAGCACCCCAGGGGAGGCTAATGCCTTGCGATGGGGGAGCAAATGTAGCAGCATCTCTTTGCTCTCCTTAAACCTCCTCTCTTGGCCTGAAAATTGCCTTTGCCATTTCCTAGGGAGCTGTTGTGGTCTGCAGCCTTTCAGCGGAGGTGGGAGCTCCGAGGGCATCATTTGCTCAGCTTCACAGCTCCCCTCAGTCACCTTTCCAGACAAGTACAAACCAAAAAACCTCACCATGCCTCACACAAAATCTTTTGCAGGTATAGGAGTTGCAACAGGATAACATTTCTCACTGCAGGTATCTCAAAGACATCTCTCCTCTAACACCTTTTCCCCTATGCTGCCTCAGAGCTTGGTGTCCTGCAGACCTCCAGTCCCTCTCCTTGCCCTCTCCACGATGCATGCTTAGGCAGACCTTCCCTCCGTCCTCCTTCATCTTTTACTTCCTGCCCATGTGCTGTTTTCTAGCGGCGCTGTCTGGATGCAGGCAGGATCCTCAGAGCACCCAGAAACTGCTGGGAGCATCAGGCAAAACCTCACGGAAGACACAGACCTCCCCATTGCAGCGCAGGCTGCTCGAAGGCACCTGACTCTCAGGATATCTCACAGGATCGTACTTTTCTTGAACAATCACCTGGCATGAAGGCACCCAAGTGTTTAACCAGCTTCTGCTCTGCTCCAAGCCTTACACAACCTGGCAGGCAGGAGCAGAGGCCCACAAGGACACGTGTGCCAAATGGCATCACCACAACCCAGGTGAAGCACCGCTCCGGCCGGTGAAGCGCAGCCCTTGCCGCGCAGGGCTGCTGCCATGCTCGCAGCGACAGCCGCGGCTCTCCTGGCACCAGCGGTACTACGGACATGGACAACCTGTGGGATCTGCTCCCAAACATGGGAATCATCCCAAGGGTTCCTCTTCCCTTAAGAAAATCCTTTCCTCCTGGCTGCTTCTCCTACCCCTGCCCTGCCAGTATTTTGGCAGGACCCCCCCCAGGGAAAGGGCTGTCCTCCATCACAAAGGTGCAAGCCTTGCTTGGAGCCCGGAGTCCTGGTGAGGGGTCCCAGGTGGGGATTGCAAGGTCTGCGCTATTTTGCTGCACGCTCCTGCCAGAGGAGGAACAAACACAGCCTTTGTTCAGCAAACAGGACACCAGCAGCTCAAGTCTTGGCACAGAACTGCTCCGGCGGTGCTTTGTGACTCCACCTGCCTGGAACAGGTCTTGTGGATTTAACGATGACATAATTCCTGCTACTTAAGTGTACTTTCCCTTTTGTCTCGGGAGAGAGGTATCCAGCAGAAGGCATCTGGTTTAACCACCCTGGAGCAGGAAGGCAGCGACTACCCCCAGAGCAAACCTCCACGAGCACACGCTTGTCCTCACCTCGTGCCTTCCAGCCCCGGTGGCACAGACAATTGAGTTGCAAGTTGCCACCCACAGGCTGAACCACTGCATTTCGCCTCATGGAAAGGCAAGGATCCCCTCCTTGCTTCAGTGGAGGAATTTTCCAGAGGTCCAGGACGTTCAGTGGGATGAAGGCTGCAAAAGAAGGAAGGCTAATCAAGGCCAGCACCTACAGTTCTGCATTCCCACGTGGGCAGCTCTCGTCCTCCCTCCTCCAGCGAAGATCACAAGATGCAGGTTGGAGCAAACATGGAGTTTACAAGCCCTCCCCATGACACTGCTATCGCTGAGGGCTAGCAGGGCGAGGTGGTGCTCAGGGGCCAGGGGAGATGGGCTCTTGCAAGCTGGACATCCTCAATGCTAGCCTGGCTGCTTCCTCCAAGGCAGAGCAGGAGCAAAATGTCCAGCCAGGTCCTCGTGCTTGGCCCTCCCAGGGCACGGCACATGTTCCCTTTTCTCTTTGCAGGCCACTGCTGCTTGCCAGCAGCAGGGAATCAAGTTGCCTCATTATAGTTTTAGCGCTGCTAATTGCCAGTTACAAGAAACCCACCTGAAGAAGACAATGTCCCTCCTCTCTGAAAGGCGTCTCCAGCCCAGAGGACATGCTCAGGGGATGGTCTCTGGGTGCAGCAGCCCAACTCCACAGCACCTGCCTGAGCTGCAGGCAGGGGATTTTTACCGATTTCCCTGTGCACAAATTTGTTGTGGACATGGTCACTCACGAGGGATGCCAAGGGAGAAGTCACGCAAGCCCTCCTAGAAGCGTCCAGCTTGCAGCAGCCCATCTGCAGGGTGGGAAGGAGAGCGGAGGGAAGGGGATGGGATCACATCCCAGTTCCCCCCAGCCCGGGGACAGACCACATGCCAAGGTCCCAGATTACGGCTGGGAAGGCTAGAGGGGTCTTCCTCACACCGAGAACTCCTGACCTGGCTGGTGAAAATGCTTTGCAGTCTCGAGATCTGCACGGAGCAGGAGCCAGGGAAAGTAGGCTCCCTTAGAAATCAACATCCACAAGTCTCAATCTTGGCCAGGCAGGTAATTAAAGCTTTGTTTGCAGATGGTTTTTTCATTGCAGATGAAATCAGAAAAGGGGGAGAAGAGAACTTCAAACCACAGAAAGCAGCTCTGGGGAGACACAGCCTGCTGCCTCAAGCAAGGGTGCTCAAGCCCCAGCTTCGGGGGCTAGGCTGTTCAAAGAGGAGTATCATCTTCCTTTACAATGGAGATTTCTAGCCTTTATGCCTATTGTGAAGAAAAAAAAAAAAGAAAAAAAAAAGAAAAATAAAAAAGAAAAATAAAGGGAGGAAATTTGACCCTCCTACATCTTAAAGAAAAGCCTGAAGTTCATCTCTAGCTCCCTCCTGTGACTCCTGTACATAGGCTGCTATAAACCTGGCTTGGATAAAGCTTTACTGAGCGGATCCTGCTGTCACTATGGGAATTTATAGCTCCCAGCCGTATACTGGAATTACTTAACACACATATAAAGCAGAATGTGTCCAGCTGCCTAAGCGGGCATCGGCATCACATACATGATCCAGTTTGTCCGATTTCTGTGCTAGGCAACGTGAGAGAAAAGCTGAATCAACAAGTGAAATCCTGCTGCCTTTCCCATTCAAAGTCTGGATCTATCACACAAAAGCCCACCTTGCATCCCGGTTGTCATATCCACACTCATATTCCAGCTGGCTCTGTCCTTTTGGGATGCTAAATTACAGCTGCCCCAGGGAAGGCAGCCCAAGAGGCTGCCCCAGCCTGAACCCTAGCCTACACTTCATTTGCCCTGCAGATTGCTTTCTCCACACTGTATTTGGTCACGTACCCCGTGACTCTGTGAGCTGTTTTATGTATTTATATATTTTATAACTTCCCCATATCACATCTTCAAAAGCAATATCCCTACTTCTAAGATGTCTTTATGCTCGTATTATTTGTTCTGCTCACCTTTGCACCCACAACCCATCTACACTTCCCATGCCCCATTTGCAGACAGTCCTAGTGATCAGACTGGTTTTGAAGTGGGAGCACCAAATTCCTCACGGTACAAAGCAAAAGGCTTTGACCAGCAATGGGTACAACACAGCCCCCTTTTTCTTTGGGACCTGCACTTCAGCACAGCTACATACTTCTGCCCTCTTCTTCTCCACTACACATCTACTGAGTAGGAGCTGGCAGCTTTTGGGTGGAGAGGACTCATGGCTGCCACTGCTCCCTATGTGCCTGCCCGCAAGCAGACCTCTGCTCCACGCTCTCACAAGTCCCTTGCAGCCTAGGAAGCTGGAGAAAAACATCTCTGCATGGCAAACCACCGCTGGGGCTGTTCTCCTGCGGCTCGCTGCCCCAAGAGCTCCCCTGCAGCCAGAGGGATGAGCAATTCTGTTGGCTGGGCCCATCCCAAGCTCTGGATCGGTGGGACTGATTTTCTTCCATGCCAATGCCCTCTCCCATTGTCTTCTTGCCATTACTCTGCCTGTTGTGCAAAGCTTGCAGAAATAACCTCAGAACAGTTTCTGGCCTTTTTGCTGTGGGGATATTGCTAAATGGTATTATTCTTGCTGTCATGCTAGAAAAAAAAAATTATCCACTTCAGTACAACCATTAACCATAATTAGTGCTCAGTTGCACAGACAATCTGGAACGGGGGGATCTGATCTTCTGCTACCAGTCAATAAATCTCTCCAAGTGCACATGGAGCAGACAGCAAAGTGAGCAATCACTCATTTCTGCTCCTGTAACTACTTTTAAATGCCCCAGCAAAGAAGCTCGCAAAGAGTATTTCCCCCATTTTTCTGTACCAGCTCCTGCATCAGTTGCTGTGCACAGCCAGTGTCTCCTGCCCTTGGCTTTCCCTCAGTCACCAGCCTGGGAGACAGAGCCAGGCACTTAGGAAGCCCTGACAGACGCAGCCCTAAGATAATTGGGTATCTGGGGCAGAAAAGCCCCCAGTCTCATAGCAGGCTGCTCCTGGCCCAAATCCTGCCTGCTGGGCAGGTGTAACGCCAGGCCTGGGACGTGCGCTTTGTGCTGGGGCTCGCTGGGCTGCTGCAGTATCTTCTGCTCCTGGGGCTGCTGCCTTCCTGGCAGACACTTTTGTCGTGGTTTAGCCCCAGCCCACAGCTAAGCACCACGCAGCCGCTCGCCTGTCCCCCACCCCACCCCCCGAGGTGGGATGGGAGAGAGAATTGGAAAAAAACCCTTGTGGGTTGAGATAAGAACAGTTTAATGGGACAGCAAAAGAAACAATAATGATCATAATAATAATGTTACTGATAAAGGAGCACACGAAAACAAGTGATGCACAATGCAATTGCTCACCACCCGGTGATCGATAGCCCGTCCCCAAGCAGCAATTCCCACCCACCGCCAACTCCAGTTTATATACTGGGCATGATGTTGTGTGGCAGGGAATACGCCTTTGGGCTGCCTGTGCCCCCTCCCAGCTCCTTGTGGCCCTCCCCGCTGGCAGAGCATGGGAAGCTGGAAAGTCCTTGACTTACAACTACTTAGCAACAACTAAAAATATCAGTGAGTTATCAACATTAGGCTCTACTACATCCAAAACACAGCGCTATAACCAGCAGCACCCACAGCCAGACCCACGCTGGTGCATCAGCAACACACAGAGGGAAATCTGATGGTACCCGACTTGACCCAGTTGGGTACTTCAGCCTCCCCTCGCTCCGGGGCCGAGTCCCACGGGCAGCGGGTGGGTACTGGGGACCGGAGGCGTCGCGGCAGCCGTGGGCGCTCAGCTCCCTCCGTGGCTGCGGAGAGGCTGCTCTGGCACCGCTACTGCCGCCGGGCTGGGGTTTGTAACGAAGCTGCCCACCACCCAGCACAGAGCTGCCGCCCCCGGGCTTGTGCCAAGCCGGGAGGTCCGGGGCAAGCTCCCACGCTGGCTGTGCATCCAAACCCATCGCCCTGTAAGCTGGGGGACAACCTCACATCCCCCTGGGCGACGGCATCGCGCCGATCCCACCGTCTTCACAGAAGCAGAAGAGTGAAAGCGCTGAGATTTGAGCTCCTGTCTAAGCGCCGCGATGCTCTTTGTAATTAACCGCTGGCGCTGCAGCGGCGGGGCTCTGCTTTGCCTCGCTGCTGTAAGCGGTCTGCAGAGCCCTCGCAGCCCCGGCTTGGAGCAGCCCTCCAGCTTACGTGCCGCCCCAGGGCTGGGAAGATGCCCCATCAGCCACCCGCTCCTCTCTGGCAGCCCGGGCCGTCAAACGCCGACCCACCCGCGCGGGCAGCGCGCCGGCTCACGCATCGGGCACGCGGCACGGCCGCTCTCTGCTGCACGCTCCCGCTCCCCACCCAGAAAACTCCTTCTCCTAAAGGTCAGGTCCTCACCTCCAGAAGACGATGGCGGCTCTGGCCGGCGGCTTGCTGCTCCCTCTTTGCAATACGATCAATGCAGGTTTCTAGAAACACCCCTTCCCACTGCGGGTCCTCGTACGGCAGCTCCATCCTACCTCAGGAAAAAACCAACTCCTCATCAGCTCAGACTGCCCGTAGCGTCCTGAGCTTTTGCTCCAGAAGAGGGTTTCTCTTTCTCTTGCATCAGGCTATGATTTTTACAGCCCGGCTCAGCCGCTGACTGCGTCGCCAGCCTCAGCCTCTCCCAGAGGACACGCGGGTGGATGAGCAAGGACTGCCACGGTGCCTGTCACCTGGGGCTGAAGGGATCTCTGCCCCACCAGCCCTCACCCTCGGGGCTGCTTGGATGCGCCCCAGCTCCAAGGCGGGGGGAAGAAATCTCAGAGAGAGATGTTTCTGGGCTGATTAAAGTTAATTAGCTCAAATGATGCCTCTGAAGGGAAATGTTTCTTATTTCGAGTTCCCGCTGACTTGGGCCCAAGCCTGGTTTTCATAAGGCCGGTAACTGCAAACAGATAGGGCCCTTTCATTGGAAACAGGCAGCGCAGGATATAATTAAAGAAGTATGCACTGGCATCTCAAAGAACCGTTTTCAATTACTGCTATTTCAAGAGGATTAAGGGGAAATATTTTAAACAAGACCACTGCAAAAATAGATTTTGTTTGTCATTAGCTTTGAAATAATATTTGACTTAAGGGCTGAAATTTCCATATGCCAGGTCTGCCTCCGGCGGTACTTTCCCGAAGGGCTGGGAAGAGGGTGATTCATAGCGACATGGGAGCTGGGAGCAGAGCTCCCTATGTGCATCCCTATTTCCACATGGGAAAATCCCTCCTTTTTCCCTGGCCAGTTTTCTCTCTGTGCCAGCCTGGAAACGATGCACAGGGCAGCCTCAGATACAAGGAACACGCTGCAAGGGACTTGTTTGGTTGCCAGACTGCACTTGGGGTGCTCTGGGGATGCCTTTGGATGGGAATGCCTTCCTGCGGAGAGAGTGATGGCTCTGCTGGTCTGTGTGCTGTCCTTGGCCAGGCCAGCTGTACCTCTGATCCTTGCGACTCACTGCTGTATCTCTGCACAGCACGAGCCCACGGGGGTGAATTCAGGCCGGTCTGTTCTGTCGGTGGCCACACAGGTGGCCTGGAAGATGCTGTTTTGCCGTAGTCACCACAACAGTAAAAAGACGCTGCCTCCAGCCTCCCTGCGTCTCTGCCTCTCCCGGCTCAGGCTGTACCTTCCAAAAGGGGATGAAGCTGGAGCTAATCACAGGAGTGTAGCAGTACCCGTGACCCTCGCCTTGGAACCCTTCTCTGGACTGCAGATGTAGAGCTTCTGCAAAAGACTAGAAACAGAGCCAGAAGGGGTAAAACAGATTTGATCTATTTTCCCTCCCCACCCTTCCCAGTGTGTGGACAGGACACAGCTTGGGGTGTATGAAACCCATGGTCATGTGGGGCAGAAGTGAGAGGCAGTCACACTGTAAGCACTCCAACGTACCCAGGTAGGATGAGGACCACCTCACCCAACCACAGACATCGCAGTGCCAGCATTTGTTGAACACCTTCTGAGATACCTATCGTAGGACAGACAATCAGGAGAAGTCGGTTACTATCTATATGAAAGGAACCCAGACTCATACCTGCAGGTTCAACACTTAATTATCAGGCAACTCAAGTTCAACGAGGGTCTCCAAGCTCCGTTTGGCATGTGCAAAGCGAGCATGTTCATTTTCCCTTTGCAGCGCTTGACTTCCCAGAGGAAAGGTCTGTTTCTCACAGCACCTGGGACAGTCAGGCTCTTGGCTCCCCAGGGGCTCCTAAAGGCTTGTGTGAAGTCAACAGCATGGGAAGGGCCCAGCCAGAAAGCAGCGAGACGGGCTCTCCACTGACATTTGCACAGGCAGCTTACGAGGCTCAAGCAACAGAAACACTGGTCCTAGCAGGATCATGAGAAATCATTTCTCTGCGCTATTTACAGCAACCAAGGACATATTTTTCCCTTTGGAAACACCGCAAGGAGGATGTTTCTCATGGCTGTTGAGAAAGAGGGGTCCACCTCAGGGAATACCATGGGTTGGGGTGCGTAAGCTTGAGGCAGCAAGGCAACACATCAAAGGGAGCCAAGGACACCAAAAATGGAGTTTGGCCACTTCCATGTCAAAGTGCAGGGCTGTTGGCACTAGCTCAGACTCTTGTTCGTGAGAGGAGCGTCAACAGGCTGCAGAGATGTCTAACGAGCAGAGGCACCAAAAGACGGCTCCTCCCCATGTGCACAGGCCGGAGACATTTCTAAATGCATGGCTGCTGGGTCCAGGGCACACATGACAGCTTCCCTGTCCCACAAAGTGACTGGTAGGCAATGAAAAGGCTGTAAGGGGTGGGCTTCCTACCATGCCAATGGAGCTACATAACCCAAAGGGTTACTCAAAGTGCTTTGTATCTCCAGAGCTGCAGGCTGCAGGAAGCATGAGAGCCTCAGAGGGCTCCATCTCAGCCACAAAGCCTCCAACTACACCACAAGAACCAGTGGAAGAGGAAAAATAGCACACCAAACCAGAATGGGTCAAACAAGCCTAGACCCATGGAGATTCCAAAATGTTAGCAGCTCTTGGGTGGCTGTTGGGCTAAAAGCACCCGTGAGGAAGCCACCAGCCCTGGGAAGCAGGGACCAGGAGATACACCTTCTGCTTTGAGCTTAGAGCAAAAGCATTGCTACAAAGACCTGCAAAAATAACATCACCCAGAAGCCAGACAGCAGGGAGAGGAGGGCATATATCTGCAAAGGTGAGGGGGAAAAAAAAGGGATAGTTCAAACAAAGAGCAGCATGGGCAGAAGACTGAAGAAATTCCTTCTTTCCACGTGCAGTATTCCAGTCCCTGTAAAATCCAAGTGGATTTCGTCATTAGTGCAATTAATTCTCCTGTAGGTAATCCAGCATCTTCTCATGGAGCCCTCAGTGCCACTGCCAGGGATTTCAGGTCAGCCCTGGGCCCAGGCTGACAGGCAGCACAGCCCAGAGAGCAGCACAGCAGCCGGCACCCTCCTACGCTACTGAGTGCCACCCCACACCGTTGGTCCCTCCTGACCGCTGGCTTCCAGCACAGCAACAAGCTTCAGATCATGTCTCCACGGTTTCCACTTCTCCTGCCCCATCCCAGGCATGCAGAGTCATGGCCCCATCTGTGGCCCCATCTCCGGCCCCATCTCCATCCTCAACCTATTCCTCAACTCCTCTCCAAAGAGCTGGTGTTTGATCATTGTCCTCCCAGCTCTCCCATGCGTCTCCAGCCATTCCCGCTGCCCCCAACCAGCGTTTGCCATCCCTCCTGGGGCAAGGCAGAGACAGGGCTGCAGGACCAGCCTTGAGCACCCCAGGTCCATGCATGGACACTGGCTCACGATCCTGCATCAGATCCCAGGGGGTAACCCACCGGCAGAGGAGGGATGGACACGGCTCGCACCACAGACACTCCGGTCTCTTTGCATCACCGCCGGGCATTGACCAGCCGATGGATGTGCTCTCTACTATCCCTGGCATGGGCCCGAGTTAGTCCTGGTGCTTGCCAACCATTTATAAGACCACAAAGCATCACCGCGATCCCCATCGGCCCCAATCCCTCCCACCACAGGGCCAGGCGGCCTCTCTCAAGACTCCTATGAGCCCTCCAGGAAATATCCCGTGGAGAACAAAATTAGATGTCAAAGAGCAGAAGGATTGCAGCTCTGGCTGAACTCTGGCAGGTTCCCAAAGCCGGGAAGGAGAAAAGTGTTATGAAAACACTCATCAGAAGGCAGCGAGAAATTAGATGTAGGTCACTTGAACTCCAGCCCTGAGGAAAGGGATTAAGCCCGCAGGGTAAAGCCCAGCTGGATGGGAAGAAGCCAGCAGAGTTTTCTGGAGGACGAACTGCTTGGTTTCTTAATTTGATGACATCCCCTAGGCTGGGTTTTTCCTCCACTTGGGATTACAGGTCTGGACCCGCTTGCTCGCCCCCGCTCAGTGGGGATAGCGATGCCTCTCCTGCCAACACCACGGAGCAGCTCATGCCTGTGTGTGATGTTTAGATTTTGGGCATAGGCCACCCAGCTGGCAGCACTGTCAGGCGATTTTACTAGACGAAGCACAAGAGCTGCTTACCCATAGGATACAAACAGGTTGGTCATTAATGACATGGTCCAGCCCAGGAGACTGAGGCTGCAGGTCTGGTGTAAGCAAGTAGCAGTATGACGTGATTCTTCTTTTAACACATATTTTCGGGATTGTGGAGTGGTTTTCTGACTGCTGCTTACAGCCTTTCACAGATGTCAAACTTCCACTTTCAAAAGCAGTTGATTTTTGAGCACATTGACTCAATTGGACTTGTCTCCCAAGAGAAACTTCCTTTTGACAACAGTCTCCTAAAGCTCTTGGGACACTTGTAATATAAAAGCAAAACATCTTGTAATTTTTAAAGAGCCTTTAAAAGGAGGATGTGAGGCAATGGATGGGACCCCATGAACAAATCAAGTTATCAGCAGTCCTTGTGTTTATTTTTTTCCACGGAAAAAAGTCCTTCTTCACTCTCAAGCATTTAGAGTGGTTGCATGCACCAACAGAGCTCACAAAACGTTCCAATTACTTAGTCCCGCATATTTTTGACATGTTACTGAGCAGATTAACTGATGGGTTGACTGCCTGAGCTCTTCCAATAATGTTGCAAATGTCTGAGAAAAGCACAGCATCGCTAGAGATGAAAGAGAAGTATTTGTTGGTTTTGATGGCTTGCATTATGAGCCTTCAGTTTGAAATCGTGGCCTTTTGGGGGTGGGATAGGTTCACTCCTAACAGGATGCTGCTTTGTACCCTGAGGCATCCCGAGGGAATGTTTGGACTGGTCCTGAACACAGCTCTGGAGCCTCCAAAGACAGCATCTCCTCGTGCATCCCCAAGGAGGTCATTCCATCCAGGTCCACGCAGCGCTGATTGGCAAGGCAAGTTTTTTCTCCCTCTACTTCCAGCTTCCGCTTACCCTGGAAAGATCAGCATCCTTGCGAGCACTGCTTCTTGGGAGATTTATAGCTCGGCTTGGCGGCCGTACGCAGTTCGGAGTTTACGTAAACGCTGGGCAGAGTCCCAGCGCTGGGTGCTGACTCAGGCACCCGCCCATGCGATGCTCCCGCGTCACCGGTTCAAACGGGCCTCGCAGAGCGACCGTGCTGACATTTCACGCTGCCGCAGACCGTAACAGCCACTGGAGTGACCAAACCACCAGGCTTCGTGTCGTGGAGAGAGAGAGAGGGTTTTAAATCTTCCCCTCTCCAGCCCCTGACCTCCAGCAAACACGACGCAATCGGGCTGTCCCAGCTGGAGACAGGTTTGATTCATTTTCCCAGGGGGGAAGATCCCTCCAGCTGGTTGCACGCAGAGGCTCCACGGTCCCGGCTCAGCTTCCAGCGCCGGCAGAAGGACCGGCTGCCGGGAGCCGCCGCCGCAGCCCACCAGGCACCGCCAGCCGCCGGGACACCGTCAGGGGCGGCGGTGGGTTGCCAGGGCTGACGCAGGACAACGGCCTCACCTGCGCTGCGGGGGGGAAGAGTACTGCCCGCTGCAAGGAAGAGCAAAGCGTGAGAAGCGCAGGGGACTCCCAAGGCGAGGGAGAAGGGCACCCTTGCTGCAGCTGCCGAAGGGGAGGGGGACGGGAAGGAGATGCTGTAAATCCTCTGCATTACAGAGACGCCCGCCGCAGCTCCACGGGTGGATCCGTGACCTCCAGCCTGGGCGCTGCCGTTACGGACCATGCTCCAGCTCGAGGTGGGGATTCATCTGCAACCTGGGATGCTAAATATGGCACGGGAAGTCTTACCCTTTTGTCTTACCCACGCTGCCAAAAAGCTCCATTGTTTCTCCATCATGATGGTAGCTGGTGTTTCATTTGGTACCTCACCACAGGTTTTTGGAGCTGCCCGCTTCTCACAAGCCCCCCTGTGCACGTGTGTCTCTCTTCCCCTCCCGGGAAGCCCCCATCTCTTTCCTTAGAAGCAGAAGCTGCGAATGCCATACCACCACCCGGCTGCAAGCAGCAAACGGGTCCTTCCTGCAGAAATTGGGCTGAAGCCCCAACTCCTCAGCTTGCGTCTGAACAGACCCTCCCGTATCTGCTCTCCCCGCTCCCGGAAATTCAAGGCGAAGCCAAAAGCCGTAGACCTGTTTATGACTTGTTGTACAAATGTGATAAACGGCTGCTCAGAAAACATCTCCTCTGGGCTGCTCCTCATATGCTCCTTGCCTGCATTTTAATAAGCTAATGTTTGGGAATAGTTAAGTAGCTGTCTTGACTTGTTTAACTCGATAGCCACAGATATTTCACTGAGCTGACGTGGGATTTATGTCTCAATAATGCAATAACGTTTGGTAAGCATCGCGGTTTCGGGGAGATTTATGTCCCATCAGCAATGCGAGAGGGATTTATAGGGCCCATCAGAGGTAGGGTTACAGGAGGTGCCGTCTGAGAGACACCGAAAGCGCCTTGTCTTACTGCTCGAGGGTGATTCCTTGGAGAGACCAAGTCCTGGAGCATTGTAGCCTGCTGACATATTGCCCTGGTAATGTTTTTCATTAATAAAACTAAACATGGGGGCTAAGGGAGCTGCCTGGTGATGGAAAGCATTTTGTAATGTGCTTCCCCTTCTTCCAGCTCTGCGACTGGTGTGGAAGGGAGGTGGGGAACCCACCACAACCCAGCCCCCAGGAGGGAGGCCATCCCCATCACCTAACTCGTGTGCTCTCTCTTCGAAGATGCGCTGCTGCCGCCCCTCAAAGGGCCGCAACCGGCCACCAGCGAGAGCCTGGAGGCAGCAGGATGCCTGGAGCAGGGATGAAGCCCAGGATGCAGCAGTGAGGCTACAGGACACCCACTTCCAAGAGATGGAGAAGGACCATGTCTCCCCGTAGTGAAACGCTTCGTTTGGAACACAACACTGCCACTTAAGCGCAAACCATATGAGTTAGGGACAAGCTGCATTACAAAGAGTCATAAATTCAGTATTGCAGATGGCTGTTCAGAGCAGTGCTGGTACAACAGATCCCCTCTGCCTGGGCTTTCCCAGGGGATGCTGGCTAGGAGATAGATCCTCATCTCCAGCAAATTCAGGAGATCTTTCTCTCTGCTGGGACAGCCTACTTACTGTTTTTTTGACTGCAAGAGGTTTGACCGGTGTCTTTGTAATTCCCCTGTCAGAAGTTCCCTGCCAGAAAAATCAAGTCAAAGAAATCCTTGGGCGGGGGAGAAAAAGAAAAAAAAAGATCTTTTCCATTGTTTAGGAGAGCTGGCAAAAGTCTGCGTAAACTTCTCAAAGCGTAATAGACCAGCAAGAGGCTCAGCTGCACCCCAGGAGATGAGCTCTGGGACATGGCTTTTCCTTGAGTCCCAACAGCTGATGTTCTTCCCAAAACAAGTTTCTTTGGGTTGAAATTGTTCCCCCCCTGAGTCTCAACCTAGGCATACATCATCAGCAAGATTCATATGATTAAAATAACTAATAAAGTGATTGATTTTGTAAGAAGCAGGTGCTGGATGGAGAAATGAGGCTCCTGAGCAGAGCGTTGGAGCTGATGAGCTGAAGGACAACAACGCTGGGACCTGCATCATCCTTGCTTCCCAGCTCTCATGGTGACAGAATAAAACAGGTCAGGTTTGATGAGAATTAAACCAGCTTTAGATGTTGTTTTGCTCCTGGCAGTTATTAGGACAAGTTCAGTCTTTAGTTCTGCAAACAATGGCACTGAATTTCCTGTAACAGTGTGGCACCATGACTTGTTCAGCCTCATCAAGAGGAGATCCTGGACACAATTTGGCAGCTCCTTTCAGCATCCCTTTCACTTGGAGGTAACATTTACTAATTGCAGAAATGTGCAGATATCAAACCTTCCTCAGTCAGACCCTCCACCAAGCTGCCAGAGCTCAGCTGGAAGGAAAGAAACTTCTTGTATGGTTGGATCCATCCACGCAACACCAGATACATCAGGATGGACACATCCAATCCTGAGATGCTGAGTGATGGAATAAAGCAACTTCCATCTCCTGGGAATGACAAAAAAAAAAAAAAAAAGAAAGGGTTTAAAAAAGTGAAAGATCTCCTTCCTCACTGGCCAGTTCTTGATCAACTGCTCCAAGGAGGCTCTGGCATCAGAAGCAGCCAGCGCTCCCCAGGTTAGCGAGCCAGCATGTCACGCTTTGAAACCCATCTCCTTCCAGCTGATCATTTTTGTCATTAACATGGGAATTGCTATTAATCACCAAGCCTACATCTCCCTGTTACTCATTCATAACGAGACATGGATGACCATGCTGCCATCCTGGCCAGCATCTTCAAGCTTTGTTTTTTTAATGACCCATACCTTGAAGATATCCCAGGAAAAACAAGCATAAGCAGAGTCACCCAGCGTCAAATAAACCATGAATGCTAGGATTCATTAAAACAGTGATGTTTGAGTACATAAGAGTTTTGGAGGGAGTTTTCACATTTTCAGTCTTCTCTTGAAAGATTCTGGATTTGTTTGTTCAGTGTATTTTTTGGCCAGGAAAAACTATTTTTTTCCTTATTTTTTTAAAAATAATGCCCTTCAACTTTTTTTTTTTTTTTTAAACTAGGAAAGGTGAACAAAAAACATGGATGGAAAGCAGCTTTTCATCCACATTAACAAAAACTCACCCTTCCTCCTTTCCAGAAAATGACCACTTGGAACAAAAGCCCCCATTGCACCAGGCAGGTGCAGGGTCAGCAGGGCTCATCCCAGCTCACTCCAGTGGGGTCTCCCAGCCCTTGCACGGTCCCAGCATCAATACACACCAGACCCCCCTCCAGGCTCTGCTCACACTCACCCCATCCCTTCCCCAGGACCTACCTCCTCTCCATCCCTTTCTTTTCCCTTCTTCCTTTTGCTGCCCCAGTGGGGCTGTGATACCTGCTTGTGTTTGACGAAGAAAGGGGCATGAGGGATGGCCAGTTAGGAGAGCAGAGCCCAGATCTTCAGAGGGCAACCGCTTCTCGGTGCTGAGGTCCGAGTTGGAGGCAACACCACAGCTCCGCTGCAGGTCCACATGCAAACCGTCTCCCATGCAGCAACACGAGCAACATGGCGTGCCCATGCCCTGCTGTAAACGCACTGCCGAGGGATGCCCACACCAGCTGGTGTCCATGGTCAAGGTCCCACTAGGGGTCCTCCAGGCAGGATGAAAGCCTGCAGGAGAGGAGACATGCAAAATAAAACAAATCTCACCACTGCTGTCCTGACTCTTGCACCTACAGCTGTAACTCAAGAAAATATTTGTGTGCATGAATGCAGCACGTGCAACGCACATGCTCCAAAAACACGTATTTTGGGGCGCAGGCACCTTCCCGCTACCCTTCAGTATATGATTCTCCCCATTGGTTTCAATAAAGCCAACGCATGCAACAAAATTAGCTTGAGGTTAACACATGCAGCAATGCCATCTCCACAACAGAAAGCTGTTGAATAGGACACACCTTTGCTTGCCACCTTCATCGGGTTGTCTGCATGTGGCTGCGTGAGCACATTCATGCTTGTACCCTCCCCACGCCACCTCGGCCGCTGCGCTGGGATGGCAGAGGCTGACGACTGACCACAGTAACAAAAGCATGGGCAGGACTCCCATCCAGCAGAAGGAGAGTGAATGTCCTGGCACCATTAGTGGTCTCTGATGTGGTTTTTTAATTACGAAAATAATAGCTTTGCTGACTTTTTTTATTCTCATCATGTTCCGTTCTCACTAATGGCTCTTACTGTAATAATCAGCATCATAGCCCAGACTCGAAGGCTAATGGCTGTTGATGGGAAATATTTTGTTTCATAAGAGCAGCCATAGCCAGCAGAGCACATGAGAACATTTTTTCAGGAACATGGAAGATGCTATTTTTAACTGTTCTGCCCCATATTTATGGTGCTTGGAGGAATGATGCGCCAGCTTAAACACATTGCAGCAGTACGCACCATTTAACTCTGTCTGTGCCGTGAAGAGGGGGTGTGCAGAAGTGCCAGTCTGGTGGCTGGGCAGCGGGATGACCATGCTCATTGTAGGCTGATTTCCTCACTGTTGATCCATCTACAGCTTTACAGCACCCAACACCAAGACTATCACCATCAGGACGTGACACAGCGCTCTACGCACTGCCACCCAGCCCCAAAACACACCTCTTGGGCCAGTAGCAAGGCAAGAGCAGGGTCCGGTTGTGCCAAGCTCTACAGACATCCAGAGAGGGACATAGGAGCCTGGACAGAGCAAGAGGTGGCCAGCGAGAATGGTCACCAGGTGGATGCAAGTTGCCCAGGTGTCATGCAATATACTCCCCATTTTGTTGGCATTCTTCTGTCCCTGCTGGGAGGGTCCTTCCCCTTGAGTGGGGAGCATTCCCCATGCCCACTGCCTTTCCCACCTTGCCTCCTTTGGGGTTAGAAGCCACGATGCTGAGTAGGGCTTTATTTTCCTTAGTGCAGCACAGATGCACCAAAAAAACAGACCTGCCAAGGCTGGAGATGCTCCGATGTGAGGCTCCAGGTAGGTCTAAGAGCTCCCAACCAGGGCGCCAGAGATGTTGCAAACCCAACAGCATTAACGCAGACAGAAGCGGCATCTAAGTGCATAGTTGATTGAAATCGTGTTCCTCCATGTCCAACAAAAATACGTTGTTCATAGTCATGGAGCTAAGTGGAGTCACCCTGAGTTATGATTTCCTTTCAGCAGATATTTCCTCTTCAGGCTGTCACTTTCACTCAGGCCATGATTAAAACAATAAACCCCAGAGAAGCCGCCCTGCTCCCCGTCAACAGCTGCTTTTCCTCCACACGCTGCGATGGGAGCCATTCATCACCAAAAAGAGGGAGGGGAAATTAAAGACAGATTATTATTATTTATTATTCAAAGCTGCCATGTTTGGCCAGGAAGCTCTCCTTGGTAAAGCGAAGGTGGCCACAGCTGCTCCTTCACAGATGTCAGCCAAGCAGGGAGAAGTTGCCGTGTGGTGTAAGGGACACGTTACTGCTGCACGTACTCAACGCCTCTAGGACCTTCATCGCTCTTCTCATGCAACAGGCAAGTCATTGTATTGGAAGAATTCCCCCTATTTACCTCTGAAAACCTTCTTGGATAGTTGCATTCCATCAGTGAAATCCCATCTTGACAAACATTTTGCAAAGGGAAAAAAGTATCAGATATTGCCAAAATAACCAGTAAGTGCATCCCTGTAACTCCCAGCCCTGGTCCCCATGACCTTGGGCAGCCTGTTCTCCGGGTTTCTGTTCTTCACACCCTGTGTATCAACCTAGACGGCACCATGGGGTCCTCATGGTCTTAAAAGAGCTGGCTGATGGGGAAGGAGCAGGCACCCAGGTTGTCCTCTGAACTTGCAACACCGTTTTGTCTGTGCGTGCAATTATTGTAGAGATGACAGGCAAGATCCAGCCCCCCAGGCTGACCACAGGTCTCATTGCACAGTTGAAGGAGACGCATAGAACCAGCCCATGGCAGAGATGCTAGAGACAGCAGCCTACATCCTGCCAAGCACAGGACATGAGGCAACCCGCACGGACATTTCACTTGGGCCACAACGACAGGCATTGCAGAAATGCAACAGTTTTCTTGGCCTGTTTGCCAAAGGCTCAACATGTTCCACTTCAGCAAGGCTGGAAAATCTATCGTGTCAGCGCTCCTGCCATGCCTGCGCATATTTGCATTTTCCTTACAGTATTTTTAGAGATTTCCACTCCTCAGCCTGATTTGGGATAAAGTCAAATATGTGAAATCTTGGAAGCTGCCACAGGAAAAGAAAATCGATTTTTCAACCAGCTTTAGATACAGCCTCTGGCCACGGTGATAAATCTTCTGCCAGCCTGGAGAGCTGCACTCGCCTCCCAGATAAGGGCCCAACTTGGACCAGAAGGCCTTTGTCCCCCAGCCAGCCGGGGGAGGTGCTGCCGTCCCACCCCTCCGAGGGTGGGCTGAAGCATCGCACAAGAGGCTGCTTCTCTGATGGGAGGCAACAGCAGGAAAGGGCACATGGCAGAGCTCCCTGGCTCCTTGTCCTGTCCAGCCCTCCTGAGCCAGAGGAGCAGAGAGCTCGGCTATCTCCCCATGCTTCATCAGCTCTCCTCCAAGACAGCCCCGTTCCCCAAGGGTCCCATATCTACAAGACTCGCATCTTGTTGCTGAGGCAGGGGAGGAAGTGGTGGGGCTGGCTTGGAAGGAGCTCAGTTCCCAGCTCTACAGAAGGACCAGCCTCAGCTCAGCCACATCAACCCACATGTCTGCTGAAGACTTCCGAGCACAGCTCCTCCAGAAACCGTTTCTACCTGCACCACTACAACAGCCAGCATGGTTTCGCGGGGTGCAGTCCACAGGCAAAGCATTTCCCGTGGCAGTCCTCTCCTCAGCATCTCCTGCTGTGGCATGGACCCGATTTATCCTCTTGGTCAAACACACACCTTTCTGGTCCGCACCAAGCGGCTCTTCACCAAGATTGCTCTTCGCCTGAGCTCGCTCTCCTGTGGAGAGGAAGGACACCCTTAACTGCCATCACACCCCTTGTAGCAGGGGGTGAGGCATACTCAGGAGCTGCATTTGTTTTCCCACTAACCACAGAGAGCCTTTCATAAAGCTGCATCCCATTAGATTAACTCTGCCTTTGTCTCTAGTTTTGACCATAGTCCACGTGTGTCACCAAGCCAGTCCCAAATCTGCACACTTGCTGGAGGGAAAGGTGCCACGTTAGCTCAGCAGCACTACAAGGACCCACCCCAGAAGCATGGTTGACCTTTCCTGTCCACGGACAGGCTTTGCTGGGAGCACCCACCATGCCAGCCCTGTGGTGGGAGGAAGGAGCTGTGGGAAACCCGCATGTCCCACGTTTGCCCCAGGGAAAGCTCGCCACCTCCTCCGTTTGTTGAGGTTGGCCATGGAGGAATGCTCATCTCCTTCACACATGGCTGCTTTTTGGGCAGATGGGACCAGTCTTGCTGCCCAGCCCCAAGTCAGCCCGGCCACCAAAATGGGGTGCTTTGTGGTGTTCCGAGATGTGTTTATAGCATGGCTAATTTTAGCACCTCCCATTCACAAGGAGGGCTCCACCCAGCCCCACGCTGAAACCACCTCTGGGCTGGAAAACACCAGCTGTGAGACAACATCTGGCATCGCTCGGACAGGCAGAGGCAGGAAGCAAAGGAAAACAGCGTCTGTCCAAGCCTGCCGAGGGACTCCAGCTAGACAGAGAGCAGAATTTGGCCAAGACGCTGGAAAGAGTAACTCTAATCTTTAAAAAGTTGTTAAAAAAAAAAAAAAAGAGGATGAGAGGTTATAAGATGCTGGTTGCCTTTTGTCATCTTTCAGCCTGCTGTTAACTCCCACTATGCCTCTCCCTACCACAACATGGAGATGTCAAACCCTCCTGCCCCAAAGTCATCTGAGCTTCATCTCCACAGCTGGAGACCTCAGGGCCCCACACCGGCATTGCCTCTGGGACCCCAGCACATGGGCTGGGAGGCTGCAGGTGAGCACAGGGCAAGGTCCAGCCATCTCCTGGCCCCACCTTGGCAGGTGATAACCCCTTACTTTTCAACTTCATTTGAAAATCAACACCTGGCTCTTAGATGATGCAACAACCTTGCCAGGGTTCCCCCCACTCCGGGCACTCTGGTCCCAGCAGCCCCACAGATGCCCTCCCACCCCACAGCAGGCACCCCGGGCTCTGGAAGAGGGTTTGGGCACAGCATAAGGTCCTCACCAGTCCCCAAAATGCTATTCCAAAATGCCTGCCTTCCCTCCCAGACACTTTTTTGGGGGCAAGACCTAGCTCCTGAACAGCCTTGGGTGCACACCACATCCCTTAAGTGCCTGCTGGTAGGAAATGCAGGTGCTCCAGGCTCGTGAAAGGAGCTGGAGTTTCCCCATTCCTCTGTTCTTCTGAATTTTGCCCTTTCATGTGATTTCATCACATTTGCTGAGCAGGCAGAATCACAGCGAATAACCCAGTTGAGCCCCACTTGGCTGAGAGGGAAGCTTTTGGTGCTGAGCCCCAAGCCCAGGCTGCAGAGACCCAACCAGTCCTCCGGGCAGCTGCTCCCACTCACCTGGGATCTCGCTGCAGGGGCAGAAGCAGGGAAAGGTGAGCAGGAAAGTGCCCCTGAGCAAACCCCAAGGCATGGAGACACCTGGGGGCTTTCCACAAACAGGGCGGTGGGGGACCTGCCCTTTGCACTGGGACGGTTTCGGAGCCAGAGCTGCGGTTTAAGAGCAATAAGGATATTTCTGTGGATGATTTTTTGACTACAGGGGTCCAAGTCACTCAAGTCCCTTTGAAAAGGGGGACTGATGATCTTAAAGGTCCTTTCCAACCTAGTGATTCTGTGACTTCTGTGAAAACATTGCCTTAAGGCATCAGGTGTACAGAGTGTACAAAATAAAAATGGGGATTATTTAGGGATAACATGTCTATTTTGTTAATTAACTGCCAGCAAGAGAAAGCAGAGACCCCAGAGAGCACTGCTGAGCACTGCTCTCATGCCAATATGCCCAGCCTGGGCCACAGGCTCCAAATTTCTCCTCTTCCTCCCCAGAGCTATGCTTGCACAACTGCAGATGAAGATCTGAGCAGCCTCCTAGACAGACAGCATCAGCCAAAAACCTGTTTGGCACATTTATTGAGTGTTTTCCTACAATCACAGGGTTTTACAGCTACACAACGTTTCTTCATTTCGCTGATGTTTTAAGCATCTTCCCCTTTCCCACTAGCACGGAGCGGAGAAGGGAGGGCAGCCTCTGCCTTGGATAAAGCAACAACCTCTCCAAAATCTCAGGGCCAGCTCCAACCCTCTGCAAAGCTGGAAAGCTTACACTCCCACTTCTCACAGCTCTCCAATCCCTCTGAAATTCCAGCCTCCCAGTCCCACCACCCCACCCAAGCCTACTGCAGGTGGAGTTAGGCAATGCAGGTTTTCCAGTGGGTCAGGTTTGTCTGAGTTTAGGGTCACCTCTGGGCAGGGATTTTTTTTAGTAAGTACCCAGAGCAGCTGGGCACAGCTTCATCTGCTTTGCAAGTCTCGGTCATCTGTGCCATGACCAACCTCTTCTTCCCTACTGGGATCAAGAAGAAAAGCCTCCACAGGAACAGCTCCTGATCCCAAAGAGAGGTTCACAGAATCACAGAATCACTAGGTTGGAAAGGACCTTCAAGATCATCAAGTCCAAACATTAATCTAGCGCCACCATGTCCCCTAAACCATGTCCTGAAGTGCCACATCCACACGTTTTTTGAACACTTCCAGGGATGGCGACTCCACCACCTCCCTGGGCAGCCTGTTCCAATGCCTGACCACTCTCTCGGTGAAGAAATTTTTCCTAATATCCAATCTAAACCTCCCCTGGTGCAACTTGAGGCCGTTTCCTCTTGTCCTATCGCTGGTTACTTGGGAGAAGAGGCCAACATCCTCGTCGCCACAACCCCCTTTCAGGTAGTTGTAGAGAGCAATAAGGTCTCCCCTCAGCCTCCTCTTCTCCAGACTAAACAACCCCAGTTCCCTCAGCCGCTCCCCATAAGACTTGTGCTCCAGACCCCTCATCAGCTTCGTTGCCCTTCTCCGGACATGCTCCAGCACCTCAACATCCTTCTTGTAATGAGGGGCCCAAAACTGAACACAGGATTCAAGGTGTGGCCTCACCAGTGCCGAGTACAGGGGCACGATCACTTCCCTGCTCCTGCTGGCCACACTATTTCTGATACAGGCCAGGATGCTGTTGGCCTTCTTGGCCACCTGGGCACACTGCTGGCTCATGTTCAGCCGGCTGTCAACCAGCACCCCCAGGTCCCTTTCTGCCGGGCTGCTCTCCAGCCACTCCTCACCAAGCCTGTAGCGTTGCATGGGGTGTTGTGGCCGAAGTGCAGGACCCTGCACTTGGCCTTATTAAACCTCATACAGTTGACCTCTGCCCATCGATCCAGCCTGTTGTGATGAAGGTTGTGATGAAGATAAGCAGTGTCACTCCTTGTCAGCAAGTGGTAAGCAGGAGATAGATATCCTGGAGAGGTGAAGCTCACGTGAATTAGGTAACTACTCCCATAGCGCGGGGAAGAATACTACATGGGTGTAATGTATGGTCAGATGTTCAGTAGATACCAGCAGAAGCAGCACGTGGCAGCTGCATGCTGCTTCTGTCATAGCTTTTATTGGTCCTGCTGGGAAATCCAGGCTAAACTGGGAGCTGGAGGTCCATGGGGTGGTAACTCCTGGTGCATTGGTGACTGGCAGCCATCAGGTGAGGAGCCACACAGCACAGCAGTGCCAGGTGGGGAGACGGACACCTGCCCAAAGGGAGCTCAGATGAGCTGGCTGCAGGTCTGGATGGACATCTGAAGCTTTTTTCAACTCAGTCCAAACCACTCCAGTTTCAAAATCAACTTGGAAGCTATGCTATTTGCAAGTCTACTTCTTTTGGCAACCAAGAAGTAATAAATAAGAAGCTGATACTATTATTTCAGCTTCAGAGGGGTGAATAATCAGCTTTGCAAGGAAAGCAAGCTTGGCCAACTGCTGAGGGCTTTGCAGAGACACCCACCTCCCCTTAACAGGGTCTGTCTGTGGGCTGGGCTGCTGAATTTCACTGCCCCTCACATTCAGCCTGGTTAACAACCCAAGCACACATTGCCCATCCAGAAGAGCCGGGAAACAGGAGGCCAACCCAGACATGCTCCAGATTCCCAACATTTGGCTCAAATCCAAATGAAATCACTTACAAGACCATAAAGGGAAGTCACAGAAACCCACCAGCCCCCAACCCCCAGCATCTCCCCAATACCTCCCAGCAGAGACCTGCCCTCCGAAGTAGAACTCAACTCCAGCCCAGCTTGGTGCCTTCCCCTGGCAAAAGCCCCTGCCCTGCCCCACACCTACTTTAATAGCCTGAACTAATTAGCCCTCCTCAGCCTCTGACCTCCTTCTGACCTTCTCCCTTGCGTTGCAGGGGAGTGTTTTCCCCGCTGAGCCCATCTCTTTCCACTCCCTGCACAGGTGGTGGGACTCAACCCTTTCCCTCTCCTACTTGGTGGCTTTCCCGCCTCCCGCCCCTCCCTGCTGGTCACCCACCCCCAGCACCCACATAGGGATGCCCAGCCCCGCTCCCCTCTCTTCTCTGAAGGGAGACCCCCCCGCCCCGCACCCCTCCTGCCCCGCTTTCAGCCTCACGCTGGCGTCTCGCGATGACGCGGCGTCCGTCTCTGCCCGACTCACCGGCTCGCGCAGCGCGTGCTGCAGAGGGGTCCCCGTCTTGCTGGGGTCTCTCTGCTGGCCCCGATGGGCTGCACGGCGTCCCCGGGATAAGCCTGCTGAGCCGGCAGCCCCAAGCCCAGCTCTGCTGGCCCCGATTCTGCTTTCTCCCCGCCAAAGGCTCCGGCGTGTTCCCAGGCAACGCTGTAGGACACCTCAGGGCAGCAACACGTGACACATATGTGGCAGCTTATAGAAAGGATTGGGGAGTTTTTCCCCCTTTTATTGAAAATGATAATTTCTATTCTAGTGCAAACACTGTACATTTTACATCACAAAGCAAGAGATAATTTACAGGATACACTCCCATCTGGGAATCCCTCCCGTGGCTTCACGCGTCAAGCTCCACCAGCCTCATCAATCATCCATCCCTGTCATGCTCAAAAATCCCACTTAGAGGGAATCAGCCACCTACTTCTGCGTTGAGGAAGGGGGGGCCTGAGAAAACAGCGTTCGTACAGAGCAGGCGAGAGGAATGTGCCTCAAGACCATTTTCGCCCCTGAATGGTACCCAAACTTAGTGATAACTGGGGTAACCCTGGCAACTTCCAAGCGCGGCGACCGAAAGTCTACTAAAACCCTGGAGAACTCCATGCTTTCAGGATAAGGCCCTTAATTTGCACATATATTTACATGGTTCAATAAAATACAGCTTAAACATACACGATCGTAAAATTTCGCTTTGGCTTGAGAGTCAACTAGACACTGCCTGTCGGCTGAGGTCATCAGCAATTAAGAAACAAACAAAACCCGTTCATTCGTCCAGCTGGATTCTGTTTAGCAAATCCACGTAAACGAAGCAATACTGTCTCGGATGCCCTGGTTTACACCTTGATGTCGCCCAGCTCAAAGGTGATGTAAAGGTCTCATCTGGACAGACAACAGCCCGGTCAGCTGTGATGGCATGCCCAACCAAGCAGCCCAACCCAAGGCAAGACCTAACTAAAACTGGCAGTGCAAAAGCTTACACAACCTTCCCGCAGGAGCAGCCCCATGCAAGTCAATTCAATTCCTCGCACAAATAAAGTGAGGAGGGCGAATTTTTATGTGAGCCCCTTCATGTAAACATCGCAGCGTGGGGGTAGGGATGGATATCTCGGTCCACAGGTGGATAATGGGGTACCAGGAGGTTCATGCTCTCTGAACTGTCTCCTTGCTAACTTCAGAAATGGGTGCCTGTACACACGCACCCAAGAAAGCTGCTCAGGGTGATTTTTCTACTGCAGAAAAGGTGAGTAAAGAGTCGGGGAAAGCCACAGGCCACCAAGAGGCTGAAGAAAACAGCTGAAACCTCCCAAGCGGATGCTCGGGCAGCCTCAGGCCACCACAGGGCAGCTCGTTCAGGCTGCTGCCACTGCTGGGACGTTGGTGGAGCACAGAGGAGGGCAGTGAGGCAAGGAGAGGGGAGAGCACCAGGCTGAAGCACTCAACAACCACATTACATTGCGCTGGGTCCTTTTCCCTTCTGATCATGCAGGACATGTTCCTCCAGTTTCTTTGTTTGCGTAGGCACAGGAACCAAGAGTGAGTTTCTGAGTGAAGGCTGAGATTTCCAACACCATCACTTGGCTCTAGGAGCTAGAGCCACACTACTTCTGATAGAAATACTTTGGTTTAGAGATGTTAGCTTCTCCAGACTGCAGAAGGGAAGGCTGAAAAAAGGATCAGAGAACATCATGGATTTCTTAAAATGTAGTGTTGTCCAACCTTTCCCTGCTGGTGTTCTGTCTGCAAATGTAACCTGCGATTTTTAGCTTTTTGTTCTGATCACAGTTAGATTTCTTATTTTGTTCTCGAAAATATTCTTACAGGGAGAAAAAAAAAATGCAGCAGCAACTCACACAATCACCAGCACGGCTTACACCAGTCTGGATTCGGGGCTTTTTGACCAGTGTTAGCTCAAATACTTTGTCTGCATTTCCATTCGTACTCTGCCAGTTTAATTTTCACCTTCACTTTAAAGAGATTTATTTCTCATTTCCTGGAACATGCTATTTTAGACTATCAAAGCCCACTGTCAGACACCTACATATGCCCAGAGTGTCTGCAGCAAACACCAAGATGGAGACCTAAGACACTCTACTACAAGTATCCCTCATGACTGAGCTTCATTCTCCTTCCCTTATGGTCCAGCCTGGACCATGAAGCAGCTCTGCTATCTTCAGTAGGACTATTCCATGGCAAAGTCCCACTCGGTTTGGGCGGGTCTCTTGCACGAGCACTGTTTGCTATAAATAAGCCCTCTCCTCCCCGCAAACTTGAAAGAGGCAGGCATCACCAGCAACATTAAGATCCTAATTTCCTCAGGATGCTTCATGGAAGAAACCCCTTTTGGGCTGCATCTCCTCTACTCTTCCTGGAGAGAAGGAAATTAGGTCCTACTTAGCTCTCGAGACCCCAGAGGGAGGACAGCAGGTAGGGAGAGCAAAGGAGAGTGGTTAAGGCTACAGGACAAGCCTCACTGGGCAGGGTTACGGCAACTGGGGGGAGATACGGTCTTCATGTGGGATGTGCCCTGCTGAGACATTACCCGTGCTCAGACAGGCTGGCAAAGACTTTCCACAGGGATGTCCTTGAGTGTTCCCAAGAGCCACATGAACCTATCATCTGATTGGAGAGGAGATCCTCATCTTATTCGATGAAGCTGCAAATGTCCATAGGGAAAATCTGCAAAGGAGCATGGCTCCCTCCAGCGCCATTTCTTTGGGGTTTCTCACGGGAAGACGTGAGCTGGCCACTTCAAGCGCTGCCTGAGGCTGCTGGGAAGAGCTCTGACAAGGGTGAGAGAGGCTGCGGCTGGAATTTCAATGCACGTCTCCAGGAACCTGGATGCAGCACAAATATCCCAAACATTTTCAATGGATTTTATTTTGTTTAATAAAAAACACCAACCAAGCTTGCATGTATATCTTATATATATAAATATATACAGTATATATAAAACAAATGCATCTGGACAACGCCTTTCCCTGTGGCACAAACTGTAAGGCATGGAAAGGAGTGTCCTAATAGTCCTAATCTTGGCACTACAGAGCGATCCCCCCCACCACCTCCCCCCTCGCTCACACCCCCACGTTGGCTTTTCTCTCTTCTTTGGCTTTTCGAGGCAGCAGTGCCGGGAATATTCAAGAAAGCAGTGAAGTGCTGCGCAGCCCAAGGAGGTCTTCCTCACGCCTCGGACCGGTCCGGGCAATCCAGGCAGGATGACCCCATCTGGTTGCGCTAATGGGCTTCTCCCAGACTAAGGGCAACGGCGCTGCCTCTGTGGCACAAGGGGCTGGGGGGATGAAGGGTCAGGTGGATACAACGGAAAGCGGTGACCGAACAACTTCTTCTTTTAGGGTGAGCTGGGGCAGGGGGGAGAGGCGCAAGCTTTGCATCTCAGCATGATGGTGGGTGGGACACCTCTACGGGCTGAGATCGGCAGAGATTTCTTTTTGCAGTCCCATACAAAAATGGAAACCAACAAGGGTGAGACTGTCCTTTACTGAAGAAGCTCGTAGTATATTGAGCAGAAGCAATAAACCTGACAATAACAAGAAAAAAAAATGGTGGCATTATCCCAAAAGGAAGGAGGAACCTTGTCACTCACGAGCGGTTCAGTTTGCTCCCAGTTTGGTCCCCATGTTCAGTTCTGGGCTAGGGTTGGCTTTTTTTCTTCTTTTTTTTTTTTTTTTTTTTGTGTGGTTTTTTTTTCTTTTTTTTTTTTTCTTTCAGCACAAACAAGTTGCGAAGCAGGATGGGTGCTGTTGTATTTTCTCCTTCTGCAAGGCAGCTGCCTCCAGTCGTTAATTGACTGTGGGCACTTGATTCCTCTGTAAACTATATTCCTTTGCCTTCAGTCTCAGGTTGGCAATACTGTTGGCCATATTCATGCCCTGTGCCGGGCTGGCGTTGGTACATGTGGCGGAGTAGGTGGCCATGGCGCTGTGGGATGGAAAGAGAGAAACATCACGTCAGACATGGTCTTCACACCACGCAGGGAGCAGACGCGCACCGCAGTGAGGTTAACCCCTGGGGTTTCCATACCTGCGGGATGTACTTCTTATGCGAGCAGGGAATTACCACTGCTTGTTATTTAACACCCCTGTAAATCTCTCCGCTGCAGTTCACTTACCCAGGGATAGCCAACGTCAAAGTTGGTTGAAGTCAGTAGGAAAATTTCCATTTCCTATTTCCTAACCCAAAAGGTTTACAATGAGGTCAGGGTGCCCAGCCTGCCAGTTAGACCATTGTCCTTAAAAGTATTCCCACTGGAAGCAATGTCTTTTTGATGAGAGCAACTGCTGCTTTTATGGCTTATGAAACCACGTCACTTCTGAAACACATGTTACATTAAAGGAACACTCTGGGAAAAACCCATTTCAACAGTTGTGATGCTTTTTGGTTTCAGCCTTTTGGAATGAAAACTTCCATTTTTTTCCCCCTCAAAAATTCAGCTGATCGTATAGAGCATGCCTTGAAGGCTGAAGGGAAAAAAACAAAACATTTTTTCCTCCCTTCAAATCATGTCTTTATTCATGAAAAACATTACTTTTGGCAGCGGAGGCTGAACAAAGATCTGAGAGTCCTTTCTTATCCTACCAAAAATTTGCAAATCTGCTTTCCAGACCACTAGAAAACTTGTTTAACCCGTGTGTCCCAGTTTTCTGTGAAAAGCAATCCCCCCACCCCAAAAATCAGCAAACTATCCGACGTGTTGCACCTCCTATACATGGGTCTACAGATAAAAACCAGTTGAAAAACACGGAGTGAACTAGAGACACCCATCGAACACAGACAGCCTGTTCAGGAGGAAACCATAAATGCTCTCCTGGAGGCAAACTCAGGTCTGGTGCTGGCCCTTTCCAACTGCCTGCCTGGGTGCTTCACGTCTGAGGCTCTGGGAAATGCTCTCCTTCATCCACAGCCCTTTTCTTTTCCTTTTTCTCTCTTTTAAAAAAAAAAAATTTCTTCCAGCGCTGACCTCCACGACTGGAGGAGCCTTTGCAACAGCAAATCTTCCTTGAAGGAAGCGGTCATTTGCTGCACAAACAGATCCAGGCCGTGGGCACTCATGCTCGCCCCAAAGTGCTGGTGGCATCTCTTGACTTCGTAGGGCAGAGCTGACTTGCTGGGAGTTTAAATGCAATCCAGTGCTGTCTGAATCCTCAGCCTCCAGGAGATCCAGACCAGGTAATACTAGTAGGTCCCATCCCAGGCCAAATGACTCCTATTTCTCACTTTAAAATCAGGGAGAAGAACTTCTTCAGGGAGGAACTGTCATCTTTGCATCAGGACTGGAGGAAACACAACAGCTTAGATGGAAAGGACAGGTAAGACCTGTAGATACACAGCTGCTAACACCCATCCAGGGAAAAGCATCGAAAACTCTCCACAGGAGAGCACACATTCAGGACACTCTGAGAGTCTCTGACAGCTACTGGAAGGACACGGAGGATGTACATTAAAATAGGCACATCAAAATGTAGGCTTACTCTTTCTTAATTTATTCCTTCAGAAGAACCCAACACATTTCAGTAAAGAGAAGCCCTCCCACAGCCACGGCAGCCCCGCGTGGAGGAGCTGGTAGGGAGAGCTGTGGAGCTCCCCACACACCCCCAATGCCCAGGGTCGGTTTGACTCTGCCCAACTTGGGGTGCATCGGTTGCATTTCGCTGGGGTCCAGGACACGATGGATCGGCATGCCTGGAGCTCTCCCCAGCCGGCCGCGCACCTCCCTCTGTTCCCTCTCTGTGGCTGACCTTGGGTTGGTGACTTTACCCTCTCCCCCGTAAGTCAGCAGCAATGCCAGAAGCCGAGCGCTGCCTGCAGAGGTGTTGCAAAGTTTTGCAGGGTCTATAGCTGACGGCCACTAAAGCACCCATTCCCACCCATTCCCACCCATTCCCACAGGGCGTACCTCCCCTATGGTTTTGTGCTGGAAGAAATAAGAAGAGCCTCAAGGATACTCTAGCTTAGATAAAATAGGATTTTTCAGTTGCAGGTGTAAACTGTTCCCATTCAAAACCCGTATCTGCCCAAATCTGATCTAAAACTCCAGGGAGCCTCCTGCTCTCAGCTCCCCAGAAGTGTGGGCAAAATTCCTGTTGCCCAGTGAAATTTCTGCTAGACCAAAAATCTACAGGAACGCGCTCTTTTAGCAAGTTATTCCGCAAGGACCAGTGCCCAAAAAGGCTATCTCCAAATATCTGCATGGCTTGGAGCATTGGTCCAGGGACTCTCTAGGGTCTAGCAAGGGTTGAAGTCACCCTGCTGCCCCCTCCCTCCACCCCATTCAGGCACAAAAAGAGACTATTCAGCTGCCTGCTTTCATGAAACACAGAGGAACATCATGTTTCTGAGACCTAAAATCCTTCTTTCAAATATGGCCCATGGAGTCAAAGGTTGTTGGAGTGGGAAGTGCAGGCTGACAGCATGACTGCTAGTCTTGTTTTCTTAGGAACCTATGCTAAAAAATGTCTAACCAAAACATTTCAACTTCAAAAAAATAATAGTATCTACTTGGCTATCTACGTGACACAGATCTGCAAATAGCTTTGGTTGACCTGTGGCTGAATGTATTTGGAGAATAAACACACTGATTGAAAACTTTCCCCAGATCTAAGAGTAAAAACAGGACCGGCCACGCAGCGCTCAGCCCTGCTCTCAGCCCTCTCCCGGACTAGCTGTTCATCAGGGGCTGGTACGGCAATGCCGGCGAGATGGGGAGGGGGCAGAGGGCCACACAAACACTCTGCATGGCTCTTTTTCAGCAAGTGTCAAATACTTTAATAACCCTCCTCAGTTCAAAGCTTTAATCAGGCTGTGACAAGCTGGCCCTGGTGCCCATTAAGATGAATGGGATTGCTAAGAGATGCCCAGCAGGATTAGAAAGCCTGGGGAGCATAAAGCATCTGAGGGTCCTGACCGCCCCATGTTGCGGAAACCAGCTGCTCTGCTCCTCTGCCAATGTCCCCTACTGCAGGGCAGTGGGAGGGTGACAGTCCATCCTGGTTTGGCGTGTCAGCCAGTGGGGATGGCTGTAAACTACAAATATCTTTGCTGAAATGTCTTGGCTTAAGTCAAGGAGAAGGCATCAAGACAGCGAGGAGGATGCGTCTTCGCACCATGGGGAGGCACAGCCAGTTCTGGACCTCAGGGGGAGAAAACCATCCCTAAGGCTTTCCCGTCTCCCTTGGTCTCCTTGTTCACACGTCCCAGATGCCTTGGGCTTCTCATTGCCCCGAGCGGCCCCAGACAGCCCTTCCCAGTGCGCCCCTGGAAGTTACCTTTGCAGGGTCTTCTCCTAGAAGCCGTTATGAAGACCCTCGTGTAAACAACATCTTGGGAGGGACGATCTATTTTTAAAAGTGTGAGAGGTAGAAATAAGCCACGAGCGTTCAAGCAGGCATCTGGTACTGTGACCAGAGCAGTCTCAATGGGGTGGGGAAGGACCTGTGCTTCTCTCCCCTGAACTCACCCACCCAAACTCCTGCCTAGGATGCAACACTGAGGAGCGCTTCACAGAGAGAAAGCCTTAACTCCAAAAGGGGGGTTGTGCCAGACAGCAGTCTTCAACAAAATCCAAAGGAAAAGGGCCATCTCTAAGACCAAACTGGTGGTCATCTAAAGCATCCCATTCAATATCTGGAGCAGGTGAACCTATGACTTGTTTTTCTGGAGCTACAAGGTGGACGAGTAGGACCCCATGGCACTTCAGCAGCAAACTACCATGGAAACCACGTTTTGCAATTGTGCAAACAATGTTTGGGGTGCAAGAGGGGGGTCAAGGTGACCGAGGAAGAGAGGTCCTGGGACTTCTGTGACTCCCGGAAGCCACTGGGAAGCTGTCTGTGATCAAGCCGGACGAACAGGAAGAAATCCAGCCAAAGGCTCCAAGGCCCTGACCAACAATGTAGCCACTGTGCTAAAAAATACCAACCAACCACATTTTTAACTGCCTACAAGCCAGTTGACTCCCCACAAACCAATGCATCCTGTGGATCTTGCATCCACACCCAGTTCCTGCTGGGCTATGAATGGCACGGAGGAGGACAGGGAGGCCTGTGACATGCATGGACATCCCAGATCCTTTGAGCAGATTGGGGTTGCCACACCTGCCACCCTTTAAGCAGTGCTGGCTACAGGAGATGGACATGTAGAACACCAGTCTGCTACCCAGAGACACCTGGTCCTTACTGTGGGCAAACCACAGCACTGCACAACGGCACAGCTCGTTCACACACACATGCTTGTGCACCAGCTTCTAGGAAGAAATTGCTTACCAGTTCAGTGCTGACCATTGAGGGGAGGGCTGGGAGCAACATGCATGGAGTGAGTTCCCAGCCCTTCCTTGCGCCCCAACCAGTGACTGCCATGGGACAGCCACAGAACTCCCACTTCTGGTCACCGTGTGGCGTCTGAGCCTCCCCAAGCGCTCTGCCATCACCTCCCCCGGATCTGTGTTCCATTGAAAGGTTTCCTCCTTGCTTTAAACTGGATGCGCTAGGGAAGCAGGAGCAACCCCTTCTGTTTTCATGTACTTCTACCTGATCCTCTTTCAAAACTTCCTGAATTGCAGAGAAAGACCATCAAAAATGCTGCAACCTCCCATGGACCCAACTCCCAGAGAGCCACAATGATGCTGAACCAAGCCCACTCTGCAAGCCTGGCAGTCAGGTGGGATGGGAAAAGGTAAGGAAAAACAGTGGGGTGGTCAAACTGCTGTATCCTCCAGTTGTCCCATGCGACAGCCCGTTAGAGCTGTCTGAGGGCCACTCTCAGGCTGCTCTATACTACGCCAGAAACTGGTCAGCCCCAGAGGGTTTACTCACTTACCTGTAAGGCGAGGCGGTACCCCAGGAGAGATAGTCAGTTGGTCTCGGAGCTGGGCGAGGTACTATGGGCTGCTCCACGGCGGTCACGTCCCCTGAGTAGGATTTGAGCAGAGAGGCGTTCTTGCTGGCCAGCATGGCCCTCTCGTTCCGGCGAAACTTGGCTCTCCGGTTCTGGAACCACACCTGGGATAGGAAGCACACAGACCCACCAACCATCACAACCAGCTCTGCTGCAACGCTCACCTTTTCACCACACCTCCTCCGCCCTGCTGGGCAAGACAAAACTCTGTAAAAGCAGGCTGCTTTGACATGCCTGTCACTGGAAACTCTAATGACAAGATAATCCTTATGTCTGCCCTGACAAAACCCGCATGTGAGGAACTGGCTCAGCGAGGTCCTTGTAGGACCAGGTCTGTCCTATGCTGTAGGCAGGCAAGGCCTGGGAGTGCTGTACAAGACATCATGTTCCATCATCTGCTTTGACCTTCAGAAGGCACAGGCTTGCAAGCTAAGAGTCGAGCAGTTCCAGATAATGTGAGCAGCCTGAGCACAGGACATCCAACATCTTGGCCTTGAACAGACCATATGAACACCTCTGATTGGGCAGGTAGTCAGTATGGTGGCAGATCAGGCCTGGCAGTCCTCTTCAAGGCACGGCACATTTGAGAATGCAATACAGCAAGACCCAGAAGCTTGGTGACATTAGTGTGCCACGCAGACCTCGAGGATGTCTACTGCTGTATTGGAATGGCCTGATGGCCTCCCCTAGGCGAGGTCTGTCTGGATACAAGGTGTTGAGATTACCTGAACTCTGGCTTCAGTGAGGTTGACTCTGCGTGCAAGGTCTTCCCGTACGAAGGCATCGGGGTAGTGTGTCCTCTCAAAGACCCTCTCTAATGCCTGGAGCTGGCTGCTGTTGAAGGTAGTCCTGTTCCTTCTCTGCTTTCTTTTCTTCTTCTCTTCTGAGTTCAACTGATCATCTAGGAGAGACAATTGGTGACGTGAAAGGCTAGAAAGCTAAGAGCCGACAGCAATGGGGTGAATAACCTCAATGGTTTCAGACAGAAAAGGCTTAGGAAGGGGCTTGCACAATTTTAATACCACACCTTAACCCACACCGTGATAGTCCCCGTGTGAAAAGGAGGTGGAAAGCGCATTGACCCCAAGCATTTATTTCCCAGCTCAACTGCATAAGACTCATACCAGCTCTCTCAAGCTACCCCATGCCTCAGCTTCCTTATCTCTAAAAAGAAACAAAAAAGTCCAAAATGCATCTCTCCATTCCTGGTATGATGATGATAGAAACCTTTTCTGACTATAAAGAATCATGAGCCCCTGTTCTCTTGGCTTCAAATTTCCAAGGTCCGCCCTTACAGGGACATAACACAGCCCTCTGGGGTGAGCATGAGTCCTGCACCAGCTCCTACTGAGTATGAGAAGCTGTGCCTGTCTCTGTGTAAGGCAACAGCTATTATTCTGGGCTTGACTACAGCCAAGGTACTGTAGGTAACTCCATTTGGCTTAAATGAGGACTGAATTCTCTTATCCTCCCCACATTCAGACCGAGAGGCGTCAATTCGGGCCGAGATGGGGAGCTGTGAACAAAGAGGTGTCAGACAGTGGAAATGAAGCGTGACCGATACAGGGCTGAACAAGAGACAAGCAAAAAAGCCAGTTCCGCTTGCACGCTTGCGAGCCGAGGATGGGGAAATACAGGTCGGATTGACATGGAGAGCATTGCAATTGGGAAGCAAAAACCCAGTAAGAGGCAGGATGAGCATAAGCAAGTTGGATGTAGTCGACTGAAGAAGAGTTGTGCACTCTCCAGCATCCCCCTTGCCTTGCCTGGCACAGCAAGCTGGTGCGCAACAAACTGTGCGTCCTATAAGAGCACGTGTTGTTTTGTGCCTGGTTTTGTATTTACTCGGGCAATACATCAGTACGTCCATACGGCTGAGTCTTACTTATCACCGCTGCCTGTGCCTAGAGCCACTAGAGCAACACCAGTGCTGAGATAACTTTGCTTTCCTTGGCCAGTATCTGCTCTGCAGAGTCTCTCCTTTTTTCAGCGCTGTTGCACATGCCGATGTGATGGAGCTACCAATGCACGGGCACTCGCAGGTACTGGAAAGCAGCGAGCGACGGCTCCAGGGGTTTGAATGCTCTTCGTTCGGACAAGCTGGAGCCTACAACATTGGTTTTGCTTCCACCCCACCTCTACTGAAGTATATTTGCTCAACTACACCAGTCAGCACAGCAAACGCTTCGGTTACCACGGGAAGCCAGACCGAAGGAAGAGGCCATTGAGGCACCAGCCGGCAGGAGCGGGAGGCCACGGCTGCCGCCGTAAAACAACCCCGTTCAGGCTGCAGGGCGGGTATGCCATCACCTTGCATTCGTCCCTCTTCAAGCGCTCCAGTTCGTGTGGGGTCCCACCAGAACCATCACGGCTTGCCACGCTCCGGCAGCCCCAGCCTTCAACACTCCCAAGCACACCAGGCAGAGCCCCCGGTGGGCAATGGCGGCGTGGTCCCGCTGTCTGACCTGGAGGAACAGTAGTTACACCTGGGAGGATCCGAGCCAATATACGTGTCAGCACGCATTAGAACATATTGATCGCTGTATCTATAAAAACACATGTGCTGGTGAATTCTACTTCAAGTTAATCACCGCGCACCTTGGTCTAGACGACAGCCTCACCACCGAGAGTCCACGGGCTCGACCCACTACATACAGTTGCAGAATATCCCCTCAACAGCCATCCCTTTTGCCATATAGAAGTATGACAGCTCTCCTCATCCTGCTGCTCTCAAGGGGGTATGTAAGGCACAGGGAGAAGCGGACAAGGAAATTAAAGTCTACGTTTGTTGTCCTCACCACCTGTTTGCGTTGCTTTTCCCAGCACATCTGGTATCAGTTACTGCACCTGAACGCCTTTGGAGTGAGGCCCGTCCATCTGGGAACAAAAGGACATTCCTCTTAAATTAAAGTAGGTTTTTCAAATTCCTGCAGGTTTACAGCTCCTCCATCCCCAATCCTTCTCCAACAGCCTGAGGATCCCCAGCAGACTCCTTTCCAGCCTGGGGATTCCTGGGTGCAAAAATACGCCCTTGGTTTTCACGTATCCGAGAGGAAGCGTTTGGAGACCAGTTCTAAACAGGCACGTTGAATCGTAAAGCTGAGCTGGGAAGGGACTTGCAGAGGCAGGACCGTGCGAGAAAAACAAACGCGCACAGGAATGCCGCGGCATTAAAACACGGCGGCAGGGGAACCTACGCCGCTCAGGTGGTGGGAAGCGAAGCAGTGAAGCGGAGGGACGGATGGAACCGCTGCTTGTGCAGAAGGCCACGCACGCGCTTCTACCTGCCGGCGGGTTCAGCACCGTCACAGGGTCCATCCCTCACAAAGAAGCAGAAAAGTCCTGCGCGTTCCTCTCCTGACTCACCACCAAAGCCTTTACAAAAAGGGTGAGCGATTTCCCACTGGCTTTACTGGCGAGCTTCAACGCGGTCGTGCTGCCATGCGCCACATAACACGGCGAAGAGCGAAGAACAAGCCTTGGGGCACGATCGTCCCTTTGAATAGCAGAGACATGGCAAGACCAGCTGCCGTCGAGGCCAATGTCAACACGGGGGTCTGGCCTCCTTCTGAGTTACCCATTTGATGCTATTTTCTAATCTAAACCCCGCCTGCGGGGACTGGACGAACAAATCGATAAAAGCCTGTGAGGGCCCTCGGGAGTCCCCTCCAAGCCTTTGAAGCGTCAGTTCCTGCCCAGAGGACGGCACCCGGCTGGAAGGAGCACGAGCCCACGGCCGTCTGGCCATTGCTCAGATCCTGCGTGACAGTTACACATGAGGAAGGGTGAGCACATCGCTCTGGGGAGCAAGAAGAAGGGCCGAAGCCTGTAAAACGCTGAAGAACAAGAATCCCTCCTGCCAAGCACGTTAGCACAATTTGCCTGGTTTCCTCCCGGCGTAAAGCGAGACACCGGTGATTCACAGCTCACCTCGTAATTACCGGACCCAAAAATAGCAGGGCCAAGTAACGGAAAGTTGCAGGCAATGGCCGCGTCGCAGTGACTCACCGCCAGGTCACCGCTGGCTAACGCGCCTCCGGCATCGGCTGGCGCGGAGCGGGGACGTGAGTCAGCCCCTCTCCAGCACAACCTGCGACAGCGGGGATGGGATTTTGAGATGTCCTTTCACTGCACCTCTGGAACAGCACAACGCAGCTAGATCCAGATGTCTACGGGAGTTACTTGGGTAGCAGGAAAAAAAAAATAATAGCCGTGTTAGCCCAGAGCGCCGCTGGGTTGATCGCTCCTTGCTTTTTGCCATGCAGACATGCCATATGTTGATTAAAAACTGCTAACGAGGGAATGCAGACACCTAAACCCCAGGTGTCTGCAAATGTCACCTTGCTCACAGCAGTCATCGGCCGCCTTCAACATGTCAGCAGGGTTGGTTTTTTTTTTTCCTGCCATGATTTCTTTATCAGGAAACAAAACTGAACACTGAAAAATGGTATTCCTAAACAGCGTTGACAGCACTAGCGACTGCAGTCATCAGAAACACAGAGAAGAGGAAAATAGCTCTAAAGCTTGTTAGATGGGTCAAAAGTCTTTCATCAACATTCTTTTAATCAGAAATATTTTACTAGAAGCAGCGTTCTCAAAAGCTGAGCTGCTTGCAAATGTATTCCCCAGAGAGAGCGAAACGCACGTTCTCCTCTCAGGAACCCGATGCTGGAAAATCTGGGAATTTCATTTCAAAATCCCAACCTTTCATGTTGGGCTGGGGGATTTTGTTTCCTGTTTCCACATTTGTGTGTTCCTGTATTATTTCTACATTCACCCATGACATGCAAATCCTGATGTCATACACAAACGCACTTCTAGGACGCACCAGACAATTTTTAATTGCTCCTAAATGATACAGTATGAAAGATCCTCTTCGGTTTTTTCCCTTGCTCATCATGTCTCCTCTTGCAACGAGGCAGATCCACGCTTGAAGACACTCTGATCTACGTTCCTTACTGCACAGCGGCTGTCCCAGTGTCTGGGATTATCACAGACCATCAGACGGCTCCTGTTGGGATGCCACATTGCAAATACAATAATAAAGCAAATCACAGTTGAGAACTAAACGCCTACATGTAAGTTACAAGACAATATTTTTTCCACCAATACGTGCAACCACAACATATTTTGGATTTCCAGTTTGCAGGAATGCTTGCACATACTTGCTTTCCTTCCAGGTCAGAACAAAAACTAATTTCCAGATGGGATCGACATTGTGTGGGCAGTTTTGAAAAGTTTTGACCAGTTCTATTAAGTCCAGAACCAGCTACTATAGTACACTAATTGGATGCAAATTGAAAGTAAACAAATGGATTTAATTAAGTGAGGGACAGAGACATTTAACCGCAATATCATATACGGTAAGGCAAGAAAGATTTGTCACATCAGTCACATATAAACTGTAAACTGAGAAAGGATTCCACTAAGAAAACAAGGAATCACACTATAATCACCGCCTTAAAAATGAGAAGTTACCACTGAAGTTTGAACACGGTTTAAAAAAAACCAAACACATTATTTCACAGGGGAAAAAAATAATCTAGAAACCAAAACCCTAGCAACTAAAAACTCTTAAGTGGAAAAAAGTCCTGAAAGGAAAAAAAAAAAAAAAGAAGAGAAAGTTTTATTCGGCGTCATGGGTAAAGAAAAAAAAAGGGAGAACAGAAGGGAGAGGAAAATTTTTTTTATTGGGTTTAAAGTTAAAATTTAAGAAGCTTGAGTAGAAATATTTCTGTGGATTCCCCCTTGGCTCCGGGCAGACTCTGCTCCCCAACATCAGCCGTTCAGACAGTTACAGCCCTTTGCAGGCTCATGTTCCAATTTTATTCACGCTCTGCTTTGCTTTCGATTCATTATATCCCTCCAAAATACTGCGACTCCTTGGGTGCAGGGCAGCTTTGTCAACATATATCATAAAAAAAAAAACCCAAAAAACCAAAACCCAAGCCCAAAAGGTTTAATCAAAGCTGAAACAAGGCACCGGGAAGGGGAGCGGGAAGCAGGGATGGAGACAGACAAAATCCACCCGATGACAAAGCCCTGCCCCAACCCATTTGAGGCAGGTCTCACGAGTGATTTTGCACTGGCGCGGGATGCTGGAGACGCGCCGGCGTGCCGCAGAGCGGGGCCGCCCGCGGGCAGGGGGTCCCGCCGCCATCGGCCGCACAGGGACGAGATCACACGCTGCCTAGAACAGCCGTCGGACGCCGACGGCGCTCGGCGCCGAGCCTGCCCACAGCAAGGCTCACCCTAAGCAAGATGATGTCAACCTGAAAAGCCAGTTTTCCAGCCCGAAAACTTCACTTTGGCAGAAAACAGGGAAAAGCCTTGCGCCTCCGTTTTCCTTCAGCTTGTTCTCTGTGTCTTTGACCAGGCTGCGTGGCCAGGTCCGCCGCTGGTTTTGCAGCTTCCCTTCCCGAGCATCGCCTGGAAGGACCCTGCTCCTCCGGGCAGCAGGAGCATCCGTCCTCTTCACCAGATGCCAGCAGGGACAGAAGAGGGGCAAGGGGACCCACTCGGGTAAGATTTGGTGCTCAGAGCTGCCCCAAGTACCTTTCTAAAAGCTCCCAGGAGAGCACAAACTCCGGTTTATACGTATTTCCATGCACGAGAAGCATTTTCAAACGGAAATAAGGTTTAACTTCAGGGTATGCAAATGCTACATGGAGAAGTTATAATTACACCAGACACCACAAATGTAGGCAATATGGAATGAAGATGACACTTAAATGAAAACTATGTACGTTAAGGCAGGAGACGCCTATCAAGTCACGTGCTGAAGCTAGCCCTGACGAGCAGCAATAGCAAGCCCAGCTCTACAACCGCGATAACAGCAGGTTTGTATTTGTGATAACAGGTCAGACTAAGGAGATTTTTGAACTATGATTTTTCTCCCATTACACAACACCGGCTGAGCTTTTTTCTAAACTTTGCTGTTTGTTTGGGTTTTTTTTCTGCACCAGCTGTGCACAAGACCTCAAATTAATTCAATTATAAAGGAAATTCAAGTATCTGAAGTTCCAGTCTTGTTAAGATCACCAGGAACACAGAATAAAAAAGAAGAAAACAAAGAAACAGATGCTATATTTCTTCTAAAAGCCTTCACTTTTGATTATCTCATAAACTAATCAGGTTCAATTTTTGCACATTAGAAGTAAGCTATTTTGTGCACGCAGCATGGAACTTCAGAAAGGCGATACTGAATTTTTCATACGAAAGCCGAGTTTCAATATTGAATGGAAAAGCGTGTGTATTTTCAGCGTTACTCGGGGGACTACGGCGTTCCTCTCCGAAGTGTCTGCAATGTGGAACCTATCAGGATAATTTTTAGCTGACCGCATACAAACAATTACATATCATTACAGAGCTGCGAATAGCTTTTGCATGGATAGCGTGCCTACGGTCTCCCGTCGCACTCGGCTCTGCCTGCCAGACCCGGGGAACTCGCTGAGGTCCTGTACGACCGCAGCTTCATCAGCGCCGACGGCGAAACCCTCGTCGTCCCCCACCAGCACAGCCGCTCGTACAGAGGGACCCCCCGCCGGCACCATGGCCAAAAGGAACGTTTCCAGGTGGGTTTCAAGGCAGAGCACCGGCGGGTGACTCTCGCCCGCCAGGAGCGAGGTTTTGGGGTTGCCGCCTTCCTGGTGGAGAGCCTGTGGAGAACTCCGAGCTCCTGAAGGCTAGTTGCGAGCGTGCAAACAGTCTTCACCCAGACCTCCCGGGCGCTGCAGGGACCCGAGTGCCCCGTGCTCCGCTCCGCACATTTGCGCGTCTCCAGAGCGGAGGATCAGGTCCCCCCCAACCCCAGCCTGCTCTGCTCCTGACCCACAGACAGGGCAGCACGAGCTGCTCCCGAGCAGCTGAAGAGGCCTCTCCTATGGCAAATGTAAGACAAAGCTCCTTTCTGGGGTGGTTTCAGCTCTGGTACTCTGCCTCTCATCCGGTGGGAACCTGCAGAGCACATGGGTAGTTACAGGGGCTAAGAAGTGCGTCCTCCCTAACCACGTCAATGTTCCCGCTCGCTGGAGTTGACAGAAGAAATGATCTTAAAAAAAAAAAGTAATCATAATCCAATGGAAATCCAGAGAATCTCCCTGGAAAGACACGACGCTAAGTGTTAATTACTGGGAGAACAGTATTTGCGGGGGCAAAAGTATACATCTTTCTCCAGAAATTGGTACAAAGCCATTGAAAGTCACCCTAGATCCCACAGACCAGTCCGAGTTCTGCTATAATAGCTCTGCTTTTATATTCACTAGGGTTTTCCTTCTGGGCATCCTACAGCTCATAAGGCACATGGCTCAGTCCTGCTCTTCTAACAAGCCTTTCCGCTGGGTCTTGGGGTCAGAGCGTTCCCATAATACAATAAGTGCTGTATGGATCTCATAAGCTCCAAGGCACAGTGTGTTATGTGTTTGGAATTCCTTGTATGCTTTTATACTTTGTTTTACATATTGTAATTTTTATATGCATTACCACATTGATCCTTGGAAAATTAATTTAAAAAAATATAATCAAAAGCAAACACATATTTTAAAAGCCTGCCAGCGGCAAATCATGTTCTGTGAGACTGCACTTCGTAACTGACAAAGAGACCAAACCACCAGACCGTGGCGGCGATCCAGAGGGTGGATTTACCAGGCTCAGGAGGCGACAGGATCCAAGGGGGCTGTAGTCCCTCATTAGGGTAGCCTGATGCCGCAAAAGCATTGGACCTGTGACAGAGGAGCAGAAATGCAACTGCACAGCTCCGCCAGCCAAACCCCACCACCGTACCCAGAGGTACCATATCCAAAACGGGTCTGTGCTTCCCAGCACAGCGCTCCTCCACGATGACGTCCAGCCGCTGGTGCCAGTATGGCCACCGGACCTTCCCTGGAGAGCCGGAGCACCTCAGCCTTCACGGCCCCTTCCTTATTCTTGGGTGAGACCCGCAATCAGCGTGTTTGGCAGCGCTGCACGTATGTAAAGTGACGGCTTTGCAAGGTCAGGGTATGACTTCCAACGCCCACATCCTCTTCCCATCAGCTCCCCTTCCCATGCCATGTGTCCTGATGTTTCATCTTAGGAACGGCATTCATGCAGCCAAGATCAAACTTCCTAACCTCCGCCCTGCTCCATTGGTATTTTCTCATTTCCAAAGCCACGTCTCTATGCTCTTGGTCCCCTCCCTGCCCTAGTTCATTCCAGATAATGTCTTTCTCCTCTCTGGCACCCCTTCTTGTCCTTTCTGCAAAGGCCTGAAAAGCCAAGTTGTGTAACGCTGCCCCTTTTAACCCTAACGTGCACATGGTGCATATCCAAACCAGCACGACGACTGAGGGAATTCTCCTGAAGAGTCGACACTGCTCTTCACTTGACCGCGTAACGAGGGCTCTCCACGCAGGAGCGGACTGGTGCACCAGGAAGGCCAATATCCACGTCCACCTGGATACCACCAGCTGCCTCAAAGACACTGGCAACAACTGGCACGACCATCAGGCAAGAACAGGTTATTCATCTATTTTCCACACTCATATCCCCCTGCAGCGAGCTCCACAGGGTTATACGTTATACAAAAGGCACATAGTATTATTTCCACCTGCTTTCCCGTTGGATTTACCTGGTGCCCTCTTTCTCTTTAGGTACAGAGGTGACCCACGGGCTTGTATCAATAGCTGGACATGAATCACGAACACGCGTCACCTCCGTCCCAGCTTTCAGGGATCAATATGCCCTTTGGTGCCAAGCTGCTGGGACAAGACCTTAACAACAAAATACAGAACGTGTTAGGCAGGCTCCCTCATTGCAGGGACCAAGCGTGGGGTGGATTTTGATTTCTTCCACAGTAAGGAGTCCTTGGGAGAGAGCAAAAACGACGCGGTGCTGGTGCTTGGGCCAGGGATTAATGGGGTGTACTGGAGCCAGGAGCATCAGGCTGACACTACCGCCGTCGCTCCAGCCCTTCAGGACGGTACACCCCATCTCCAGCCCTCAGAGTAGTCCCTGAAATCAAAACAGATAGAAACCACTTCCACCCTCTTCTGAGGGCTACAGATTCAGTACTCACGTAGAAGGATGCGCGGGCCAGCAGCCACGAGGTGGGGCCCTGCAGTTCCCCTCCCACTGCACATCCCCCTGAAGTCTGGGCAACACTCCTTTTATTAAATTTTCTCTTGTATTTAAAAAAAGTGGCAAAAATCCCCATGAACAAAGTGAAACTTTCTACTAGGGAAAATTAGAGACATTTTTGCAAGAAGCAGGTAAGTATTTAAAAAAAAGAAATAAAATAAAATAAACCAAAAAGAAATAAAACAAAAAGAAATAAAACAAAAAGAAATAAAACAAAAAGAAATAAAACAAAAAGAAATAAAACAAAATAAAATAAAATAAAATAAAATAAAATAAAATAAAATAAAATAAAATAAAATAAAATAAAATAAAAAGTTTTGCCAAAGTTTTGCCAAGACAGAAAAGGGCTGGGGGGGAGGAATTTTTTTTCAGTCCATATATACGTCGCAGATGAACCACTTGGCATTTTGGGCCTTTCGACTGGCTCATTTCCAAATGCTGCGGCAGCCGCAAGAGCCTGCAAATGTTACCCAGCCATCTCCCGCCCGCACCGGGAAAGACTGACTCAAGCTGACCAGCTTCATGAATGTCTCCGCTTGTTCAGGTCCCCGCGGAGGCCCACCGTGCTGCTGAGAAGTGCCATTATTAAACAGCCCCATCCCGACTGGATCTGGAAATTCACTTGGACGTGTTTTTTTTGTACGACAATGACCGGTGGGATGCGCGCGCCAGCTGGCCCCACCAGTAAGCAGAAACACCGTTCTCAATGGATATTTCATCTGTTTAGTGTTGAAATATCCCAGCCCGTGAACTGCATGGCACGGAATGACCGTGCCGGGACCGCGGGGCGCCACGGGCCAGGAGAAGGGGAAGTGCAAACGACAGCGAGAACATTGAAACCAGCTCTCCGAAGGCTGCGCTCCGCTTTCATTAGCATCCAAGAACAAATGTGTTTTGACCAAATCAGACGACCGCTGCCATCGCCTCTACCAAGCAAATGGGACTGGAGCTGCTGCAGAGATTCACTCAGAAACCCAGATTTTGACCGCTAATGCATTTTATGGGTCCCTCTTGATCACGACTGGAAAAACGATGGCATCCGAGATCCAGAAATAACAGAATTTGAGCCCAGCTCTCAGCATCCAGCCCACCTGCCTCTTCCAAGGGCTGAGCACCCTGACTGGCAGCGCACTCCTCGGTTGGAGGATAAAGGACCTTTACATCCCTCATCGCTATGGTAGGCAAAGGGATTAGAGTGTGGAGGGCCATTTCAAAACAACTCTTTCTCCTTCCCAAGTCCATAGTGAAAACCTGCTCTTCTAAGGCCACAGGACAGGGAGGAGGAACAAGGTTGGGCTCGGGGGGCTTTTTGTGGGACACGGGGTCATTCAGCAAAACAGGAGAGCGGATGGGACGGACCACGGGCTCCAGCGTGCTCCGCACCCCGGCTCTGTGGGATGCGAAGGGAAATCAGGCTCAGATCCACCTCCATCCTTAGCCTTTTCTGGCCGGCAAATGCATTTCACATTAGCTAATAAATTGCTACATCTTATGTTTCTTCGCCTGCTGGAATGATGAATATTTTGGAATTATTTTGAATGGTTCCCTGCCAGAGTCGAACAATCATCTAGAGATTTTAAATCAAAAGGCTGAAAAATGGAGACCTCTGTATTTCCACAAAGTTCACCGCAGTTTGAAAAGCACAACTCCCAGCAGAGGAGGCCCATAATGATTGTCAGAGCTCCTGCGAATTGGGGCAAACAAGGGATATGTTGAAAACGGCACTGCCTAATACGGAGTAATAATCTTTGCCCCCAGGTGATGAATATATTATAGAATACCTGCCTATTGCTGCCCTTAATCTGGCCGAAACGTCGGATACTCTAACCTGGAGGATCAGACAATTTAGGGGACCTGTAATTTAGGGGACACGGGATATCTCAGCCACATCCCTTTCGGTCTGGTGCAAGGCTAGCAGAGGAATGCTGCCGTTCTAGCACAATTTAACGGAATTTAAGCCTTTTAGAAGGCTCTAGCTAACGAATCACATCCCTTGCCAGACCAGCCACATCCCCACCTAGCAGAGGAGTTATCTCAAACCAGCAGAAGATCTGATGGCTCACCCAAGGTGGCACGGTTCCAACACGACCCCTCCGCACCCGCGCTGTGCCCCGGCCCCCGGCTCCAACGACGCCGTCCCGCCTGCTGCGGGAGCCAAAACCGTTTCACGCAGACCACCAGCCACCACGCAGCCAGGGCTGAGAAAGCTCAGCGCAACCCCAAAGCTTGGATGCAAAGTCTCCACCGATAAAGGAGACCGTAAGTGGTCTGGTCTCATCTGAACAGCCACAGATGGAGCGGGTCCAAGAAATAAGCTTCTCTCTCCCCCGTGGAGATGGGCTGTCTAGACGCATTGGCAAAGCCGTGCTGCCGACTTTGCGGTGCTGCATCCTTCTCGTATACAGCTTGTCAAATACAGCAAATTCCTGTCCCCCGGCCTGTTAGCATGGGCTTTTTTTCAAACTTCCTAGTGTCAGTCATGTCCAGAAATGCCAATTACATTTCATGAGAAATTTTTAAACAGAATTTTTTTTTTTCCCTAGGAAAACATATTTTTTTTTTTATCAACCCTCTGGCAAAATCATTTGCTTGTTGTTTCATTATGTCCATTTTTACTAACAAGTAAAGTAAAAATAAAATAAGTCGAGTACAAAATATTTTTAAGCCAAGAAACACTGATACTTGCATACGAATTGCAATGGAAAACCAGAGGGGGAAAAAAAAGTTCTCCAAATAATAAAAAGCTATCGAACACAACGGTGGGAGCCAGGTGATGCTTTTCACTAGGAAAACAACGATGTTTGAGGATATTTAGAGAAAGCATGCCTAGCCTCAGGGCCACATTCAACACAGCATGTAAGTGTAGGTTTAAAACCACCCCCCTCCAGTCCTTCTCCACTCTAATGACCCCCAATGAACTTCAGACTGAGGGCTTCTGCTCCAGATCAAAGCCCTCCTGAAATCAGCACATGAGCTTCCACCAGATTCAAGTTCGTGGGGGTCATTAGCGTACATGACACAGATTCCTCCATCCTCAGAGGTCCTTAAAATGAGCTAGAGGAACAGTGCATCAGGACTGGCGTAGGCTGAACAGCATGTGCAAATTCAGTCTCGCTCTGGAGGAAAGACGGACTGATGACACGGCTTCATCGGGTCTCTGCCAGACTCGTGCCCTTAGGGCCTGCACCCTGGCCCCACTCTCGGTGAAGCTGTATTTGGGGGAAGAGCTTTAGGGCAACAAAACCAGCACAAAAGCAAAGCTGGCGACAGCAGATAGAGGTGCAGGGTGGGATTTGGCAGCCAGGGAAACTCCACGGCTCCAGCTTTCTAAACGACTGCCAGCAAGCCAGTCTGCTCCGCACCTCCGTTTCCTTCCTTGCTTCGCCTCACCCAGCTGTTTAGACAACCCACTCTCGGAGGACGTGTTGTGCCACTGTCTTTGCTCATAACACATCTCGGAGTCCCGTACTTACGGGGGTGGAGGCAAAAAGCAAATCACTTCAAAATAAACCAGAAGTGGGATGCATTCACGTTACAATTGTGCCATTCATGCTGTTGAGTTTCACAGCACAGAGAATAAATTAACAGCAAGTAATTAAAACGCTTTCAGTATATAGTACGAAGGTACACAGCAGCTATTTCATTTCAGTTGCATATGCAACGCTAGCTAGTGTATTTGTGAGTATTGCAGAGGACATTTCCGAGCCATCATCAGCGCGAACAGCGAGGCTCAACGTCGATGCTGGCTCTGCTCTTAACCCTTTGCAGAAAAATGGTCAGTTTTGATTCATAAATGATGGCAGAGGACATATTCCAGGTTAGTGGGGCTCCAGAGCAAGGTTTAATGGCACCGCAACAGCTGATGGGCACCACCAGGTCCCTGTATTGGGGCTTCCCCGGACCAAGGCAGCACATAGCTCCTGACGCTCAGGCTCGGTCCCCTCTGGGTCAGCCACAGCCATGGCTGTGTGCCTGCACGGGGCCCCACATCGCCCCACTGCTGCAGCACAGTCAACCTCCTGAACCATCATCCCTGGGCTTGGATGTTGGGGTCGATTCAGGCAGAAGCAGCCATGGGATGGGCTTTCCACTGTGCTCCACCAACGGCATCCCTTGAGGGGACTTCTGAAATCACCTCGTTCCTAGGCAAGAAAGCTCAGCTGCTTCTGACTGTTCACAGAAACCTTGAGAGCCTTCCACTTCACTTACTTCTGCCAACCTCTCTGGTGACAGGAGCGAGTGTGCAGGTGACTCCCTGTCAGAGGTGATTTCCTCTTCCTCCTCGTGCAGCTCTCCATACATCTCCCAGAAGGGGGTACTGAGGATGGACACCACGGCTCTGGCTGAAAGCCCTCTCCTGTCAGCCCCAGGTCCCAGCCACATGCTGGAAGCGCTGGCAGAAATGTCGAGCCGGGACTGGTGAGCAGCCATGACCAGGCAGCCATGAAGCTCCTGGCCATGGACCGCCACTAGACCACATCCCTGCAGGCATGTCCTCCAACCGGCCCCCCCATCCCAGCCCATCACACAAGCTCTCCAGGCTCCCCCTCAGTCACAGAAATTGAATTCTAATGGAAAGATGGATCCCAGCACAGGAATCCAGTGTCCTAATAAGCCAACTGTACTTGCAGCCCGGTCAGAGCCTGCATTTTCTGAGACTGGTCAGCTGCGAGTGCCCTTCAGCCCCGGGCATGAGGGACGCTACAGAGAAGTGCTGGGTGGACCAAAACACCCCCCACGCAGGTCCTGGCACATGCAAACTGCTACGCAAAGACTCTGCCATGCAACGTGGTGTAACAAAGATCAGAGCACCGAAGAGCCGCAAACCAACTCGGAGAGAACTAAAGCAGAACGGTCTGGTCCTGAAATAGGTCCTTTTTTTCTTTTAAGCACAGCTCATTAAATGTTTGCTGGAAAAACAGAAAAGCATTTTCCACAGAGAAGAGGACATCCAAGAAAAGCCCTTTTGGACATAAATTGGCAAGAGACTCCCAAGCATTTATCTTCGGCATAGAATGTGCTCTGTCAGGAGGGCTGTAACTAACAATACGCTGAAAAACATGCCACAGACTTCCACTGTATTTTATTTGGCGCTAAGGGGTTATTCCTCAGCACAAAGTATTTGCAACTGGCATCGGTTAAACGAGAAATTACAACCTTCAAAAGACCTATTTAGCATCAGCTGCAGAAAGTACGGAATTTGCCATCGGCTTCGATGACAACAGATTATGCCCCATAAAACGCTGCAAACACGCTCGGCTACAATGCTTGGGGCGAGCTGCCAGTTCGGCGGGGGGCACCGGGGACTCTGCGCTTCCTGCCCCTTCTCGGAGGCTGCCGCCCGGCTTAGGACTGACGACACCCGTCTCCCCGACCCTCCAGCTCACGTGCCTGCCGAGTTCAGCCACAGGGCTCGAGGCACGGCAAGGTGGTTTCTGCAAGGACCTCGCAGAGCTGCAGGGCAGCCGGCGGAGCCGGGCTTGCACTGGCTCCAGCCAGGCTGCGAAGCACTTCTGAACCACACAGCAGCATCTTGCTCCATTTGGAGCAAGATACCCCAAACTCGTTAGCCCCACAGCTCATCGGTACTAAGGAGGAATAAGAGGGAAGCGTCTCACTCCTCCGGGCTGGATGTTCAGCTGGGACAGACTGAAGTCAACAGCATGGACGGGTCAGGAGGGCATGGAACCCAACAGGTGGGTTACCTGACTGTCGTGGTTTAACCCCAGCCAGCAACTAAGCTAAAGCCAGGACACTGGCTCTGCTCCCAACACAGTGATTTGGAAGCTCTATCACCTCCCGATCCCACGCAGATCAGCTGCGTCGCAGGATGGAGACAGCCAAGCTGCCTCCGTCCCGGGAGATTATCCCCACCTCTGCGAGGGGAGGAAAGAGCTCTGCCAGCAAACTCCCCAGGCCCTCAAACCTCCTTCCACTCCGGCTTGCCGAGCGCTCCAGAAAAGGAAACCTCAGAATCAGGAAACCTCCCCGGTGTTTGCTCAGGACGAGCGCTGTGTCTGCGCGGGAGCACACGCGGGAGCGCGCGGCGGAGAGCGGGTATGCCTGGGGAAGGGAAAGACCGTCTGCCGCCGGGCCAGCGCGATCTTGAGTTAACCTGGAAGAAACAACGGAGATTCTCAGTCCAGAAACACTGTCTGCCGCAGCTCTCAGAGCAGGCTCCGGAGAGGTCAGCCTGAGCCAGGTTTTCCTGCCGCAAACCCAGGGCTCGCTCCGCGAGCGTTAAAGCGCTCCCATCCCCGCGCTCTGCAAGAACTTTACTGTTTCCTTTCCCAGCTTCAGTCAGAGAGGTGCAGCTACAGCAGACCTACAAAGACAGGGGTTTATTGGGCAAAGACCCTGCCTTTACCTTGCCCTGGCAGGATATTTAACCATTCACGGGACTTGTGCAGCAACAACAAAAACAAAAGGGGGAAAAGGAGACTCTGGGCACAGCCGCAGCCTGCAGCAGGGAGCCCGCCCCGCGTTAGCACGCACTGCTCCAGCGCTCGTAGAGCCCAGACGCCTGCGTGGCATCTGCAGCCTTTCAGTTAAGCCCTGCACACCCTCCGCACAGGCTGAACTGCAAACCCGGGAATTGCTACCTGGCTTGAAAGTCGGTGTCTGCGAGTCTTTACTGGGCTGGGGGAGAGGGGATGGCTTTGCCTTGGCCGTGCCACCCAGCGTTGTTCACGCACAGCAGAAACAGCCACAACGGGACCAACCCGGTTCACGGATTTTAAGCCGGACCCTCCCGGAATCGCATGATTGCCTGTGTAGGAGATCGGCCCCGAGGCAGGCTCTGGACAGACTGTGCCTTCTGCTTTGGTCTGTGCACCTTCGGCTTTTTTTTAACCTGAAAGGTGGCTGGGTCTCATCCTTCTGACTTATACACACTGCCAGAGACGTACTTTTTTACCCCAGGTTTTCACATGACCCCGGAATCTGGAGCTTAAAAAAATAAATAATAAAACACTTAAGAGCCACGCTCCTTCACGGAGTCACAGCAGTGCCGAGACTGAACTTCGGTGCCGCCGTACTGGCACGGCATGTTCATGCGGTGACAGTCCTCGCATAAGGGCTTCGGGCACCATTAGCAAGCCAGGCAAAAGCTGGCATCCTGGTAGCAATGGTCTATCGTTACCCAGTTGGCCCAATTTTAAAAGCTGAAGTGTGACAGCTAAACCCATCTGCAGAGCCCTTTGATGCTCAAGCCACTTGCAGTCAGGCGCCTAACTACAAGCTGAAATGCCCAACTTGAGGCAGCCGCACAGGAAAATCTTTGGCCATTCCCACTCCAGAAATCAGGCAGCATTTTCAACAGGGCAGACCCTGGAGTCCTGTCCTAACTTTTTTTCCAACAAAAGGCCTCTTAAATTTACTCTCCTTATGCAGAGGCTCACAGGGAGACCAAGCCAACATTGTCAAATGATTGTATCGGAATCATGTTTTATTTCCCAACGTCTGACGGGAAGAAGCGTATCAAACCCCATGTAATCTGCTGCCGCAGGCTTGTTCCTGAGCGAGTGCCTGCTGAATCCACAGCAGACACAGGGACCGCTTCCCAGCTTAGACACTGCTTTTAGTTCACAGATACTTTAAGCGCCCTTGATGAATAGAGACACTTTCCTGAATTAAAAGCAAGAGGAAGAAAAACCCAAGTCTTCACATATATTAAACCCAAGTAATATTTCGACCAAGTCTGTTCCCAGCATTAGAAGGATTGCAGGAGCTGGAGATGAAAAGCTCCTTTTAAGCTGGAGAATTCATCCCCTCATCCCCGATGAAGGATGGATGGGTTACTAAAACAAATATTACATTTCATTCTGGCTTCCAGCACTCTGATCTTGCCTTACATGAACAGGGGAGGCAAAAGCACTCCCGATGATTATCTTTTACGTGCAGATGACCTCAAGTCCTCTTGCTTGCTGAGCCCGGGCTGTGATATGACATGTAGGTTTCTCCCACAAACCTCTTCTGTTGCTCAGGCGTTTGTTTTGCAGTTGCCCTGGCGGCTGTATTGGATCTACTACCCGGACACAGAGGTAATAAAATACCAAAACTCCTCATCCCTGGGCACAGGCTGTATCTTTCCCCGATTACCTGCCAGCCTACGGCCAAAGTCAAGAGTGCCGTCCTCGCTGCCTGCCGTGGGAGGCCTGCTGCTGCACTCGCCCAGAGCCGTGTCCGGAGAGACGGGTGCCCACATCCACCCAAACCACACATCTGCCCCGAAGCTCTGCCACCAGCTCCACCAGCACTGGCTGAAACAGGCTCCAAACCGCACCGAACCCCTGCAACTGCCCGGGCGGCACTGGGGTATCCGCTCTCAGCCGGCAGTCCCCACTACCTGAGCATCAGACTTTCCAGCTTTCAGGTACAGCCTGTCGCCAAAACCTCCCCATGACTCCAGTTTTCACACGGAAAGGGCTTTTGAGTTCTCTCAAATCATTAGAGAAAATGAGCCTGGGAAATGTCAATGCTTGAAACCCAAGCACTTTAAAAAGTTACTACCGATAGTAACCAAAGGGGTAACACCGCCCGTGTTTGCTAGAGCAGAGACTATGTTTGCATGGCTGAGATACTGCTCCCGAGCTACTGGGTCTCCTGCTGTGGGTCTTGCCTTTAAACTGTAAAAGAAAAAAAGTGGGAAAGGTTGTTGGAAAACCCCATCGAAGATCTCTTCCCCTCTCCCGGCTTTCCCTCCTCCTTGCTCCCTGTGCCGGCTGAGTTCAAGGCAGGCTGTGTCTTGCTCAGAGCGTGGCTTGCCATGCTGGAGCGAAGCAAGTCGAAGATGGGCCTCAGCCCTTTGAAGCAGCCACAACAGAGAGGACATCCTCTCCCCAGGGACGTGCCATGCAGGGCTGGCCCAGCCACCGGCACAGCAAAGCCAACGTGCAACGCGTGGCAGGAGAGAAGCAGCGATGGAGGATGGCCACGGGCCAGAGCTCACACCAGCCTCCTGCGGGAACCAGGCACCCGGAGAGGAGACCGTGTCCTCCGGTGGGCTGCTCTGGGCACCAAACCCCTTGGAGGTGCCTTCCAAAAGGGCAGCCCAGCTTCCCCAGCTGGTTTCAACTGGGTTTCTGGAGAAATCCCTTACAATGCAACATGCTTTTTGCTTCTGATCCTCCTGGTACTTCTTGACTTATTGGCCAATTTCGACCACAATTTGACAATTTGAACAGGAACTGCACAGATAACGCAGCTCCTACAATTTTCTTGAAAACTTGGTGGCTCAGTAAAAGAAAAGAGGCATTATTAATGCTGGCAGCGAGAGACCAAGCAGCTGGGCGAGCCCAAGCTCTTATAAGACACTCGGGAATCCAGACCAGGGCATGTCGCTGCTCTGACAAAGTGAAGGGAAACCCCAGCAGAGCTCAGCCTTGATTGCTCGGTGGACATCCCAACCTGGAGGTGCACAGAGGCAGGAGCATCATCACCAAGGCCTGCCTCCTTCACATCACCCCCTCCAGCCTTCCTCGGCAAGGCCAGAGCTGGAAAAGCCCAGGGCTCAGACCAGGTTTCGGTACGGCTGTGCCAATCCTTTTAACTATTAAACCAAGGAGACAGCGGAGAACAAGGCGATGGAGAGCTCAGCACCGACCGCATCCGTGTGCCCTGTTGCAGGGAGGGCAAAGCAGCTCAGACTCCTGCGGGACCCAGGCCACACCATCCACCCGTGTTTCCCTCTGCCACAGACCTTTCTGTGGGCTCGGACCAGTAGATGGCACCAGAATAACAGAAAAGCCCCTCCGGTTCTGCCCTCCGCATCTCCAAATCCTCCTGCAGCATCACCCCCCTGAAGACGACTGGGCACAGGGCACTGGCAGCAACCGATGGCTTTCGGCTCTCTACTTTAAAGGCCTGTTTGGAACTGACAGGACTTCTAAAACTTTGAGCAAACAAATTCAGGAGAGAAAAAAAAAAAGCGCCGAAGTGATTTCTTTCTGTTTTGAGGCTTATAAAGTCTTCCCTCCCCAACATAGATGCTGCTCTTACATGAAAGAGAGAATCAAATTATTTACCCAAACCATCTGCTTTCTCTGCAATTGCTTTAATTTGGAGGAGGTTTCCCCCCTCCAGCTGGAACTGACAGAAATGTCCTGCCTGCCGCACTCTACCACAATCTGCATTTCTCAACGTAGAAGCAATTCACCCAAGAAGTGCCTGGCTACATTTTTGGGTATAAAGGTGCCCTTCTCTTTGGCAGTCGTGACTGCTGACTTTATTAAAGGGAAGTCTAATACTTCTTCCCAAGCAGCTTCTGCTATTAGCTAATGACAACATCCTTGACCCCGGTGCACCGAGCATCCTCACAACTCTCAAAACAAGCAACAGGACCCGCTCGGGTCAGGGTGGGCATTTCCCCCAGGAGGTACCTGCCTCCCTCTCGCACACCGGGTGTGCAAGGATCTTTCTCTTTACAGACGGGCTGCCCTAAAGCAGGATTAACAGCTGGGGCACAGCCTGCAGCAAAAACCAGCCACATCATGGCCAGTTTAGGAGGACCCTACTTACATCCGTGCCTTGTGGTACCTCCTGATCGCAGCAGTGGATAGCCATGTTTTCAGAAGGAGGACCTGGGCGAAGAGGATGGTGGTCTCCTGGGATGCCCTCTGCAGCGCAGACAGGATTCTCCCAGTCCCCGGCTCAGCTGGGAAGTATGATGTGTACCCGAACACTGCGCAGTGACGCCAAACGCCCCGGAGCCGCAGCCACGGCTCTGCCTCGGGGAGGTTTACCGTGCTCATGGAGGTGCCAGGATTTTTTCAGTAGCTTGAATCCTGTCTGGAGTCAATCTGGGACAAATTCAGAGACCTTCTGACTTTTCACACCCGGACTGAGTTTTGAACGTGGCTCAGCCCAGCAAAGTTTTAAGAAGAGTTTGATTATTTTGATCTTTCCCCCCATCCCCATTATTAATCATACCGAAGGAAAGCATAATTCCTCCAAACCAAACCATTTGCCAAACCATTTCTCGGCACATTTTTTTACTTGATGTCCCTTCTAGGAACGAAACACGTTTGGAAACCTCCACGCCTCCATCCTGCTTGGCCAACAGCGTGTCCATGAGCAAGCAGCGGCGAGCTCTGAGCATCAGTGCTGGGAAATGCCCAACCTGGCGGGGTGGAGAAAGGCTCCCGTCCCTGTGGGCTCGGCGGCGGAGCAGAGGACCAGCTGTGAGAGCTAGGTGCTACAGATGCTCCTGGCGGAGCTCTTTTTAGCGGGCTACTCCCTGGCTGGCAACAAGTGAACTCAAAATGGAGCTGAGACATGGCTCTGATCGTTGCGGCCGTACAAACCCTTTTGCTCCCTTTCCTCGGTGCGAGCCCTGCACAGCCACCTCTGACCTTCCCAGGGAGCCCACCCTAGCGACTCGGAGCCCCCCGTGAGGATGCTGAGCACGTTTATCCCCCTCCCCACCATTGATTAGATTTGCAGCTCTCCCTGTTTTCCTCATTTTACCCAAAGCCGACAGGATCGCCATTACGAGAGACACTGTTCACACAGACTCTCAACCTGGCCAGAAACACCAGCAATTTCGTGGAACAGCCTATTTTCTTCAGAGCTGCAGCAAACTCAGAAGAGGTTCCGAAATACAAGAGCAAGTTGGGCTATTTCCGTGTCTGATGTTCGCCCTTTGTAGCTCTGCAGAGGCTTTCCTATCTCTGCTGTTCCTAACAGCGGGATTTTGAAGAGGGGATTGTCCTACAAATGAGCGTGACAGCTGGTTCACATAAGGGCCAGAGTTATGATCAGAGATGAGGACATTGCTTTTCTTTTGTGTTTTGGTTCAAACCTGTAAACAGACTCACACCGAGTGGATCTGCGTTCTCCATCTGGTCCTGTGATCCAATTTCCTGGCAGGAATATCCCTGACATCGAATTGCACAGGAATGCTGCAGCGCGTCCATCCGTCCCACGGCCAGAGCTGAGCTCTTCACTGTGCCGGTTTCTGCGCGAGACCAAGCCATAGGACTTCACCCAGTTACCCCAGCTAGCAAGACCAGTAACTCAGGGCTGACAAAAGCAGCTCTACCAAGAGGGCTTCCAGACATTCATGGATGGAGAAGCCAACGCTCTCCTTCAGAGTTATTTCTAGTGATTACACAGCATCTCACAGTTAAAAGACGCATGTTCTCTACCTCCTTTGAATGCACATCTGGCTTTTGCTCCCAGCCACTACCTTCAAGGGGCAGGGGGTGGGGAAGAGCTCCTCCTAAAGAGTCACAGAAACAGGGATTCAAATGCATCATCACAGGTGTCTGGAATGACTCTCGGCATTGCATGGCCCGAGAGGGACAGCGATACGTCACACGAGCCAAACAGCTCCCTCTCGGAACAGAGAGCGTGGAAGCACAGCAGAGAGCAAAGCCCTCCCGAGGAAGCCTGGAGAGCAGCGCCGTGCGTGTAGCAAGAGGGGCCGGGAGAACCGGGAGCCAGCACCACCGCTGGCGAGAAAAAGCCGGATTCAGCACCCGGCTCTGTGCTCCGACCCTCCAAGAACAAGGCGTCCTCTTCACTTGCGCACTGTAACCTCCTCCGGACCCAGGCTAGCTCTGGCCGGAGGAGCACACAGCATTCGCAACGGCAGACACGAGCCTGCCCAGATTGATGAAGGGCAGCTTTTGGGGTCATTTTTCTTACTAATCACAGACTAGTTTGTCTTTTCAATCACACCAGCTACTTCCAGCCCACAACGCCCAAGCCAAAAGGCACATCTAGGAAATCTGTTGCCTGGTTTCCCAGCAGTGGGTCACGCCCAGTGAGCGTGTCCCTTCCCCATCCACATGCTTCCCCTCAGCTGGCTGGGTCTCTCTTGCCCCACGGACGTCCCAGTTGAGCACAGCACAGCAACCTGCTTGGCAGGTGGGGGAAAATTGGAGGCAGCATCATTGCGCTGGCCAGGACAGATGAAACACAGGGTTAAGCACACAGGCACATTCCCACTAACGTCATGCAGTCACTGAAACTTTGGGAAAGGATGTCCAAGAGACCCCTCCTACTCCCTTCCCAAGGTAGGAACAGCTCTACTCTGTTTATCCCTTTACATGTCTCCATCAGATCAGATCTGTGCTTGAGGTCTCCACAGCATCCTCACACCACCTCTTCCAGGGTCTCCCTACCCTAGGGAGGATTTCCCTACTGCCTCACTTATGTCTCCCTTGCTGCAACAGAAGTAGATGGGCTTGGGGATCAGTTTATACCCTCCTTTTCTTGAGCTTAAGCACCTCTTCTTTCCTCCTAAACTGGAAGCTGGAGCTCTCCTTATTGCTTTTCTTCTCTGGACTTTTTTTTGACTCGGTTCGCATCTTCCTTGCAGCGTGTCCAAGCAGAGCCCACCTGGAGCCCTCTCCACGGCCAAGCACAATGAGAGAATGCTCCACAAAACGAGGCAGAGCTACAGGAGATGCTGGGGGTGAAAAACATCTGCCTCTCCTCGTAAAGATGGGGCGTTTTGCATTGAGCAGGAGAGCAAGGCCAGGTGAGCAGATTTGCAAAGGGCACAAAGTCACAGCACTCCAGCATGGGCTCCTTAACGCCGAATTCATCCCCCTTTATAGACAGCAGGTTGACACCAGTGGCTCCCATGCCACTCTCCTTTACAGGGCACCATGCAGAAACGCACTGGGCTGCGACATGGGGGAGATCTTCTCTGTAAGCAGAGGAGTGAGAGCAGCCACTTCCCCCAGAAAGCCCAGTTTCCCCACTGGGAATCACTGGTGGAGACAAGACGGATTTGTCCCATCGGGCGCCTGTGACCGGACCTTGCGGAGCACATCCCATGGAGGACCGGCTCTCCCGCAGCTGGAGAGCTTGGCCGGTGGCGGGGCATTCAGAGGGAGGGTTAGCACCAAAATAGGTCATTAGCAAGCGACGCAGGGTTCTTCATTCTTCTCTGGGCCCCTCATTTTCCTAAGGGGAATGCCTCAGAAAACCCAGTGGGGGGGGAGGAGGAATTTACAGTTCCCTTCCAAAAACCAGTCTTTGTTTGATCGTTTTTTTAAATGATCGAGTAACTTGTGAATACATTTTCTGATGATTCCCACATCCTCCCAGCTGGAGAACGGTTCATGAACAGACTCCAAACTCTGTAAATGAGCTTGTTAGTCATAAGTCTTCAAACAGGCTTGATAAACAACTTTCAGCCTGCGGGATATTCATCAACCATTCTGTCTGCCTGGTCTCCCGACACTAATTTATTATTTACAATGAGAGATCCCTCTCCTAAATCACAGGTGATTGTTTCTTTTTACTGATTAGCTGATTTTTTTTTTCTTTTTTAAGGAGAAACAATGAAAAACAAATCACAAACAAGCAATGTGTTACAAGCACTTATTCCTGAGCAGTTCCCCCAGTTTCCATGAGACGTATCAGCAGTTGTCCAAATTAAACAAACTGTAAGTAAAGATCTTTCTGGCCAAACCTTCAAGACCAGGCTATAGCCAAGAAAAAGAGCGCAACCGTCCCAACCAGCCTCTTGGGAATTTCATTGCCTGCCACCAAAGGCTCCAGGGACCTTCCAGCTGACCGGCACGTGCCGCTCTTTGCATCCTTTGGGTTTGTGGAGAGCCCAAGCATCTCAAGATGTTCAGAAGATCCGAGTCTGCATGCAAAAATCTGCCACCGAAAACTGTTTCACCCCATGGATGGGTTCACACAGCAAACACAAACTCGCCCAAGGGCACGGGGTGCACTCAGGTGCACCTGAGCAGAAGGTGGGTTCCCTGCAGGAACAAACTTGCTGGAAGTTGCTTCAGTTCATGGAAGGGGATCTCCTCAATGCTAATCAGTTAATTAACACAGAAGGTGGTCGATTCCAGAGACAGAGGCAGATGAAATAGCAATTTGCTGGGGGCAATGCAGAGGGAGGAGAATCTTCCCAAGTTGCTGTTAAAGCCAAGCTCTTATATAACACACATCCAGCGGATTTCAAAGCCCCTAACTGGGGGTCAGGATTGTTCCGATTTATGCAGGTAGGAAAATTAAGGCACGGCGAGGTGAGCTTGGTCAAGTTATGGCAGCAAGTATACAGAAAAAAAGACCTCAAGACTCCGTGGCCAAGGCACAAAGGCATTTTGGAGCAATGAAAGACAGGCTGGGTCATCCTACTGGGCCATCTCGACTGATGTTTGGAAGAAAAAAAGCCCTACTGTTTCAATTTAGATTTTGGGTGCACTCCCTTTCTGGGCGGGCTGCTCCCAGCACCCGCAAACGCCGCACCCTACAAACCCTGGCCTGTGGAAGCCCCAGGGAGGGTGGCCCTACGCTACCCGGGGAACACATACAGCAGACAAATACCTTTGCTAGCACGTTGCCCTGCAGGTGTGCATAAAATCCAGACCCGTGTTTCCATCACCACCTTGGCTCCCCATCCCTGATCCATGGAGAGGTACAGACTCCCATCAGTATTCAGAGTGACGGCAGCAGGATGAAGAGCTTGGCTCTGGAATAGTCTTCAAAGCTTTTTTTCTCTCTCTCACTGCAAAATCACCTATACATTTGCTTTGACAACCTCAATCACTCAAGACCGGGCCGGCTGCGCTACCAGCTCGTGTCTAAGAGACAGCCTTCCCAGTGCCAGATGGGAGCAAACATGCTCAGGAAAAAGAGATAGACTTGTCACGAGCCTTCTCCAGCGCCGTCAGCGTGGGAGTCATCCATCCCAAACAGGAACTGGATTCACAAACCTCCACTCTGTACCCTCCATCCAGGGGGAAACGCGCCGCCGCGCAGGACGCAGAAGGATAACGGGTATGAAGTGTTAGCGGCATTTCAAGCCGTGGGGCGAGGAGAGCGCTGTAAAGCTTTACGGGAAACCAGCCCAGACTTCATGGGAGCAGGAGCTGCCTGCAGAGCCACCGGCAAGGGCAGCCCTTTCTGCAGCACCAGGCCCAGAGCATTAACACTCTGTTTTCACTGTTACGGCTCAGGCACTTTCACCTGTTAAAGTCCAATCCATCCCCACAGAGCCCCAACTCCGCTGAGCCGATGCGGAGAAGTGACAGCTCTTCGCGAGCCGCAAGCACGATTTTTTTTTTTTTGCACATGTGGGTCGTATGAGTGACGCTTCCAAAAAAGAGGATGATTTCCAGAAGCGCCGAGAAGGTCTTCACAGCTTCACCGGCACACCGGCTGCAGCTCAGCCCAACTCACACACTACTCATTCAGCAGCCACAAACACAACCAAACCAAGAGCACGCAGCAGACTACTAAAGGTTTGAACCATGGGTTCAAAACCCGCCCAACCTTGACTGGTCCAGCATCTACACTGGCTACAAGAGAGAGCTGGGAGCTACTCGGATGCTGCCTACCCTGCTGCATCACCTCCAGACACCTCGCTTTGTTCCCAGTGCCCCTGAGACTGCTGGTCCCCTTCAGAGCTGGATGCTCCTTCTCCATGCCTGCCCACTCAGCGGCTGCTGCTGGCAATTTTGTCTTGTCCCCAGATGCACAGGGCCACGGATAACTTCGGTTTTACTTTGGTCAAGGAGGCCACAGGAGAAGTTCATCCACTGGTGGGCTCAGCACAGGAAGCAATGTCTCCAGGCTCCGGATGAATTCCAGCTCTCGGTGCAAAAGCAGTTTTGCTGCCCGAGCAGCTCATCAAGATGTGGAGATGGTCCTAGCCAGATACCAAGCGGCTCTTTGGATGTTTGCCCTGCCCAGCAGTCTCACTGACTGGCTGGAGTTTCTCCTGTAGGAAAATATCTCTAGCCAGAAATGGGGGAAAATTTGGGTGGAATATGAACTGGACGCTGCAATAGGATGTAGTGACTTGTTAGCAGCACAGCTGGCTCCCTTCACCTCTCTTCTACCCTTCCCTTCCAGGAACACAAGGCACCAGGAGGTCCTGGACTGCCACTCCAAGGCAAACGTTCACTTCATACGGGCATGACAAATCCAGACCGTCTGGGACAGTGCTTTAAACACTGGCGTAACCTTTTCTCAGCCTCTGGACGTGAGAGAAGAGCCCAGAAAGCTATGTAAGCTGAAATAGATGCTCACTGGCTTGCTCATCAGGCCTTTCTTCCCAGCTTTGGCCTTCGCAGACTCATCCTTGCAGATGCCAGGCTTTCCATTGCAGGAGGGGGCCCTCAACCCTCAGCTTCAGCACCACTGCTCCCTTCCCTTCCCAACCAGCGTCCTCCAGACGTTCTCGTTTGAAAGAAACTTCTCTCAAAATCATGCCACCATAGTCCAGCAGACACGCAGCGCACCCCTGCTGAGCTCCCATCCCCATCTCACAGCATCTTCCAGGGCTACATGGTAGAGACCAGCCAGGTCCAGCAGAAAGTGCAGGAAAGGAAACGGCAAGTTCGGTACATACCATGCATTTACAATGCAGGAATGACGGGCGTGAGCAGGGCCAGCAAACCCAGGAGTGAGAAGTGCAGGACAGCCCTGGAGGACCCTCGGACCCCCGGCTGTAAGACTGCTGCAGTCACAACACGGTGTGACAATGGACAAAACCCTACAGACCCGTGCCGTAAGGCTGGTGGCACTTGTGCCTACGCATGTGTGAGCTTCCAGTGACACAGTCTATAACACAGAGTCTCCGTAGAGACTCTCCAGTGGCTAGTAAGAGGTTGAATTTATGGTGCATCTTCCCATCGGCGGGAGGCCCTGCTAGCATCCTTCTCCACATCCCACCGGACTACCATAACACCCGCTGGGATTTCACACCCCTTTGAGCCATCTGCTCTCCCACCAGAGCAGCCAGTGGGTTCAGAAGATATTTCCCATGTGCAACAGGTTTTTCATGGGGGAACCAGACTAAAATCCTATGCTCTGTCCTCCACCACCCGAGCACAAGTTGAAACCTTTCCGTGCCCTGCGCGGAAATCTGCAAGCAGAGATCAAACAGAAAGTCAGATCAGAGCCTTGGACAACAGCTCCTCCAGCCAGGCTGTGATGATTCTCACTTCATATGTCCATAATCCGCCCCGAAATCCAAGCCTCCTTCAGGAAAGGCGAGTAGGGTGGGGAACCAGCAATGTAGTGATTCATCCTCCCCAGAAACAGAGGTCCAAGTCTGGAATATTGTGACACTTGGTAAATACTCGTGATGTACTTCATTATGCAACGAAGGCCCAGCAGGAGCACAGCTCCCTCAGGGCTACTTAATATGGGTTTCAAAAACGATTAAATATATCATAAACAACTTGCAACGGGGAATAAACACCTATAATCCCATCAAGCCATTCTGGTGATGTCAAAAATCATGCCAGCAAGCTCAGCTACCACGGGGAGGGAAAAAAAAAAAGTAACCTCAAAGGAATTATGACCCTGTAATTCTGTGTCTGCCTTGTCAAACACTCAACCCTCCCAGCCCCTCCTGCTTATACTCTGTCCGTGCTCTTGCTCTTTCTTTCCAGGCTTCTGAATGTCACATGTTTTGATGCACGTTGCGCCTCGGCTGAAAGGCAAAAGGATCGTGCCCCTGAATGCAGACAGCAAAACTGTTTCGTGCCTGCGCAGAAATATTTCATCGGCCTGACAATAAAGTTTTTTGCATGACTCAAGGCTGCCGGTCAAGCCTTCAAATGCTAATATTCATCAATTGGCATACATATAAGTGGTCCATTGAATTGCATGCAATGCCTCGTGTGAGTAAGGATTGCAGAAATTAACCCTGAGATAATATTTTCCCATGCAATCAGTGCTTTATACATCATCAAAAAGATGGAAAATATACTGGCTAGTAGTGGAAACTCAGTGCAGATGACAGAAAGCTGATGTTCATTAAAAGTGTTCTAGCAGTTTAGACCAAACCTTTAAGTTTTATGAGAGATTTCAAAATCTGATTTTCATGGAAATGTTTTCATTACATTAAGGGAAGGGGAGGGGGAAGTAAAAACCTTCAGCAAAATCTTTTTCAAATTAAAAAGTTGGAAGCTTTGTGCAGATGGATTGAAAACACAAATACCATCAGCAAATTATGAGACCATGAGAACCAGGAAGCAAAACTGATTATGATCAAAAAAAAGTGAAATTCACAAACAAATAAAAGTCTAGTTTCGCCCGTCAAAAGGCGGGCAGCATGGCCAGCACTCGCAAACTGAGTCAGCTCCCTCCTTCAAATTCATATGGCTTTTTTCTTTGTTAATAACAGTATGTTGTCCATTTTTGTTTGCTTGTTGGTGCCTTTTTTCTTTTTAAGTCTCCAGGTTTGTGACGAAGTCACATTTCCATTTTCTGTCTGCATCCAGAAGCTCTAGAAATTTATGTGAAAAACACAGAATGTTTTTCCACTTCAAACTGTAGGGTTCAGGGATATAAGAAAAATACCCAACACTGTGAGATACTTGCCAGAACATAAATGGAAAGAAATTAATGAAACTTCTAACTGCTCTGTGTCAGCTATCTGTTACTCAGCCTTTACTCCAGCGAACACAGCTCACTCTTCCTGCAAGAAGCCTCTAGGATCCGCGCAGAACAGCTGGCACGCGTGAAGATTACTCCCGCAAGAGAAAGCAAGCTGTTGTATTTTTCATAAAATCAAGTGCCTCAAAAATAATATCGATCTGATCCCAAATTTTTCCACATCAGCTGCTGGAAGAGGAGGATTAGTTTTGGAAAGTCTTTCTTGGCAGCACCTAGTAAGGATGCTCACCGCCGCCCGTGGGGTTAAAGGCAGGGGCCGGCTTCCCTCCTCATCCCTGTGTAACCTGTGGACATCAGCAGCCAGCCGCCTCCTGAAGACTCTCCCTTTGTCCATGAGCTATGGGGCACAAGAGAGGAAGAAAATAGCTCCTAGATTTAATCAATTTACCCTGCATTTCCCCCCTTGCTATTCTTTGTACATCCCCAGTCGACAGTCTCAGCATCTTCTGGGAATAAGGGCTGTGTTTTACTAACAAAAGAGCCACTTAGTATTTCAAGATAAAGCAGAGGTTTGCAAAGAAAACCCTGCAGTTGTCCCTGGTGCTTTCTCTCACGTTCACCCTCCATGCAACTGAGCAGCCCACCGAACCGCTTTTCACATTTCAAAGCAGTGGCAGAGCTTTTCCACCTCTTTTTAAGAAGGCATATGGGGTTTTTTGGTGATGGGTGGGAAGGCACAACACCACAGACAACCTCAGAATGAGGGGGGAAAAAAAAAAGGAGAAACAATTCAATATTTACACACACCCTTTTACTCCTGCAGCAACTTCACTTGGTCTGATTAAAAAGAGGCAATTAAAGCATAAAGAACAGCCAGGTGGGAGCAGACCAAAGGTCTTTCAGCTCAGGATCCTGTCTCTGACTGCCAGGAACGACAGAGTCAGAGGGTGTAAGCCCAGGCAGCAATGGAGCGGTTTCTGCCCCAGCTCATCCTTCCAGTCTCCGAGACTCACGGCTCCCTGAGCCAGACACTGCCTCCATGCGCTGCTGAGGTGAAGAGCCATCCTCAGTCCTCCCTCAGTTTGTTTTGTCCTTTCTTGAAATCATTTCTATTTCTGATCTCTGCAAAATCCTGCGGCAACAACATCCATCACCAAACAACGTGCCAGCCAAAAAAGCCCTTCCTCATGCTCTCAACCGGCTGCCTGAGAAGAGGGGGCCGAAGCCAGCGCAGATGCTCTGCTTGACCCAGCCTGAGCAAAGAAACTCACCTCCTCCCGGCCGCCCCGGCAGGGTTTCTGCTTCCTTGGGAAGGAGCAGCAGTGCCGAGGGGTCACGATGCCCGCTGAGACAGAAGTGGTGGGGAGCCACAGGCAGCCTGTGCCCCAGCTTTCATCGCGAACCAGCCGTGACAGCCCGACGTAATCTGCCAGCCTGGGAGAGAAGCGCAGCCCCCAAACTGCCATCGCTTGTATACTGAAGAGAAATTAAAGGAGAGTAATAACTCCAATACGCGGAACTCACGCACGTACTGGACCAAAGCAGGGTTTATTCATTCCTCACAAATGAAATATGAGCATAACAATTTTTCTTTTGCTGCTCATGCTTTCTCCGCGTCATTTTACGAGCCATCGACAGCAAGACTCAAACAAACAAACAATAAAAAAGCAGAGGTCAAAAATGCCATCTTAAAAAAAAAAAGAAAAAAGCTAACAGCTTACCAGCTCTGGATTTGGAGAATTAACCCTGCTCAGAGCCACAAGCTCTGAGAATCCACACGCCACCACCGACAGGTTTCTGCCACCCCCAAAGGGCACGGGAGCAATAGGAGCCGATCGCTGGGAAGCTCAGGGGGTTCCCTCTGCCGAGATGGGACCCGCATTTTCATCCCAGTTTTAGCTGGAGTCAGCGAAAGCCCTGCTACCAAAGCAAGAGTTGGTTGTATTGTAACAGGTGATTTTGCAGCAAAGAGGAACTGGGATTGCAAAGTCTTTCTGGCTAAGCGGCAGAGGCAGGGAGGTTTGCTGTGAATTGTCTCAGCTTTTAGGGTATAGCTTTTAGAGCTACAAGTTGAACTAAAGTCAATGAGAGTGACAGCTTTGCAGCACCACTGAAAAATCAGCTCCTCAATACGCTGACAGTTCTCCCTGTAAATATGACTATCACAACTACTCCCAGGGATGTTGTTTTTTTTCTTTTTAATAGGAAAAACATTTCCTCATGAACCCCTTTCAAATGAACTAGTGGTGAAATAGTTCCTTCAATCTCAAATGTCTAAATAAAACCTTTTGTCATTTCTGTGTCAAACTTTTCCCCTTACTTTCAGATTACACAAACAGCTCCAGTAATGCGGGGTTTCACTTCAGTTTGGGACAGAAATCAGTGACAGACTAGCTGACTTTTCTCCAGGTTGGAAGAACATTTTTAGTGTTCTCGAGACATTCCACAATTTCTCCAAACAGCTTTTACCTTCTCTCCCTTAGTAACACAGGGAATAACTGAGCCCTGTGTTAGCTTCTCCACTGAACCAGCTCTGATTTTTCACCGAGAAAAGCTCATACCTCTGTAGCACTACCTAGCTCCAGCACAGTCCTTTTCCTACGTGGCTTGCAAAACACTCCACAAAACATAGGCGATAGGTGGGGAAACTGAGGCACGGGGACTGATGGGATCTGCTAAACACATCAGTGAAAGAGCCAGAAAGCCCAGATGACAACTCTACACAATAAACCAGGGAGAATTTATCCCCGGTATTTTTTTTTTTTTTGCTTACTTTAGAATACTTTTAAAACTTTCTAATTCACCACAACGGCATTAAAACTTTGACAGCATTCAGAGAACTTCTAATTTATTTGAAGCTGTAGTTTGGTCCCTGCTTGGTGATGCTGGCTGGGAAACACACCATCGGAACACAAAACCCTTTGGTCCGGTTCATGCTCTAAGAGCAGGGTGGGTTGCGGGGAAACGCAGCCCTTCTCCAGGCTGACCGAGCTAGCTCTGGAGCGCTCAGCAGTTGGCAAGGGGCAGCATCAGGAAAAAACTGGGTTCAAATAAAATATGATAAACAAAACCGGGGTGGGCAGAAAGGAATGAAAAAAAAAGAGCTGCCTATGTAACTTCTTGCTTTGTATCTCGGGGACTCTGGCCGCAATATTGCGGCGCAGGGAGACGAATCAGGGGCGGGGAGCTGCGATCACTGCCTTCTCCGCTAAAATATCCACCTTTATGGCCAGAAATTGTATTTTTCCGAGTCCTGAGAAGGAAAAATTTTTTAAGCAACCTCCCAAGGGCGCTCGGTCCGTCAGCCGCGCCCTGGCCCGGCTGCCCGGGAGGGACGGGAGCCGCTCGGCAGCCGTGCACCATTCGCGTTCCCGCAAACAAACCCGCCTCGGGGCGACGCGTCCCCACCCAGAGACAGTATCTTGCCCGGGGGTGGGGGGGATGGTTTAAAAACTCGGGGGTCCCAGGGCGAGCTGCAAGGAGCTACTGCTTTTTGGAAGGCTCCCTCCTTTCCCCAGAATATTGAGCAAGCCACGTCGGATCCGCGGGGGTAAAAAAAAAAAAAAAAAGGGGGGGGGGGTCGTAGGCGGCTGCCGGCGGAAAAAAAACCGACGAAAACCGAACAAAAATTGCACTTGCAGTGTAATTTTTGTCTCGCCTTTCGCCGGCAGCGGCAAGGCAGCTGCCCCCGGACCGGGATGAGGGGCTCTCTGGAAAGCCCGTGTCCAAAGCCGTGGCCCCTGCCCACGCCACGGGAGACACGGCGGAGGCGGCCGCAGTCAGCCCTTACCCACAACGAAAATCGCGGCCGGGAATTTTTTTTTTTATTTGTTTTAAACCGAAAGCAGAGGGAGGGTAAGGGGGCTTGGGGCGGGGGGGTGCTGGCCCTGGGCACCCACCTCACCCCGCTCCGCCGCGGCTCGCCCCTTTCCGACAGCGCTGCCCTTGGAAAACAACACGCGGCTCCTAGAAAATGCCGCGCAAACCCGCGCCCATCCTCGCTGCCCTCCAGGCTGTTGTTTCACCGGCTACTTGCGCTCCCAAGCGAGAAGCCGTTAGGAGGGGATGTTCAAAGGCAAGTCTGTGCCCTGCCCTGCCCGCCGGGGCTGGATCAGGCCCGCACCCGGAGAACCGGGGCTTGGGGAGGCGGAGGAGGAGGGGACGGGCGGCTCCACTTTGCAGCCGCACCACGCACCTTCGGGCTGTTTTGTGAGCCGCGATGCTCCGCGCAGGTCGTCGGACAATCGTCCGCTCCGCATCCGGACCCCCGAGCAGCTTCGCGGTGCCCCGCAAACCACGGCGCCGGTCCCAGCTCCGACGGGCCGGACGGACTGACGGACGGAGGGCTGCTCAGCCGCCTGCCACGCCTCGCCCCGTCCAGCCAAGCCCCGTGCTCAGACCCTCTGGCAAGCGATGGAAGAGGGGGCTCGGCCCGCGGGCCTGATCCTGCCCGCCCCGGAGCGCGAGCCGCCGCGGGCGGCACGGCGGCGAGGGGCAGCTCGCCGCTCCCCCTTTCCCGGGACGCGGCCCGGGGAAAACAGGCGTTTCGCAAGCCCGGCGCCGGCCCGGCCGCGGGCAGGGGGCACGGCGGGAGACGCCGGCTCGGGGAGCGGGGACTGGCCGGCGGCTCCTCCGGCCGCTTCCTCGCGGGAGCGCCTTCGGGGCCGGCACCGGCCACGCCGCTCCGCCCCGGTGGAGCCGCCGCCGCGGCCCCTCGCCCCGGGGAGGGCTGGAAGGAGGGCGAGGGGGTTGTCGCCGCACTTACTGTCCTGCTGCGGGGTGTCGCTGCCGCTGGTCAGCCCGGGGGACTCCAACAAGCTCCGGCCGGGCTCTCCGCCGCCCTCCTCTGCCTGGGCGGCCACCATGTCGCCCGCCTCCTCCAGGTCCAGCAGGTGACTCACGGAGAAGTTCTTCTTGGCTTGTAAATTGTCCAGGCCAGCGGGGCCGTCGAGGCGGGCGGGCAGCAGGGCCTGCCTCTCCATGGCGTGGGCATAGCTGGACGCCATAGTGCTGAGCGGGGGCTTTTCTGCCCTCGCCCCCCGCCCCGGGCGCCCACCGCCCCCGTTCCCCCCCAGCCGCCGGCCCTTCGAGCGGGGGGGGGCGGGATGCGCAAAGACCGAAGGGAGGGGGGAACGGGACGGGACCCGACGGCGGCAAGCCCGAAGGGGAGCGGGCAGGGCCGGGCTTAAAACATGCCGGAGGGGAGAGGCGGCACGGCCGGCTCGGGGCGCCGGGGCGGCGGCGGGGAGCTGCCGCCGGCCGGGAGGCGCGGGGTGGCTGTGGGGCCGCTGGGGCGGGTGCGCCCCGTCCCTCCGCCTCCGCCAGCGGCGGCTCCGCTCCCTCCCGCCCTCCTTCCCCCCGCCCCTGCCCTCCCCTCCGCCCCGCACTTCAAACGGTGGGGGCGGCTCCGCCGCGCTGGGCACCCGGGGGAGGGCGGCCCGCGGGGCCCCGCCGGGACGTGGCACCGGCGCGGTCCCCCCACTCCCATCCGCGACAGGAGTGGGCAGCGCCGGCCCCCACCGCGCTCATTAGCTCCTCCTGGGGGTGGGGGGGTGGCCGGGGGAGCCCCTGATTGGGGGGGGAGCGGGGCGCAGTGGGTGGGTGTGTGGGGTGTCCCCCTTCTTGTCACCCGGAGCTGCAGCTGGAGGAAAGGGTGGGCACTGCCCTGGGGAAGGCTCCCGGGGCAGAGGAGAAATAGCAAAAATGAGAAACGTGGATGAAAAGGTGACAAAGAGAAATGGAAGAGAAAGCTTATGAACGGGAGAGAGGGAAGGAAAAGGAAAAATAGTGAAAGAGGAAGAAAAAGCGCAACAGAGAACTAAGAAAAAGAAGACCAACCAAAAGGAGAGGAAGAGCAAAAGAGCAGAAGAGAAAGGAGGCGGGGGGGGGGGGAATGCCAAAAAGAGAAATAACAAAAAGAGGGGGAGGACGATGCACTCATTGCTCCTCAGGCCAGCAAGCAAAGAGGTCCCAGCAGTTTGGCCTGGCCCGTCCAGACCCCTGGCCAAAGACAGGTAGAGGTGCAGGGAGGCACCCCTGGACACTCGCTCGCAGAAAGGCCCCGAGGGGCAGGGTCCTCGGGCCAGGAAAGGCGGCTGCGTCCCAGTGGCTGGAGCCTAGGCTCCGAGCTGCCACAGCCAGCCCAGAATTTCCATCCCCCCTGATCTGGGGAAAGAACATTTGATGCCATCAAAGGGCTCCAGATTGAAAACAGATGTGCTTCTCAAGCCTCTCCATGCATTTAATTAAAGCACAGGCATGGAGGAGACATTTTCATCATTAGTTTGCTTTCAGGCCCCCCCCCTCTGGTCCCGGTTTACCCTTTGCAGTCTTAAAGACCCAAATGAGCATGGCAGGGCTGCGGGGCTCTGCTGTCCCAGGGTTGGGGGTGAGCAAAGCTGGCCAGCACAGGCTGGAAAGGCCAGGAAAAGCACTGGGGCAAGGTTGCACGTATGCACAGAAACGCGTGGGTGTACATACACCCAAAACCGCTGTGTATGCATCTATGTACACAGCGGTGTGTGCCTCATTACATACTGGTGTGGCTCTTTTTCTGCATGTGAAGGAGCGCTTGTGTGTGATGGCCTGCAGTACATGCCCACGAGCTGGATGGGGAAAGAGCTGTGCCTTCACACGGGTGTGTGGGGCTGCATCTAGCTGGCTCTTGTACCCTGGTTCTCAGGGTCTCCAGGTTTAGGCACAGCAGGGTGGCTGGGTGTACGTACTTCCATGGTCTGAAGAATGGTTATTTGTACATACCCCTGTGGGCTGCCCAGCACGTGAAACACACCCCTTTCTCAGCCTCTGCCTTTCCCAGAGATTTAGCTTCCTTCTTTCTTGGTGAGCTGGGTTTTACCCTCTTTCTCCCTGTTCTCCTTCATACGGATGTTGCTACTGACCTGGCTTTTCTGAGTGGGCACTGCAGAGTCCCAGCGATAAACATCCCTTTCCACTGGCAGTAGGGTCTGCTCTTAGCCCCAGGCAACCTCTGCCATGAGGGTGACAGCAGAAGCCACAGAAAACAGAACAAGACCTATCTGTGCCACCTTCACTGAAATCCTCACTGACATCCCTGGTTGGAAGTATTTCTCCTTAGATCTCCCCAGGTCCCCAGGTGTAAGGGCATCTTTCAGATAACTCTCCCTCCCAGGCTCAGCATTTGGGAATGCAGCCCAATACCAGCAGATGCCCTGGAAAGATGGTGGGTGAAAGCGTGTGGTGACTACATCAACATGTGTGCATCTGCTAGAAAGGCAGAATCTCTCCTACAAGGCAATAAAGGGACCCAGCTCCAAGACTGGCTACTGTGGCTTTACCCTGAAGTGAGCTACGGGTGCTCCCCATACATACAGCATCCACAGGCTGAATAGCAACCATGGGATGCCACATTCATATTCTGGAAGTGGCCTAAACACCTCCTTTCCCCGATGCCTCCTGCAACACAACTGGATTTCTGTGACTGGGCAGGAGAACTCTACTAAGGGACAAGATGAACCCAAGTGAAACTCTTCCAGCTGTGTCTGTCTCAAAAGAAAGGGTTAGGAACAGTGGGAGGCCTCCAAGACCGCACAAGGCTGTGGCTCTTCTTTCAACTTGCTATGACCAGGCAGGCCCTAGGCCAAGGCACACCTGTAGTGTAGAAATGAGTGTGGCAGGAACCCCCTGGGCTCTGAGGGGGACAGTGACTGTGCTGCCACCTCAGCTAATGTACTGCCTCTTTCCCTAGATCATCTGTAGTGCCTTTAGGACCAAGCTAGTCTTTCAAAGCAATGCTGCCATGTTCTGCATGTGCCACAGGGCAGACATAGTACAGCATCCATGATACTCTGCTCCATGGAGAGTATGGTTTGCCTACGGGAAGCCTAAGGATGGTAGATGTAGAGATAGTGTCAGAGAAAAATCCCACCAGGAGAAAGTAGTGGAATATGCTCTCTGTAGCAGGGTGTCCTATTGTATTTGGGATCAGCCCAAGCTTGAGGGAATGGGTGGGATGGGTGAAGAGACCTTGTTACATGCAGGAAAAACGTCGTGGACCAAAGTGGCCCACAAAGATCATGAACAAAAGACAAACATAAGAGAAAGAATCAGAAAGATGAAGAAAGGGAGGGGATGAAGGACATGTTCTCTGAGCTCCTGGGTGAGTAAGCCCAAGGGGTCCCATGGCCCTACATAGCTGCAGATCTCAGCCTGCCACTACAACAGAAGTAGGACCACCTTTACAGGACAAGCATGAAACATCCCTTCATTAGCTTTTTCCTTTGACTTGATTCAAAGTTTTAGAAAACTTCAGGTTAGGGTACAGGCAGATACCATCTTACCTGAATGCTCAAGGATATTGCCTTCTAGTGTTTGTTCACCTTCTCCCTCTCCAGCCACCAGCAGTGAAGGCAGAAGAGAATGGGGGCATTTGTCATTCATCTTGGATGCATCAGTTTCTTCCTGTGTGAGCGTTCAACGTGAGCTCCTGTGAAGCTCTAGGGCTTCCAGGAGTTTCTGCAGGATAAATAGACATAGGATGGGTATAAGGCACACCATGGTCTGCTGCAATCCAAAGATCTCAACACACTTCCCCCTGTTTCAGATGGGGATACTGACGCAAAGGCAGCTTGTCCTCAGCATCAAGCCCAAAGCAGAGGTGATAGGATACCCCAGTTCTCATGACCTTGAGGCTGGAATGGACTCCCGTGTCACAGATGGCCTGTGACAGCAAATGGGCCCATTTCAACATCCCACAGGCCATCAAACAGTTAGTTAGACATCTATTTCCCACCTCACCATTGGCCTGGCCCAGAGCTGAACAGATAGTTCCCGTTTCCACCATCCTCCTGTCCCACCTTTCCTCTGATGTCTGCCTGCCTGGCAGCTGTTCTCAGCCCCATTCATCCACCTTCCCAGGCTGCCCAGGGAATGGTTGCCTCCTGCTCACACTCCCAGCAAGGCAGGGACCTTTGAGCCTCTGCTGCTAGGGGAGGAGAGGAGAAAGCCCAAAGGTCCTAGCCAGGAATCTGCTAGGTAAAGCAGCCACAGCTGAAAGGCCAAGCCTCACACTGCAGACAGACCCCAGTTTGGCTCTTCCTGCTCCCAAAAGTGGTTATCATTTTGAAAGACATCAATGGGATTCACCAGCGGGAGCCCTGCCTCAAAAACCTATCTCCTCCACTGTGACCATATCTGATGCTTAGAGGAGGTGAGGCAGAAACCACAAACTTTCCCATTCTTCCTTCCCCAGTTGCATGTCAAGAAGGGGAAAATGTAAGATCTGTGCCTCTGCAGATGACCATCACATTTGCTTCTGCTTTCTTTTCTCACAGAAAACTACAAGCTCCATCTGTAGTGTCAGTGAGAAGGTTTCTAACTTGAGTGTTTGCCCTGATTCCTGAAATTTCCCATGAAACCTAGCACTTCTGTGGTTCCCACCTCCAATATATTGGCTACCCAAGTATGCTATAAGCCCTCAGAAATGTTCCCCTCACCTTCTCATCTGTCTGAACAGAGGCTTCCTAGCACCTACAGCCACAGTCTTGGTGACAGTTTTCAGGTACAACAAACAGGAGGTGACAACCTTCCCAAAGGTCTTGCAGCCAACAAGAAATACTCAGAGCAGATGAGCAACTGGGCAGCACTAACACCCCCAGGGCAGCTCACGCTCCTTCCCGATGGCATTAATGCGACGCAGGAAGGCACTGAGCACAGAGTAAGCCAAGCCTTCGCCTGCTCTGCTCCCCCATTCAGCTCTTCTGCACTGACCACCACATCACAATGCCTTTCCCAGAGACTACCCACTAGTTTCAGGTGCCTTAAATATTTTCTATTCTACCTGAGTTTAAAAAAAACCACAAAAAACCAGGCAGAAGAACCTGTGGAGGCTGTGACACACAGGTGTGGATTCTCAGCTGTCTAATAATGTCATGGCACTCAGGTGAAGCATTTTTCTCAGTGAGGGAAAATAGTTGCATCTCTCTCCCCTACCTTATTTGTATATTAATTATATATCGTTTGTCAGCATGTAATGTCTTAGAGCCCTTTTTTGATCTACCAAATTGTTTTCATCTTAGCAGTTTAAAAATAATATTGGAGGAGGGCAGCAGGGAGAAGGAGGGGCTAACAGCCAGCACCAGTGCACAAGCGTGTGCCTTAAGGAAACCTGACCAAAATGCACACACAGTTTATTACTGCTCTGCACTTCTTGGCCTTAACCGTGCAAGGTGCTCAGCTGCTCTGAGACATGCTGGGTGCCCTCCAGCACCACTCTCCTGAGAACCTCAGCTGGATGCCAGCAGTTCAGGTGGGTGGTTCGGAGGACAGGAGGGCACAAACGGTGCTTACTCCTCTCCTATGCCCATAGCAACAGCCACTTTGGAGAGGGAGCGCTCAGAGATAGATCTTCACCCCTTTGCCCCCCAAAACATCAGCCACGGCTGGTTAGGGGCAAGCTGATGAGGCATCAAATCAGAGCATCTCTCTGCTGCTGGCCACTTCTCGGGCTGCATCAGAACTATGCTGAGCTGGAGACAGAGAGCACCTGTAGGAACATGTGTGTGCATATAGGTGTATCACCTTACATGTGTGTGCGAGCGTTTAGGTATGCATGCACGCATTCAGGTCTGGAGCCAGACCTCTCCCCCACAAAATCCTGCTATACACTTGGGCCAAATCTCCTTCTTTTCTTCCTTTCTTCCCCATATAGAGGTGTGTTATTAGATCTGTGGGGATCAGGTAGTCTACAGTCATTTCAAGCTGTAAACTCAACATCAGGTTTCCTTTTAATCCCAAACATCTTGATATCATCTGGAAATGCCATGAGCAGTTTATAATTAGGGTTTAGCATGCAGATTAATACCAGCAGCTCCAGGGTGAACAGACCATCAGAGTCTAATCAAAGCTTAAATGGGGCAGCAATTTAAAACTGAGATTTATTATTCCTCTGCATAATATTTTGAACCAGGGGCTGAGTTCACATCACACACAATCATTCCTGGAAGTGCAATCACATCTCCAGTCAGAGCGAGGTGGCTTGTTACTGGTTTGTGGGGGCGATAAATACTAGGCTTCGGGAACTTATTTAGGAATATCACAGCATTGACACTGTACAAGATTTAGAAACTGAGGCAGGGAAGCACCACGTGGATGGTGGGGCGAGGCCACGCACTTACACTTTTTTTACTTGGTACCAGTTGTAATGAGGGAGATGGCCCCAGGACACCAGCTAAGGGATTCTGTGTTTGCCACCTCCTCTGGCCACGCGTGCGTGGGGTGAGGAAGAGTGGGAAGGCATACGTTACTCAAGGCGGGGGATAAAGGCACCTTACAGCAACAGAACCATCACAGGAACTGGCACCATGCAGCAGGCTTGGTGGCATGCTCAGCTAAGGGTTGGGGAAGGAGTCCTGGGCCAAATGCAGCCAGGGAAATCTCCTCCTGAATGGTATTTCTGCAAAGTCCCATCTGGATGGCCCCTGCGAGTACCCTCAGAGGTTTGATCTTCAGGTTAGGGGCAGCTGGGCTGTCTGTGCAGCACCTGGGTTGGAGTTCCTGGGTTCACTGGTGGAGCTCCTACCTTTTCAAATCTGCCCTGCCCAGACCTCCCCCCAGCCAGTTAGGGCTGGAGCCCTTCCCTTGCCTCATCATTTATAAAACAAAAGTGGAGAAGGGGGCTGGGAGAGTGGAAATTTATTCATCAGTTTGTCTGTACAAGTCCCAGTTTTTAGATTTCAAGACAGACTGAGTTTCAACAGTTGCCACCTAGCTTTGAACAGAGATGACAAGCACATTCACCAGCTGGCAATGGCAAGAACTAGTTTCCTATTTTCTTCTTCTACAAGCTTTCCACCAAGTGGAAAGAGGGGCTGTGAGGAAGGGGATGTCCTCATCTCCAGCCTGGATGGTCTGTGGATCTGAACTGGAGTTCAGCTCTTCATTTCCCTAACTTTGCTCTTGCTAGGATGCCCATGTGGCTACCAGCTCTGCCACTGGCCCCAGAGGCTGCCTCTGCGGGAGGTGCGTGTCAGCACTGCCCTGAGGTGATCCCAAGGATCAGCACCATGTCTGAGGTGGAGGGAGCAGACGGCACACGTCATGGCCTCTCAAGACAACATAGGGGTTCATGGATTCCACCAGGAAACCGCAGTATCGGCACAAACATCTCCCCACCATGGCCTTGCTCCAGCAGCCAGGAGCCGCGTGAGCAGAGGGTGACAGGGCACAGTCCTGCAGGTGGATGGTGCTTGTCTTCATCGCACTAAGCCTGCTCCATCCCCTTCCAGGATTTCAGTGGCGTTGCCTGCCTCAGGAGCCAGGACTCTGCCTAGGAAGAAACCAGGCTGTGGCCCTTTCAGGTTGCCTACTCACCTACCATGGCTACTTAGGGGCACTGAGACGGCCACCAGGAACGCCCCGGGGCCAGCTAAACAGAGCTAGCCAAGCTAAATTAGGGCTAAGCCGCGTGTTCCCAAGAGCTCAGACTTGAGCTGGCTCCAGAGCTGGCTGCGTAAGGAGCCGCGCGTTTGGATAAGCCAGCCGTTTAACCGGGGTTTTATTACCAGGCAGGGTAACAAAAGCACTCAGAGGTCACCCGGGAACTTTAATCAGCACCGAGGGTCACTGGATAGCAGGCTGGGCGGGAGGAGGGCAGGGCCCAGGGCACGCAAATAAATAAATAGACGCCTTGAAACTACCTCTGTTCCTCCAAGTGATCTCCTCTCTCTCTCCTCTTCTCCACACACGTTGTAAAAATCTCTGCTCTTTACAAAAGAGACGTTCAAATGGCCCTAATTTCCCCAGCAGAAACTCCAAAATCTCCTGCAAATTTAGCTGAGAATTTTATCCACAAGGTTTGGTTGTTGGTTTTTTCTTTTTTAAATCTCTCACTGCTGGAGATGAAAGTTTGGTCTGCTGGACTGCTCTTGGGCTGGATATCAGATATCCCTAACCCTGGAGAGAGAAAGCGTCCCACCAGCTTCTCTCCCCTGCAGGAAAGAAAAAAAAAACCACTACCACCCTCCCATAATCAGAGTCTGGGCAGACAAATTGGCACCACTGTTTTCATCTTTTCTCCCTCCACCCCCTCTCTGGAAGACGACTAACCCTTCGGAGCACAGTCACAACTCACAAATATTTGTGGGTATTATATTGCAAGAGGAAAGAAAAAACCCAAAGGAAGGTAACTGTTAAAAGCTTAGTCCCTCTCCCATGGAAAGCAGCTTTATACACGTCCATAAATCTCCTTTGTAAGTGGTCATTAAAATTGCGTCTTGTTTAATTTTTTTTTTTAATCTCGTTTAAACACTTTTTCTCATCTTGCAAACGAATGATGTCATTGGCAGGCCCAGTAATGAACTGAAAAAAATAAATCAACTTTCTAATATTTTGGGACCTCTCTCAAAAAGCAAACATTTCAGTACCAGTCTGCTAATCCAGCCAAGTACTTAAGCATGTGCTTAACAACCAACTTGTATTAAAGTGCCTTGATCCCATGGGGACATCTGTCCACACTCATCTTCACTCACAAAGGATGTGCTTAAAGTGAGGAGCATGTTGCAGGACAAGAGTCCCTGGGCCCGGCTGCTGAGCTGTTGAGCTGCTCATTGCACGGGCAACACAACATGACGGAGACCCCACAGCTGCTGCATGTGGGTGCCCTGACCCACTCGCTGATGGTCACCGGTCGTCCCTCTCCTTCTGCAGTCTTGAGACTGATGTTCTCAGGGTTTCCCGCATTGCTGCTTTCTTTCTAACTGTCAAGCCCAACTCTTCTTTTTGCCAGCTATTCAAAGGACAAGGCTTTTTCCAGATGCCACGAAGCACGATCATCACTAACCTGCCTGGCCCTTTGTTTCACAGATATGCCCTTGACATCCAAAACACCGTTTGGTTGAAAGGCTCCTTGCCAGATACTTGTGTTGTTTGGTTTGGGTGTGTGGCTAGGGTTTTTAGGGTTTTGGTTTTGGGGGTTTTGGGGGGGGGGGGGGTTTGGAAGCTGTTTTAATGAAGTGGAAGCAAAACCAAATAGTAGGCTGTGCAAACGGGGAAAAATAAATGCAAAACTTGAAAATGAATAATTGGCGTGGTTTTAATTAAAAAGCGGTTAACTGTTTCGGGGCGAAGAGCATGGGTTTGGGCTGACACCGTCTGAACTCTGGAAAGAGCACGTTAAGCTGTTCACCATGCTGCGGGTTAAGAAAATGGGAAATAAATACATCCCAGCCACTTGGAAAACTAAACCATCTTTAGGGCTCAGCTGTAAACTTTCTTCAGTAATTTATTAGAGTTCCAGAAAACACTTGTTGAGTAGCCTTGGCCTGTAATAAATATCAATCCTTGTTTGTTTGTTTTTGTAATGGGAACAAAACCACATCTTTTTCTTTCTAAAGTGGATAATTTAATTACATGGCAAGAAACACATTCATTGTCCAGAATACCCAGAGAAGATTGCCACAAAACTTGCAGTTCAGTGGAGAGCGGAGGGGAACTGAGCCAGCTGATACCCAGAATCAGTTTCAGGGAAGATTTCCTTGTCGGTACGTCCGCTTACGCTGGAGATACCGGTAGCACTGGGATTGTCATTACGAACCGGAGGCGGAGGTGGGTGCTCTGCGCAGGGCAGTTACTACCCCAAAGGACCTGGAGCATCGTGGGGCAAGGCACGACGTGAGCCAGAGGGAACGAGGGACGGTGAAAGGAAGGGACTTGTCTGGGCCACACAGCAGGCCTGAGGTGGCAGCGGGAGCCGAGCTCCAGCCCTCCGTCCTCAGCCTGCTGGGTGCGTGCACGGCTTTGTTGCGATTTCCTCCAGAAAACTCAAACCCCAGGTTTCTGCCTCCGCTGCCAGCAAGGAGTCTGTCGCATCCGTGTGTCAGCCCCATTCCGGGAGCCCCACTCAGCTGCTTGCTGACATGTTCTGCGTGCCTGGTGGGGGCCTCTTTCGGACCCGTTCCAGTAAAATGGGTGTTGTTTGAAGGCAGAAAACCACCTCTGTCCTGCATCTCACATCTGATCTCGTGCTCTCTCTCAAACCTAGCTCCAGTCTGAAAATACCGATGTTTTCTTCTAGAGGCTGAAATGCTTCAACGTCGCTTGCTCTGCGGGCTGTCAGCCCTTCTGTGGGGACGTGTCCTGGCCTCAATGGCAGGAGGCAGATAGCGGTGGGGATCACAAGTACATCTGGAGGTGATACCCTATGAGAACAGGGAGTGCCTGTGAGCATCCGTTCCCCTTCTGTGCTCTCGTTTTTGGGAGCCTGCCTTGCAGAAAGAGAAATGGGAGTCGATCCTTTAAAGTCTGTTCTTGGTGGGTTTGGTTTGCCCACCCTCTGCAGGCAGCCTGGCTCTGGGTTTAACGCTAGAAAAGTCTCTGAGCTGCAATAGCTGGAGGGGGGGAACTATCCAGATAAGCAATTACCCAGTGCGCTTTCCCCGGGACAGCCCAGCAATTATGGTCAGCAATAAAAAAATCTGACAGTGGTCAAAACACAGACCCTCATTCCTCCAAGCTCTTCTTGAGGGCCACAATTAGCGTGCTGATGTGATTAAAGCCACGTTCGGCTCTGTGGTAGGAGAGCCAGATGCACCCAGATAACTCCTCCGAAGCCAGCCGCTTGAAACCGAGGCGTTGCTTACCTGATTTGTAGCCAATCAAGTAGAAATCAACCATTCCTGTCCACATAGCTACATCATGCCGTTAAACAGCCAAACCCTCTTCTCTTACATGTCTTTGAGGGAGATGAAATCCATATGGCCCAGAGAGCGAGCGCAGGCTAGGGATGGAAGGAAGGACAGAAACAGCATTTCTTCAGGACAGAAGACAATGGAAACGTTTCCACTGATTCCAATAGGTTCTGAATCAGCGGCTGCAACCAATTTTCCTCCTAAATGGACTTCCATATGTCTAAAAAAGTCTCGCAAGCACTGGAATTTGTTACAGAACAAACCTGTACTTTATTACTCTGCTCCCCGAGTCTGAGTGTTTCTCCTTTTAAATTCCTTGGTCAGCCATTTCTGGGCTTTGGGGTTCGCTTTCGAGAAATGCATTCACTTCTAAAGCAAACATTTTCCACGAAACAGAGAAAAGTCTACCCCCTCTGTACCCAGACTTCACTTTGCTCTGCTGGGAACTTGTGTCTTCAACTTCATCAGAAAAATAAGTGGCTCTATGTGCAAAGGAAAGCATGGGGAGGAAATCAAGTTCACCAGATCTGAAACCTTTTCTACTTTACAGATAGCCTCTGAAACACAGATATTTAGGTAAAAGCCTAGCAAAGATGATTTTTACCAGAAATTTTCGATTTTCCACTTCTCTAAAAACAGAAAAGATTTTCTTTTGCCCTCTTTGTTTAAGGGCATCTTTAAACTAAAGATTTTTCTATTATTTCCTTTTTTCATTAAATCGAAAGACAAATTGGCAGAAGTGGACTTTTTCTTTTTCATCAAAAACTGTTTGGTAACAGAATAGAGTCGTTTTCTATTATATCCATGCTATGTACTACATTTAAAGGGATTTAGGAACCTATATACCATTTTCAATAGCAGTTTAGGCACTACAAGGGACTTTTGCATGACTAGCTTCATATCCATCTTCCAGTACTATCAGTAAAGGTTAAGCAGCTGAATACCTTTTATCTTGTCCTGAGGTGTCAGCGAAAGCCAGGCTTTCTACAATGTCTTGAAAATATGGCTTAAGTTTGATTAAGTTCCTAAAACCTAGTAGGATTTTTAGAACTTACTCCTAATGCTATACTGAAATAGCCATAAACATTATAATTTTCAAATTCATCTATCTGAGCAAAAATATTTTCTATTTCCTTGCAAGAATGAAAACACAGGAAGAAAGTTTCAAAGCAACTCCCCCAAGGAACATCCCTAAGGCCCCATTTAATTCCCAATTTTAAGAAGTTTCTATGCTTCCGGGGTATTTTTTAGTTGATGTTAACTTTAGTTTAAGGGTGTTGTTTCAAAACGAAATCTCAAAACATTTCATTAGAAAACAAAGCCAAAACACTTGGATTCCTTTTTCTTCCTTTGCCAGAACAGTTCGTCAAGCTGATGTGAATTCACAAACATTTTCAGCCAACCTAAAGCACAATCTTTGGCAAATAAATAATTTGCCTAAAAAAAGAAGTAATTGTCCCATTCTAAGAATAAGGATAAAAATCCATCCGTGATTTTAAGTGCTCAGACTGAACAATGATGGAGTATTTGCCCTGACGATAGAAAAAGAGAAATAAATTTTGCTTATTACTTTACATATATATTTATACATATCTGAAATTTATATACATGCACATACACACACGGCTCTTTCCGTCCAACATGAATGTTTTCAACACAGAAAAAGTAAAGAGAAGAGATTTAGTGCTGATTAGAACAAAAGTCGCACTGTACCTTACAGATTTCAGCATGTCTCATTAAAACTGGGCTTGAAATATACATATCCTTTAATAAATAAAGCTTAAGGTACATAAACACTGCAGCGGATATAAATTATTTTAACCAAAGTATGTAGGGAAAAAAAAATTACTGGAACACCATGATCCAGGGCATTTTACAGTAAATTGGACTTCATCAGCGGTTTTGCATTTTTATTTGATTTTGGAGTTCCTCCACTAAAGCTGTAAGTTTTGTAGAGTTTATTTCACACCTTGTAATTTAAAACGTTACACTCCATCGAAATTCCTCTCAAAAAAAGGACCCGAGTAATTAATGTCTTTGGGCTCAACATTCATTATATCCCACTAGTGTGAAAATTCATAAAAATAAGATATAGGATTAGGGGCTTAACAGCCTCACACGTTTGCAGAGCTGCTGCATTGGCAAATATTCCTCTGCCCTTTCGGAGCAGAGCGCTCTCCTGGCTGCTCTCATTTGTTTCGTTGGATCATCCGAGTCATTAGAAAGTGCCTGAAAAGAAACCTCATGTCTTGTGCTCGTATTTTTTCTTGGAAGCAAATAAATAAAAGGGGTTTGGGCCACTTTTTCCCATGCTCTTCTATTTTCTGCATTTGGTGGCAGGATGTGCTTTAACCCCTCATGGAGACAATGGGAATTTTGGCCACTTGCAGCAAGGGGACTCCAGATGCCCTTGGAAAGGAAGCAGGACCTGGGTTTTGATTACCGAGAGCTGAATCGCTTCCTTTATGAAAACACCCTGGGTTCTCCTCCCTGGTTCCAAGGAGGTGGAACAGCTCCGTGTTGAATCACAGACTCCATTTTGCCCTCGGCGGATTCATAGATACAGTGGGTGAATTTGGGCAGTGAACAGTAACTTTGACCAGACTTTTAATTTCAGAGGGACATAAACCATTCACAAAGTTGGGCTGAATTTGACAAGCACCTTTTGCCAAAAAAACAAACAAAACCAACAAGCCTAATACAGGAGGCTCTTTTTTAAACTTCAAAACATTTCATTCCAAAGTGTTTTCAAAGCAAAGAGGCTGACTTCATGTAGGTGTTTCTGAAATGAGCCTTTTGGAGGTTTTATTGAAAAACCTGACTTTAGAAAAAATTAAATTAAACTGTAAAATGGAACATTGTATTTCAGATCAAACACCATGTCCTAGGTTGACTCAGTATTTCTGGGGTTTTTTTGGTTGTGGGTTTTTTGGTTTTTTTTTTTTTTCCATTTTTTAAGACTGTCTTGGTTCAAAACAAACAGAATTGCTTCATTCCCTGGTCCCCTCCCCCAGGTATCTGAATCTGACCACAGTACAAAGCATCCTTTATTCACCCAGGTCGCAATCATTCACCCCAGGACATGGCTGGCCAGCAGCCCTAAGGAGTAGATCAGTACAGCTCTCCCTGCAGCTCTGGCTACTCAATTTCCTTCTAAACCGGGCAATTCCTATTGTACTGAAGTCCCTTCCAGATGCGAGTCACTCATCAAGGCTCCCTCTATAGCCGACGGTGAGAAATTCCAGCCCAAGATCCTTAGGACAATCCATACTCTGAACATGCCACTTGATTTCAGAGGAAACCAAGCTTTGCCAACAGTCCAAGCTGTTCAGTTTGGACTCGGAGATACCTTAAGTGAGGGGGTGTGAAGCCCGCAACCAATCTACTCTTGGGCAGAAAGTATCACTGGAAATGGCTGTTTTCATTACTGCACGTGCCTGTGGAAAGGAAAACCTTTGTCCAAGATAGATCAGCTATTGCATCTGCCCTGGAAATTAATTTGTCAGCAACAGCTGGGAAAAGTGCATCAGCATTCAAGTACTTTGCTGCCTTCTGATGTTTAAGGTCACATTCACATTACCTTTCTGCCAAGCGCTTTTTGGCTGTAAGACAGTGCGTGATCACAGATCCAAGGAAGGGCTTTTCAGGAAGTTCTTCAAAGAAGAGCAAGCCAGAAAAAAAGGTCCACTTTATTTTACTCTGCACAATTTAAAGCAATACAATTAATATAACTATTTTAGCATCTTAAATGAGATTTAGACATTTTAGCCCATGAACAATGCTTCTAACTGAATGCAGTTAGCACACTCTTAAAAAAAAAAAAATTACACATCTTCTGAGCTTGAATGAAAAAAGCTTCTACCTCCCAGCTTGATCTGGAAGCTGTCTTGAAGCCTCCCGTTGCTCTCCAGCCCTAAAGAGTTGTTTTGTGCTCATAGCAAGCCACTTTGTAGCTAAAGGGCAAGCAGATTCTAAGCAAACAACAGGGCTTCTCAGATGGGTGAAAACTGGGAGATCTCTCAGCAAAGTTATTCTTTAGTTTGATCAAAAAATCTGTCATCACGTACTCTGGCTGGTGAAGAGGTGATAAAATCATTCAGCTTTGGGACATGGAGCAGTTCTCAAATTTAAATCAGATGGAAAGAGAGACAACTCGTTTTCAAAAGTAGTTAGGCTCTCAGCAAGGATTACGACTCTCACCATTTTCTTGTAGTTGCAAATTGAGCGTGTTTCAGAGTTTGAACATAGCAGTAAACAACCACCATAGTTTTCTTATGAACTTATCTTGCATCATAGCTCTGTCCTCTCATGAGGACAACCACCACGAAACCTGGTGCTGTTGTTCATGCGAGCATGTAGCGATCCAGTGCTTTGCTTGCTCTGAGGATATCTACATGAGTTGACGCACAAGCATGAAGATGAATCACAGATGGCTCGATTAGTGTTGGAAACTCAATGCAGATCTGAGGAAGTTTTGGATGCTTCCCACCATGCATACTTCACTCCCTGTCTCACTGCAGAGCCTGCTGTGCAAATGCTTTAAAGAGTAACAGAGAAAGGGCTGTGCCTTGGGAAGAGGAATAACCGTTCTCCTCAAACACAGCTAATGGGGCAAGAAGACCCAGGTTTAAACTGCAGCAGTGGAGTTTCCAGTTAGACCTTGGGGTAAACTTCTACTGCTGAGAATCAGATTCTCCATCACTGGAGGGTGCAGAAACTATTGGACAATTATCTGTCAGGATAGACAGAGTGGGTTTGATTGAGGCTTTGAGTTAGAGGACATCTTGAGATCCTTTCCAGTTCTGTCATTCCAGAACAGGAGGTCACCCTACCTGCACCTTAATCTTGCTTGGAAGGTACACCCTGAAAAGATATAGTCTACAGGTCAAGGCCACACACAGCAGCTACTGAAATGAGAATCTAAGAAATAACGCTACTGTAACCTTCTAGCAGGAGCAGAACTCACATTTCTTCAGGGAAACATCCCCATGAGCATCATACACACCTGCACAGTTAAGCAGTACCAAGACAGAAAGTTTTGACTGAGGGTACCCAGGACTGGATTAAAATTGCTGTGACCCCATGCAACAAAACACTGATGCAGTGTATACCACTCTGCCTAGTCAAATTTACCCTCTGAATTGTTATGGGGTAACTTTAGTCCAACAGAATTCATGCCAGATGGGGTATCATATGTCTTCCTGCAGCCAATGTAAAACATGAGGCCAATATAAACACTATATAGCATGTTCTAGCTAATTCAACACAAAGCAACAGTATGCACACACCTGATCTGGATCCTATTTGTCCTGCCAGGTGATTCTGTAATACACAGACTGAGTGTTAATGATGCGGAATCTTAGCCCCATCTATTGCCCCCTCCGACGCTTGGCTGACAAGCCCTCATCTAGTGCTTCCTGCTTAAAAAAACCCTCACGTCAGTTCAAGCTCATGTGCAGCATTCAGAGATACTAATACTGTCCTGACAAGTTATTCATGATGAGTTTTCCCACTCTCAAGCAATGAGGCCTACAAACGGAGCCTGTAGGGAAAGGGATTTATGCGTCTTAGTAGAGATGCAAGAAAGAATGTTCATGTTCAGCACCATTACAGAAAATGACCCAGCAGAAGAGATCCAGCCATCAGCTCTGAGATGACACCCAGCAGTGTATGGAGACAACTAGCCCTTGACCTGCTCTTGGCAATAGAGACCACTCATAGCCAACTGTCCAGGCTAGTGGAGCTGTAATTTGAGGTGGTCCCCACTAACCTGAGGCTCTACATCATGTACCATGCAAATCCAGCACACCTTCTCTGCCCAAGATTACTAGGCCCTAACAGCGCTTTCTCCCACCTTCGGCTATAGCTGTCACACAAGCCCTCTGTGTCCCTTCTGCTTCACTGACCACCATGCAGTGATCTCCTCAGCTAGGGCTCAACAACGTGCAGGATGTGCCAAGGCACCTCTGTCCTCCAAATACATGCTCTTGTGTTCTCTGAGAGCACTCTCCCTTTTAGCTGGGGTGAGGGCCAGCTCGTGGTACTCCCATTGCCACAGGCAAACCTGCTACTCGCTTGTAACCCAGCTAGGACAGCAGTGTTGGATTCGCCTCCATTTCAGAATGGATACCACAACTTACCTGAAATTCCCCAATACCCCAACTCCCCTCCCTCTCCAACCCATGTCTCCAACCCTACAGGACATTTGTCCCTGTTCTTCACACACCTCTCTTCTGCGCCCTGATTGAAAGCCCAAAGTTTGGGCTTAACACAAGAGATTGTCATCACCCCTCTTGGTCTTGAGATCAAGGAAGGGTCTAGTGATGCCACAGCCCCATCTCCTGAAGGCAGTGCAATCATCAGATGAAGGCTTGACTAAGCTTATGCAGCAGGAAAGTGGCATGGCATGCTAACATCACCTCACACACAAACACATCCCAAATGCACCGTCGCAAATGCCTAGGGCTTGTACAAAAAATGAACGGCCTCTCATTTCAGGGTTAGCTGGTCATTTCTACTGCAGAAACTCGTGTTTCAGCACCTGCAACTATTTAAAATTCTCAAGCTTTCTTATATTTGTTGTATCTGGCTTCTGTTTTCTTGAGCCTTTGTGTTAGATGTGTTCTGGGTTTTCAAGCTTTTCTCCACAGGGATGAGGCCACCAAGTGGCCCACAGTGTGGACAGCCAGACAAAACTCTGTGGAGATGGGATATGAGCAAATAGGGCGTGGGGAGAAAGCCCTAGAAGGAAGAGGGAAGATCTGAGTATGGAGGTTTAAAATGACCCTGAGAGAATCTCTAAATCAAGAGCTTGATAATACTGAAGGGGTGGAGAGCTATTTTAGAGAATAGGAGGATGACTTCCCAGCCCTTACTTTCTGTTACTGATAGCAAGGCTGTGTCTAAACAGACCACCTACCCCCTCTGAGCGTGGAGTGACTGTGGAGGCGATACCTGAGCAGACATGCTGGAGGATTGAGTGGCAGGTTTCCATCTGGGCTTTGCCAATGCCTGCCTCAGTACTGACTATAATCCCCATTATCTATAAAACAAGGAGGCACAAATTTAGCAGAGGAACCTGGGAGTTACTCTCAGTGCATCTCTTTTAAGGACATAGCCCTGACAGGATGTTTAGCACCTTTTCCTTCTGATAACTATGATAGCTGGGAAAAGCAAACAGAAGAAACCCAGAGAAACGTCAGCTGTTCTTCAGGTCCAAAGCAGAAGCAGGAATCTACAAGGCCAAGCAGGACAGAGAAAAAAAAGCTATGAGTTGAATTAGTTGTGTACCAGTCGGTCCTGTAAGAGAAGCCAAGTTTCTACCTTGCCTGGATTCCCTGTGCTCTGGAGTGCAGCTGAGCCCCTGCCGTCCACAGGGTGGATGTTTTAGTGCCTGGCTCTTTTTAACTGGCACATGTTAAGAGCTTTGAATTAACAGGTGCATAAAAACTGTCAAAAAACACTTAGCTCTCAAGACAGTCTGTCGGTTGGATTAAAAATATGGTTTTATGTAACCACATTCTCTCAACACTTGCTGGGTATTACGGCATGGGAAAGTCACTCGCCCTTTCCAAATGAAAGCAGCGATGTTTAAACTCTCCTGCAGAAAAAGAAAAAAGAAAGAAAACAAGAAAGGATACAGTTTCTCTGATCTTGCCAGGGAATTGCTCCTGTTTTCCACACTAAAGGTAGATTTCTTCCAGCAAAATATGGCTGGCCCGAAGCTTCAGAGTAGAGGCAAGCACCCCAGCAGGTCAAAAGGCCAGTGTCTTGCAGCCTTACTGAGCTGAAAATGAGGGATTTTTCACAACTGAATGGGAAGATGTCTCACTTTCTGACTGAGGAGGTGGTATTTGCTGTAAGCATGGTCTGTGATAAAAAAAATAATCAGAGTTTAACAGAGGTTTAGAGCTAGGAAAAAAGCTATTTGTGCCCATGTTTCACAAGAGGTTTAGAAACGGTTTTAGTTCTAATTCTCCCCTCAGTCGCAAGTCCCGAACATCTGGGATCCCAGAAACAAAAGCATCAGGTTTCCGGAGTGGAGAGAGTTGCAAGATACAGGTCCAGGAGAATTTTTAAAACTCTCGAAAGCATTTCTGAAATCAGTTCCCTTTTAAATATGTGGCAAATACATTAAAGTGGGTTTTGGATTAAAGTTTTACTGCCTCTTGATAAAAGCCATTCGCACCTTTGATGTCTTTGTGGATGGCAGCTGTCCCAAATGCATTCCCCAGGCCTCGCCCCCATCAGGAAGTCTCCCTCTGGCTCTCTCCAGGAATGCCTAGATGGGTTACCATCTGTCACCTCTCCAGAGGTGACCAACTCAAAACAGCCACCTCTGGGGTCGCAGACACAATAGGTGAAAGCAGAGATTTCTCAGTGCAAGCGTTCAGGGTGTAACGGTGAACGTGGAATAACCCCAAAGCCTGTGAGAAGTGGGAAGAACAGCAAGGACCTGGGCTTCTGAAACTGGCTGTGAGTTTAATCCTACTGAGTTTTAATTCTATGAATCAAAGCACTTACAGTACCACCCTGTGCGCACCCACCTTCTGCCTGAGGAGCCCTGGTTATTTGCCCAGCCTGCAGGAAAGATGGGTCCAGGAGGTTTTTTGGCTGCTGCTGGGAGGAAGAAGGAAAACTGGCTGAAGGACAGAAGAAGAAAACATATTGGTGGCTCGGGAGGGTTTGAGTAATGAAAGGCTCCAGTGTTGTGGGCAGTTAGGACAGAGGAGAATGGACTAGGCCTTGAAAAGCAAATTGTGATTCTCTGAAATGCAGATTTAGCTTTGTGGATGCCAAGGCCAGAAGTGAGCATCGTGAGTGTCCAAGCATGACCTGGTGCAACTGCTAGGCCAAGGGAAGTAGCTTCTCAGGTTCTCCCAGTGAGAGCATCAGAGGGACTGTCACTGACAATACCAGATATGCTGAGCAAGTCCAGGAGCAGGAGCCTGCCTGCTTGGCAGCGCTGGTTTCCTGCAGAACTGGGTAATGTCAGTGAGACGGATGAACACTCCACAGTAGTTACGGGATGCAGTGGGATGTCATGGAGAAAAGTCCATTGCTAAATATTTTGATTTGAGGAACGCAGAAAAAAAACCAATTGGTATTTTAGCAGACAGGGGAAAAAAAGATCTGGAAGCAAGAAGAAAATCCTGCAGAGAACCAGGCATGACTCTTTAAAACAGCTGCAAGATGTTCTTCTTGGAGGATCAGCGAAGCATGTTAGAAAAATGCTGGAATGGACCTGGCTCTTCAAGAGCACATCCTCATGCCAAATAGTATCATCTTCTCTACCGTGAAGCTAACCACCAAAACGTGGGACCAGCTGCAGCTCACACGATAGCGAAGCCAGTGACACAACCTTTAGGACGTCACCAGCACTACAGACAATGAAATATGCACAACCAGCAACAAGAGTCATCATCTAAACAGCTACAGAACCACTCAAAACATGATGCAGGGTTTCAGGTGATTGTCAGAAAACTAACCCAGATCCAAATTGGGAAACTTGGAAGAAGATTAATTGGATTAACTCTTTCTTGGGACAGAGGATCTGTCTACACTGTGGTGGGAAAAGTGACTCGAGCCTGCAAAGACACTGCTGCATCACTCTACCTAACTCACGCTGCAAAGACATGAGTATACTCAGCCCAGACTTCAGCACAGGCTCACAGCATGGGTCTCCAGTGAGTTTACAGAGTTTGATGCCCAAACTAACAATCTGAGGGATAGCCAATTTGTGACTCTTCAGCCATACCATACACAGCCAACAAACATCTCTAGTGGGGTACCCTTGCTGTGCTGATGGCTCATGACCTCCTGAGGCTGTGGTAGTGCAAAGAGTTACCCTTCTACGTGGAGAAAGGAAGGAAGCAAGATAACATGGCTTGCTGAAACACCATCTGCAGGATACCTAGATTCATCCTTTAGCGAAGGAGTCACATCAACAGTGAGTTGCTGTTATCTGCTGCCTAGGAATGACTCCCAGGGCTCTCCATCCCTTCAGCTCTCCTGTGGACACAATGGTTGATAGCCATGTGGAGGCAATGGTCAGGAAGGTCAGCTGCCCTTCAGCTACCTACCATGTATTCTGTTTCTGTTGCTGGTGAACCTTATGACTGCAGAGCAGCCAAGGCCTCACTTGATATCAACTGCTAGCAAGACAGACGCCTTAGGACATTGCTAAGTTTGCAGTGCATGGAGTGATTCTGCCCTTTGTTCTACCACCTCCTTTACTGGCTCTTTGAAGGGGGAAGCTGTGTATGTAAAATAATGGGGTCTCCTTCAGAACTTTTAGGCACTAATGCAGAAGCAACAGGAGGCCAGCAATTATGCATTTGGAGCTGGTCCTGATGCACATCCGTGAGACCTTGACTGCTGCTGTTCTGTTATAAACCCATCACAGTATTTGTTTGAGAGTCCCCAAGCCACAGTGAGTTCAGAGCAATGCCTTCCCAACAAACAAGCAAACGGAGATCTTGGGCTCAGTTTGGCCCCACATCATCAGGGAACGCCCTCAAACCAGAACAAAGACCCAAAGACCCATTACTGCTCACTGCAGTAATGCACACTGCACAAAAATGTCAGAGACACATTTGAAGGGTCAGATTCAGCAATGATAACAAGAACATGAGAGGATCATACCAGATATCACATGTTCAGATACATCACCAGCACTGCCAACTGCTTCAGAGAAAAGCAAGAAACCCTGCATAGAGAAACTTAGAGAGGCTCATCATTCAGGGATTTATTTATGACCCATGTTTCACTTTTATTACCCACAGACCAATTAAGGTTGGTTTGGGTGTTTTTGTCTTACTCAGCTCCAACCCTCAAAACCAGACTCTGGGAGGGCCACAGCCTCAGCCCCTGCATGGTCTGGGTGAACAGTGATTCTGTTCCTTCATTCAGCCATCTTTCCACGGCCTCCCCCATTCTTCAAGAGGCAAGAGACTGGAAAGGTGTTCCTAGCACTGCAGCTTTCATACTGGATGATTTGTATCCACTCACATGGGATCACAAGGCACAAAATAGGTTATTCCAGCTCTTGAGGTTTCATTCTTTGCTCCAAGCTTTTCTCTTACCATCTGCCCAAATGGATCCCAGCACTGCACCAAAGGACTGGGCTGAACCGGGCTTGCAGGGCAACCTGTCCCATCTCAATTATCCAGCAGTCACCAGAAAACAACACAGGGCTACATAGTGTACCCCTGGAAAAGGGAGTCATGGATTGGTTACCCAGTGCTAGAGTACAAACGCAGCGCCTGGCCTCCACACATGCTTTCCAGTCCAATATCACATCCAGTGGCATCCCTGCTACTGCTAGACTTTCTGCACTCATGCCACCACCCACCACTGCCTATTCAACAGGACAGTCCCCATCCTCTGAAGGATGGTGTGGCATCAGGTGCTGAGACTGCCAGATCTCTGCCATGCATGAAAGCTGCTTTACTTACTTATAAGAGAAATTTCTCCCAGTTCTCACCTCTGGCACACATGTGCCAGGTGTGAAAACCAGTTCAGACATTAAAACCCACTGCTCAGCTCTAGCAGCGTGGAAAAATAAAATCACTGGCCAATCAGCCAAACAAGCAGGTGGGAGTGGTATGGACAGAGGCTGGAGAGACAAGGTACTAAACCTGCCCAGTGCTCCCAAGCGCCTCATTATACTGATTTATGTATAGCTAATTGAGAAAATGACTCTAACTACACAATCCAGGCCCTAATTCAGAAAGGCCCAAGCTTTTTAGTGTCTCTACCTGTGTCTTAAAAGGCATGATTTAAACCCTGTAACTAACAGGCTGCCAAAGGCAAGGATTTGAAGGATCTGATGTCCTATCACACCAAGGGGGTGAGGCTTGGCTAGCTTCTCTCGTTACTTGGTCTTTCCCCACTGACCGAACAAGTTTGCTGCTGGCACATAAATCAGGGGAAATGATGAAGGAAACCAGCCTCGTGCCCCATCAAAGGAGCCAACACTCGCTTTAATAGGACCATGCAGACAAGCCTAAATAGGGCACTTAACAAGCATGTGGTTTCTATTATACCAGCCCACATCTCTACACCCTGTTTGCATTGCCACTGGCAAAACCCTTTGTCCCTTGCACACCACACCTGCTTATATCCACTGAATTAGAAAAGGAACCATGATATAATACCAAAGTGTTGAACATACAATTTCTGGGTTGGATCAGGCCTGCAGAAAAATTTTATCCAGCTCTCAGCAACTGTATGAACCATTATACACATCTATGGCATGCACGAGAGTGGAGCACAGAGAACCAAGACACTACGTCTACACAGAATCACACAAAAGTACCAAACTCGGTCCAGGACCAACAGCTGCTCAAAGATCCCACATAAGGGGCATCTGGTAAAGTATCAGGCCTCAGCTTGGGACAATTCATATCACAGGGGTTTTGATCCAAGTTTGAACCTTGAGAAAAGGGTGTTAGGAACAGAAAAATCTATAGATCCTATTGTCCTAAGCAGAAAATGCAGAAGAGAGTGAATCCCAGGCCAGGAGGCAATTCAATAGTGCTCTGCCCCTTTCTTTGGCTCCAGAACAACCCCAGAGTAGGGTAACTTTCCCATACGCAATCCTTTCTAGCATGTTCTTAATAAAGCTGGTCAGGAAACACAGTACCCCCAAACACTAGGCCAGTCACAACTTTTCACTCATACTAGTTTTTCCTCATTCTGTTTAGATGGGATACAGGTTCAAAGGGAAGACTCCACTGCATTGCAGAAGGTATTAGGAAGAAGAATGGTTGATGGAGAACTTGAGACTCTCCCCATACAGCTACCCTAAGCTGAAACCTCTTGAGAGCCCAACTTCAGCTGGCTGGATATACAGTCAGATTGGGGATTGTCCAAGTGTTTTACACCACGCACGAGACATCCATGGGAACCCCAGGCTGAGCCATGACCATCTGTGCTCATTTAAAAATTTCTTGACAGAGGAGGGAAATGTTAATCCTGACATCCTGGCCAAACTGCATCATGGACAATTATATTGTGCTTTGTAACATTCTCACAGTGGTACATAACTCTGTTTTCCACTTCCTCCCATAATGGTAACGCAGTGGCCCAACACAGAAATGGCTACATTGCCACAGGAGAACGCAAGTCCCCTGTGACGAGCCCTAAAGTGTTACTGTCAGATATCATGCGTTGCTCTATTTTCCCTGCCATGGGTGTTCAACCCCAGCATGCTTCACATTCAGACTTCTACCTCTACCTGCAACAGGCCTTCAAAATCTGCCCACCCAACCTGTCCTTGATTTATGCAGAACTTTCAGTTTTGCCATTTTTCTGAAGATACAACACACTAGCTGAGTGGGCAGTGCACCTGCCTTCAATGCGCTCCAGTGACAGCAGAGCCAAACAGTGTAAGATGCACCAACTACTACAAAGGTAGAAATGGCTTTTGCTTGAAGAGCCTCAATTCCAACTGTTCTCTTTCCTTAAATGAAAAACAAGGGAAAAACCCAACCCTTTTGTTGCACCAAAATCATCTCCTGGCATTTCTGACCAGCACACATGTTGTTACAATTATGACTGGACTGCTTGGCTCCGGCATAGCGGGAACGTTAAACCGGCACACTGGCACCCATCAAAACATTTGCGAACTTCCAAAGTGGAACTGACACCATGGTAGTGGTTTATATCACACGTCAGAGAAAGGCTTCATAACTCAGATCAAACAATTTAACTCTTAAGCTCCCTGTCTAGAGAAAGCAACCAAATGCTAGGCTGCCTATTGTTATTTCATATGGCTGTTTCATGTGGCTTCCAGCCAGTTCACTTTGTTTTGCAAGCTCAGAAGTTAAAGACAGATAGAACTGGCCAGAACTTCATTGAGGGACTTGTAAGAGAACAGACACAGCTGATTCTAACAATAGCGTCTTCCCTGTCAGGCAGAAACAGTGCCAGCACTATCAGGATGGCACATGAGAATTTTTCAGCTTTTAAGTAATGTTGTTGGATATAAACTTATTTCCTTCTAGGAAACTCATATTCTTAACTAGTTGTCAAAAAGATCTTTGGACTTACAATATTTTGCCTTATTTGGCTTGAGAAGTTCAAACAATAATCTTATCCGTAACAACAAGGTGCAATCAGTAGGACTATTTCAACCACATTTTAGCCTACTAGAGAACCACAAATTATATGCAAAATGGTATGCATGTGCATCCTGTAAATACCATTACAATTCAACTCTTCTGTCAGATGCTCTTCTGTATGTCCCCTGATGAGCTGAATACAACTGTAATGAGGAACAGACCTATCCACTAGGACTTAAGATTCTCTTGAGGAGCAACTGGGGACAGCTGCAGAGGATGGAAACAAGAATGGTACAATTAAATTATTATTGCACTTACTGGTATCCAGTTTTGAAAACCATAATCAGGTTGCTACAAGCTGTTCTGCAACTGCAGAGAGAGCAAAGGAAGTCAGTCACAATTTTCTCACAATACAATCAAATCTTCAACTTCTAGGCCAGGTCTTCCACCAAAATAACAGGGAATGCGATGTATCAGCAACAGAGCAATGCTTCATACATATCTCAAATGTAACTTTGGAGTTTTCCAACTTCAATCAGCCCTGATTATGAGTGGCTTCTGCAGGAAACAGTTTCATCCCTCTTTCTCCTGTGTATGGGAGGCATCAGCAGAGATTTTCCACTGCTGCCTTGGGCCACTGTTAGTTGAAAAGATTCCTGCCAAGCTGTATCCTGCCATGTCTTTTCTTCGTAAGTTTTCGTATTTTGGAACAGCCTTTTTTCAAGGTTTTACTTTCACACAGCAGAAAGTTGCCAAAGGACATATCTGATATTGTCATTTATCACTTCCTGTGGAAAAAGTCTTGGATACATGTATTAATATCAAATATCACAGCCAAAAGTAAACACACTGTGTAGAAGATGCACTGATTTATTAATAGAATAAAAATGAAACGTAGTGACATGTTTTTCCACTATTAAAGCCACAGAGACAATTCCGTGTCCCATTTGTATACTTGATGTCATCATTCAGTAACTCATTCATAAACTCTTGACTGACATGTCAGGTATTACAGAAACCATTTCCACAATGAAAGCAGCCTTCCTCTGTTACAAAGCAGATAGCTATGAACACTGTCCCCACGGTTTGCAGCTGCATCAGTCTACGGGAGGTTTTCCTACATCCTCTATTTTAAATCTCAAGGCTTTCTCCACCTGGAATAGCTTTTTAAAGCCTTTCAACATCAACAGAGCAAACCAGCTGAACTTCTTGTGGGGTACAAACCCACTCTTCAGGCAAGAAAATGCATTGAATATAGTACAAAAATGGGCTCACTTCCAATATACAGTGGGGATTATTCAATACAAGATCCCTGGCTAATTGTTGGAACTTTGAGGCAACTATGATAGAGGAAAATGTAATGGAACAGCTTTAATTGTAACACAGTCTCTTTTCTGTGTTTCTGCTTCTACATCATACATTCTCCAATGTCTTAAACGGTAACCCATCATTTTTGTTAAATCATAGCTGCTGTGATTTCATAGATAATAGGGTTATCAATATATAGCTTTGTGTGATCTAGCATGATCTCAAAGAAATAGGCAAAGTGATAAATAGGAAGTATTACAACTGACTTTGTAATTTGCCACAATATGTGAATTTCCTTTAAATTAGGTACAGGAAAGAGTATCAGCTACAAAGATAAAGTATGCACTTGGGTTTCACAGGATTAAAAACTGTTGAAAACTAATCCTTTACAGATACAAAGGAAGACAAACATCCTATCACAGCTGTTAGGGGGTAGAATGTATTCAGAAACAGAGTAAGTTGCAATGTTTCCTCCTGTAGATACGTATCTCTTCCACACTGCTTGGAACAGGTATCTGTTATATCTATATGCTGAAAGCCTTTGGAAAAACCCTACTCTTCGCTCCCAAGTATCCTGTTTCGGGAAGGTACAAAGCCATTGAAGTGCTGGGCATTAGAACATGAACTTAAACCAGAGTGATGAAGACAGATGGTGAACCCCAAATGAGAGTCTTGTGAAAAAAACAGCCTCTAAAATTTGAAACCAATAATAAAGGAAAAGAGAAATTAAGTGCATATTTCTGGTGCTGCAGAAACCCAGATATAACATACAGCACACAAGCCCACAGAGAAGGTATCATCCATAACCGGCTGGCTTATGTCAATATAGTACTCATGTATCAGAACAAGCTGGGGAGTTTCCTGGAGTCACATTTACTGCTTGAGTTTGGCTGTCCATATTGGAGAGGGATTTGGTACCGGAGTTTTCAGATTGAACCAAATGTTCAGAAATAGCAGGAGAAGCAACAGCATGGTTAGCATGCTCACCCTCCCGCGCTGTAACACTGGGGGTGGGGTTCTCCTTAGCTGTCCCAGCATGATTGTGTGACTGGCTGGCTTGCCTCCCCGCTTCTGCCTCCTGCTGCTGCAGCATCCGCTCCACCTCTATCTCAAGTTCCAGATTTTCCTCATCTGCCTCCACTTCCAGCTGCTGCATTAACTCCTCCAGCTTCCTGGCCTTGCGGAGTTCATTCTGCTGAATGATCGTGCACAGGTGCTCCGTGAGGTGCTCCTTAATCTCCGTCTTGTGTTGGAGGTCCAGCTTGGCTGCCACGTACTCCGACTCAGCCTTATCATACCGCTTCCTGCAAAATCATCATCATTTCTAATGGGTTAGTTCTCAAAGCACTTTACAGTCTGACACATGGACAGATACTTTAAGCATCCCTGAAATGCAATGTGCTCTGCAGTGCATTGTGCCAGCTACTTCATGACATGCTGCTACAATAGTAAAAGGGAAGAAAATAAGTGTCAATTGATCAAATCATCTCCTCTTGACACATTAGCTTCCACAGCTGCTGTATTCCAAGAGTTAACTTGCTTGTCTGAAATCTATAGATTGAAACACAAACAAGTATTTTTACTGCCTGTCTTAACAGATGCATTGCTAGCAGCAGAAAGAAACCATCAGAAACTGTAGTGTTTCCACACTTCTAATGAACACCTATCCAGTGAACTGAAACACTGCAAAACACTTTTATGTTCTTCCTCATCCAACCATCCACCCAACAGATACACATGCTACAATGGTGCTACACACATTTACATTTGGATCTGGTCTAGAAGTGTACTCTTCCGGCCACCCATATACATGTTCAGAAAATCATGAGCAGCACAGATTGACACAGCACATGACATCAATAGTGATCACAACTTTTGCGCGGCAACAGATGTAGAATTTTATTGTAAGCATCTCCCCAACACACACCTCCTGCCAATTTGCACTTCCTGTCATGACAAATATAGCAAAAAGGAAATATTCCAAATATTTATTGAGGTTAACACATCCGGGATAGCTAGCACTTTAATGGTTGGTGTCCATATTAGTGATGCATCTTGCACTACATTCAGTGGATCTGTATATTAATTCTGATTTAATTAATAGAAAGATAGATGCAATCTTGCTCATCAGGAAAGGGAACATGCAAAGGCTTTTGCAGAATGACTACACGATGTACCTTACAGAGCATTCATAAAACTAGCATTAGTAAGGTGGTGGAACAAAGAATCCAGCTGTTTTATAAACCAGATTCAAATATCTGGTTAAACAAAGCAACAGAAAGATAGGAGAGAGCCTTTGCTTGGGGAAACAGAAGGAAGACAGACATAGAAAAGCCTTCCCAAACATGTTTCTCTATATCATAATCACAGAACATTGACTCAGCTGTAAAGGTTATGTCTGCAGTGGGCAGAAGATGCCCACACATGTTGCCCTCACAAGAAAGTCAAGACTTCCCTGTGCCAGGTATCTCAATGGAAAAATTAATGCTATCCTAGAAACTTCTGCACAGTTAAAACTTTGGGCTGAATTCACACATATTCTTCACACCATATTTATGAAAATTCCATTCCACAGCAACTGTCAAATGCCCCTAACTATGTATGTGCTCAGGGCTAGTTAATATTTCATTTCATTTTTTGACCCACTGAAATTATTTGTGTTTTAGCCCTAAATATAAGGCAAGAACTAAAAAATTGCTTAAAAAGACACCACTTAAAAGTAAATCAGCTCTGTCTCATAATGCATAAAAACTACAACACTGAAAGTATCTAACCCACATTTCCAAATCCCTCCCTCACAAAAAGAAAGACTAAGTTAATGCAAATCATTAAGTATTTTGCAAAGTTTATCTCCTTCATCCTACCAGCATCCCCTTTTGTTATCTTCATTAAAAATTGCTTTCCAAACATCAGAACCGCTTGTGTTATAAGCTGTTTATCCATTAAGCATTTCAAATAGACACATTATTACAAAATGTTGGTAAGGTAATTTCCAGGAGCATTTAATGGTTTTAGAAGCCAGACTAAAATCTAAAATACACTGAAATGTTTTTCCTCTTGAGTATATGAAATCCAGTATTCATATACACTCAGCTACTGAAACTACAGTTAATCTTAGATATTTCAAATGATAATTACACAAAAAAGATCCTTATTATTTAGATACCACTGCTATTTTTTTAAAGACTAATTACCATGTTTATTGGCCTGTGGTCAACATATAGCAGAAGTCATAAGGAGAAATACACATCTAACACATTGAATCGTGAACTAAAAACCGCAACCGAACATTTCAATTTTATTAAATGGCTACATAAACATGCTGATGTTTATCTACTGATGTTGTGGTTTACCCACAACTAATAGGGTGTTCCGATTAATTTCTTGCATTTAAGGAACTCATCAGAACCAAAGTGATTAAAGGCACATTGTGAAGGGTGAAAGCTCGCTTTTTCCTTCCATTTTTGGTTCCAGTTCCAAAAGCACTTCAAGCAGTATTATATGTTTTAATCTTAATTGGTCCCATTGATTCCAACAGGACCAGAGCTGTCATCAAGAAGCAAGTTTCCCTGAAAAGGACTTTCATTTCAGGACTTTTAAAAAAACTCTTTCCCCATGAGAAGAAATAAACAACCTTGAAACAATAAAGCAGGGCTTACGGACAACTGCACAGTTAAAGCAGTAAGTATGTCTCGTGACAGCATGAAGCTGGAAAGCACAGTCTGCAGTCAGAAAACCTACTTCAGTTTCCAGATTCCAAGGGAAAAATTAGGAAATAAAAAGCACACTTCTACCTCAAGATTTGAAAGCCCCCCAGACTGTGACTGCTTTAACTACACATTATGACAATGACATAACTCCATTACTACTTCGGTGACAGGAAACAGCATTTTCTCCCTCCACTCAGGCAGCGTTATTCCCTCCTCCCTGTCTGTCGCTTACCGGGCATAGGAGTAGTCCAAGCTGGCCTGATCAATGCGGTTCCGCAGGATGCCAATGTCAGCAGATACCATGTCATCCAGAGCTTGTAACTCCTTCTGAATCCTTTTTAGTTTCACTGTTTCAGCTTGAGTTCTTTTGGATCTGCAAAAGGAAGATGCATTTTTTTTTTCTTTTCAAGCCTCTCTTCTTGACATAATGGGCCTCATTTCATTTGCAGAGCAACTAACTTCTGTAAGAGCTATTCAGAAGGTTTCTCCTTTATGGTTTAAGACTTTTGATCTTGTTTAATATCCACAGGGATCTAAAATGCCTGCTATTAAAGGACTACAGCAAAATTACGTAATGACTATAATCAAAGTGCCTAAAATGGATTGTGTTTCTTCACTGTGGAAACACACAAGAAGCTGCTGTATCTAAGTAGTTCTCAGTGTAAGGAAACAGGAAATGGCTTGGGGGGGGGAGGGAGCGACAGGGGGAAGGGTATTTAGCCCTGCAAATATCCCCTTTCAAAGAAGCCCAGTTAGTAGGGGCCAAAAAGTCACCTAACTGAAGCTTGATTTCCATTTTGTAAAATTATTCCCAAAAGGCCTAGCCAAATCCCAATGAAGTCAATGGAAAGTTTTACATCAAACAAAGGATTTCAATCAAGCCTTATGTAACCTTTTTTTAACTCAGCCTATTCATTCCTAAGTTCTGAAAATTAAATGTTGCTAAAGGCAGCAAGCTTTGTTGAATTTCACTCCCAAGCAAGCTAAGTAACCTTCAAAAAGCTTTTATACCCGGTCACTTTGCTGTCATTCATCACCACCAGCAAAACCATGCTTTTCAGTCACTGCTTTACACCCCAAAGCAGGTAGTGGAAAGCAAGACTAGATTTGTAGGAAGTGACACCATCTCTCATTAGATCAGCTGATGTAGGTGGAGAGAAGCAGACATCCTGTAGTATTGTTTAAAGCCTGAATAAAGTCTTTGGATGTGAGACGTAACTCCCTAGCAAGTCCTCCTCTCTCTCCTCATGCTCTGCTTCCAGGAGGAAGACCCCAGCCTGGTGGTGACACTCACATTTGCTGTCCTACAGTGACTCTGACCAAATGTACTTGTGTTTTATCTCTGCCTGGCAAAGGAAAACAAAATCTTCAGAAGCTCAAAGAGAATCTTCTGCACAGTACTGGCTATGTTCATCTGGACTACTCAACAGCTTTGATGGGCAGAACATAATACATGTCTGCAAGAGCATTGCAAGCCTGAAAGCTTTGCATCTCCTTCCTTGATCCAGTGTTATTGGCTGCTTCAATATCCTTCCCTATAACCTTGCCTTCCCTGTAGTCTTAAACTATCTTGGAGGACAAGACTGTGCAGTACCTTAAAGTCTAGTCACCTAAGGAGCAAGTGCTAACAACTGTGAGAACACGTGAATTTTTATAATTTCTAATCAGCCAGTGGTAAAACAGTACCATTGTCTTATCTTTTCAACACTTTTCACATACTAATGAGTCAAATGTCCAAACAGAAATAGCTATAGTTTCCCTTCATAGGTTAGGAATCAAATTCAGTGAAAACAAATCAGGAACAGAACAGGGATGAGCATCCAAGCACCGCGATTTCCAAACATGCCCTTACTGACAGGCACAAGGGCTTCAGCTAATTCTCAAATTGTGTAATAACTTTTCCATCTGCGCACAGAGCTGCAGCTTTGGAAGTGTGAAAAGCTTAGTCACAGCTTCTTGGCCAGCAGTTGTCATCAAAGAGAAATGTAGATCACAGCTGCTCACTGGTAGACCAATACATACAGAGCACAGAGAGGAGGAAAAAGTGAGATTTAAATAGAAGATATGCAACTGACTGCAGATGAAGAGTAATCCTTTCCTCAGCTTGAACCCATGCTACAGCATAGCCCCTTACCTCTCAGCAATAGCTTTGGCCAGGAGTGCCTTCTTGCGTTTATTCTTCTCTTCTATCAGCCGCTGCTCTTGCTGGAGGATTTCCCATCGTGATTTTTCCTGCCTGTTCATTGACAATAAGATCAAAATTAATAGAAAGTTAATTTCTCTCCCTGTTCCCCAAATGACACAAATATTCACCATCATATTTCCTGGAGCAAACTCTAAAAATGTCAAAGCAACAACAAACAGGTTTCGGTTCTGAGGAAAGAAGAATCATCTGCAAGAAGTCATTCAGACCAAGAAAACATTTCCAGATGAAATCTGCTGATCAGAACAAAAATCTTCATAGGCAAGTAAGCTGCTGGTTAATTCAGGTTTGCTGGAAGAAAGAGCATACTGCGCTTTTTCAGAGTGGGTGGAATTTTTCATTTAAAGGATGTGCTTCCCCACTAGGTAGAAGCAGTTTCAGGTTTCCTACTGGCTGCTAGAAGTCGCTATCTGGTCAGTCTGCCAACACAGCCTCTTTTTTGGAAATGTTTTTTCCATAAAACAGATCCTTTCATAGGTCTGCTTTACAGTGCAGTCCCCAAACAATTAAACTGATATAAATGAAAGGCTGGTAAAAGTTACAATGAAAATGAGCAACAAGGAAGAACAAGCATTCACTTTTGTCACTAGGGAAAGAGTTATATGGATACGATTTCCTAGGCTACATCTACTAAGAGATACAACCAGCCCCAGAGGATAGAAGGCAAGGTCTCAGGTGAGAGATGACTATCTGCATCAACACAACTAGGCAGGATTAAGGGGAAACTAAAACTGTTTTGCCACTTTTCCACCCTGCTGTGGTCTTCATGCCCTCTCTCAAGAAGTCTCAGGTTAATAATAGCTTAGCTTAAAATTACCCAAGTAATTCAGCTATGTTGATTTTAACAACCATTTCTGCACAAGAATATCTCTTCAGACTTCCCTTCATCACCTATTCCTAAATATAATTCCTAAATATATTCCTCATATAGAGAAGCATTTTCCATAAGATTTAAATTCAAGTGTACAGGTTGAGATGAATTCAGCAGATTCAGGTGGTGGTTGTTGCAGCTAAATGTCATTTGCTCCCCACAGAGTGAAAAACTTCTCTGCAAAGCTTTAGCTGTCTTCTCCCCAGTCAAATAGTGTCTGTATTTTTCACCACCAGGAAGAAGCTGAACAGCCAGCACTACTGGTGAGCTGCACTCACACGAAGAATTTGGCACTGCTTTTCAAAGTGCTGCTATTCTGGTGAAGGGACAGATACCTGCAGGTAGGTGATCCCAGCCAGGAGTCGGGCAGGTAAATGGCAGGCAGCGTGGCTAGCAGCTGCAGCCTCTCAAGGAACATCTGGGCAAAACAGAACCTCCCAGATCCTTTTCAGTTTTGAATTTGAGACAAGCCACGCTCTGCTTCTCCACACAAGTGTTGCTGACTGCCACAGTCCTGCCTCTCCAGTGGGAAGCACCTTCAGATCTCTTCAGTCCCCTCTGAGATCTTATGGATAGATCTAACCAGAGATAGGGTCTGGCACACCACACTTGGAAAGCTGCTGATCACTGTTTTGGGGGAATACAAATGATGCATGGAACTTCGGTGGCCAGCTAGTGTTTGTTGATTACATTGGGCAGAAAAGTTTGGACCTGCATAGGAACTCAAGACTGGAGCAGCATTGTTGAAGTGTTTTAAAAATAAACTATATGCCATAGAAAAAGAATTCATCCTTTTGCCCCTCACACTTTGCCCGCTGAGGAGAAAAAGAAAATTAGCACTTGGACACAGACAGGAAAACAGAGAAGAAGAGGTAAAACCAAGTAATTTTCCATTTGGTAATGCCTGTCCTCTCTAGCATTTAGACAGCAGCTTCCTTTTACAGGCTATCTGAATTCTGGTTGATGAACTAAGTAATTACAGAATCATTAAGGTTGGAACAGACCTTTAAGATCAAGTCCAGCCACCAAGATTCACTCAAAATTCAAGATAACTGCCACATTCAGTTGGAATCCCAGAGAGCCATGGTCAGTACTTTCCCTTCTCTCTCTCAGATGTACCAATTTGATGCTTCAGACAGAGACAGGCACTGTGGGCTGATGCACAGGATGAGAGCCTTGAGATTGGTCTCACCTTGAATCATAAAAGCTAGACAACTGCTTAAAACTGAAATTTTACCTCCTTACCAATACTTCTGGCTTTAACAAATCTACAGCAATATTGCGCAGGGGAACACAAAGTCACACATACCACGGCATATCTACTTCCAAAAGGACTTTTTGCGGTGGCTGCTGGCTTGTCCACGCAGCACGACGTGGGTGAGACTAAGTCTTCATAAACCATTAAGACAGTCCTGCATCTTGGGCACTTCATGGTATGAAGTCCCACTACCACAGGAAATTACTTGAAGGCAGTGGTGCATATCTGCATGGATTACACTACAAAATTTGGTCTTGAATCAGGTTTAACCCAAGCAGAGATAAAAAACAAAGGTTCAATGCAGAGCAAGCAAACATGATCTCTCAATACTTCCTCTTAGAAAGTTCACTTTACTGTACAATAAAAGAATGAGTCAATAGAGAATAAAACCCATCCCCTGATTTTACTGACTTACTAACAATGCCACTTTCTTTTTTTCCACTTTGGAGTTCAGCTTTGCAGGGCGGGGCTGTGCATTGTCACTGCCATTACAAGGATCTACCGGTGTCACTTCCTTCTGCTGGTCTTGGCTGTCACTTTGCCTTTGATCTCCCGCTGAAGGAGCATGAGGTGGTGGCACAGGCTGCTGAGGATGATCAGGCTTGTGTTTTGGTACAGAAAGCAACTGCTCAGGAGGAACAGAGGCTGCTCCGCCCTGCAGCCCCAGCTTCTGACATTGCTGCTGGAGGGCTTTTTCTCTTTGCGTTTGCTTCCGACTCTTATTCACAGTGTGGGAGCAATGCTGCTGCTCCAAGGGTTCATACAAATCTGTAAGTGGATGAGAGGGAGAAACAGGATTAAAACCAGGGTCAACAACAGACTCTGTGAATTAGCTTTTCTGGGCAAGAAAACAAACTGGTGCAAAACAAACATAAGGAAAAGACATGCCAGGATGTCAAGAGAAGGCAACACGGGAGAAAACACAGGAACCTGGAAATGTTTTGTTAGCCTAAGAATCAGGAGCTATAGAAGATCTGAGCAAGCATCTGAAATGAGGAGAGGGAGGAATAAGGAGCCTGAACTGCGGAACTAAAGGAGGAACCTTGGGGAGGATTGGAGGCAACCCTTGGGGGAATCATGGAGACAGATGTAGGGCTAAAGACAGGTCCCAAGCAGTCTGGTGGGCAAACTGGGGGTTTATAAAGTGAATAATGGGGAGGAACAAGGTGACAGATGGTCAAAGAGGAGGCTGGGAACATGAGTGGGGTAGTGGACAGGCAGATGTCGGTGTAGGACAAGGAGCGGGACAGCTTGGAAACGTGACAGAGAAGTTGCAGGTGGAGAGACAGAGGGGCTGGATGGGAGATTGAGAGGAGCAACGTGTGATGGGGCCTGGATAGGAGGAGCTGAGGGGCTGCCTGGGGGAAACGAGGGGCTGCCTGGAGAAGCAAAGGCGTTTGATGAAGGGATGGATTGGAGATGCTGAGGGGATGGATAGGGGGGTGGATGCAGGGGGGCTGAGGGGCTGACCGAGGAGGCAGAGGCTGACCGATGGGGGGGATGAATGTGAGGGCTCGGGGGGTGGGAAGCCATGGGGATGGCAAAGCTGAGGAAAAGGATGTGAAGGGCTGAGGGGGCTACGCAGAGTGGCCGGGGTGGGCGCGTATGCTGAGGGGACGGACGGACGGAGGTGTAGCTGCGGGGGTTGACGGGGTGCCGAGAGCCCGGAGGCTCCTCCGCGCCGCGCCCGGCCCCGCTGCCCGCCGCTAACCGGGAGCGGGCGCTTCGGCCGGCCCGGTCCGGAGCCCCGGCCTCCCGCCAGAGCCCGGTCGCGGTCCGTACCTGGGCGCTGGCCCCGCAGGCGCCGCAGCTCCTCCTGCGAGAAGCCGGCCCAGGCCTCGGCCATGGCGCTTCCTCCTTCCGCTGACGGGGCGCCTCGGCAGGCAGGGCCCGCGGCTGCCCCGCCACCGCCGCCCGCTCGCCGCAGGCGAACGCCGCGGACAGCCCCGGCCGGCAGCGCCGGGGGGCCTCGCGCCTCCACGGCAACGCGGCCGGGGCGGGGAACATGGCGCCCAGAGGAGACAGGGAGGGGTGGTCGGTGGGCGCGGGCGGCGTGTTGAGCTGCTGAGACCGGGTCCGGCCCTTGGCGGGGGTCGGCGGGCGCGGGTAGGCGACGTGGGACGGAGTGCGCTGCAGGGCGCTGACAGGGCCTGGAGGCCGCCGGTCCCCCCGCTCCTCAGCGGGCAGGCCCGGCGCCCCGTCGGTGGGTCCGCCGGGCAGTCAGGAAAGCTGGCCGTGCTGCAGGGCCGTCCTGGGCTTGGCACACGGCTTGCGCGGTCAGCAGTCTGCGTGGTACACTGCATGGGCCACATCCCGGGAGCTGCTGAGAATATAATGCTCTAAGGAACTCGGTGAGACACACCTAATGAGTCCCAGCTAATTAGGCATAAATGAAGAGGCGGAGCCACTCAAGGAGCCACTTCAAGGAGCATCACCATGTCCCCCATGTCATTTATAATTTGTAATTGGGTAGTTAAAAGAGCGGGTGAGATGCCTGCTCCAGTGCACCTAGAGCTGCGTTTGCAGGGTATAGAGAGCACGTCTTTGTGACCTGTATAGCAAAGGAGCTACGAGGCAGGGACATGTGCAGCTGGGTGCTGATGTGCTTCTGTAAGTTGCAGTGACACCGCTGTGAGGAAGTCGGCAAGTAGTATTTTGCCCACACTGGTCATTTCTGAGGGTCTGTTTTGACCATTATGCACAAGGATGCACATGCATACTTCCATCTTTAGGTATAAACTGAAAAGATCCTGCAACATACAGCAATATTCTCTCAGTAGCCATGAAAACAAGCGTTTTTTTCCATCCAGCCAAATTCTTGTGGCTGCAATAAGCCTATCGGAGGTCTTGCAGTCGAGCTTACCTCCCACGGGGAGAAAGCCGGCTGGAACACAAGGGCACAAGCCCCAGGCTTAGCTGAAGCCATACAGGGGACTGGAGGCTTAAATAATACATCATTGGCAATAAAACGGGGACATTTTCAGTGCCTAACCACAACCCTCCCCATTTCCAATCTGTAAGGGATTAGTCAAGCTCTGAAGTATTGCTATCTCCCAGAGCAAACTCATAACTCGATGACCATGTATGACTTCGCAATTTATCGCAGCAGCACTTTTAACAGCTTCTGCGTGACTAACACGTCCCATAAATACCAGCCCCAGTCAGAGGAGAAACGGTCCTGAACTGCCACTCACTGGCAGGCATTAAGTGATTCTGATCAGATTTGGCTGAGCGCCTTCATGGAACAGAAGAGCCACCATTTTTCACCCACGGCTCAGCTGTAGGCCTTGGTACCAAGCGAAGGTGTTGTGGGCGTCCAGCAGAGGAGAAGGGGAGCGTGGTTATCTCGATTCTGTCGGTGCTGACCAGGCAGTCCTTCCTGGCTGAGCCTGGGGCAGAGGGATGCCGAGCGGCCCTTCAGATGGGATTACGGCTTCCTCTGGGAAACCTGACCAAGCACAGAAGAGATCTGAATAAGAACCATAATCCAGCCTTGATTCAAATGCTCTCAAACTCCGGGGAGTCCAGATGGCAGAACCAGGTGTCAGCTTGAATTTTACAACAAATTAGTGTTAGCCAGCCCAACAAGGGTTGGCCTACAACAAGGTGTAGGCACCTAATTCCCTTTTAGATGTCTGTATAGGAATCGGGAATCTAAATCTGTCCTGATACCTAAATCACTGTAATGGGCTGTACCAAACCCACAGATATCAATGGAATGTGCTTTGTGAAGTACAAATGCCAGATCTCATTCTTGAACCTTAGTTCATTCTTCTCTTCCAAGTTTTAATGCTACAAACAAGAATGAAGCACCATATTCACTTTATTGCCACAGATATTCCAGGCATAAAACTCCCACGTGTTTTATAGAAAAAGTATAAAGACTTTTGAGTTGTTAACTAGAATGCTATAGGCAAAGGAGCAATCCATTTTAACAGTTTCCATCAGCCAAAGGTTTAATTACCGGCCGTTCGCCAGCTTTCTCCAGGAACAATTATAACACGGTGAAGTCATTTCACGGGGCAGTTACCAACAGCAGATTTAGAAAACGGAGGCTGGCCATGTTTTTCGGCTGATTAAAGTCCTGTGAGCGTAACATGGCACTGAGCATTTGCCACCTAGGAATAAAGTATTTTCCAAGCAAACGTTGCTACAACACAGGCTGGACAAGGCCAGATGAAGAGAAGATAGAAACCTTTTCCATCCCCTGGACCAACATCCCAAGCCACAACGCAAACCTTCCTTTTACATCTGGGGCTGGTTTTGAGTCGTGTATCTTTTTGTGCTTCAAGAGCTGCTATCTTGCTAGCAGACCTAGAGACCTCTGTGACTGCTCCATCCACTTTCTGTTGGTCTAATTGGCCTGGAGTCTGCTGGCTGTGGAGACAGTGAGCGCCAACAGATCACAGAAACATCTTTTCTTGTGCATTTCCCAAATCAGTGTGGAAATGTCATCACAGGCTGGCAAATTGGACTCTCCAGGTCAGACCTCAGGGTCAGACCTCAGGTGACATTTCAACCCAGGACAGATGCGATTTGTACCAGGACATAACTTCAATTTGCATCGGTTTAGTTCATACTGAAAACTTTCAGGGTTTTTAAGAGCCAAGTAAGCTCTTCCATCAAGGGACTCGCTGACTTAGATGTGTATTTTTAACCCGGTTCTGCTCACCGGTCTGCATGCTGCCACAGTAACACACAAACCAACATTTTCCCAGTAAACACTGAGCCCTAATGTGAGCCAGGGAAAGACATGTATAGAGAAGGACAGTTTCCTTTCAGACCCTGTGTCGAGCTCCCGAGGACTCTGCCATATAATTCAAGAAGCCTGAAAGAAACAGCCAAAAATTCCTAAATCTGTTTATTTCTCTTTCTAATGAAAAAAATCTATTGAACTGCATCCATGTCAATATTATCCCATCTTTTACGACAGCATAACACAGGCTGGCTTCGGAAGAATCACCGTGTCCAGCTGAGCCATGGCACTGTGTGAGCAAGGAGCAAGTCCTGCCTGTTAAGAATAAGTCATGATTTAATTTGTCCTTTAAAGGATGCTTTTGACATCCACGCTATGAAAGTTTCTTTTGTTGATTCTCTGCTAAACTGTCCAGGCAGGTTCCAAGCCTGAGTAATTTAATTTCTTGGCATGGCACCGAAAGCAAAAGGGCACTTCAGGTGTTGAGGCTGCAAACACCCGCGTACAGAGCTGTGACTCCTCTGCAGCCCGTTGAAGGCAATCAGGTTTTGCCCCTTTTTTCAGCGAGCTGCGGATTAGATTCTGCCTAGAGCCTTGTATCAATACTGGTCTCTGTGTGCAGTGGGGCTTTTTTACTGGTTAAATACCCCAAAGACTGAGAGCTCTCCATTAGCAAACACCAGACGCAGAAGCCAAGGAGGAAATTAGCCTGGCTGAGCCTGGCCCCCAGGCCCTGGTCCAGAACAGCACGTGAGCGTGTCTTAAGCCTCAGCCACATGCTAACGCCCTGTTCTTTACTTGGGCCTTACTGGGAGGATCCAGGGAAGTGCCAGGATGCCCGGCTTGGCACCAGCGTGCTACTAACCCGGCGCTTGAGGCCATAGCTGCATCGGGAACCCGGAGCTCAGCCCACGGCAGGATGGGGCTCTGAGTGCAAGGAGATAATGTAACGGTGTTACAGCACCTCGGTTCTGGAGGAGGTTAATAGTGGGTGCTGTGTGTTTTACTCTGCCTCTTGGCTGCTTTATTCTGGATTAAAAACCATAGCCAGCAATTCAAACCCCTGTAACACTGCGAGAACACAGCCCTAGCATTGTCCTGCAGTTGCCATTCATTCTGCAATGGGCTGCCTTGAGGCCGTATGCAAAAACACAGATATATCTCATGGAAATAGTGTTTCCACTGTAAAATGAATCATTGTCATTCTGAAGCGAGAAAACTGAATTAAAAAAATACAGCATTATTCTGTCTCCCCAGTTTCTGTTCCCCTTAGCTGCCCGGTAGCTGGGATTCAAGTCAGCAGTGTCAGTTCTGGGAGCAAGGCAGTCTTTTGGTTTGTAAGAATTTCTTAGAGGGAAACAAAAATCAACTTATCTAAAGAGCTACTGAGTTTTAAAAAATTACATTGGAAACCTGCTTTTTAAACAATATAAACCAACGGTTTTCAACATCTTTTGATTTGTGGGTCTTTTCACATTTTCTAGTGAAGAGGCAGACTCTCATGCGGCAAGTTTAAGGCTGTGACCTTGCTTCTGCTGAGTTACCTCTCACAGAGACCTCAGGGTAATCTCCTGACCCCTGGGCTAAGGCCACGATTTGAAACCACAGCTATTTTACTTTAAAAGGTCCAAATTTCGCTTGGCAAATCCCAGCGGAAGAGGGGGGCATGTCCTAGCAGGGCTCCCAGCAGTTGTCTCTCCCCTCCTTGCAGGGTGCCACAGGGCTGTCTGCAGCACCGGTGGGGCTGGACCAAAGGAAGAAGTCCCTATGCAGCCAGGGGCTTGGGATAGGAAGACACTGCAGGGCTACAGAAATCGGTAGCCATAGACCCCAGCAGGCTGTAAATTCCCCAGCCAGACCTGCAGACACTGCTTTTTCCTTCCCGAAGGTGCCCGGGGCTGTCAGCAGCCAAGCCAGGGGCGAGGCGGTCCCACGGGCAGCGGGGCTCCGCACCGTGCCAGGGCTAAACCCGCGTCTCGAGGGGAGCTGGGTGGCGAGAGCAGCACATTTTTCCAGGACACTTCTCGTTGCAGGGATGTGTTTGGTTTGCAACTGAGCCTCAAAACACCTCAGCTTTTAAGGCCCCGGCCCCACGTTTTCATGTTTCAACTTTTGGGCAATTTCCTTAAGATAAGTTCAGCTTGCGGGAAATAAAATCTGAACTGCAAGGAAGCTCAGCATGCACTATGGACATTTCCTTTTTTTTTTTTTTTTAAAGAGAAATTTAACTGACATTTTGGGGGTCTTTCTGCCCTGAGACTAAGATAAATTTTCCATACAGACAAAAACATTCCTTAGTAATTACTCATCTTAAAATGCTTGGATGAAAAAAAATTGTCTATCTAAATAGGATTAAAAGCTGGCTAAATAAAAGCACCTTAAGAAAAAAGATGGTAAAATAAAATAAAGTTTATCCTGACCAGAAATATCCTGAAGATTACAAATGTACCACTTTTGAATGGCAAAACCAGAGCCGAGTAGAACAAGTGGAATTGTGCAATTATTTATATATATTATCAGGTAGCTAAAGAAATATTTTTGCAGCTAATGACTAAAAAAGATACTTTCTAAACAGTTTTTATTTATCTGTAAAAGAATACTTTTTAAAAGCAAAGTTAAATATTTCATGACAGTTCTCTAGTACTTTTAATTGTATTGCTTAATGTAAGTCGTAATTCAAACATTTATATAGAAAAATTAGAAAGCAATTGCTTTAATTCTAACCGTTTGTGTAAAAATTATAATCTAACTGTCAAAACAGTTGATAATCCTAGAGATTTGAAGAGAAATTTGCTAAATGTTTGTTATCTTTGGCATAACACGAGTGATTAGAACCACTGCACTAAACAAATTGAATTTTCATCAAACAAACTTATTGTTGTTACATGCTCAAGTGAATGAACTGCAGTTGTTTAGTCTGGATGGGGGAGAATTGTGGGGCAGAAGACATGATAATAGTCTTTAAATATATAAAACACAGCTGTAAAGAGACAGAAGCAATGTGTTTTCAGCGTCCATGGTGGATAGGTGAAGAGGAAAGCAAGACCCAGGCTAGAGATAAGGGGCTTCCCAGGAGCCGGGGCGGCAAAACACGGAGGGGATTGACTTGCCACCAGACTCTCCATCACCAGATATTTTTAACAATAAACATCTATTGGGCAAGGCAGAGGAAGGGTCAATGCAGCCCTGGGACAAGAAGATGTGATTTTTGATGATTTTAGGTGTGTGGATCCCCAGAGGACGGGCGACCCAGACACCCCGTGGGTGCAGGCTGCTGTACAACATTTTTGACCTTGCTTTGCCAAATTATTTTTGTTGGCCTGTTCGAGATAACCCGCATCCCCATCAGCATTTTCTGGCTGCCAGCTGAGAACTGGCCATCTCCCAACACCTCTCCCAGCCTTGTTCCCATGACTCTGATGCTTCCCACACCATTCCCACCTTTTTCCACTGCACATCCGCACCACCAGTTATACCACTTCTGGTGCCAGCCAGATGTGTAGCTCCTGCCACCTCTGCAGAAGTCTGTGTGGGAAATCGTCTTCTCATGGCAAGACAGAAGGACAGAGGGTTGCCAAACCCAAGAGCCAGCAGTGCTTGTGATATGTATTTGCAGTGGAGTATTATATGATCTGGAAATCACTATATTACCGTAAAGTGCCAAACATCCCCAATTGCCCAATGTGACAGCCGACTCCAAGATCTTCTAAGGCCAGTTCATGTATCTCCTTCCAGCTACGCAAACCACGTGCTGGAGGATGCTGTCCTCTCACCTCTCCCAGTTCAATGCCGCTGCAAGTCAGCGGTCTGGGATTAGACAACTCCCTCCTGCTGGTGGTCCTCAGGGAGTGACATGGGACCCTGCTCCCAGCCTGTCACATCCCCACAAGGTACCCCGGAAATCCTGCCACTGGCGCGCTGAAGACATAGCACGGAATTGGCACACACTGTTTTGGCTCGTTTTCAGCCCAGGTGGCTGAAGGGACACCAGCTCAGGTGACACATTCCGTGCCAAAGGAGGACGCGTGACACCCCTTGCGTGTTTGCAAAACAAGCTGTGCCCTCACCTTTCCTGTGTCCTCGTAGCAAAACATTGGACATTTCTCCATGGAGTCTTGTCCAGAGCACAACCACCTCCTCCTTGTTCAGGTTCTCTGGAGGTGTCTAACACAAATGTTAAGGATGAACAACCAAGTGTCTCCCGTGGCAAAAGAACCCATTTGGAGACCAGCAAGCTGCAGGCTCTTCAAGACACGCGCTAGCTTGCTTCACCTCATCCTGCAAACACTTAGGCTACTACAGACAGATGTGCCGGGTTAGGACCTCGCTGTCCCCCTGCAGCCGTGGTGAGAGGCTGGGGGAGCCCAGGCCAGCCAGGTTATCCGCAGCACCACCAGCGGGTCCTCTAATATAGCGTGTCCAAATTTGCATGGAGCAGCCCAGCATCACCTTGAACGAACGCTACCTGTGGTGCCCCACGTTGGGAGTGCCTGCGCCTGGCCAGCTCCTGAGCACACACCGAGCCCTGAGGGATGATAGTCTGCTTCTAGCCACAGCCTCGGCCACTAGCCACCCCACAGGTAAAGACTTCCAAGTTGTAGCGTGCGTTAAGATGAAACGTTGCGTCTTTCCTGCAATAAAGTTCACAAAATGTTGATGCTTTCTCTTTGCAGCAAGCACAAAAAGGATGTAAAACCCCATGTGCTTATGGGTGTTCTTGGTGAAGAAGTGTTACTCTCCGAGGCTGGATCTGGGAGGAGGTTTCCAAAGGATCGCCGGGTCGCAGAATGCTTAGTTCTCACCAAGGCTTTAGCAGGTAACCTCCTTCCATGGCTTTGGAAAAAATCACCCCCTCAGTCAGTAGCTGCCTTTCACAGTGCTCTTGCAGAAGCTGTTTTTCAGCAGTTTCTTTGGGGAGGGAAGTGTTTTCTTTAGTTTTTAAATACTGTCATGACTGCACACCCAGCTGACACCCTCAAGGCTTACCATGGCCATGTACTAATGAAGATTTCCAAGTGTCGGTGTCACTCGCAGGGTTTGAGCCGTAGCAATAAAGACTGTAAATGAGCAGGCTGATGGCCAGAGAGGCTTAGCAGCTCTTTGATGAGGTATCCCAGATAGTTGGAGGGTGATCTGTACCACACCCTGGCTGCAAACACTGATAGCACACAGATCGCAGTAACTGGAAAGGTTAATAAAGCAAGCTGTGATTAAAACAGGGGCAACCAAAATTAGAGCCTTTACTGCTGCAGCAGTAAGGTGAAAAGAAGGATGACTGGTTTCTTCTAGTGGTGGAAAATTCTGGGTTTGGAGCTGAGCTGAAGAGGAAAGACCTTTAATATAATGAGAAAAACTTGTTTCATTTTGGGTCAACCAAAAACGTTTGGCTTGACCAGTAACGAAATGTTCTGATTTGCTTGGAGACTATTTAATCTTTAAAAAATAAAGTCAAACTAAAAAGCACAACTCTTGCTTTTAGATTTAGGTCATTTTCATTTGAAAATGAAAAAAAAGAAAAAAAGAAGGCTTCAAACTAAATGATCTTCAATAAAGCAAACTGCTTCAGCCTGAAAATGCTGAAGTGAAACATTTCAATATTTAAGGAAGGAAAGAAGGACTTCTATTGTTTTGTCTTGTCATTGACTGACTTCAGCCCAGATTTGTGAGTTATTTTGGTTGCCTTCATTTTCACAAGGGACTTCATTTTTTTGTTTTAAACTAATTTAATACTCTTCCAGTTCAGTACGAGGTACAAATGGTCAGGTTCAGCAGAGGTTCATAAGAGCATGACTGAGCCGACAATTTGCACAAATATCAGGCAAACACTTGGGGTATTATTTTTCCTTTGCATTTTAGTTTTTCTTTGAAATTGTACCTGGATTTCCGAGGAGCTGTGGGGCCGCCAGGACCAGCCACCCCTGAAACATGCACAGAGCAAAACCGTCAAAGTCTGTGTGCTCTGCCGTATAACCTGCGCACCGCCGAAGTTCAGATGCCATCTTCAGTCCTGCAAAATATTAAGACAGGCATTTAAGATTTACCCGAGTGATTAAGCATGAGCAGCTTGTAATTGTTTCCAGATTCCTCTCCTAGCAGGAGAAAAGGCTCTGCAATCCCTGTCCACGTGCTCAGTGTAGCAATGCACTCACAAACAGAGAAACTGAAGATAAACTGAAGAGGACAAACAGATATCCTGAGTTTTGAGAAGAAGCCAGCATTACCTTTTAATCCAGTACAGACTGGCCAGCTCAGAAAAGCAGGATTATTTAGCCAGCATATATCAGGGTATGTCTGCATCCTCCCTGTGGCAACACCTGTGCACCAGCAACTAAAAAACCCTCTTAAGTACACATGGTCGGATTCAGTCTGCAATTTTTCATCTGGCTTGGGAGTGTTAAATGAAGATCAACTGTTAGAAATCTCCCTCATTTGGGGGAATCTGACTGTGTCTGCGCTTACAGAGAGGACCTTTGTCCTCCAGGTTTTATATAAAGCCCCAAAGATTGCAGACTTTTTGCATAAGCCACAAAACAATCCAGCAAGCATCTGGAGAGACTGGCCTCACATCCCAAACTGTTCCCTTCATGCAAATCTACCAATATTTTTCCCACAGACTGCTTGGTTGTGAAAAAGAGATCTTCCTCTTGCTCAGGGCTTCAAAAACCTTAGCAAGCCCAGCCCAAGTTTGAAAGCAAATTCAAGGGTTCGCCATTGCCTTTGAACACAGCGGGAATCTGCTCCAACAGGTTAGATCTTGGGGGCCACGTTGCTCCCAGGATTTAAACCAGACCACATGTGAAATGGCAGCTACCTCTTAATTTCTTATTTTATTCTTAAATAGGATAACGTAGGGGCTATGGGGTTTATTATTATTATTATTATTACTATTTTAATGGCAAATTCAGTGTCCTGCCTTCCCTCCTTAATGAAGGGGACGGGGATTGGTACTCAAATTTTCCTGCTTTCTAGAAACAGTCCCTACAAATCCTTTGTAAAAATATAACCACAATCTCTTTCCCCTTCTCTTTCCCCGCAGAGACAGAGAGGGGGGCTTTCGTCAGCTCAGACCATTTTTCTTCTGCTACCTCTTTATCTTAACCTTTTCTCCAAGGTTACATTTATTTTCCAAGGTCCATGGCCAGGACAAGGATACAGAGGGTGGAGCTGACTTTGTCTTTTGAGGCTCACTGTCACTGCTGCAAGAGGCACAAGCCTTGGGGGGGCAAGGAGTGTCTCGGAAAATGCCCCTTGCCCTCATCCAGCCCAGCATGTTGCCCAGTTCACCCAGTCAGGCCCCTGCGCGGAGGCTGTTGTTGCTGCCCATCAGAGCACGTCTTTGTAAGCCAGAGCCAACTCCTGCCCTTGGATTGTGCAAACCCATTTTCTCTCCCTTCCTCAGTCCTGGCTGTTGTGTGCACATCTGGTTGTTTCTCTGAACCTCTCCGCAATCATTGCTTCATCTCCATTCAACTCCAGGCTGGAAACATAGCTGTTCTCGTTCCCCTGGGACCTCATCTGCTTCCTCCTCTTAGCCAAATTCACCGTGCAATGGCTCGTGCCATCCTTTCCTGTGCAAAACCCTCTGCGAAGGGTCCTTTTCCAGTATGGAAATCTTGGCGCACTCCTTGAAGAGATGATCTTAGATAAGCCCACTGCTGGGGAGAGAGGTTCACCACCCTCTGTGGAAACTTTGCAAGGTCTGGTCTTCATCCAGACAGGACTTTTTCTGTGGTTGGGTGGGGTTGGTTTTTTTTTGGCCTAAATTTGAGCAAAAATGCTTCAATCTTTACAATGTGAGAGAGGAGTGAAAAAATACATTTCTGCCATTATAGTGGAGGGGAAAAAAAGGAGTCCAGGCTTCCTTTGTAGAGTCCTGGTGCTGAAACAAATGGGCTCCTCTTGTTTCAATTAGATGAGAATGGATCTTCTAGCAGAAATGGCCTTTGCTTGCTTCAGCGAGCTTGGGTGAGCGGTGGCATTTGCGGTCTCCTGCCCAAACCCGACTCTTCGCAGTGGGGGTGGTGGGCACCAAACCGGGCACGAACCACGTGGGGTTCAGTGGTGGAGCCAGAGAGGTGGGATGTGGCTCTGCCGTTTTAGATGGGAGGAGAAACATCCACAGCGCGGGGCAGAGCTGGGCCTGTACAGGAGCATATAGAGGTGGCAGCTCCTGCCTGCAACAGCTTTTAACCATGTTTACACCCCAGGGTGCAACGGGGAACTCCTCCATTGAAGCACGTGTATACAGCCTCAAGATTGTGTTTTACTCAGCAGAAATAGATTTGTTGCTCGTATGGACAGAGGAAGATTTTCACTTGTGCACTCACCCATCCGCGCACGGCCAAAGCCAACTTGATTTTGGTTTGTTGTGCTGAGTCCTGGCCAAGCTGTTCTTCGGCTCCCGGTCCATCCCGGTGTGGACCGGTGACCTCCGGCAGCTCGTGGTGCCAACAGCACTCCTGGGCAGCCTGGTGGCCCCATCTGCACCATGGCCAGGGCTCAGGCTGAACAATGGAGGTGGGAGCCACCTGCAAGGAAGACATTGAGAAAGAGATGGAAAACTGCATCCCACACCAGCCAAAAACCCAACTCGCTCTTGCACACACCTACCAACCGCTGGTTTTGTGGCAAAGCCAAGCCTAAGGGGCTACTCAGCCCCTGCAGCGTCTTTAACTAGGCTTTTCTAGGTCATCAAACACCAGCCCTGACAGTTCTAGGAGAAAACAGCTTTGCGGCAAATCCCCCCAAAGCACCGTCCAGCATTCCCGCCGTGGGCTGGGCTGCGGGTCGCTGCCTCTGGACAGCATCGCCCGCGGGAAAACGCCGCCGGCTCAGCCCCGTCCTTGGAAAGCCATCGGGGAGAACGCGGGGCACGTCGAGGTTAGCACAGCCCCGACGAGGCGCCGGGGATACCTGAACCACTAATTTGCCAGACGCCCCTGGAGCCCGGCTTGGCAGCACCCCGCGGGCTGTCGCGGCGTGGAAGCCATTAACATTTAAAAATACTTGCAGGAATGGGAGGGTGGGGGGAAAAAAATAAATGGTATTTGCGGAGGCCCATTCCTCAGCACACTTTCATGTGTGCCAAAGTTTGTTGGCATGGCTCTGAGTTTGATAGGGAACATCTGGGCTGCTGTTGCTGCCTGTATATTGGCTGAGGGCAGCGAACAAAAGGGGTTTGTGCAGGAATGCGCGGGGAGGGGCGCGGGGTGCGCGCACGTCGAGGGACGGCTGCGAGAGGCGAAACGCAGAAATACTCTCCGGAGAAGAAAGCCTAATGCACATCCCATGTTCCTGCTTTTTAAAAGGGGATAAAAGCCCCCCCCCCCCGCCATCTTCCCTCCCCCAAAAGCATGCCAGGGTACTGGAGACGAGGGGGGCTCAGGCACAGACCTGTGTCCCACCACCTCTGCACATTCGATTATTGCTGCAGTCTGGAAAAACAATTGGGAGCGGGTTAGCTGGCGAGTCCGAACCCAGCCGCACGGTGCAGCACCAGCACGTACTCGAGGGACGACCAGCGAGCTCTTCGCAAGCAGCCCGGCTCCCCACACCCCCATCCACGGCGGGGGGGAAGCACCCGGCAACAAACCCCCTCTGAGGACACCAAGACTGGTGACATGGACCCACCAAGAACAGCACTGGCTAAAGTTTCCTCCACTTCTGTTGGGAATTTGGAGTAAGAAGCTGAAAATTAGCACCATGCCACTGCCAGCAGCACAAAGACCACAGACTGCTTCCTACAGACGTGGGGTCCCATTGTATCTGACGCCAGAGGAGGGTGTGGAGGGATGAAGGAGGAATGGATTCACACTTGCTGATCTGTTGGGAACTATCCGAAAGTTACAGGCCAGGTGCAACCCTTGGCTCTAGAGATGACAGCATACACTCTCCATCCCCAAGGAGTTGCTGCTGCCTGCGGATGGATACCAGAAAACTGTGAACCTAATGTAACATTTCTGACATTCTTTCTTTTGCAGCTCCTTCCCACCACTCCATGCCTGCAGTATTTTTTACCCAATGTGTTTGCAGTGTTCACAAGTCTTTTCAAAATTTCACTCCATGGACTAAACCTCTTCTTAGCAAGAGCAGCACTGGTGTAATTTCCCACCTGCTGATCCCTCTTCGCTCATCCCATTTTGCCCAACAGTTTCAGGCACTGAGGATATTTTTTTTTTTTTTTTAATTTAATTGATAGAGCTTTTTCTCTTGTCTTCTGTTATATGTGCATTTGGCCTGAATCCTACCTAGCAGCCTATACCCAGCCCCAGCTCCGGTCCTTAGCAAGGACACACATTAGGTCTGCTACCCAGACCAAAATTCCCATTGCCTCTGTCTTTGGGACTCCTTGGAGTTGCAGGAGCCACCCCAGAGAGGGTATTTGGGTAGCACTTGGGGCACACATCCCTCTTGCTGCCCCCCCCCTTGACAGGGCAGCCCTCTAAGAAAACCCCAGGGAGCAAAACCTAAAGACAAAGGGTCTAGGTCAGTGAAGACCCTTGGGTCTGACAGCCAAGGCACTTTTCCAGCCCTAATCTCCGTTTCAGGTCCCAGCAGCGTGCCTACAAGCCATCGTTTTGAGCCGACTTATTCAACAACATCCACGCAACCCTCCCGGTGCTGCCTGGGGCAGCGGGCGTGCGCTGGGGGTGCTGGCTCCAGAGCTGGGCATGGTTGGAGATAAGCTTCCTTCGGCGGCGTTTGGATTTCGATTACATCAGTGTGAAGACACGGCTTTTCGCCAGAGCCAAGCGCGCTCCCGCCACGCCAAAGAAAGCAGCCAGGGGCTGCGCACGGCGTGTCGGGGAGGGCACCGGTCCCCCCGCAGGGACGCGGTGGGGGGGACAGCCAGCTGGCTCCCCTCCGGCTGCCATGCAGACGGTCCTAACTGGTCGCCTCTTCTGCCGCGGGTTAGGAGAGGAGCTGCAGAAAAGCCAAGCGGTCTTTGGAAACTCCCCGCAGCCGTCCCTGGGGAGCGTGAAGCCGGGTATAAGCGTGTGACCAAGTTTAGCAGTCGATGCCCTGTTTTGCAGAGGAGGAAAGGAAAAAAGCGTAACTGCTGTGTTTAATACTAAATACCCCCTTGATCCACTTCTGAAAAGAAGGGGGTTGAGAGTGGCCAATTTACCTCTGCCCTGTCACTCATTAGCATTGCCAAAATGCATTTGCCATCTCTCAGGACTCAGCCCTTCCTCTTGGGCAGGTCTGTAGCTCTGTTCATCCTCCACATCCTTCTCCAGGACACCTTTTCTTTTAGCTCAGTCTGAAAAACAGCCCAGGGCACCAAGTGATGCTGCAAAAGCATCGCTCTCCAGCCGTACTCCTGTCTGAGCCCGCTCCTGCGCGTCCTTCCTCGACCGCTGCCACCGACTGAGAAGAACCAGCCCCAACAAGGAGCTTTTCAAGCATTTTTCAAAAGCACGGAAACAATTTAAGAGCCTAAATCCCACTTGCCAGCATGGTTAAAGGCCCCATCAGGAGCTAGCCTGTTAATCATCCTAGATGCTTTTGAACGTTGCAGTAGGGGTTCATCTATATCCTCAACATCTTCAGGGGACCCACGTGCCTTTGAAGTCCCCCCTGAGGGACCCTGATGGTGGTGCCTGGGAAGGAGGATGAATCTCAGAGCCAAATAAAATAAAATAAAAAAAAAATCAAGATTCCAGTGAAGCCTCAGAGTGGTTCAAGTTGCTCCTCCCAATGCCATTCCATCTCATTTGCCCCATCACTGCAGCTTATCCACCATCTAACATGGGCCAGCTGGGAAAATCCCAGTGCAAACTCCCCCTCCCCTTGGGAAGGGGCAAGGGGCTGGTGAGAAAATGCCCATTTAACTTTTCGCAGGCAAGGGTGGCTTGAACAGTTGTTTCAACTTGAAAAAAACAACTGACACGCATTTCCAAATTGTCCAAATGTTTGGCTTTTACATTTCCTTCAGTGACACATCCCAGGGTTTTAGTTGAAAAGGTCTTTTCTCTTCAGAATTAGGCTGCTTGTAGGAAAAAACCTATCAAAACAGGAAGCTTGAAATTATCAAAGAAAAATATTTTCATTGACCTAAAAAGATCTTACTCTTTGGTTTTTTAGTTCACAAAGTTTTTCAGGACTGACTCTTCATCCCCACGAGATATGAGAAATACTGTCAGTACCTCAAAAATGCTGCCAGAAGGCAAGAGTTATTAATTACCCACCTCTATTTTTAACCTGCAACCAAGAGTCACTTCTTATGGGTGACAACCAGATTCTCTTGAGGCCCTGCCATTGGCTTCATCGAGGCTTTTAAGTCAGAGATCAGATTTGGGGGGGGGGGGGTGGGACATGCCCCAGGCACTCTGCAAAGCCTACCCTATCGATTTCCAAAGCAAGCATCAAGTATCACACGCTTTTGCTATCCATCTGTTTAGAAAAATTATGTCATTACCTTTTTTCCCCACCTTTATTCCCACTGAAAAAAAAAAAGTTCATTTTTTCTCTCCCTCTATTCCATAACTCAGAAAGGACTAGATGGATTTTGCTCAGAGTTTCCAAAAAAATTCCCCACTGGGTAAGGGCCAGGCATGCAAAAATTTCAACCTGAAAAGTGAATGCTTTCAAAAGTTATTAGCTTACGAGAAGGGCTATAATGGAAACTGTTTTACTGCCATAATTATAACACCATGAACAGAGCCTGCTGCAATATATAACATTATCAACCGCCTGTCACCATTTAATAGAAGTCTTAATTAACTGCTGGGGAGGAACACGGCAAAAATTTACTTTCAGGAAAACTTTTGGGAGCTGCAAAATTCTGGGCTTTTTTTAAGTCCATCCTGATTGGAGCCTTAGCAGAGTTCATAGGACAGACTAAATACAAGACACAAGTGTGTATCTTGTTGGCGTTACTTAATGATAGGATTTTCTTTCCTGTTAAACTACATAATCCAGAAACAACAATAATGTTTGTGTTGGGTTGGAGCCAGACACTTCAGAGCTGGATTTCAACCTTCCCCAAGTTTGGGGTTATTCAAAGCCAGGGGCTCGAGTTGGCTTCTCAGGGATGGGGGGGCTCACGCGTAACCTGTGGGGCTGACCTGCCTCTGCCGTTTGCTTCCCCCCCGCCTTCCACCACCCCAGAGATGCTCACGCTCAGGATTTGGAGGGGACGCCCATCTCGTGGTAGAGTTCTACTGCACAGCAGTGCCTGAGCTCCCGGGCTGGAGACCCTGGCACAGAGGAGAGGTGTGGGGAGGGCCAAGCACAACCGTTGCGGGATCGTTGTAATTCATCTCTTGCCGCTGGCTTTGCGGGAGATAACCAGCGCAAAACCAACCTGCACGTTTCCCCTCCCTTGCAAAGGCTCCTCCTGCTGCAGCCCCATCTCCACAGACATCTCCAAGAGCCTCTTACATCTCCCCTACACACCTTTGGGGTCCAGCCCCTCCACCCACGGTGGTGCCTTGCCAGCGAGACCCTGTCTGGAGCCACCAGACTAGGCTGAAGAGCTGGGAGCAGGGGAGGGAGGGAGGGCAAGTCCGACCCTGGGGTGGGCGAGCAACCCATGGCTCAGCTGCAGGCAGCAGCAGGTTTTGGGGTGCATGGGGCACAAAGCAAGACTTGTATGAAGCACATCAAGAGGCAGCTCTGCGAGCCCACTGCCTAACCAGATGAAGAGCACAGAGGAGACAGAGCAGATGGTGATAAGCGACCTGCCGAGGGTAAACCTGGCTCTTGCTGAGCCAGTACATTAAGCCCAGCTCTCCCCACTCCTACACCTGATCTGCCAGACCACGTTTCACAAACCTTCTGGCAAGCGAAGGGCTTCTTGGCAAAGCGGGACAGGTAACGTTGGGCAGGTCACACTACGACAAACACTCCTTCAGCCCCGCCTGGCAGCCCAAACTTATTTTTATTCCCTTTTTCTGCCCCCTCCATGCCCCGCCTGGCCCTGGCAGCAGCGCAGCCCCGTGCTGCGAGCTGGCAGGCCACATCCATTTCCCCCGATAGCCCAGCAGCTGTTCCCTGTCCCTTCGGAGATTAGTTTGTTTTCCTAACACAATTACTGCCACGTGGCCCTGCTTTCTGCCGGGATCAAGCCTGGATAGAGATAAAGCAGCGATAAGATCGCACGCCGTTCCAGACCCCTTCGCAGCCTCGTCGGCCGCGGTTTGTTCTCATCGGCACGCAAACGCCCTGACTGCAAGTTCCCGGCTCCCATCAGTGCCGGACCAGGGAGCTTTATAGCACTAAGCCCCAGGGATTTGGCTCCTGGCTTCCCGTGCAACGCCGAGGAGCCGTTGAACGGCGCGTCCAAGCGGCGTGGAGACGTTGCACGGGCGCAGCCGCGCCAGCGAGCTCGCGCGATGCGACACGAAGCCACTTATCGGATGCGGCAGCCTGCTAGCTCAGCGCTTCGGGCGAACACAGCTGGCCAACAGCTGGCTCCAAGCTGACCTGCCTGGCCTCCTCTCCTCCTACCTGGGGTTAGCCAAAGCCCAGCTAGCTCTGCCTGCGCCTCACGTTGTCCGGGGAGCGAAGCAGCTTCACCCCGGTGCAACTGCTCTGCCGAGCACAAGCCTCCCGGCGCGGCTCACGCCGGTACCCGCGGTGGCGGCGCGGGGCTGCGCGGCTCTCGAAACGTCAACGGAGCGATCACGGGGGCAGGTCTGGTACGACGGCCCTCCGTCACAGCCGGCAAAGGTCCCCTCTGCCTCCCAGACCCGCCTGCGGGAATCCTTCTGCGGGGAACGTCTCCTGAAAGCCTCTGCCGGGGCGGACGTGGTGCACGCCGGGAGAGGACACTCAGGGAGCCTTGTGCCTTCAGAGAGACAAGCATCCTTGCCAGATGTCTCCCATAAAGCTGCAAGTACTTTATTTTAATAATAAGCCTTAATGTATTCATTAAAGGCTCCCAGTGACCTGGGATGAATTTCCCTGCTATTGTAAAGGGCTGTGGGAATCTGGAAACCGCTGCATTACAGTTAATAACTTTAATTTTACAAGGCCCAAAATAGACAACTGAAAAAATACACAAACTCACTGTTTCCAATTAAGAAGGGATTTCTTCTAATTCCTCTGCCACTGGCGCTCTTGTTTAGCAAACAACATCAACAGATATTCAGCCGTAGACAAGGGGAAAAGCAAACCGAGAGTCGCCTTCTGCATGCCCATTACAAGAGCCGAGGAAGAAGCCGGGACCCTTCCTCCTCGCTGGGTTATCGGTGCATGGAAGAGCCACAGCCTGGTCAGCAGCAGCAAACCAGTACTGGGAGAGCCATAGATAAAGCTTTAACGCCTGCTTCTCCAGCCTGATAGACACCAGAGTGCTTTGATCCAAGGAAGATTGCCTCCAACCCATCTTCTCCCTGTTCCCTCCCGGGGGTCCTAGCTAAGGTGCTAAGGGGGTTTGGTGGGAGTCTGGGGGTGCTGGGAAACCAGCCCGGTGGTTGGGTCAGCATCCTGCTAGCGTGTGGGGCTACCAGATCTCTGATTTTAGGGTCAGGAAGGAATGTTTCCCCAGATCAGCTTAGCAGAAATCACCGTGGATTAATTTTGCCTGCCTGTTTCTTCCTCTGTTGAATGAGGGGTAGATCATTTCCCAAGGAAAAAAAGCTGGGAACCGAAACCAAAACAATTCAGCCTGATTTTTTTTTTTTTAATTTCCGGGAATCTAATGTTTTCCAGCCCAAATATTTTAATTTCCAGTTTGGTTCTTTTTGGTTTTCCAGTTAAAGCTGGAGCTCTTCAAAAAGAGGACTGATATTTTACGTGGAAACATTCATTTTGCCACAAGTCAAGCCTTCTGGGGTGGGAAAAGGAGTTTCAAAGGCCGAGTTTTGACCAGCGTACCAGGCTGGCTGTGTTGGCGACCAACATCTGCTTCCCCACACATCTCCAGAGCGGTCTCTGCCAGGCTCATGCCAAGGTGCTGGCATCCTCCCTCCACTCGTGGCAGGGACACACATACCCTCCTTACCATCAGCCCAGCATCAATCAACGCTGATGAAAGCAGCCCAGCTGAGAGCAGCTCCATGCCTCAAAGCAGATCTCAAAAGCTTTCTCTGCAGACTTAGCCTGACGCAGGAAAACATGCTGTTTAAAAACCACACGTAGCCCACGTAGATCCCAAAACACACTCCAGAGCACCTGAAAAACAAAGCAGAGGTCCCATGGAGCACATACACCCATCCAACCCCGAGACCCGCACTTCACCGCTGTCCTCTTGACCAAGAGCTGCCTACGAGCAGCACTGAATTCACATCGGCCCTCGCGTAGGAGCAGATTGAGTTTTCCAGCCAAACTGATAAAAATGAAAAATTATTTTCGTATGCCTGGGCTCTGTATTTCCCCATAAATAAGGCAGTGATGGAAATTGGGGGAGGGGGGTTGTCAGAGCAGTGGGTCATCTGTCAAAGCCACACCGAGAACATTGATCTAGCCCTCGTCCAGGAAAGCATCTCTATTCAGGAACGCCGGCGGGCATATCCCTCGTCTCCTTTGAAGCCACTGGGAACTGAGGGCCAGGCAGTTTAAAGATATCTAAATGCCTGAAGGAACAGATAAGACCTAGATACCAGCTGGTAAACCCCAGACCCTCAGAAGGTGTTTAGGCACACAACATTTTTAATGGAAATGAGGAGCTTACGTACTTGTGTGGATAGGGAGGGTCTTGAAGTGCACATGTGCCTTCAAAAAACCACTTCTCCTGGCTTTCCTGAAAAGAAGAGATTTAGGCACACATGTTGTGCGTCAGGGCTTGTAAACCTTCACATCATCATAGAAAACCACCTGCAAGGGAAAACCCAACCTGCAGTGCAAGCCCTGCAGCATCATTTTATTAATGCAATGGGATGTCTCCACTTAGATGTCCCCAAAATCAGGGAGGCCAGATCCCCCCCAGCTGCAAAGCTCCACCATTTCAGGACAGCCATGGACCCATGCTCATCGTGCATGACCTCCAGCCTCCCTCCTCTCCTTCCCCTCATCTTAACTCTTCCCAGAGCTATCCGGCCAGACGTGCCTAAGAACATGGAGAAGCCGAACTGCCGCGCCTCACCTTTAACGCCGACAAAACCACAAGCAGCGCAGAGCTTCCCCCAGCCTCCGAGCATACATTTCCTATTCCTGCCTGCAGCTCTGCTACTGCCTCTCTCACATCAATGCCCTGACTACAGCTGCTTGAAAAATTTCCATCTAAACAGTTTTTAGCAGGTCATTTTTCAGCAAAAGGCTTTTTTTTTTTTTTTAGAAACACAGAAAACCTTTTTGTGGAAATTTGCCTGACTTGTCTGAAATGTCAAAAAAACCTAGAAAAAACCATCGAGTTTTGGCGTCGAGCTGCAAAAAATCTTGGTTTTAACCAAAAAATGCAATGTGCAAGTTCTTCAGTGAAAATTAAAGAAAACTTCCAGAGAGAATAAACTCCCTCGCTTTCGTTAAAAATGTTCATGGTGTGATGGCTACACTCAGATTTTCAAAAAAGCCCACCTCAAGAGACTGTTAAGGAAATTAAATAGTCGCTCTGCTAAAGGGAAGGAACTGGTCGAGATTATAGCTGGTGAAGGAGGAGAGTGAAGATAAACGCTTCGTTCTCGTCCTGATGTTAGGTTAACTGCCGGGCATCCCACAGCTCTGCTCCAGCATTCAATATATTATATACTGGTATATTAAATATGTATCAGTGATCTGGATGAAAAATGAGGTTGTAATGCTTGCAGCCGACAAGCCCGTGGGGGCTCAGGGTCCCATCACGCCAACCATGGGCTGTCCCATCCGATGGCTGCGGGTGCCATCGGAGCCGCCCAGCTCCGGCCCTGCCGCTGGCTCCCAGGAGCAGCTTGTGCGTCACCCAGCGGAGATGCCCAACCTTCTCTTTGCTTTGGTCCCATGGGAGCATTGGGATGTGGCTCCATCACCCCGTGGTGCTGGGAAACCTTCATCATGACGAGCTTTTGGGCAGTGGAGAGATGTCACCCCTCTCCAGGTGGGCACCATGGGTATGGGAACGCCACGATACGACCCTGCCATGCCAAATGCAAACACCCGGCGCTGAACGTGGTGCCAGAGCCTGTTGGGGAGGTTGACTGCTATCCCCCGGCATGGGACCAGGAGAGCCGCACGTCGTGGCGGCTCCACTCGGAGCCGCCAGCGCCCAGATGGGTTACAAGTGAACATGAACTCTCCCTCCCCATCTGGAGCCCATGTACAGCAAGTGGCAAGATTTATATTGTGCTGAAGCATTCCACAGTTTTGAGCACAGAAATGATTGAACTCCAGATGTTAACAAGATGCAGGACCCTTTTTTTATTATTAAAAACGTGATTTCTTGTTTTGCTCATGACAAAACCCATCAGATTAACTTATTAGGAGCGGAACTGCCATCAGGCCAGTGGAAGCAAAGACGGCTCCGGCTGCCTGAGAGCTCGCTGGAGACCACGGGAAGACCAAGGCTCCGTCGGAGCAGAGCCATGGCCAGCCACTCCTCTGCCCTGAAGCAAGGGCAGGACATGGGTGACCTTGCCCACTGGCAATGCAGGGACATTGGTGAGTCCCCGTGCCTCAGTTTCTCCAACCCTTAGAGGCAACGCGAGTCAGACCTGGAAGGGAAAGTCCTGAGCAAACACACGCTGCAGCCTCATCCAAATCAAATCCCCTTGCTGAAGTAGCAGAGCCCTTGCTAACAAGCACCGTAGCCTAGGCCAGAAGTGGAAACCTGCCCACTCTCCTCAGGCTCCTCTGTCTACCCCCAGAAGGACGAAGGGGACCCAGGACCTGTGGCTGCCGTGCCAGGGCAACTCAGCAAGCAGCTCTCATGCCTGCTTCCCGTCAGGGAGAGCCCGAAAGCATCACAAACTTCACCTCCCGTCAGAAAGGAACCAAATTTCCAAATACCTCTGCAAGTCCTAAATGCTCTTCTCAGCGCAGCCCTGCCGGGAACATCCCCCAGCAACATGCGGAGTGGCACAGCCAACATCTGTATCCCAGAGCACGGGCTGGGGCAGGGGCCTGTCTGGAGCTGTCACATCTTCACTGCTTTATCACAGGAACTTTATCACAAGCTCATAACACACACGTCTTTGCACCATGAGATCAAACAGGTACGGGATGGCGTTGCAGCCTGCTGTCACAAGACGGCCCCCAACAGCTAGCACCGCTCCATGCTGCGCAGGGAAAACATGTTGGAGCTGCATGACGGAGAGGACCCACATATGCTCGTCCCTGATGTTGTACAGCCAGATCAACTCGGGGAACCCACCAGCGCAAAGGCAGCCTCTCCTGCTAACCCCTGGGAGGCACAGCATCCTTCGGGACCTACACATTTCCACTTACCCATAGCATACAGCAGCTCTAAGGACAGTTACATCTGTCAGCTCAGAGGGAGAGAAGCACTTCTGGGGAGCGCGAATGTCCCGCTCGGCCAGGCTGCGACGCGGCTTCTCCACACACGACCATCCTCCCCAGTGGTGAGAGAGGGGCGGGAGGGCGGAATAGCAGAAGCTGCAAAGTGTCAGGGCTGCTTCTGCCTTAAAACTCTTTGCATTTACTCTGCAACCCCAGGGGACAGATCTGCTGGGTAAGTTTGGTACCTCAAAGCTCTGTTTGCTCCAGTGAGCCTGGGTGCCAGGCAGCAGGAGCAAAGATGTCTCTGGTTTCAGCGTGGGTTTGCTGTGTACCAGGCAGGGCTGTTACAGCCCACCCAAGGCTTCAGCTTCCCTTGCTTCCCACCACCTTGGAGATGAGTGCTTGCCGGCTCAACATGCCCAAGAAAAGGCACTGCCCCGTTCCTTCCCACCCAGGGATCCCATTTCTCTCCTGACTTGTGCGGGGGACGCAGCTGCTCTTCTAGCAGCCGTGCCCACTGCCAAGCCAGGCCCAAGACGGCAGGCACCACGCACACGCTGCGGCACACAGCTGTGAGAGGGAGGATGGTGTGTTCACACCATAGCCCTCCCAGGGCACCTGCTTTGAGGTCAGGACCACCCAGGGCTGGAGCTCTCCACCAGCATCTCTGGAGCAAAGCCACAAGCCCAGCACCAAAAGCCACCTTCCTGCACAGCCAGGGCTTGGGAAAAGCTTCTGCAGGTCAAAGCAGTATTTATTCACCCAAAGGGAGCCCTTAAACAGAGCTGAGAGCCTTGTCACCCTGCCCGACCTTGTTTTATTCCTTCCGTGCGTGTTTGGGGGAAGCTTCTTCCAACCCAAACCTCTCCCTGCTAGCTGGGCAGACAGACATGCCCTCGGTCCCCAGCAGCGATGGTGTTCCCACAGCCCCGAGCCCGAGCGCTTGGTGCTGGGTCCCCCCAGCTCTGCAGAGCCACCCCGGTGGGAGCCGGGTGATGGGGCACGGCCCCAGCTGAAGAGCGCTCTGCCCATTCCCTTAGTGGTGCCAGATGCTTGCAACCTGCCTCCATCACCATTTCCCTCACCTCTTCCTCACCGCCTCCGATACACTGCCACATCCCCAGGCAGGGCCCTGGGGGTGCCCCCCTCCCTCTTTAATTTCCCCCAAATTAACCGAATATGAAACTTTTCATCGCAAGAACAGGAGCATCAGGTGGAAGGAAAAGCCACGCTCTTACGCTTTTCTGAGAAAGATCCCGCAAACCTTTAATCCCCTCCCCAAGGAGGCATTTATCACTGGGGGAGGAAAAAAGGGTAAGTGCGAATCGGGCAGCGCTGGTAGCGAGCACAGGCCCTTCGCACCACGCTCAGGGAGCGACATCTCTGGGAAGCCCCATGTTCACCATCTCACCTGGCACAGCCGGTGGATTCGCCCGCAGAGGACAGGTCCTGCCGGACCCTCGTCCCCTCCGCCGCTCCCTGGCAAGGGCGAGCTGCCCAGCGTGCCGGGGCCCCGCAGCATCTGGGACGCGCGAGCTTCCAGCTCTGCTGACACAAATAATTTCTCCCCCTGTTCTTGGCACGGTGTATTCTGCTCAAACACACTTCAAAGAGGCAGCTCTGCAGCAAGAATGTTTCAAAAATATAATATTTCCATCTGTTATTCCAATAGTAGATGCTGTGGGAGTCTCCTCACAGGCTATTTCCCTTTCTTTGCTCCTATTAGATGTAAAAAACATTCGATTAGCAAGCCCTCAGGGCTGGCAGGTGATGCCCTAACCCTGCAGCATCCCGCAGCCAAGCCAGCAGGTCCTCCCCATACCTTAATGCTTCTCCAGAGAGGAAAGTGCAGGCAGGGAAGCGGCTTTTTTCTTACAGGCAGTGAAGTCCCCTTGATTTACTAACTTCATTTTCACCTTGACAGCAAACAGCACCTGCCTGTGCTTGTGTGGATGCCCCAGGCTACGTTTTGCTCAAGGCAGAGCAGCTTAACATCACTTCCCAGCCCCAGCAGCGCCCGGGGGTTGAAGCAGCAGGGCACGAGCTCCTGGGCTTTGGCATTTGACGAACACCAAGCTCTCCCACCAGCCTGTCCTTGGTGGGGACACCCCCACCGTTGCTCTGCTCACCACCTCCTGTTTCTCACAGAGCTCATCAGAACCTCAAGCCTCTGCTTCAGCCTCAGGTGGGTCAAATCTAGAAGCAAACTGCAGGGTGGAAAAGGCAGGCAGAAAGCTGTTTGCGAAAGACTCATTTTCTTGGGACAGCAGACTGGAAATGCAGGATAGGTGCAGTGAGCTATGAGTGCAGAGCACTAGCATGGACGCAACAAGCTGGGGTTTTAATGCATCTTGGGTAGGTCAAACTTCAGAGGTAGAAGATAGATGGTCCTTCCCCGGGCTCAAATGAGGACATCCTAAGGCCACTGCTGTGCTGGACCTTTTCCCCTTTGTTTTTCATTTGATCCAAGAGGATTTCCTAAACCTGCAGGTGATGAAGAGATGCCTTCCTATGGCAGCAAGGGCTGCTCCATTACCCCCTTGCCACCCTGAGCTGCCTCTCCACACAGCCCTTGCCCCCTGCGGCTGCCCAAGGACACCCAAAGCCGGTTACCACGGCCACCTAAAGGAGCCAACCCTGCAGGGAAGGTCTCCGCTAGAGAAGCAAAGCCTTAGTGTTCCAGCATGGGGTGGTCTAACAGCGCACAAGCTCACTCCTTACCCTCCACATTGCTTTTGGGCAAGGTGTCCTAACAGACAGCATGCTTGGATGCATAGTGCTTGCCTCAGTCATTTGCTGTATCCCACAGCCAGGAAAACCATGGGAAGAAGCAGCTTCCCCAAGCTCCTCAGCAGAGCAGCCCCGTACAGCTGCTGAGACTGTGACCGAGTTACCTGCAATGGCTGTTCCACCACAGGTCCCTGCCAGGTGACTTCAACGCAGCGTTCAGGAGACTATTCCTCAAGATCCGTCTTCCCCCAGGAGAACCACCAAGGGAGAAGGTTCATCAAAACAGAGATTCAAGGCTTCGCAGCCCCCGTATAGAAGACCTGAGCCCCCTTGGTCCCCCTCCTGTGACCCAAGGTTTCATACAGCTAAGACAGCAAAGGCTTCCCAGCCCCTTCAGAGAGCTGGAGAGATGATAACTTCCATTTGTGAGCCACAGCCAGAACAAAATGAGTCTTTATTTTTATATGGCCCACTATAAGTCATTATTTAGAGCTCCCAGGTGCCCTATATCATCAAAGGCACATTCCTTAATAAGCAGCTATCGGAGGCTACGCTGCTGCCATCCCACGCATGGATGGAGCAGGAGACATCCTGAGACCAGCGCCAGCCCCTGGATCTCATCTCCCTCTAAGCCCTTATGAGCCCAGGAGAAGGTCATGCCCCATCTCTGCACAGACGTCCCAGCACACACATCCAAACGAGAGGCACAGGATTATTTCCCCCCCACCAGCTCTGCAACCCAAAGTGTAACCCAATCTACTCAGCTGGAAACGGAGCTTTTATTGCATCCTGAGTCATTTAGAGTTCCTTTTTATAAAACCAATATTCTTCCCCCCTTCCCCGATTTAACAAGCTCCCAAATGTTTGCTCTCCTGACGTACCGAACCCTTCCAGCTTCCCTGACCGACCTCCCCATCAGACCCGATGGAAAGCAGCGTCTCATCGGGGCTGCTCCAAGCATACTGCTACAGAGAAGTGCCACACCACAGCAATCCCCACTTCCACACATTTCACCCCGAGGATGGTCCCAACCTTAAAACAGCCCCATGGCGATGGCAGGATGAGGCCATGATGCTCCGTGGCAATACCCCCTGTCCGCGGCACGTCTCTCCGTGCCCATGCTGTGCAGTGGAAAGCTGTCTTGAGAGCTGAAAGCCCTTGAGACAGCATCTGCAGAACCGGGCAAAACAAAAAGCACCCAAAACCACACAATATTGGTTGAGTTCAGGCACTGTGAAAGGTGCATTGGCTGTTGGGGGTTTCCTGATGCTCAAGGTAAGGAGGAACGAGCCCTGAGCAGAGCTGGCAACCTGGAGAGCCCAGTTATTATTTTTAAATAAGAGCTCAGATTTTGCAACATATGAAATCCATCACGCCTTTAGCTACAGATGTACGTCAAGGAGTCTGGGTACTCGAAGGCCCTTTGCTCAGTGCAGTAACTGAGAAAAGTGTTGCACAGTGGCGTATAAAGGGAGCTTGCAATTTAAAGTGGCCCTCATTCAATAATTTTGTCAGCATTTGTTGTAACAGTGATCACTAACAGTTGATATAACTTTCAGTAAATACCAGATTGCCATTTCATAGTGTTAATACACAACCTATAAAACATATGTTTGTGTAATTGTACTAAGTTTCCAATCAGCAAAAGATAAAAATCTGTCCACAGATCCTTACATGAAACTGAGAAGATCCCAGCGGTCGAAAGGTAAATTTGCAGAGGGTCTTTGGGAGCAGAACGCGGCGGGACTCGGAAGGGGAGATGGTCACCAGCTGCGGAACAGGAGCGGTCAGGACTCGCCCCCCATCCTGCTGGACCATCCTTCTCCAGCCCTTACCTCCACTCGACATGCCTCACGCCAGCCTCTTGAATCTGCGCTCACTTGCACGAGCAACGGTGGGCGCAGCGCTCGGGGAAGGGGGGGAGCATCCCAACGCCCCGTGGGAGCTATTCCCAGCCAGCGGCCTCGAAGCACGTTTGCTCTGAAGGCACTTGCGCTGCTGGTACGTACAGGGATGCAGAGAGATTTCCCGTAGGGCTGGGGAACTCCCCAGTGTAAAGATGGAGAAAGCTGTCTTACACCGAGACACATTTCCTTCAACTTAGTATTTAAATAAAATCAAAAAAGTACTGGAAATGCTCCACCAGCACTATTTGCAAGCCTAGGGTGAGCTTGGTTGAATCCTTGGGGCCTCAAAATGAATAAAACATTTTCCTTAAGGAATATTTTTAAATTTTTTTTTTCATTTTTAATTACTGTATTTTTAAAGAGTAAGCGTTACTCAGAAGGGCCAGCTCTCTCCCTGGCAAGAGCTGAGGTTGCCTCCTTCCATTGCGACTGACCTACACCAGCTGCCCTCGGGCAGCAGCAGATCCTGGGCAGCCCCTTCCCGGGGCAAAGAGGGTGGTTAAAGAAGAGCAAACCCCAAAAGCATCCTGCAGGACCACCGCAGCTCGGTACGGCTGGCACGTCCCAGCATCTTCTCTCCTTCCCAAACAAACCCTTTGACTTTCTTCGCAACCGTGGCAGACTTGCACAGAGTAGCCAGTAAACAAACGGGGCAGAAACCAGCTAGCACTTACAGCCCGATACTCAGCTGCACCCTGACACAATTGGAGTCATCTGCCAGCAATTAGAAAATATAAACACTCACAACAAAACTTGGGCTCCTATACTCAGCAAGACCTTAATGGGCTTTTCTTCAGCCAGAAAATGCTTATTACAGTGATAAATTATTAGCCTTTTTTCCTAAACCAGCATGAAACATTACAATGGAAAAATGACAAAAGGAGAAACATGCCCATTTTTGGCAGGGCAGGCAGGGCAGGCAGGCAGGCAGGGCAGGGCGGAGAGGGGCGACGGAGCAAGAGCCAGCTCGGCACGACGAGGGGACAGGACAGAGCCTGCCCCAGCCCGGCTCTTCCCCGTGCACCCTCACCCCCGGGTCCTCAGCCCCAGGCAGCCCACAGCACCCACGGGCACAGCAGCCAGCACGTGCCCGAGCCACCAGCCGGCCCTGCCGCAGCTCGAGCGGAGCCCAGCGCAGCCGCGGGGCTTCTCCGCTGGCTAATATAGCTGAGCTGCCTCCGGCCACCCCAGAAACTCGCTGGCTCCCGCATCTCTGCGCACTGCAGCCCTCCGCTACGCTCAGCTGAAATAAGCCTCAAAAGCCAGACAGCGGTCACACAGTCCTTCGGAAACCAGGCTAAGAAAGCCGAAGGCTGTTGTAGGATTAAAATGGCCCCACCTTGTCATGGGACAGAGGGGGAGAGGCTGCAGGTGGGTCTCTGAGCCGTCACTGCAGGAAGCTTGTTGATGCCTCCATGCACGTCCCTGCCTGGGCAAACCGGTGCCCACCCCGGCATCACCCCACACGTTTGTGATGTTTGCAGATGCCTGGGATCGATGGAAACTAGGAAGGAGCTGCAGTGGTTTGGCTCCCGGAGGCATCCAAAGAAGCGTGATCTTCCCTCACCCCAAAACAAGTCAGGGATATTAATGAGAACAGCCTTTCTTGTGGGTTATTCTGGCAGTGGCGGGGCTGGACAGGACCAGGAGTAAGATGACACAGGGCCATAAAACATGTCAGAGAATCAGCCGCACCATGCAAGTCTCGGCGCTGGGCGCTCGAGCCCGACCACAGCCTGAGTCAGCCCATCGCCACCAACCTGCCCCCAGCACGCTCCCAGCTCTGGCCGGCGCAGCCCAGCGCCGTTAACCGTCTCCAGCCCGGAGGAAGGCGCAGCGTCTCCCAGCCCAAGCGCTTGCACTCGTGCTGTTTTGGGGAGCACCTCCCCGGCTTCAGGTGCAGGGACCAGCCCTCCCGCAGAGCCGCCCCCGGGCCAGCCGCCAGCCCCGGAGCCCACCCCAGCACCCAAAGCAGCGGAGACGAGAAATCCCATACGGCCCAAAAAAAAAAGCACTCGGCGAGGCGAACCTACCCCCCCGTTCCTTTCGGCCTGAGCCCATCCTACAAACCGCTCTCCTGGAGAGGCAAGTCTCACCCGGGGTCCGCAATTATCGCTGGTCCCATGTGTTAAGTGACAGAGCATGTAATGCCTCGTCGTTGGGGCTTCACGCGAACGAAGAGAACAAATGACTGCCGGGGGAGATATGGTTTGCATCATTTAATCACCATTTCCAATAAAACAGTACAGCGGCTCTGCGGAGGGTAAGACAGCAGAGTTCAGCAGATTTTATCAATAACGTCGCAGGATCCCTACTGCGCGGCTAAGAGAGTTGCCATGGTTATTATGACAGATTTACTATCATTGTAACTTAATGCACCATAATAAGTATCTGCATAGTTATTATTGTTTTACAATGATAACTATAATTCAACCGCAGCTTTATGACTAAATTTGTAACATTACTACGATGTTCTGGGAAGAATTGGAAGCAGGATAATTCACATGCTTTCTCAGAATATAGAAAGAAAAAAAGAGATCCTGGTCGGTGCCTTTTTCTTTCCTTTTTTGATTGCTTCTTTAAGAACAATTTTTGTGGTTTGGTGACTGTTGGTTTGGGAGAGGGTGCTCTGTCAGAGTCAATGCACAGAGGTAGCTGAAAAATGGGATTTTTCCACTGCAAAATTGATCCTAAGAAAAAATCCCCAAAGTCTTTTAACATAAAGTTGCTAAAAAACTCCCAAGTGTGCCAATGGGGAAACAGATACAAAGTGCTGGCAAGATGAACAAAACCGGTCAGGTTTTCTTCAAAAAAAATGACCAGATCATCAAAAAATGTTGCTGAAAGTGACCCTGGTAATCAGTGGAAATAAAGTGCTGCTGGAAAAAAAGTCTCTGGCAGCCCCAGGACAGAGCCAGCCTCATCTCAGCCGCACACCCTCTGCCCCAGCAGCATAGAGAAGGCTCTCCACCACCTTGGAGCTGGCATGGGCAAATGCTGCAGAGCAAAGCCAAGTGCCTTCTCTCCGCTCTGGGGATGCAGCCCCATAACCTGCCCCATTGCATAGCCCAACCCCAGCCCACCCCAAGCTCCTGGCAGCCCCATGGCGAGACAGCCCCCGTGCAAAAACTCAACGAGCACAATGTACTGCCAAAAAACTCAAGACTGCATTTACTGATGGATTAGCCTGCTCAGACATGGAGTGATTTGAGGAATCAAAGCTTCAGACAAGGACTTTTTGGCAGTTCCCAGGGCACAGGACCCACATGAGGGGTCCCCACACCTGCATCCCCAGGGAGGAACAAGTCCCACCTGGGCTGGAGCCACACAAGCAGCTGGTGCCCAGGGGAAAGCGAAGGAGAACCTGAGCCCGACATACAACCGACAGGCTCCCTCGCACCCTCCTCCCAGAGCTCTCCCCGGCGTGAGGACTTAGCTCCTTCTTGGGTTTCATAGCAAGTGCAACGCTGCCAATTACCCTGCAAGTTTATAGGGAGGTCTGGGGGTTTACGTCCCTCTCTCATTCTGCCCACACAGCCCATTTTCACCAGGGGCTCTGGGGACGGTTAACACTCCCTGCGTGCAAGAGGCATCTACACTACCTGGGCTGGGCAGTTTTTGGGGGGCATTTTTCCGGTCCCTTCTCATTATCCCCATTGTTCTGCCCACTGGAGCTTTACCCTTAACCCATCACATGCATTTCCTGGACGGCCACCCTCTTCTCTCCACCCCGCATGCAGGAATGGTGACAGGGTGCTCAGGGCTGTCCCCAGCCACCCCGAATCATGCCCGCCTGCTCAGCCCCCACCAGCCCTGCCCCTCCCTAGCCATCAGGTTGGTAACACTGCACCCCCTCCTCGGCGAGGTCCTGTGGACCCTCGCTCACCCCAGCACCACCGTGGCTGGTGACTCGCATCAGTCGCAGGCAGAGCCTCAGCCACCTCCAAGCCTCTGGTGAAAGATCCTGAGTTTTTCCAAGGAAGGTAAAGCAGCCCGTGTCACCCATTTGGCTCCTGTGGTGGCCCCGCAGCTCACCTCCTTCAGGCACCCCACACCTAGGTCATCATCCCAGCTTCCTACCGTACATTGGCCTTTTTAAAGCCGCGCTAATGCAGGGTGGACAAGTCGCACCACCGCTGTTGACCAGAAGCTCGCCCTGCTCAGACGAGGCTTAGCTCAGCAATCTGTGCCCTGGGACTTGGAGCCTTTTGGGTTCCCAACTCTATTGCTTTCCTGAGTTATTTATGCTCCTTCCCCATTTCTCATCCTGATTTGACTGGGGATGAAGGTTTCCGTAGTCCCCCATCCTGCAGGATGGGACACCAGAGGGAACGCTCAACCCATAGCATCAGGTACCCCTTCCCAGGGCTCCTCAGACAACAAGCTGCTCTTTCTCCACAGGGACTTCAGAGCATCCCCTTCTGCATGGGGAGCCCCAAAGCTTCCCTGCTTCAGTGGGAGAAGGTGGGAAGACTGGCAGAGGCAGGACTGATGCTCATGTCGGGGCTGGGCACTCACGCCCTCTCTCCCAGCAGTGATGTGTGTCAGACCAAGTTTACGTCATGCTCCCCCACCTCCCGCTCCCGTGGCTGATATATGAGAGTAGATAGAGGAAAATCTACTCATAAAATTAATGGAGGCTGCATGAACTCACAGATCATAAACTCAGAGGGGTTTGCAGCTTGCCTTTTGGGGAGGGGGAAGAGGGAGAGCTCAGAGGCAATTTAGCAGAGGGGACTAATTCGCAGCAGCTGTCCCATCACATCCCGCACCCCCTCCCCACACTCGGGAAGATTTAGGGGAACACAGCACTGAAGTCTCACAAACACAGCGCTGAGCTGGCATCCCTCAGCTTGAGGTCAGACTCGGCATGGCTGAGACGCTCGGTCTGCTCCCAGCTGAGGGATCGTGGCCAAGCTGTGCTCTCAGTGACAGGCCTCCTGCCCAGAGCATAAATCACAGACGCTGAAGGCCAAAGCATGAGCAGAACCGTCCCATGCTCTGGGGGCTGCAGATGACACGACACATCTCCTGGGTGGGGGGTTGCAGGGCAGTAGGCAGAGAAGGTCTCCCCAGGGCGATGAAGAGGACTGTGCCATGGTGCAGCAAGATGGACCCAAGTTCCCCAACACACAAAGCAGTGGGTGCCACACTTGGGACAAGGGTGATGGTGCTCTTCTCCAGCCCAGCTTGGGAATACCCACTTGAAACCCTTTTGATATAATAAGGGATATTTTGGGACCAACCCTCCACCACTGGCTTCCCAACACATCCTTAAAGCCCATCCAGGGACCCCAGTGCTGATGGCCACCAGCTCTCCCAGAGCAACCACCAGTCCCAGGAGCTGTTTTCTCCCTTCATCCCATCCACCACCCAACCCCAGCACAGAAGACCTTTGCCCACTGCTTGGCCCTGAACCACCTCCACGGAGGCTTCCACGCCCCTCCGCAGCAGCCCTGGCACCAGCAAGGCCAGTCTCTGCTTTCAGGCACCATCGCTCCCTGCTGGGTTATTCACTGCACATCATGTCTTGAGGATTTACCCGGGCTTTCCATGGCACAGCTGAGAACTTCAGGCAAAGGGGAGAAAATAACCACTGTTACTGGGAAATCTTCCCCCACCTCCCATTTCTCTCCAAAACGTTGGCTTACCCTGGCTAGGGGCGGGCCAGCCCCATGGAGGGAGTAGGTCCCCATGCATCTACCTGCCCACAGCAGCAGCTCAGCGAGGAGGAAGGAGAAGCCCTTTCCCACACCAACACCGAGGCAGCTCCAGGCACTGAGGCCTCCCGTGGCCACCAGCCTTCAGGAGGGAACACAACTGTCCCCTCCCATCCCCTAAGCAGCCTCTCAGCCTGGCACTGCTCAGGTTTTCTCTCAATTCCAAATGCAGTTTTTGCTCTTTTCTGTCAAAAGACATCTTGGCACCGGGCTGCTGCCCCGGTGGCTCCAGCAGCCATGACTCAGAGGCTCTGCCCTAACCTCAAGGCTCCCGCTTGCCTCCTCCACTGACTCAGAGGCAGCAACGAGCACCAGCCCCAGCGCCTTTCAAGTGGTTTGGAGATGCAGCCAAGGCACCAAAGCAAAGAGAATTAGGCACCGTGCTTGCTGGAGCACCCGGCCGGCTGCCAGCCTCAGGGTCACCAGGCTGTGCCACTGCTGCTGGCGTGGGGGGCCATCACCAAGCAGTAATGGGGTCCAGGCACATCACCCCATACACTTTCTGCCTCCAATGCAGCCAGCTGTCCCCTCCGGTGCACCCAATTCACATACCCGTGTCCTCGAGGCACTGTTGGACCCCAGCCGTGGGGTGCCCCTTCTGCCTCCTCTCTGGCTGGCAGAGGGGGCCTCCCAATGAGAGCATCTCAAAACACCGCCGCCTCCTCCAGAAGGGCAAAGCCCACAAGGTGACATTGGAAAATGACCCACAGATTTCCTAAATGGAGTGCTCGGCGGGGAGGCTGGTCGCAGCCCTCCTCACCTCCTCACCCCCCACCTCACACCGCTGCCGTACCTGGGAGAGGCCAAGCTGGTGACCTCCCCCTTTATAGCATCCCTCAGGTGTCTCCATCAGCCTCTCCCTGGTGCCTGGCCCAGGACCAGCCTGCGGCCAACCCCACCTGCTTCGCGGGGGTTGATTTACTCCCCAGGTGGACTCGATTCTCTGGTGAAGCCCCGGGGGCAAGGGCCTGCTGTGCTGCCGGTGGGCTGCGGTCCCAAAAAACCATAGGTGAAAGGGAGCAGGAGGGCAGGGTTAGCTCCGAACCGAAGCTGGTGATTGAACAGAGCGAGCTGCTGCCTCCCCAGACAGGAGCCATGAAGCTCTGAGACACGTTCCCCAAATCCCCACCACCTCTGCTCGCAGGGAAGGGGAGCCACGCTGCCTCCCGGCTCCGGACAGCGGTGGAGTCGGTGGAGAAGACATCTGTTCCCCATCCAGCGAGCAGTGTCTTCCTGATCTGCCTCTTAAAAATTACAAGGCAATTTGGAGTTTCTATTTTGTACTTTTGATTTGCCCAAACACCTGAAACATGAGCTCTCAATCCAGGATCAAAGGCTCTCTCTGGAGCAACACAGACGGCTATATCCAGCGCCGTATTTATGCGTGATTAGGAACGCCTGCACTGGAGAGGGGATTTGGCACGGGTGGCTGCGCTGCAAAGCCTGGAACTCCATCTCCTCCAGAGAGGGAGAAGGGAGGGAGCGGGGGGCCATGTCCTGGCAGGTCAGGGTTAGCACGAGCCCCTCGGCGTGGGGCAGCCATGGGGCAATGCTTCGCGGAGGGGACGGCTCACCCGTGTCACTTGTCCCTTGTCTCTCCTGCCCAGGTCCCGTGCCTGCTTGTAGGACTGAGACCTCTCTGCCGGGGGGGGGGGGGTCCCTCATCCTTGCTTTGCTCCGTCTCCGGGGGTGGCTGGACGCGAAGGGTGCGATCCTGCGTGCAAAGGGACGCTGCAATGTGGATGCAATCCTGGTGTTGTGGGGTGAAGGGCACTGGGGATGGTGCCAGGCCAAGCAAAGGGTTAACAGTAATTAACACAAGTCGTTAGTGAGCTGGAGCGGAGGGGTCTTCCCAAGCTCTTTCAGTCCAACTTGTCCCACTTTGAAAAATCCCAGACCCTGGACCCCCGTGGGCTGGGATTTTGCATCATCTAAAGTGGAAGAGGTTCAGGCTTGTGAACCGATGCGGCCGGACCCCCACTCCCGTAAATCAGCGTGGCTGCGCTGCTGCCAACCAATTTTAATGGCAGAGGCTCTGCCCCCGTGCCCGATACGGCTGGGGTGAGGGACGCAGCTCGCCCCTGGAGGGACCCCAGCTCCAGATCTGTGGCTCAGATGGGTTTCTGCTTCTTGCCCTGCTTCTTGCCACCGTAAACTGCTGCAGAAGAGCAGGATGGGATTCCCAGGGCAAGGGAACAGCAGGCAGGGCACGTCGTTTATGGGAAAGCCGGCAGTAACATCAGGAGGATGTGAAGAAGCCTGCCCTTACACAGGTAGCGGGCCAGAAACATCCACACGTGTCAGACAAAGCAATGCCGTCCCCTTCCTCTCTTTTCCTTTCAAATCAACTCAAAACATAGGGAAATGCAATAAAATGCCAGATGCCTCTGCCTTATGGACATAATCATTTTTAGAGAACATATATAATGAATCAGCTTCAGTCAAAGTTACCTTAGCCTCAGGCTGAGATACCCTTAACTCTGCCCTTTTAGGTGAAAGCCTCCCTCTGGGCTACTTGCTGTTTTTCATGAGCGTACGGTCAACTTCCCTTGTGCCGAGGTGTAAATCAGTGCTAGCGAAGGGGACATTAGGTGGGTAATGCGTGACAGGGCTGTCCTAGAGCCGCCTCCCCGAAAATCCGCCACTCTGGGGGGGGTCCTCTCCCTGCTGCCACGGGAGAGAGCAGCAAGTCGCCCCATCGCCCCTAAACGTGACCCCCAGGATGGGCAGGGGCAGCCGAGACAGCGATGTCTCTATGAAGTCTTTAACTTTTAAGCAAGTCAAGCTGATGGAGATGAGCCGCACCTTCCCATTATACCACATCTCCATTTATAATCAATAAACTTTCATTAAAACAGTCTGAAAGTCCACGTGACGCAACCGTGGTGCTCCTTTCTTGGGAAAATCGTTGGTTTCGTGGGGGTTTTTTTGCCACGGTTTCTTCACACATTGAGGGACCTTCAGAAAAGTGCTGGGAAAAGGCACCCAAGAGCTCTGCAAATCACAGCGTGCTCATGCCCTGCCAGTTCACAGGCATTTTGCACTGGGAACGAGCTGGGAAGAAAATTTGCCACAAATATTTTCAGCAAATTATAAAGTCTTGGAAAAAGCAGATTTCGGTTCTACTGAGAAGTTGCTGTTTTGACAGATGTTTTAAATATTTTTTTAAGAATTTTTTTTTTTTTTTATTGAAACTGAAGGAGGTCCTGAAACCAAAGACCGGGCCAAGAAAAAAAACTCAGAAACATTCTGCTTTGGAAATGTCTAAGCAAAAGCGTTTCCCTTTTTCCCCTCTTCCCCAGTTCAACAATTTGGGGAATGGAGATGAATTCACAGAATTTCACCTTCTCTGAATCCGTCCTTCTCGCCTGGAAAATGGTTTGACCGAGAAATGCCTTTCGTGCTCCATTGAGTCTAAGCCCTTTGAAGGCCCTTAGGGCAAACGGGTCTTCTGCCCGCAGCGTCCCGGTGTGGTTTCCACGTAAATCGCCTGAAACCAGAGATTGCCGGAAGGCGGGAGATTTTATAAAACCTGCAGGTTTATAAAGCAGCTTATCACGTGCGGAGCCGCGCCCGGGGCGATGGGTGCACCCCTGCCCGCCGTCCCTGGGGCAAGGAACCGGCGACACAGTCCCCGGCTCGGGACCGGGCAGCGCGCTGGCCACATCCTGCACCCTCAGCTTTTCACAGTCGCTTATGCGCTAGTTTGGGGGTTCGGGGCCCGATAACCACCCGGAGGTGTCGGGCCAGCCTGCCGGCCCCTGAGCATCCCGCGGTGCCGCGGCACCGCCTGCGCTCGCCGCCCGCTCAGCAGCGCGGCACGCGCGCTCGCGAAAGGAAGCCTTTGCCGCCCGCCACGGGCGACTGCGCCGTGTTATTCGGTGGGTAGCTGCTTTCCTGCAACGGGCCGTAAAAATCCCATTTGGAAATGCAGTTGCCTTGCTCCCCTCCGGCATCACGTCGCTATTTAAAGAGGGCGCGTCCGACACATTAAAACACGCGCAAAAAGGACCGGGATCTGCTGAACCTTAAAACAATTATTATTCTTCGCAACCCGTACGCCTTCCAACACTAACATTATTCTAAGATGCAGGTAACATGTGACACATTTTCCTTCTCTCTCCAAAGTACAACACCCTTCCCTTCTTCTATCCCTCCTTCCCAAATATCAATCATCAGCAAAGACAAGGCAAATGAACTTTTAATCAATAACAGCTACTGTTTCTTGTACCGGGACTGTTTATGATTTAAAAGGGGAAAAAAAAAATTAAATCAATCCTGATGTGAACATTTTCCCACTTGGAAAAACAGCCCAATCCTATATCAAAAGGTTGGGGTTTTTATATGTTTTTAAAAGGTTTAAAAGCTAAATTAATTTTAAATTGTTTTTACATATCTTGCCTATAGACAGAACCACATCATATGATGAGGAAGGGTGGTCCATGGTTTATTAATGTTCCCAGTAAGTACTTTAGCACCAGTCTGTCTGCTTTACGCACATTTAATACCGTTGCCATCTAAAAATCAAGACTGCTTTAACCACAGTGTGTCTGTCCAGGTGCTGTAGCTGGCAGTCTGTCCCCTTTCCGTCCAGACCAGGTACGACAGGCTGCTTCTGGTCTGTCTGCAGTCAAACTCCACTGCCTTCACGCCAGCGGGCAGCAGTCAGCGAGTACCTGAGACTAAGTGATGTTTTTGTTAAGAAGGCACCAAGAAAGGGGCCAGTCCTCCTGGCTGAGCGTTCCCCAGATGGGACGATGCTGCATAAATGTCTTAAGAAAACAAAAAAAGAAGCAGGAGCTCATTCCAGGATTAAGGGAGTCCATAAAGGCTCCCACAGGAGACAGACTTCTAACATACCTTTGTGGCGCTGGACCTTGGTGCCTACAAAAAAGGCAAGACTGCAAGTACGGCTCCTAACTTTTTTGTTCTTTTTTTCTGCTGTTCCCAGGGCCTGAGCAGCCAGGAGACTGATGGTTCATTTTCATCTTCATGTGCCACAGCATTTGGAGTAGGTCAAGTGGCAACATGCTGGTTCCAATCCAGATTTATCTGAACACAAGACACGAACCCAAATGGTATATGAAATGGCATCCACCAAGTTTTAGATGAACCCCAGCGGGGCTCATTTTGGCCCCTTGCAGCGACAGATTGTCCTGTCGGCCAGTTCCTCTGACCTGTTTGTGCATCCATCAACAGAAGCCATGCCCTCTCTGTTGCCCCACCTTCCCCAGTCCAGGCAGTTTTGGTCCCATTGCTTCTTGGCTTTAAGTGTTGAGATGCCCTGTGGCCACGTGCAGCTTGCTGTTTCTCCTTAGTCACTTCCCGTGACTGACCTCGCCCCAGGCCCAGGTTTGGGACAGCGAGAGGACAAGTCTCATTTCATCGGGGTGGTGGAGCAGCCCAGCCATGACCGGGTCCATGCGGGACAAGCCAAGAGCTTCGGACACAGCCGTGGGGACAGCAAGCAGAGGGATGCCACATGTGGATGTGCCTGAAGCAGAGCTGCTGATGTCCACTGATGGCGGAGGAAGGGGCAGGCTTTGGCCTCATGAGGGTGACTCGCGGGGAGAGGATGCTTCCCAGATGGCCAAGGGGAAGCGGCTCAGACACACATTCCTGAGGGCCTCTGAGTCACTGGCCAGGGATGTCCCAGATGGAGAAAGCAGGACGTGGCCAGGCTGGCCTGGGGCATGCAGGCGGTCCTGCCAGTGCCAGCACTGCACAACTCGCAGCCCTCCTCGCTCACCGTGAGCAGATGGCGATGCACGGACAGACATCCCATCAGGGAAAATTATTTGGTGCCTCCATCTCCCTATAGGTATAAATTGCATTTCTTTCTGGCTTTACTAAGTAGGTCCCCTCTGCCACTACCCTTACACAGTGTTTCGCCCCCACTCTCCCTTCTTGACGTGCTGGGGGACAGGGTGTGTGGTTTGCATAGGGACAGAGAGGCACAGGGGGCTGTGGCCACGCTTGAAGCCCCCTCTCACCCTGCCTGCCCACCGGCTCTGCAAACCAGCCCCAGGAAGGTAGGAAGGTCCTTGGCTTAGTTCATGCCTGAAGGACAGTCAGGAGGGAAGACATTTCCCTTGGTACCATGGGATCAGTGGAAGAACCAGAGCTGGGACTTTGTGTTTCTTCATTTCCCACTTCTTCCACGAGGCTTCCAACCCCTAGTGAACATCTCACGCTCTTCTGTTCTCCGGGACTCTGGTATCGTCATCCCCATGATGAATGCAAACACCTTCCAGTTGAGCACCGAGGTGAGTACCCACCGTGTACCTACTGTCTCCTCCCAGCGGAGAGGAGACATCAGGCAGCTTTTTAGGATCAGAATAGAATAGAAGAGAATAGAAGTTTCTCCACTTACAGTTTTGCCAGACTTTAACTGGGCTCCAATTTTCCATGCTGGGTTTCTGCCTTGGGCTGTGTTTTGTTTTGTATTTTTCAAAAAATTCCATGACTCCATTTCCACCAGCCCTTTGAACGAGGTTTAGGGAGGTCTTTTCTTTCTTTATTTTTTCTTTTGCCCATGTTAAAACATTATTACAACCATTTTACTGAGAAGCAGCACTGCCTCCAGGCTTGGCAAGAAGTGTCCCTTGAGTGAGAAGACGGGCCTTTCTCCATCCCCGTGACAGCGCCTGAAGTCGGTCAGATCACGAGCCTCTGAAATAGCAGAGGCTGGCTGGAGTTTGGCAGATGGATGAAGCACAAAGTCCATCTGTGCTGAGCGCTCTCCATCTTCTAACGGGCCTCAATCAACGGTTTCACAACAACGCATCGGCCAACTGCGTAAACACAGGGTACGTCTTAAATATAGTCCTTGCCTTGATGAACAATCAGCGCTGCAAGAGAAGAGCATCTTATGCAAATAAACAAAGGTCCCGCAGGGCTCAAGTATTTGGACCAAGGTCAAAGGAGGGAGTTCGTGATAGGGGAAATGAGTGAAGCTAAAAGCACACGCAAGTTTTCAGATATGGATTTTGTCTGCTGTGAAGTGCTAATTCAAGTGGACTGGACCCTTCTGTGGCTTTGGGTTGAATCCAGCAGATCCTAAATCCAAACAGTCGCAACAGGAGCATGGAGGAGGAGACAGGGAAGTGAGGAAGGCCAAACCAAAATGCTTCATTTGGGGCAGATTGATTAACCTGAAACCCACTTTTGTTCACCAGGAAGATGGATGTGTTCTGCGGACTTGGCAGGACCTTTTCTTCTTCAGGGCTTTGGCTCTGCTGATAAAACAAAAAAACCTGGTGGTTTTTCGGCGGCTGCAGCTGAAGTGCGATCCAGGTAGCCTTCGTGCCCTCAGTAACCACGGGGCCCCGCGGGACCATCAGCCAAGTCTTGCGCCCACAGGTCTCCAGGCATCGTGCCGAGCACTCGCAAGAGCCCCCTGGGGCCGTGGGGGCCAGACCCCCCAGCATGGCTCTGCGTGAATCGAGAGCCCCGTTTTGGCTGCAGGAACCAGGGTCCAAAATTAGAATTGCCAGATGATGCAACAAAGAAGGAGAAAAAGGCAAAAATGGCAAGAGCCAACAAACCAACGCAAAAAAAAACCCAACTTGGGGCTCCAGGAAAATCAAATGGGAAGAAATGTGCCTGCCTTGAGGAAGTGAGGGCTTTGAAAAAGCCTGGCTCAGCCAGACCTCTTCCGAGGGGCTTCGTGGCGAACGGAGGGGCTCTGGCATACCTCTGCCGCTGCTGCGCAGGAAAGCCTCAGCCCTGGGGGAGGCTCCTGCTCAGCAGCCGGCAGCCAGGTCGCAGGAAGGGACGGCATCCTCCGGCAACGGCCCCCTCCTCGGGGCTGGGTTTCGGTCTGGACTGTCGCAGCTGAAGTCCACGTTTGACAGTTAGCGCATAGACAGGAATAACTTCTCCACCCCGCTGGAGAGGTTGCGAGGTGGCCAGAGAGTAGGAAAAGCCGATGGGTAAAACAGCTGCAGCCTTCCGGCGTGCAGGAACAGGGTCACGTCTTGCCTTTAGAGCAGATTAAATTTAAGACCTGTCAACCTCAACAGCGTCTAGGTCAGTTTTCTTCCTCTGCATTGACGGGGAACAAATTTGAAGCCCTGAGGTGTCATTTCTGCATGTCATGCTTTGAGTTGTTCCCTTCCTTTAGCATGATAGACCTGTTCCCTTCCTGAGGATGATCGTTTTTCAGCCAAACATATGGTCGTTCACATTCCTGAGTTACAGAGCAGACAGCTCGCCAAGGGAAAGGGAATTTGGTTTCATGTCCTGCTGACCCCACAAATGCACCGCAGAGCCGGATGGTCGTGGCCACCAGCCCCCACAAATGACACCGCTCCGGGCCAGGCTGTTCTCCCGGGAAGGGGAGTCACCGCCAGGGAGATGCTGTCCTGGGGTAGTCACCTTCTGCCTAGCCAACTTTCCACATCCATTTGCTCCTCGGTGTGGGCAGCTGTGCCCCAGCCAGGCATGGTGTGGTGTTTCTACGATGTCAAACTGCTGAAAGCTCCCAGGCTCAAAGGCACCGTGTAAAACCTGAGCTGTTTCCTAGCCTGACCTTCTCCACGCCCTGCAGGGTCAGCAATTTGCTTTTTTAAGCCAGGGGCTATGGCCTGTGCCCCACCACCGAGTCAAGACCCTGCAAGCTACTCCTGCAACGAATAAGGAATGAAAGTTCATATACGCTTGGCAACTACATACAGACTAGAAATTTCTGTAGGAGGTCTTTAACGCTCAAGAAAAAGATTTGGGACTCAAAAAAACAGAATAGGTTGAAAACAACAAAGCTGGAATAACTGGGCGCTCAGCTTCCAGGAGCATTCGTCCTGGCATTTCAGCCTATACTTCTGGGTGTAAGCATTCGATGTAAATGCTGCTGTTGTGGAAACTTGGCTGAAGGGAACAGACAGACTGTCACACACACTGAAACGGAGACGATCATTATCACGACTTGAAAGAATAAACAGGTATGACGGGGAATGCCTGGTTTTGAACTGTGGGGCAGCTCTGGGAAGGATGCACCGGGCTTGCTATCGCATGCACCTTTGCTCTGGCTAATAGACCCCGTTGCTCACGAGCCCGAGAGGTTGCAGGAAGTTACGTTGCTCTGAGGATCTGAACGGACTTGCTGTGGTGCCAGGAGGTCAAGCCTTCGAGCTACAGAAGACCCTGCACGCAGCTGGGTTAAGATACATACTGCTGGAGGGAAGTTCTCCTGGCCAAGGGACCCAAGCTGTGTCTAGATGAGGTTATCCCAGAACGCTTCCCAAATCTCAGATCTGGAGGCATGCTTTGGCTGCGTCCCAACTCCAGATTGGGTACGTACCAGCAACCCCAGCGCCTCAGTTTGCAGACAGAAGAAACCCAGATGGGAATGCTGGCGCGCTGCAACAGCTCCCTACCCTGCAGGGGCTGGAGCCCGAGACACGAGGACCGGGTAGCACAGACAGAGCTCAAGTGACCTGCCTGGCCACTGGGACCCTTACCCCTCTCCTGACGGTCTGCCCATTTCTCCAGCAACGATCAATCCCTCTTATTAATCAGACCCCTGTAAGGTCCCATAAGGAACAACCCCACCAGGCAACGTCTCCAAATTTCCAACAGACTCGGTTGTAGAGCTGTAAAACCAATCCCAACTGCAATGGTTTTGTACAGGGATGATTTTTTTTTTCTTTTTTTATTGGGATGCCATGCAGATGTAAGCCAAGCACCACACAAAAACTGAAGTGGACGATGCCACCTTGTCACGTCAGGTCGTTATCCCATCACAAACACTAAAAAGGCTCTATTTTCTGCAAACCGCAGCTGATTGACGCTAATTATGCGACATACTGTGAGTCCGTATGGACTGTGTTCCATAAAGGTTTTTCTTATGATCAATCTTTCTGGATCCACGTCCTGCCAAACACCGCTTGTTTTCATGGGCCATCTTATTTACTGCCTTATTAGTCTGGTGTTAGATTTTTTTGCCCCAGTCCTCTGGAATTTCCCCAGAGTTCCCAGATTTGTTTAAAAATCGACACTAATGGTTCAGAGAGCTCTCGGGCCAATTTGTTTATCCTTTGATGCAAGTTATCTGATCCTGCAGAATGTCTAACTTTAATCACTGCTGTTTAACATGCGGCTTCATCACTGGTAGAATACAAAGTGTTTCATTATCCCCGTAAAGTCTGAATGTGTCATCCTACTTCTTTCCAAAGAGAAAAATAAATGTTGAACAAATAACTTTGTCTCTTCCACACACAGGCTGAATATTTTCCCATTATTGTCTGGGATCTCATTATAGGATTTGGCTTTTCTTGATACATTTAAACAATTTCTTATTATCATTAACCCTAGTGGCCAGAGATTTTTCATCCCTGCCTTTAGTTTCTCTTCCCAGGTGTCTCCATGTTCTCACCGATTTCTACTCACCGCTATCAGATTGATCCTTTTTTATATACCATTAACATCAACCATTAACATGCATGTACATCGGTGCCACAGATTTATGCCCAAAATGCTATTTATCTAAGTATATATGTATGCTAAACCTACAACACCGCCGCTTCCACCTTCTCTTTTAGCTGGGCTTGCTTGTGCAAAACAGTGTTCAGGCTTCCAGAACTGCAGTTATCTTACAGCATCTCACAGAACAGCCTTAAAAACTCCCCGATTATCATCCATTCAATTTTGTTTAAATAATTCCTTCCACTCCTCGATTTTACTCTTTAATTCTTTTCAGCTCAGGGAAGTTTTTTGTGTTTTTTTTATCCCCAGAACCAGGGGCTAGAGCTGGGTACCTCTGTGCTTTTAAAAATCCGGTCCCTCATCACATATAAATAGCACTGGTCTCTGTGCTTAGTGTCATGCTCGCTGGGAGGGAGACGGCCTGGGAATAGGATATGGAGTCCCTGCCCATCATGAGACCAGAGAGTTGCATACCTAAAAGGCAGAGGAAGCTGGTTTTGGGTTATTTGAGGGGGGGATATATCCCTCCTCTGCTCTCAGGCTCAAGAAGAAGAGGAAAAGCCACTGGGGACCTAAGACAGCTTTCATCAATTGAGATGTTTTATTTTGTGTTGGCTTTTTTTCTTAAACATCCTTTGTTTTCTAACAATAAATCATATCCTGAGGCAAAAAGCCTTTAAAAGGACGGGGCATGGAGTCTGCTTCCCGTCCCCGGCTGGCGAGGCAGGCCACCAGCTGACAGCCCTCATCAATCTGCAACTCAGCGATCAATCCATCTTTATCTGTCAGCGCGGGGACGGGCGCAGGGGGACCCCGGCTGTGCCAGCCTGCCATCCCCCGCCGGCTCCGGCAGCGCCCGGGGGTTCACCAGCACCGGACCCCATCTCTCTCGCCACCCGCTCCCCCGGAGCGGGCTCCCGCCGCCTTCGGGCGCCGACCCCTGGTGCTCCCCGGCGCGTTTTGCAGCCGGCAGGCTGAGCGCGCGGCGGCCGCGCCGCGCTCCGAGTCCCCTCCCGTGACCCATCAGAGAGCGGGCACCCCACCTCTTGCCCTTCCCAAAAGCCAGCAACGCTAAAGAAGGCAACAGCATCTTTTCCAAACGGAGGGCACGACCAACAGCGTGCTCATGGGTAAACCCTCCCATGAGGTTTCGTAAACCCCAAGCCATTCTTTTTTTGCCGTTGGTGGCTATTTCTACCTCCTGTTGCTTACTGCCCAGGTTTCTAGGTTTGCTTTTTAACACTTGTGCTGCCAGGAGTCAGCAGTTTATGGTGGCGCCTACGTCTTCTGTTTACCCTCTTAATATTGTTCCCCAAAGATGTTCCATTAAAACCCTCTTAACTGCTCTACCTCGTTTGTTATCCAGAATATTGGTTGCTCTCCCAGGGAGATGGAGGTGGTCCAGCTCATATGCTCCCTCAGAAAGTGGACCCAGTGCTCCACGAGCTAAAACACCTCCGTTTTACCTCCCCTTTACACCTTCTCCCCCTCGGTGGTCTCCCTCCCCTGTCTGCTTGTGCTTCCAAGATGTGAGGAGGGATCTTGCCACCGATCGTCTGAACTTTCCTCTCCTTCCGTTCCCTCCTGAGATCCCTCAAGTCCTTGCTGATCTGAGAAGTATTTTATGAGGCAATTTCGTTCACGCCAAATGTGTCATAACCAATGGATCCCTGCCTACAGTCCTCAGAGCCCCGTTAGCCTCTCGGTGATGTGTGTTGCGCTGGAGCCAAGGAGACCGCACACAGGCCTGTTGTCGTTCTGTCCCCTCTCCTGCATCTGGCTGGGCAGAAGATTTGTGTCTGCCTGCGTACGTTTGCTCTGATGGCCATCACTTGCTGTCATACTCCCCTTGAGTCTGTGGGGATCATGGTCAAAAGGGGCCATCAGAGACTTTTTGTGTCTTTCTGATGCTGGTTCAGGGTCAGAGCTGCTGGCCAGGGTCAAGGGCTGCTGGTCAAGAGCCACACTTCAGTACCTCATGTCTTCTCCACCAGCACAGGCAGTGCCTTGCCCTCTGCCTGCAGGTTTCCATGCAGCAAGGATAACACAGTGCTTTCTCCCTGGACTGGGGTCCCTGATCAGCCCCATTCCTGGGGAAATGGCCTCAAAGCTTTGGGGCACATTCCCCTGCTCCTTTGCACTGCTGGCTGACAACATCTACCCAGCCACAGTGGCCAGAGCCATCAGTTGAGATGGGTTGTCCCCCATCTTGCTGCAGTGAGACTGCAGACATGGTGTTTGCACCTTGAGGCCCTGTGGGGCTAGGCTGGAGAGACTTACTTGCCCAATGTGGATGGCCAACCTGGCCGCCCCTGCTTCATGACCACCTTCTCTGCCCCTCTCCTCCCTTGGCCAGGAGAAGGCACAGCCTGTGGGTGGCATCAGTTGTTTTGGGAACCAAACACTGTAGCTGCTGCCCTTTCCCCCTTTCCCCGGGTTTTGTGACTCTGCAGGTCCCTCACACAACCATGAAGTTGATGTCCTCCATCACAAGATGGGGTCATGCCTTGTGGGATGGGCATGGACCTTCGTTCCCATGGCTGAAGGCCGTCTGCCTGCCCCACTGCAGAGCAGTGACCTGGCAGACATCACCCAACAAGCAGATACAACATGAAACCCCACCAGGACCATCCCCAACCAGGAATGTGTGTCCTGGCATGTCCCAGGTGACCAAGGGCAGATGCTGTCCCCAGGCAGTGTTATGGCACAGGGCCCCCAGTGACTCACTGATGCTACTGGTGATCAAGATCTGCCCTTGCAATCCTCAAGGCTTTTCCTCCTCATCAGAGCTGGACCATGTCCCAGGAGAGGCCTGTCCTGCTCAGGGCAGACCGGGCAAAGAGTTCTGCCTCATCTCACAGCCCAGGGAGAGGGATGGGGCTGCGATGAGGTGTCCTCCAGCGCTTTCTCCGTGCCAGGGTTGGAGAGGATTTCAGTTTCATAAAAGCACCTGGTCAGGGTGGACATTTCAGGGCCGGGAGCGGTGAAGTGGAAGCAGCACAAGGATGGGAGGAGGTGGAGGTTCCTCAAGGAAAGCGGGAAGCCTCCAGCCTGGAAACCCTTTTGTTCCTCCTGGAGCAGGTTGGGGCACGCGGCGGGGCGGCAGGGAAGGCATGGTGGGGTCTTGACACAGAGCTGCCTGGAGCTGATGTCCCAGCCTCTCTTAAAATGTCCTCAAGCACTTGAATTTGCCTCAGATTAAGTCCAGTTGCCCGGGCTGGCGCGTACCCGTACACGGGCTAAATGAGAACCACCCGTAACACCTCCTGTCCTCCCTCCTCCTCTCCCGCGCAGGTTCATTAAGGCCTTCCCCAGCGAAAACAGGCTGCGTTTCGGGGGGAACGCCGAAGCGTTTGATATTTTCCACTCTGCGTGTCAAGGGCATTTACAGTCGGCGTCAGGCTGTTCCGTCAGTCTGAGGGAAGCACTTTGAAGTGTTTGTGGTAGAGGCCACATGTGCAGTCAAGATGTGCCGCTGCGCTGGGCTCCCCAGCCTCTCGCTCCCTTTGCATTCCCAGCACCATGTGACAATCAACAACACGAATTAACCCTTTCGCACCGCTGGCTCGTCCCTCTCGGAGAGAGGGGACGGGGTCCTCATCCAGCCCTGGTGGCCGTGCCCAGGAAGCCTGTGGCCACACTGCTTTGTTTCGGAGAGGTGGCGGCACAGCTCGGGCAAAGACGGCCGGTGAAGGCGACACGATGGAGCTGGAAGGCCTCGAAGCTTCTGGTCCAAGTGGAGGATCCGATGCTGATCCCCACACATGCTGCCGGAGGCCCTGCTTTGATGATGAAAGTAGCATCGCTTGCCACGAGCAGCTGCGGAGCGGGCTCCCACCCTTGCCCGTCTTGCAGCAGGACCCAAGAAGCCGCATGGAAGGAGTCCCAGTGGCCGTGACACAGCAGCGATGTCCACGATGACGTTACTGCCCGTCCCTCCGGCGTGACGGACGGCACGCGGTGAAATGGGCAGCAGTTGGGCTGCGTGGCCGCTGCCTGGGGACCTCCGGGCACGGGGTGAACGACGGCAGCCGCTTTGCCTCGGAGGCAGCGGCGCGAGCCCGGCAGTGTTTTGAGGAGCTCTCTACAGGGACGGCGGTCAGGGAGGGATCTGTTTTGTTTGTGTAGGGCTTGCAGAGCAGTCACGTAGCGCTTTGCCGTAGGTACGGGCTTCAGGTTATTTCCCCGTGCCCAGAGAACGCCCTGGAGAGGAGCGTGCTTTGAAATGAAACACAGGGAGCAGCAAGCACGGCTGCTCTCGGAGGGAAAGCAAGTAGCAGCCTCCCAGCCACACACCTCTCCTCGGCTCCCTAAAAAGAGTGCCAGGACAGCGTGGAGAAATTCGAGACACGTGGTGTCACCACGCGATGCTTCCCTGGTGTCCGAGAGGCTCCTTCTCCTCTGGCTCCCGCAGCCCCCGCAGGCAGGAGGTGAGTGGGCTTCTCCAGGGAGCCTCCTGCCAAGGCTTCGGTCCTTGCGGGTGGATCTTGGGCTTATTGGGGTCGGTTATGGGGAGCTGGGCTTGGCTCGCACCTTTGGAAGTCCCACAAGACCGAAACTCGAATTTCACCGCCCCACAAGCCTGCCTCTGCCGGGGGCTGAGCTGCAGCCTCCGTGGGGTGGTTTTAATTCTGAGCAGATTCCCAGTCTGATCCGCGCAGCCTGGACCCACTGCAGTGATAAAAAGGACATGGAAGGCAACAGGGGAGGAAAGAGCGTGGTGGAAAAGGCAGAGGCCTTTCTGTGCAAGCTCAGAGCTCCACAGCTATGAGCTAAGGGGACAGGGATGTGAGCTGCGGAGAGCCGGCTCCCACCCTTTGCTGCTGCCTCCAGCACAGCAGTGGTTTTCGGGGGCTGACGGGGCGCTGCCCCGTTCACTCAACGCTGCATCCCGGCGCAGGGAGCGGATCCGAGGCTGCAGGCACGTTCCCCAGGGTGCTGCCGGTCTGCCGTGGCAGCACGGATCCAGCACAGGGACGCCGCTGTGGCAGCTGCGGTGTTAATGCGTGGCACAGAAAAAAAATAATCTTCCTTTTCAATTATTGCATTACAGAGGGTGGAGGCCTGGGGGAAGGGTGTCATTGTACTGGCTCTTGCTTGGCAGGGAAAAGACGTCTTCTGGGCCACAGCTTCCTAGAAAAGTTGAAGGCAAGGCATCCAGCGTAACTGACCTCTCCTCCCGTGAAAGCCCCTTCCCTGCAATTAATTCGAGTCCTGGAAACCCCTGCCTTCACCCCCATTTCCCAGTCCCCAGCAAAGCGTCTGACTCAAGCCGCGTCTCCCTCACCACCGCTCTTCTCCTGTGCCCCGGGGATTGACTCTGTCACCCAGGGAGGGCCGCGCGTTGCTGTCGTCAAGAGGGTTGACCAGACAGCCCCGTCCTTGCGTGCGTGTGTTTTCACGTGCTCTTGCGCGGCGCTGGCGCCGGGAGGAGGGGTGGCCTGAAGTTACAGCCTGCTCTGATTCATCAGACCACTTCGAAATCCCAAATCCTCTGAATCTGAAAGGTCAGAACCAGACACGTGGCTCCTGGTGCTGCCCCTGGAGCACCGCTCGTACAACCTGATGGAAGTAGGACCCATCCACAAAACTTCAGCCGTCCAAACGTCACTTAGGCCAAGTTTGTCATCGGCTTGGTGGTGAGAAGGGGATGCAGCATGGCTACATCAGGTGGGAACAGCTGCCCAAAACAGTCTTGCAAACGCGAGACAGCTGGAGCAAACGCTGAGCTGGCTGGAGCTCGCAGCCCCGCGCTGCCCGGCAGCTCGCCATGGCTGTACGCGGTGGAGCAGGTCTCTGCCGCTCCTGGAAGCTGCTGCTCACCAAGGGGCTTCAATGCTGAGCCAAAACAAAGCTGAAACGGGGCAGGTGGAAGGGGGCTGGACAGGTTTGCAGGCCAGTTTCCCAGGGAAAAGCCACTGATGCGCTAACCCTCTACCTGGGTTTCCTCATCAGTTTTGAACAGGTTTTGAAACCATTTGGTCAAAGTGGCAGACATCTCAGAGGCAGTAAATTAATGACAATAAAATGCCTTTATGGGAGAGAGAGATCCAAACTGGGGGCCCAAGTGGAGGGAAGATGAATAACCTCACTTTTGTCGGGCACCAGTGGATAGATGTAGGAAAACTGGCGTCATCGATTGCATCCACTTGTTTTTATAGCTCTGCTTCAGTGCAAAGCAGAGGCCGAGTTTCAAAACTTAACCAAATTAGTAGGTGTGGATTAGGGATGTTGTATCATTCTTATTCCGACCCTAAACTCACCAAGGCAGGAGTCGGAGCTTCCTCTGGATCTGCCAAGAGCTACCCGAGTCACAGAGTGACGGGGATGGATCCCCTCTGGGCTCTGGGGCGGGCTGGGAGCAGATGCACAAGCCCAAGGAGCAACTCTCTGCTCAGGGCAGCTCTCGGTGCGGGGAGCCAGCAGTCCCCGACCTCAGTCCTGCCCAGGGGTCTACGCTGCTTTCCAAGTCGATGTCGCTGACTCAGTGCAAGCCTGATGGCTAAATCCAATAAAGGAGCCGGTCATGCCTGCAGCACATTAGGTTTTTCTGTTTGAGGCATCTTTCTGACTAGGCTTGTTTCCCGTTTCTGCTGGAATTGCTATGTGGGGTGGAATTCAGGTTTTTTAGAGTTCTTATTTTTCCTCCCCCACTCCCCAAAGGCCCCTCCACTCTGCCATCAAACTCACAGCACCAAGGGCAGGCAGATTTCCTTGCACTCTGCAAACCCCAGTGAGACCGATTTCCTAAGACCCGAATGTGCCACGGACCCCAGCTGTCCGTCACCCACCCTGAGGTTCATCCCCATCGGCACGCCAAGCCGAGCTTCGATGCCAAGGATATGTGAGATAATTCTGGTTCGGGTCATGGCTGAGGAATGAAGGCAGCTTCCCTCTTCTGTGCTCATGACACATCGTACCCGCTTGCAGCCCAGAAGGCGCATACAGCTGCAGTCCGACCTGGTCGCCAGCACAAGGTCTATTAAGGGCAACATTTCACCCTTGTATAAACCCTTTACTCGGAGGATCACAAAGCGCTTTGCAAATGCTTGCCTATTAATCCTCGCCACAGTCCTGGGAAGAAATGAGAGACACAGGGGAATCACCTCATCTGCTCTGGAGAGGGGGCACTTTCTGGGGTGAAACAGGCATTTAACAGATGAGAACACTGCTGCTCAATGTAACACACCAGCCAGAAATTAACTGAATTAAGAACGTGGTGAATGAGGGGAACATTAGGCAGGGACAGTGTGATTAATCACACTGAAACTTGGCTAAGACAACGGCGAAAGGCGCCATGTGATTTGTATCAGGCTCCGTTAGTGCTCTGTTCGTACCCCGGTGTGACAGGTAACACAGCGTCCCGGGGGAGCGGGCTGGGGCGGCAGGATTCCAAAAGCAACGGTGTGATGACGTTGTTGGCCATGATCCGCTGCTGCCCATCAGGCCTCGGCCGGGTGCCTGAGGGCAGCACCTCTGCTGGTTCACCGGCAGTGAAGTTCTTGCTCCTTGTGACCGCAGCGACGTGTGGCTCTCGGCACACAACCCAGGACACCGTTGTCACCTGTCTTTGTGTCACACGCACCCCCACCCCTTGCACCGAGGTGCTTTTTGCCATTCCCACTGCTCAATTTGTGTTGTTTCAGGCAGACAAGACAGAGGCATCCCTGGTCTTTACCTGCAGCTTTGTTTTCTCATGTAATCTCTGCACCTTGGACTGCCTACCTCTCTTCAAACCTACCATTCCTTTAGGAAGGTCCTCAGCTCAGCTACACCCTCCAGTAAGCTGCCCTTGCAGCTAATTTGCACAAAATCAGAGGCAGGCACAGCTACATAATCCTCACCACTGATGAATCTCAAGGTGGTTCACTAATAACCCACAAACTATGCTCGTCAAAGCGGGATTATCTGAAAAGCAAAGTCTACACAGTTGCAAGATGTACACTGCCTGGTTCCCAAAGCAGAAACATCCCAGATGACAATACTGGCAAGGAAGAAAAAGTCCGTTACAGCTAGTTTTCCCTCCAAGATTTCACGAGACATGAATTTGCCAATCCTTCCATTCAAACAACTCATTTCAGAGTAGATTGTACAAGGCTGAAGGATACCAACAGGGACTGGGCACACTGCGTAAACACGTATCATTTTGCAAATGCTACCACATCAGCTCTAGCTGATGGCAGGAGGTGGAGGATGAGATTGTGTAACTTGAATAAAGCAAGAGCTCACAGCCTTTTTTTCTGGCCACTGATAGCTCTATTAATTATCAGTGCCAGCTCTGCCAGCCCTGTGCCTCCGTCCAGGCCACATACCACTCTGAGGTGCCTTTTGTATCCTCATTGCAATGAAGTATTTTATCCCACTAGGGTTTATTATTCTTTTATAGACTGAAGGGCTTCAGCCTAATCTTTCAACAAACAAAAGGAATCTTTCAACTTTTCAATGCTGTTGTAATTGGCTCCAAAAATAGCACCCTCAGAGCCACATTTCTTAAACTTCTCAAGTCCAAGGATTAACCTTTTTTTCAGAAAAAAAATAATAATCCAAAGACAAACTTGTGTATTTTTCACAAATCAAATCAAATAAACAAAAGACTAGAATTTGAAAGTTAATCTATAGTAGCTTTTATTTTCTCCCATTTTGTTTGCACGCTTGCTTCTGTGGCCGTTGGAGGGGAGGAGAGAGGGTGTACTATTGTTTCATGAGCCACCACTGGATGTTTTATAGACCACGAAAGGCCCCCCCAGTCTGAGAGAAACTGCTTTAGAGATAAATAGGCCCGTTACAGGAGGCCCTGGCTCTCAGCATTGTTTCGCGGCTCATGCTGCAGCAGACCGCCGCATTTCGTCTGTAACACCTTTACGCTGCCCACCGAAGGGCACTGGTGGTCTCCCCTGGGGACCAGGTGCTCTGCACTGCTCAGTCCACCCCGTCCTGTCCTTGCAATTGCTGTGCATTTAGTTTACAGCCCTGGACCCGTGCCATGCTCCACGTATTCCACCCAGGTCAGCTCCGCAGCAAAGTACCGTTGCCCAAGGGATGCAGAATAATGCCAACTTGTTCTGTATCTTAAAACAGTACGTGTCCTGTTGGAGAGGATGAGTTGTCTCCACTGCTCCTCTGTTATCATAAGCGGCTTTTCTTGCCAGGAAAACTAGCCCCCGTGCAGCCCTCTCTACAACCCCCACAGCTCTCTCCAAATTTTGCAAGCAGACACCTTGGCACCTCCAGTTGCCTTCGGACTCTGTTAGTGTTGGCTGGCTGGGACTGATAGCTTCCCTCTTCTTTCTCCTTGTTTCATTAACTGTCACGTCGGGGGTTTTGATCTTCCCTGGAACCAAGCCCTGCCAAAAGACTTACTCTACTGCAGTGCTCCGTTTCACATAATTGCCAGAGAAAGCTGTGCAGTTGGTAACGACCAAGGTAAGGAAACACACTACATGCACTCAGGATATAGCGTTCACATATTGTACTTTCATAAAGGTATAGCAATGGAAACATTCCCTATTTTGATTGTCCCAAAGCCACAGGAAAAAGGGAATTAAGGGAATTGATATGTCTGGGATAGATGCCAGCTCTGATTTACTCACATTTTTACCCTGATCTGAAATACCTTGGTCAGAGATGGAAAACTTTTATAGAAGACGTGAACCAAATCAGGCCCTGTAAGTGCTGGTATCCAGCTAAGAGCTATCTCAGCTGGCACAGTCTGAGAAACATAAAAACAAAGAGAAACTGGGAATCACATGGGCAACAGCAGCTCTGTAAGAAATTTCTTCTCTTCCTACAGAGGGTTTGGACATTCCAGCATCACCACGGCCAATACCCGCATCTGCAGTCTGCCTTCTGACCACAAAGTGCCTAAGGTACCAGAACACCAGTGAGTTAGGATGTAGGGGTTGGCTTGGCTCCTGGAAAGAGGATGTGCTTTATCATCAAATCCCAGCATGATTTGGTATGGAGAGACACAGTGGTCAAGCCAGAGTGGTGAGCCCAAAACAGGGTTGCCTTTGGAAGCAGTATAAAAAGAAAATATCTTTGCTAATATAACCTCGCCTTCTAGTTTAACCTCCATGTTCCCTCAGAGAGTGCAAACATGCCTGCACATACTTTAGGCACAGCAACTCACTTAGGAAGACTCAGATGTAGTGTAAGTCCAATTAAAGCAAAATGGAATGAAAGTCCCAAATTATTTCAATGTGTCAGAACGAGGAGTTTGCAAATCCACTGGTTATTGCAAAGTTGTTCTGAGAAAAATAATTTCCGTATAGATTCCATCCCACTTTGCTGAACTCCATGGGAGTTTTGACATCAACTTCAATGGGAAATATAGACATAGAAGCAAGCTTTAGCCATGCATTAATTAGTTGTGCTTCAGGCCAAATGCATTTGCTCTTATGCCCCAATCCTGCGATTAATTTTCTGTAGAAAGACCTCTGTCCCTGCAGTGGTGTCCACTGGACTTGCATCAGAAAGGTCTAACTGCAAGATCCCATTTCACTGTCAAGAAACCCGTAAGAACATATATCTACATTAATCTGGCTGCGATTAATATGAGTTCAATCAAGGGCAGGTTTTGACGAAAATATCTCATTACATATCAAGCTGGAGAGTTGATCAAAGTGGGGTTTTTTTAAGCTCACCAATAGAACAAAATAAAAATAGCACTGCAGGAGAAGTAGCTCGCTTGTTTGTGATGGCTCCTATCTTTGGGAAGGTGAGTACAGAAACCACAAAATTATTACTGCTAAAGTAACAAAAACAAAACACGAAATTAGGCAAATCCTTAATGCAGGATATCATCCATAATTCCTTCTCTCATTAAAATTCCCAAACACCAGACAGTGGGGGAGAAGTGTTCTGGCCACATCACTCACCTCCAACCCTCTGTTCAGAACAAGAGAAAACAGTGAAGGTCCTTTCTTGATGTATAAAGCAAGGTGTTTTTTGGCATGTATTTGAATATTAACGGGACCCCAAAATTCTGATAGCATAAACTAGGTTTACACTAACTTAGTGTGCCACCCCAAAGCTGTGCCCATGGTTCCTCTAATGTTGTGCTCTGCAGTTTAGCTCTCTGCTCTCTAAGGCTTTCTAACACAGAGTTACCAAAGGGCAGATACTGGCATGTTTTTTTAAACTTGCTAGAAAGCCATTTGCTCCCTTAAATGTAATTTATGTCATTCAGCTAGAAAGTTTGTTTTCAGTACCAAATACTATTTAATCACCTCTGTTAAGTCTTTCTACTTCATCTCATCTGGTTCCTATGGAAATCGTAAGTCTTCCAGAACTGCAAATTCTGTTTCCCAGCCAATGTTAGGAAAACTGATTTTTTCCACTACCTTCTGAGATAGTATTTGCATATAAATACTGTTCAGGTCTCAGAAAATATATCTGAAATTATTCTTATTATTCATTATACTGGAGACCTTCCATGTTTCCACAAGCAGCCGTTTTATTTTTTCTCCCTTTCCACGTAAGCAGAAAAAGACCTCCCGTTTGCTTCATTAATCCTCAGCTCCTTTTTACATGCAGTTCTTCTTCACCAGAACTCTTGTTATATTTAAAAAGTCATGGAGAAAATAATAAGAATTGCCACCTTTTTGTCCAAAACAGTACTTCCTACCCTTGATCCATGGATGGCTGTTGAGCTTTGTAAGTTTGTAGTTGGTCTGGAGAACCAACTGTTCTTAAAACCTCTCTATTCAAAGTCAAACAGTAAAAGCGTAAGTGCTCCAAAAGACATAAAGGTGGCTGACAGGGATCTTTGCCATGGTTTGGGAACCTCTGTGTTAAGGAAAAGAGAAAGAGCATGGAGTTGTATGTCTTTTCAGCAAATGACAAGCTACAGTGAGCTGAACAAAAAGTGACAGATTTCCTTGTCAGGGTGAACATCGCACATGTTAATGACAGGTAAAAGAGACCTACTGTTCGAGTCAGCCAAAACCAGTAAGGCTGCTCTCTGCTACATATTACACATTTCACAAGCGCACACTAATGGTACTGCTTCTGCATTCACTGAACTTCCTGGCTTGTTGCTGGTGGTTTTTTCCACTTCTCCTTTCTCTCTGCTGTCCCTCTCTCCTGTTTCGGGGCTCCACCTCGCTGCTGTGTATGCACTTAGGACAGCATGTTCAGGTGTAAAATGAGGCTGAAACACAGAAAGGGACAAGACTGTCCATTAGGCAGTACAACAGCAGGGCATGACTACAGATGGATGACAGAACTCTCAATGCAAGTGATGTGCAAGCCTCTGCTTCCAAGTCTTGTGAAGAATTATCCTTCACCTCTATTTGGGAGGGGGACCCAGAAGGGGAGGCACAGTTGGAGCAATCTGTTTAGGTTGGGGGCGGGGGGGGAAACCAGGAATATTCTTGGTCTCCCCTATACAAATCACTTTTGAAAATCCCACTTGTTCTGAACACTGTCCCAGGCAAGGAGCCGGCAGAACAGCACCAGATGAGATCAGGTGGTGAAAACCTTTTCTGTGTCTCTGCATCTCTCCTGCACCTGAATACCACAGATTCATGAGCATTTGCAAAGGATTTATTTTCTCAGCATGATCATTCTTGAGTTTAGCATAGAAACTTAACAATAACATAAATTTCAGCCCTTGTTACCTTGTTACCTCCTCACGTACCTCGGGATTCTTCAGGATCTTCTCAGTTGTTGACAAAGAAGTTCTTCTCTGTTAAAAGAGCAGAAAAATATCATTTGTTACTGCCTCAACTACCAGGTTGTGAGATATACAGAATTCCTGAGAAGAACATCCTCTCTATCCCTACAAAGAAGCTGCAGCACTAGCCAAGAGCTTGTGTCTTTTCATCTGCTTCATTAGCTACATTGTGGAAATTTTCAGGGCTTGTGCAGCTGGGAGATGGCTAAAACACTGCTAAGGGCCATGGGTCTTTTGGTTTTGCAGCCACAACACCCATGGAAAGAAGACCTGACAGAGATGCTGGCAGCCATGGGTGAACCTTCTGTTGGAGGAAATGGAGATGCACTGGGAACCTCCCAAGAGAGCAAAAGAATGCTTCCAGACAGTCAGGTGGAGCAGCCTGCTGGCTCCATCAACCTGACGGACTTGGCAGCCTCTCCTGCTCCAGCTGGCCAGGATCCTGGAGTCTGCAAAGCTGAAGGCAGAGTTACTGAATTATTGGGAGAAAACAGATAGCTGCATAAGCTTATACTCAGTGATACACACACACACACATATACCCATGCACGTACATTTATACACATCATGGAGTAAGCAGCACCTCCTTTAGTAAGCTTGCAGGATATATGAACTCCTAGCAGGACTTAAACCCCTATGCCTTATCCTGTAATGACTAAGCTGGTCTCTGTGTTGGACATGTGAACTCTGCAGGAGAGCTCTGACTTCTCCCTGGAAGAGATTTAAAGATGTATTTTTATTAGCTTTTGAAGAAGAAACACTGACTAAATGCTCCTATCTGAAGCTTGCCCAACAGCCTCACATTCCCTGAGTTCCTCTAAGTCTGAGTCCTCAAAGTCTTTCTGTAGCAGAGGCCAAATCCCACTTCCAGCTCCAGTCTGGGCGCCAGGCTTGCTTGCTAGGCTCTCGACTTCTTCAGCCCAGAGCAGAGTTCCTGCTTACGTCAGCAGTAGTTGGCCAAAAGAAAAAGAGAACAATACAGCCTTTATAGCTGAACAATATTTCAATTTACTGTAATTTATGCAGTATATAACATGGCTCAGAGGAATAATTTGTCATTCTTTGGGATCCTTGCTTTTTCTATCCTTTCTTTCTCTTCCTTCTCCACCTTTCCCCTTTTCACTCCTCCTCCCTTCCACTTCTATCTCTTTACCTCCTTTTCTCTCTCCTTTCTGCATTTCCTCCCTTCCAACAGATCCCACTATTGCTTTGATGGCTCCATTCCAATTCCTACCTCTATGTTATCTGCTAAAATCACTGACAACAGAACTTCTAAGTGGAGATGCATTCCAGTGTCCTGGAAAGGGATGCATAAAAGCAAAGTGAGCAGGGCTTGAGGGGCAGGAGGACTGGGATACGCAAGATGACTTACAGACAGAAAAAGCCTGGGGTATTTTCACTGGTACAGGCAAAGGAGAGAGCTCACCCCCAGCAGTGGCTGAAAGAATTCTCTACAGCATTTCTGCCTCTCAGTCCAAGAAAAATTATATTTCATAGTCAGAAGGAGAAAAATAAATAGAGAAGTGTTTCATCTTTGGAGTGTTGGATATTTGATCTTATCTGGAATGAGTGTGTGTGTACATGTGTGCATACGTCACTGTTGTTATTTTATTACAGAGTGCTGTTATGAAACTTCCCTTCCCATTTTGCATAAATCTTCCTTTTCAGACATGTGGTCACCAGTTTAGGGAATATTTACTGTTAAATGCCTCAGTTTTTGCAGACCCAACTTTTCTTGGTTTCATTCTCAGGACTACTCAGCATAACCAGAGCCTTTGCCACAGACGTCCCAGACACTGCTCTTAAAAAAATTATCCTGACCAAAATTGGTGCTTTGGCCTGTGTGAACTGCTAAACATCATCACAAAGCAGCAATTAGGCTGTAAGTTACTTACAATCTTTGCCTCTTCAAATCTTAATATTTAGGTCACATGGAAGAGTGTAGTTACGGAGACAAAAACAGCACTCACAGGTTGTCACATTTGTTCAATCTCATCTTTGGTTCTCTTCCAAAAGCCAACCTCACAGCTGACATTTGATGTGCTGATCACCTTACCTGGATGCCTGCTCAAGGAAGGAGAAATCCCTTCTCCACAGCAAGTACAGGCTTTGCTCAATTCACTCCAGAACTTGGACCTCCAACACTCAGGAGTCAAACAGCTCAGCGCTGAAAAAGCCCAAGTCTCCCATGGACTGGCCATCTGCAACACCAAGGAGCTGCCTGTCCCAAGCCAGGACCCCGAAAATGCCATGCAACCTAACAAAACTTGACCAACCCAGCTACTGTCTAGCTACCACAAGGTAGCTCTTGCTAAGTTCTTGTCCTGTCAAGGTCACCTGACAAACAAAAACATTTTCAGAAAAGAAAACCCCTTTGAGCTCAACCTTTCTGGTCCTGTGATCAATGTCAGCCAACGTTCACCCTTCGCACTTTCCCAGTCACCCAGGACAATAGTTCTACACCCCTCGTTATGCAGAAGGACATGCTTCCAGGTCCCAGAAGAAAGCACAAACACACACGGACTTCCTAGTACTAAAGGTATTCTGCAAAGCATGGAAAACCTTCAGGACAGCCAGAAGAGAGAGCAACAGGCAAGATGAAACCCACAGTCTGCATTCTCAGGGCCTAAAGGCACAAAAAAGCTCTGTAGCCTCTCCCCTTTCCTTGGGGCATGGACGCCTGTGCTGGAGGCCAGCTCTGATACAGTGCAACTGCAAGCTGGGATCAGACTGCTGCGAAAAACAGTGTGAAAGAACTGTGAGAAGCCTCTACAAGGCTTCACTTGGGAGCTGCCTTTAAACTTGGGCCCATGTCCTTGGTCTTTGCCTCAGCTACCTTTTAGGTCTGCCTGTGCTCATATACCTTGTTGATCCTGATCCTGGTGTGGGGGAAGAGTTGTTCCCTGTCACGCCTGGAAGCAATCAGATCCAGGAGCTGGTGCCCAGGTCTCCCTTACTGCAGTGCACTTACCCGCTTTGAACATCAGGATGGGCAATTTAAGCAGCCACACTGGTCCTCATCACAAGTGGGTGATGATCTTGTCCTTCAGGCCATCTCCTCAGATTGGAATTGACCACAGGCAGAACTGTTCACAACACAAGCCACCTTACATCTTCTCCAGGACAGGTGCAAGCTGAAGATGAGACTGCTGCCTTTTAGAAGACAAAAACAGGGAACCAAGTCTAAATAAAATTATATGTAACTTAATTTCACCCTCTTTCTTCCTAGAATCACTGGGCTCTTTGTGCCAACATTAAATTTTGACATCATGTTTCCTTTCTTTACAATTTTCTGTTCAGCATAAAGTGATACGAGAGCACAGAAACCCACTATGAGGATCGGAGATAGTGAAAGCCCTTCTGGATCATCTGTTTCAGAGCAGGTCTCTATCTATCCCCCAGTTTTCACTTACTGGAAAGTTACCCAGCCATATGTTTGCAATTAAAGTCTCAGTTCCTCCCAGGCTCATGGCAAATAGTTTGCTTCACCTGGGTCACATCTCTAAAGGGAATTCCCCCAGACTGGATTTGCAGGACATATTCGGTGGCAGCTCTGACATAGGTATTAGCCATAATGGAATCCATGTCAATTATGAGTTCATCTATTCGTTTTTCTATCCAGGCATCCCACTCAAATTTCAGAGATCTCCTTCTAAAATGCAATTTGACCCATTTTGGAATGGAGAAGGTTCCTTAGTCACTCCATTTGAGACCAATTAGACTGTTTGATTTGGGATCCTTTATCCCTCAGTGCTCTTAGCCTGTCTGTTCCAATAAATGTTGCAAAAAATCCCAGTGTCTGAAATCCCTGCATGCTTCATGGACCCTATTTCCTACTCAGTAACTGCACTCCCTTTACTCCTCTTTCACCGACCTGAGTCAATCACAGACTCTGGGGTTACTTTGCACATACCAGCTCCATCTCCTTGAACTGCCCTTCAACTCCGTGCCTGTAGAGGCCATGAGGATGAGGAGGCGTGATTGACTCGTAATGCTTTCTCCTGGCTTAAGAGCTCGAAGCAATCTCTTTTGCGGCTAACCCACAATGCGAACATGCTCTCAGAGTTCGCTTTTAATCAACCTCACTGATTTGCTTGAAATATTGATCAAATCGTAACTGCTTCCTTTCCAACCATCTGATGGACAGTCCAATGAGCCCATGAGTTTGGGGAGAATTCCAGCTTTCAAACCAAGGAGCAATCACAGATTTGCAGTGACTATTGAAGCTCGAGGCTTTTATTTTATGTGTCATTCCCAGATGTTTCCAGCCCCTCACGTCCCTGTAGATCAAGTCAATGATGTGGATTCAAGGCTGATAATGGAAACAAGGTCGCAGGTTGTGAGAAGACATCTACCTGCTTTAATTCAACAATCTTTAGAAGGTCTCCACATGTTCCAAACCAGAATAGCCTGCAAGGTTTGTGAAATCAGGGTGCAACCACAGTCCAGAAATAATTTAAACCTAATATAATGTAAACCTTTGATTGAGGAATGAGCCTGAGCACATATTTAACTGTCATCACAAAGAAGACGGCTTTCCTCATTAGGGGCCCAGATGAATTGTTACAGTAAGTCCAGAACCTGTGAGAGGAGAAGGGCTGGAATTGGCTCTTCCCTCTTGAGCCTCTGGGAACGACCCTGAACTTTTGGTGAGCGAGATTTGTTTCAGAATCCAAACCTGAACCTGACTCTGAAGTTGGCCGCTTGCCCCCTCTTCCACACAGCAGACCTAGCCCAGCGGAAGGCCTCCATGGCCTTGTGCTACCCAGGGAGTTCAAAACCCAGATCTGGATTTTGCAGCCTGGGATCATGTCCGACTTTCCCTGCTTCAGAACTGCAATTCCATTTGCTTTACGTCACTTGCTTGTTTGCTTTGGGGGAAAAAAATATATTTTAAAAACCCCAACCAGTAACAATCCAAAAGACAGCAACGCTGTCCCAGCAACATTCCTTCTCGCAGAACAAGGAAGAAGACAATTAAGCCCAGCAGTACCCACATCCTTAGCCCTTTGGGCCTCAGAGCATTTTCTCCCTCTTCCCTCTGTCTTTGTTTTGGGGTTTTTATTTCAATTTTTATCACTTTGGCTTGTGCTGTCTGAGAGGCAGGGGACCTCGGTGGTGTCCTTGAAGTGTTTACTCAAGATTGGAGCACACCCAAGAGGTGGTTTTCAAGGCCCCTGCAAGCTTCTGAAACCCCACACTGCGTGCGTGTTTTGCAGAGGGGGATGGCTGCAGCTGGGTCTGCAGAATTTGCCCTTGGGGACAGGTTTGCCTGCCAGTGACAGAGAGGTGCTGGGAGTAAAGCACGTCATTTTCATGCTCCTCCTTTGTCGGCTCCGCTCTGCTATTTGGCCGTGGAGAAGTCGTCGTGCCGCAAGCTATGCTCTTCCCCTATTCTGGATGATCTCCATGCTCCCAGCAGCGCACAGGAACAGTGCTCCTTAGGTTTCCTGAGCCTACAAGCACTGCCTCCTTTGGGGGCTCTCCCTGCACATCCTGAACCCAGGAGCTCTGATACCACCCCACAGAAACCGGACCTCTAAGCCTCTGTGTCTTTCTCACGCTACTAATCAAAGCACATATATCCCCACCCCTGCAGCATTGCAGAAGTTCTAAGTTAGGGATCATCTCTTCAGTGCCACATGACAGTCAAAGCCCATGACATGCAGGCTTTGCAAAATTTTTTAGCACTGTTACTTTTTATGGTAGGTTGCATAAAACTTACAGATAGATCCAAACAAAGCAATACAGTCTTCAGCACATCCTCACCCTCCTTGTCATCACCATTCTTGCATAACCTCTGGAACTTGCATCAGGGCTTGTGGACTTGTGGTAGAAGCCCCATCCCTGGAAACGTTCCAGGTCAGGTTGGACAGGGCTCTGAGCAACCTCATGGAGTTGAAGATGTCCCTGCTCACTGCAGGGGGGTTGGACTAGATGACCTTTAAAGGTCCTTTGCAACCCAAAGATTCTATGATTCTATGACCATCCAGAGTCATCCTCCTATGCAGGACTTCTGCACAGAGGAAATCTATCCTGCAAGCAGCTTCATCCTGCTTTTCTCCGTTTTTAACTTTGGTGATTCTTTACTGAATGCCCTCTGCTTCCTTCCTAAAGCCATCTCCTCTGTTTCTCTTCATTCCTGCCTTCCTTCCTCTTCTTTCTGGTCCTCCATCTCATGAGCTTTTCCCATGATTTTGAATTACTTTGCTCTTCCGGAGTGGGTAAAAACATTTTATATTGGTGATAAGGTAATATTTTGAAAATAGGCTTCTCATAGTCAAACTATATTGTTAGGTATATGAGCACGTGTTCCACTTTGACACCGATTTTCTGAAACAATTAAAAAATATAACCAAATAAATTTCATATTGGAAAATATGAAGTTTCAGAACACTCAAAAACTATGGAAACAGAACTTTCTTGCATTATAAAAATGATTCATTTTGGGAAAGGTTGGGTTTTCTTCGCTTTTCTTTTCGCCAGAAAAAATACTCAAAACAGGTACTTTTTAATGTTCGCACAAAAAATAACACGTCTTGTTTAAAAATTGTCTAATGAAAAATGTCCAGTAGGTCCCGGAGCTGGGTTCATTCCATGGTTGCAATCCCTATTGATGGTGGTGAGGTTAGTTACGCTTGGTAAGAGACACAATGAAGAACTAACAAACATCTTGCTGTTCTGCGCTTGTCCCAGCTCTCCTCCACTGCAGGCACCCCTCTGCGCTCTGATCTCTTGGTAGGAGCGAACATGGTATTTGTTATTGGTTTCGCACTGACCATGGAGACTCATTTCTTATGCAGCTTCCCAGGACAATCCCGGGTTCTTATGTGCAAATGAAATATGGCTCTGCTGGTGCATGCTGACGGGCCCTCTCCATGGGCAGCTTGCAAGGAAACTCACCCGTGGCATTCTGGCACCGTTCTGAGCCCATTACCTCTGCTCCTGCTGCTTCTGCTTCCTCCGGCGTTTTCAATGTTACTGTGGAATGAGGAGTGAGCCCCAGAAGAGGTGCATACCTAGAAACACGGCACTTGTCCCATTGCTACTAATAACTACTGACACTTGGCTTTCCACACCTCCACATAGGTGAATTAAGCTTTCTTTGTTGTGCAGAAGAGCTCAAGTCCAACCATCGGTGTGAATGGAAAATGAATTCTGGTGATATTTGGATCCATGGCTGGAGTTGTACCTTTGATACCACAGCTTAAATCCGTCTGCGCAAACAATCTTGGCGCTCTTCCCACTGCAGTTTTCTATGCTGCCAAACCTCAGTATTGAATCCGGAGGCAGGCACAAAAAGGAAGAGAAGAAAGAAAAAGAGAGAAAAGAGCAAGAAATGTGACACATTTTTACTGTTTTTCTAGGTTTTTGTTAGGCTTTCAGGTGCAGTTGTCTCATTGTGCTAGAAATTTTTCTGTAATCAGAAGGGCTAGGAATATAATCTTGAAAAACAGAAAACCTGAGAGGTTTGAATAATCACACATTACCAATGACAAGTACCCTAAACCTGATAATGCCCCTCTAGTTAGCAACTTCAGTATCTGTAATATTTCCCCGTCACATCAGTGAAAAATGTTTCCTGTTGACAGAGCAAACTTGCATCCCTGAGGTAAGAAGCACATCGTAACTGCAAGGGTTGTGAAACATTTGTCAGCGACCTCTCTTTTAAATAGAAATGCATGTTGCAGTGAAGGCCATAACCATCTTGCTGAAAAACAGTGATTAATGTCACTAATATGTAATAATTAAAAAAAACTCATTGAAGGGGATTGTGAGCTCTTCTTGACTTCGGTAGGGTATTGCCCAGTTGGATGTTCTCAGGGATGCAGCAAGGTACAGGGGAGTCCTGGCCTTTGAATGGGGCTCTATGACTCTATTGTAACAACAAAACATCACAGAAGTAATCAATTCTCAGCAAGAGCGCCAGTCTTCTGGCCAGAAACACTAAAAATCCTGAGCACCGAGAGTCGAATTTCTACAGTCACCATGCATCAGTCTGACTCTGCTCCCACTGCAAAATCAGTCACTGGCGGTAGGAAGAACAGCCTGTGCTTCTGAAAATCCCCTCTCCCGGATTTATTTCAGACTGCTATAAAATGCTTCTTCAACTTGTACATCAGCCTAAACATCAACTCGTCAGGAATTGCTTTGTTCTCCACTCAAACTTCGCTTCCCAGCCATTGGAGACAGAGGAGCAAAGTGGTCTTTGGTCACCCCAGCCAAGAGTTTGGCTCAGAGCAGATCCCTTACTCCACCATGAGGCCCAAGCAATGTCGGCTAACACAGCACGCCTGATCTCACTTGCTGGTGCAACTCACTGGGAGTCCACTGCTTTCCTTGAGGCCAGGATTTCACACATTCTATTTAAGCTACCACGGAGTTCAAAGGCCATTCCTCTCAATGTTGGGACTAAAGCCCTCCTAAAGAAGCCATGAGCTAAGGAAACTCAGAAATCTCAGTCTTTGCAAAAGTAGCGGAGGAATTTTCCCTTAGTAACAAACCCCTTAGCATCCTTTGTTTTGGAAAGTATGAAAATGTTTCCATATAAACTTTTCCAAAATGCAGCCCTCAGGATTCTCACGTTGCCCTGATGCTGAGAAATCCCTCTGCTCACCCCAGAAAAAGAAAAAAAAAAGACAGCCCATGGAGTGTCTGAAAGATGGCAGCATCCTCAAGCATCCTTAGCCTTGGGGTAGAAAGCTAAGCCTTGTTATCCCTGTTTTGATCCCAGGTTCCCAGGGCTTCTTGCCAGGTTGTTGGGGGTCTGGCATCTCTGGGGGTTTGTCTGGATTCTGGGGCAACACTCCGGGTGTCTGTGGGCTTCCCATCCCACAGCAGGATTGAACACAGCACAGGGGCCCCAAGCCCTGGAAAACAAGGCAGCCGGCTGGCAGGAGAGCAGGCTGCGCTCCCGCAGACTCGCGGCTGGGGCTGTGCTCACCAAAACAGAACTACTCTCAAGAAGGATTTCAGCAATGACGAAGGATGATTTCCTGACAACGAGGAAAGCTTTCCATTAGAAATGTCCAAGACAGTCCCAACCCAGAGGCAGCATGGTGCTTTGGTGAGGTAGAAAAGTCCTCTGCGCAGCCCGGCAGCTACACCATGAAAGCACAAGGCTCAGGAGCCTGCACCAGGGCTGCTGCTGGGCAGACTGGGACCCCTTCCAACTAGCTTACTGCCTTCCAAAGCCCTGGGGTTAGCTATCGAGTTATTCTGGCTCCCTCCATACCTCTCTGCAGAGATGTTCCCTCCTAGGAAATGAGTCACACCTTACAGAGAGGCTGAGAAACCCTCTGGAGGTGCCTGTCTGTGTGTTGACTCAGAAGGAAGGAGATCGCATGTGTCTGTCAACACTAGATGTCTCAACCAGGGGCTGTGTCGGGGCAGCGGGCTCACGCTGTGCTGACCCCAGGCGAGCAGAGGGTGCCCGGCCCATCCAGCCCACAGCGTAACAGCTTGTTTCCCCACCAGCTTTTTCACACCTCCCTGTTTGCCTGCACCTCAGCATGCGCTCACACATAAACAGCACGGATGGCGGGTGGGTCCCCCGATTACAAACAGGGCCAGACTTGCAGTTTGAGCTCATCACAGATGGCCTCCACGCTCTCTTAACAACAAGGAGAGCACGTGGGCGGCAGTCACCACGTAGGGAGGGGAGTTTGCTTCACACAACCCATAGCTATCCAGTAACAAAAAATGACAGGCCAGGAACCCCTCCAGGCATCTCGGGTGGGTTTTTAATGCAACATTCAGGCAGAATCTTTGTTCCAGGTTTTGCTTTGAGTTGATTTCTTAAGCACACACACATCCAAGCCTGGGCCTCCAGCCCCTCGGCTTGTGCAAGAGCTCTTTTGTACGTAAAGTCCTAATGTCCATGTCGCAGAGCTCTTCTGCACTGTACGGTGGGCTCTGCACAACGCCTGGCAGAAAGAAATGGTACAAAATCTGTTGATAGATCATCTGTGGAAGGCCTGAACTCCAGCCAAGACAGATAAAAATAAAAGAAATTAAAATAGTTGTGTGTGTGTTTTATGAAGGGAACATTTATATTTTTAAACTAGGAGTAATTGTATTCTGTATCTGAAATGGCATCTGAAAGTGATTTAGTGGAACAATGTGGTTTCTGATTGGTGCTTGAACTAGTTCCAGAACATTTTTTATAATAAGCATCATAAAGATCCCAATTATCTGATCCTTTTTCCTAACATGGTCAGAGAGGATGTTTCCAAAGAAATGGCTTTTGGGTTGTTTTTCTTCCCTTTGTGGCACTGATCCTGCAAACATTTACATACATGCTTAATCTTGTGAGTAGCCCCAAAGAAGTGAACCAAGGCAGCACTTAGCAGCAAAGCTAATCGGAGAGTAAACTACTAATGTTCAGATTTGCTAATCAGGGCAATCCATAGACTTTCAGGGAAAGGTCTGCTTGTTATTCTGAGAGCTGTTCAGGATGCATTTACGATTCAATAAAGGAGGCCCCAGCATTACCAAAATAATTACTTACTCAAACAAGCCTGTAAAACTCAAGGACTGCCCCAAATAAAAGGAGGCTTCCCCCCCCTCCAGTTTAATAACATAAATCTAGTGAAATGCATCTTGCTGCCATAAAATCAGTTCTACATGCCTTAGAAACCATTGATTTACTAAGTGGGCAGGGAGGTCAGATCCTGCTAGGGACTCAGAGGGCTGAACATATGGAGAGAAGTTTTAAATCTGAAAGTTTTGTCCACCCACAGAAATGGAAAGCAGTTCATATCTTACCCTGTAACTTCACTCTCTGAAATAAGACACATAAAAGCAACAGGCAATGCTACAGATTAAAATGGAGCCATTCTGATGATCACTCAGTAAAGGGGATAAATAACAACCCGAAAACCCACTGTCTGTCCCAAGGGGGATTGTCCCAGCCTGCAAAACTGGGTTTACATTGGCAGCATCCCCTTTGCGCTGGGACCCTGCAAGAGAGCTGGCTGTCACATCCTGGGCATTGCCTTTCCCAAGCAGCCCTCACCAGGCTGCAGGCACAACTCCAGCACCACCCAGCACACCAGACCTCCTGCCATGAGCACTGGAGGGCAAGGCCAGGCATGGATCAGGATGGCAGCACTTACGTACAGCAGCAGGCTGGTAGGAGCAGCAATAGGGCCTGATACAGGACAGATGATTTCTTCCCGACAGAGACAAGAGTCTCTGTCTTCTTAGAAACATCTCTTCCACTTTTCAACCCACAAGAAAGCCCTTCTTTCCTGAACTAACTGGCTTTGGCTAGGTCCTTCCTGCCACACACCACAACAGGGGAACCACGGGTCATCCTGGACACCAGGCGTCTGTTCTCCTTTCAAGCACCACCTCAATTTCCCTCTGTTTTGAGCAACTCGGGGTTTAATGTGCCGCAGAGGACAGCTTGTTGCCACCCCAATACCCACACATGGTAACTAAGGACCTGCAGATTCTTGTGTTAAAAAGGGCTGTGCGTGACATCACCCTCGGGGTGATGTTCTTGTCTGGAAGAAGAAAACTCTCATCTATACAGCAAAGAAGAAATATCCAAGAAGAGAGCAAGGGAAACTGCCAGGCAGTTGTCCTCGTTCAGACTAGCTACAGTTATGGGAAGGTGTGAAGGATTAAGCAGCCTGCTTAGCCTCACGCAGCAGGGCAGCCAGAGCTCCAGCAGTGGGTTTGCATTTGTAGTCAAGAGGAATAGGAAAACAGTTTTAAAAAATGCCAACTGACTGCTTGTGGGTATGAGCTGATAGAGACCATAAACCATTCCTCGCAACACTGTTCCATGCTCTCTGCAAACTCACGCTGAAGCCTATTGTGGTTTTGCAGTACTTCACGCCTGTCCCATACCCACCTCACCTATAAAGTGTTGTCAGACCAGTCCTGGAAGGTGGTCAACTCATGTAGTCCCCAGCACTATGCAAGGATAATTAGCCTGAGTGTTTGGGTGGACCTGGAAGTGTCACCTAACTGCAGCAGCCACCTCACTATCAGGCTGCCCCTGGTCGCCTGGATCATGTTCTGATGATGTGTGAACACAGAGGTGGCCAAAAATAAATAATAGAAGACTCCTTACTCCCCTGAGCACTGTGGCTCTCAAGCCAAGAAATATTCTCGCTTCTTGCTGCCTCTTTTTGTGGTGGTTTTCCTGAGACTGAAAACGCTCCTCCACTGCAGAAGATGCAAAAAAATTCCTGCTGACCTCAGCATTGAGTTTCATCTTTTTGAAGCTTTGTTGTGCCTCTAAGATAATTTATGAGGTGTCAGGATTTTCCGACCACAAATGTCTTGGACGAAAACCGTTTTTACACTACAGATGCCATGAAAGAGAAGCAATTTCAGTCTGTTTTTTCTACAGCACTGTCTGTGTCCACAATGAAGCATGGGTTCAGAGCTCCTGGAGATTATTTGTGTAAGAGTTGTCCGGGCCAGCGCTCCACTGAGACTCAGGCTGGGTCTGATTCCCCACCTTTGCCTCATTGCCCTGATCTTCTCTGTTGGGAGGGGAACTCCCATTTCCTGGTGCTGTGCCACGAAAACACGAGCTTGCCAAGTTATTCTCTGTATGTGTGTATATGCGCGTATGTGTTGAACAAGCCAGAAGTACCAGAAGTAAAAAGATCCATTAACAAACCACATTTTGCAACATGCACAAGGATCCCCAGATTTCTCGTCTGTGGATTTCTCTTCCCCGTGCTTCAGATTTTCAAGGGGAAAAAGGAAACCAACAAAAACCCCCAAGAACCCAGCTTAGCCGCCTCTAATCCAGTATGCACCTCAGTCTCCATGAAAGTGTTCTTGGGACGACAGCAGTATTTCCCTTGGCTGGGATGCCCAGCCTCCTGGCTCCTCTGGAGCTGCAGAGCTGTAGACATTCCGCTGAGTAGTTTGCAACCCTGCCTGCCAGGAAAACCCAATGTCTCCATGGAGAAATCTCAGTGGAGGAGTTTGATACTCAATCAGGGATGGAAAAGAAGGGAGTTTATGCCTCCCTGAGACCAATTCCTTCCCGAAAAAAAGTTTAAAAGCAAGAGGAAAAAAAAGAAAAGAGATCATATTCTTACAGACACGGGCCCAGACACGCCAGTGGTATTGGTGTACGGGGTATTGCTTTATGTCAGGATGGGCCCAAGCCACAGAGGCTGGGGCCAAGTGTCTGTTTAGGTCAGTGGGATCAGGCCTAATGTTTGGATCTGGAGCTGAACTTCCAAAATCCAAAAGTCTGGGCACGCTTGCATCTTCTGGTGAGGGGGGCTTGGTTTGGCCTGGCTTTTTGAGATAGGAACCAGCTGCAAATGTAGGCCTCCAAACATGTTCTAGGAAAGAGGTTATAAAAGAGCCCCTTCTTGCTCAATGCGTTTATTCCTCGGGGGCCAGATTCTGACATCTTCATTAACACTGAGCAGAACCTTGCTCCAAGAGCAGTTACGTTGACTTGAATGGGGCTATTCAAGGAGTCAGCAAGTACCTAATGTCAGCAAGGGTAGTACCATCTAAGGGTCACATCTGTTTGCTTCATTGACATAAATGAGTTTTTTCTCCTTCCTGCTATTAGCACACACTGCTATAGAAAAAGCACATTGGGTTCCCTTCTTGCTGGCACCTCTTCAGCAAAACCAGCCAGTTGCAGATTCCTCCTTACTGGCAACATGGTAAGAAGCAAAAAGTACAGGAGCTCAGCTTATAGCTCTAACAGCTAGAGAAATCCTCCTGTGAAAAAAGGAAGCTGCGATGAGAAGGTCAGAGTTCCTTCCTGCGTATTGCTCTAATCACCTTTTGTCTGCTTTCCCTCCCAGGCTGAAAAATAGTGCCGACATGTGAAGGCAGAAGAAGGACGCTACTGCCTACCTACACCTTTTTGTAGCCATCCCTTCCTAGAGGTCATTCTCCTGTGAGCCACAGTCATACTTAGTCACTTTAAATACTAAGTCTGCTGTTTTGGATCACTTTGACAGAACCAGGTAAGGGACCACTCCTGTGATTTCTGATAGAGGCAACTAGCCTTCTAGCATAGTGCCTGCGATGGGCAGGATGTATTGGCCTCGTGAATTGCCTATCTCCCTACCCTGAGTTCTGAGAGATCTCTGAAAACTAGCTCTGAACTGGGCACTTAGACTATTAAACAGCTGAATGAAGCCTAGGTTTAGACAATTAGGTGTACCTGGTTCACACAACTTGGAAGTTGTGCTCCTCACTCACATTCACACTTTTGAAAACCTCACTCACAACACCCAACACTTGCACGTTTCATTTTCTTCGTTCCAGGACATTGACAAGCTCTTGGCTCTACCTGTTTCAGAGATTACTAACTGCAGAAGAGCAAAGCAAAGCAAAATCTATCCCCTGTGGATTCTCACACCATTTTCTCCATAACTACATCAGGTCACCTCCCAGTCACATAACTAAAGTTCGTCACAGGTAGATTTTCTTTTCCTTCTCCTTTCTCCAGGGCGGTAAAGGGTATTTGCTGTTAATAGGAATCATCATAACTATCTGCATTACAATTCCTAAGAAACAAGGCTGCTTAAAGAGATTAGCTGTGTTTGTAAGGACAGGCCAGCCAGTGTTAGGAGTCTCTTTCCAGATAAAAAGAATGCTAAATGTGCAGCTCCTGCAGGCTAGCATTTGCAGAATAAGTGCACGATTTTGCTAGTGTCAACAATGATCTGGTACCTGACAGTTTTGTGCAGTGCTGCAGTGAGCCCAAGCAATCCATGTTCTCCTTAGTGAAAAGGAGGGAAAAAGTCTCCACACTTAAGAAAGTCGGCTTTCCTCAGCACTTCCAGCAGTTAGCGTGATTTTTAAATTCATTTTGTATAAAAATCCTTCTTTCCTGCCATTTTTTCTTGGACTTATCCTACACTGTTCTCAGATATTACAAACAGGTATCTAAGAGATAGCTGCTTTTCCAGCAGGCACTTCAGGATTTTATGTGGGCAGCAAATTCTCAGTTTCCCTGGTCTCCCTCAGAAAACTAAATCGACAGTGTAACGAGAGTAAGTAATAAGACTGTTGTTTGTCAAGAAAGACCTTCTGGGAGAGGTTAAGAAGAGGATAACCTCTGCTCTTTTAGGTTCTACTCTGAACGGACAGATGAGCAGAAAACAGTTGCCTGTCTGTGGAAGTACAAGGTCTGAAAGGGAACAGATAAATTCTGGAAAACTACTGGCAGCAAAACTGGGATTATTGGTCATTTATAGGTTGGGAGGCAACATAGTGTCAGGACATACAAGTGGGTGAAATAGTTTGTTTGCATATACTTCACATGCAGGGATTATTTTTATATGAGCAAAATATCCTCAGGAGATGGTTCCTGCTTAAGACTTGAGATCTGTCCCAACTTTAGAGGATGTGGAGGGATGGGATTCTGGTGTTAAGTCCTGGCCTGATGCTCCCAGAGCCCAAAGGCTTTGCAACACAAGTGCCAAATGAGCTGGAGACTAATATATATAAACACAGGGAGTACTGAAGCACTTTTTGGAGACAGAGAGCAGGTTAAGCTGTTTTGTACAATACAGCTAATGAATGACCATTGTTGCCCTGAGAAGAAAGGAAGGGAATTGTATTATTTATGTATTACAAATGCAGCCATTAAGGCATAAACAAAGCAACTTGCACAAAACCAGACAAAGGAGGTTGCTGCAGAGTCAGCAGTTTCAAGTCAGGTTTCCTGTGTCCCAAACTAGCACTTTAATCATCTTCCTTCTCTGAGAGAGAAACAAGTATCAGAGAACAGAGTGAGTCTCCACATTTTTCTATCCCAAGACAGAACTGTGTCCATTGTTGGGACTAGCCCCCTAGGAGGAATTATTTCTATTCAATTTGTGTGTGTCACAGCCAGATAATGCACTGGGTGGTATTTCCCTCTCTTCCCCCAATCTTTCTCTTTTATGACCACATGACTTCACCCCCTCGTGTGAGTGACAGTACCCATTAGACTAGACTCTGATGCAAAACAGCTGTGTGGAGAGAAGGGGAGGAAGGGAGTGGGGAACAGCAATTTAGAAAACAATTAAGAACATCAATTCCAATTCATTTGCTTGGCCAGGATAAGTAATTTCTAAGAGGTAACTTGATCTGTAGCGGACTGAGATTAAAGGCGAACTCCATTATCTCTAGTTTACAGTCTGGAGGTATTTGTTTTAACTGGTTACCAAGGAGGCTGCAGGGAAAAAAAAAAGAAAAAAAAGAACCTTTGCCTAAAAATGTCTAAAAAATCCTCCTGGTTTCTTCTTTTAAAGGGCACGCATGGATTTATTAACTCCCTGAGAGTATGGCTGCATTGCATTGCAGGAGGAACAGTTCAGCTTTTGAAAACAGAATCCTTGCCTGCAAGAGCTGAGAGATGCATTTTAACAAAACCAATTATACCAGTTTTAAACTGCTGTTAAGGTGTTGGTGTAAAGATAGACTAGAAACATGAGACATGGGGATCAGAAGCAGATTCAGCACTGTGCAGAGCAAGCAGCACGGACTGGAGGAGAACAGTGAGCTGAGCACCAGGCAGCCCTAAGTTTTCTTCTGGCTTTGACACTGCTGCACTCTCCAGATGTGAAATGCAATTCCCCACACTGCTTTACCACTGCTGTGAGCAAAATTGTGGTAAAGTCCTTGGACACTTCTCAGAGGTGCTGTGAGACTCCATGAGTAAATACCCCAACATCCCTTTGAATACTGAGTGTCTGAACCCAGGCACACCATAGCAAGGGGTTGTGACCCAGCAGACACAAGTTTTCTCCTGTATTCACACTAGCTGACACCAAAAAGCAAGTATGTGAGTGGGAGAGCCACTGATTCTCTACTGTGCAAACCCCACACTCTGGGCCTCCCCCCTTCCACCTTCCTCAGCTCTCAGCACTTTGCCACAACCCTGTGTCTCGCAACCCTCTTTGTCCCAGCTCCTGCAGGCCTTGATCCTTGTTTTGCAAGATACAGTGCTGTCAAGAAGCCAAGATGCCCTGCAACTCCAGACCATCAAAATGCTTCTCAGACCATTGGAGTTATCACTTGGAAAGCCCTCGTACTCGTCTTGGGCGTTTCTCCCGGGAACCCAGAAACAGCAGCTGTTGTGCTTACAGGAACATAGAGATCACATGTGTCTCTCGATCTGATGTGAGGACCTCAAGTGTGGGCTAAAAGCAGACATGGAAAAAAACGTCCATGAGCTGGCTCGAAGTTCAGAGTTGGCCTTGGGTCTGCATTTCCCTGGCTGGATCCAGGCTTCTACCTCTCCTGTCTTAGGGACAAACCGCACCACTGCCATCATGAAACAGCCAGCTTGCGCTTTATACAGCTGCATCCCTGTTAGCTAGCTAAGACTCCAGGGTGATGTAATTGCCTCAGTGGAAATAGGAGCTGAAGAATGTGATGTGACGAATTTTCCCGGACCACCAAATAAATTAAAAAGTAGGCGCTCAGCCCAGAAAGGTTACCCTCCCAAATAAACATGTCCCAGCCTCCCTTCCTCACACACACTTACCTTCTTCCATACCAGGAAGCTGAGCTCCTCACAGACTCCACTATGGACCCAGAATGAACAGGTTCTTCCAGCCAGTCAGCATCTCCCATATAGTAATTGCTTTGGTATGGGCATCTGAGAACAAGACAGAACTGTATATACTAGAAATATTCTCCTTGCATAAACTTCTCAGTAGACTTACTTTTGTCTTGTTGCCAGGAAATGTATTTGGGGCCTCTTGCTAAGTTCACATTTCTTTGATTAGAGGGGCATGGGCAGTTTATTCCGATACTTACAGGGAAAACAGTGATGAGAGGAACTGAGGCACTGGAAAGCCCTCTCTAAGCACATCAGCTCTGCAACAGCACATGAAACCAGCCTATTCCACCATCCTTCTTGTGACAGCCACACTTCCAAGGGCTTGGAAAGGAATGGGGAGGAACCCATCTTACAAATGTGCTTCTCCAGAACAGGGAATGTCATGGTAGATAACCTTACAACCTAAGATCATTTAAGCAACACAATGCAGTGAGCTGCAGGGTGAAAGAGGGGACATTCCACAACCAAGAGGAACAAGTTGTTCGAAGAATCAGCAAACAGTCAAAACTGCTTGGTTGGGTGGGACAGGAATTTACGAAAGCAAGAACATAGTCAGCCAAATTGGAGTGTGGCCAGGAAACGTGAGTTAACACCTGTCTTCTGCCAAAGAATACTACAAGATCTGTAGTGACAGTGAGTGGCCAGGGCCTTGGCCATACAATCTGCTCAAAAACTGCAAGGTGGGACATGCACATTCTGTGCTCAGTTCAGGTCATGATTACTTTGCAGCATGAGACAAGGCCCTTAGCTTCTCTCAGCCCCAACTCGTCTGTGTGCACAGCTCCCTGGGCTAGTACTTGCCTCCCTCCTGAGGCTCAGTAACAGTTTGTTAAATGCCTGGTTCTCTTAAGAGGCAAGGTGATCCAGGCAGTGCAAAGTATTTTTTTTTTTGTCCTGGAGAAACCAGCCTCCTTCAGAGTTTCACTCATTAAGACAGCAGCCGTTGTAATCCAAGCTCCTTTGATGGAAGGGGTAAGTGGGGAGATTGCCAAAGGGAGGATTAGCTGATGGAAGTCTTGAGCTGCAAGAGTGTCTCATATGGATTTGTGCAGGATTTTCACCTCAGCTGTCCTGGCTGGAACTCCCAGCCTACCATACCAAGACACTCTCCTTGCAGGCCTTGATCTGCCTCTAGCAGCAGTGAGACCCTGGCTGAGGGTTTGGTTGCTAGCTGTTGTTCTCAGCTCCCCTGTGAAGGAAAGGTACACAGCATGCCAAAGAAAATGTAACCCCAGCCTCTGAAAAACTGACCTGTTGTACTCATAGGGAAGTGGCAGCTTTGTCTGGAGACAGGATTGACTCAGGTGGGATTCCCAACTTGGCTACTCAGTGATACGATGCTCCGGGCCATTGTTTTCCCTTCTGCAGTAGGGGTTACCACATGCTCCTCTCTGCACTCCTTTGAGACCTATGCATGAAAGTGCTGTAGGCTGCTTTGTCCTTTTAGGCCTAACCTTAAGTAAAGACATTTAGAAGGCACAGTTCCAACACATACTTGTAGACTATAGGATAGGCAGCAAGTTTCTTGCTATTCCCCAGTCAAAAGGAGTAGCACAATCCCTGGTTTTCTCCTGTCTATGACTCTCTCCTCCTTACTTATCACGGTCATCTTGATCTTTGATTTCTGCCATTGTGCTTCTACAGATATATCAGGCTATTTATGTGCACTCATTGTTATGGGACAGAAAGGGAGGACAATCTGCAAAGGCAGGTTAGACCCACTTCTACATTCTCTAGTTATGTGAGATTTTTCATTTTGAAAGAACTTTCTAACTTTCACAGTGCAGTCAAGCCTTAAAGGGTGTTTACTACAAACACGAGATTATTATTTCCTAAAATGTCATTATTTGAAAGCTATTCTCACAATGGGATGTTTGAGGATGAAATACTCCAGCCTGTTAAGTCTCCTGCTTTCTATGTCAAACATCCCTCTCCCTTCCCACCACCACCTTTGCAACTCACACATGCCCAGCACGAGGCCACAGCTTCTTCCTGGCTCCTGATCCCACGTGCTAGATGCTGCTCTGTCTGCTCTTGTCTGACAAAGCTGGAGAAGAGCGAGGCACTCTATGCCACTCTCTGTGTGCTGCCAGCTGCCCTAGCGCTTCTTTATCACACTGGATTACAAACCCATCCATGGGTGGGTGTCCACTCTTCCATCACAGGACCCAGTGGAGCAGGGTATTAGACTACTTGTAATGTTATTGTTAAAAGGCTCCCTTGGGTTGTTTTTAGCAGAAATTTGAGTTGCATGTTTTCCAGCAGAGGATCAGTTACAAAAACAACACCAAGCAGAAAGGTTTTTCTGAGAGCAAAGGCTCTGTTTACCATGTTAATTTCAGGGAAAGTTATTTGGGAGGAGGGAGGAAGTAGTTAAATGCTTGTTTACCATGCTGGAAACCCAAATCCCCCCAGTTTACACAAATAAAGAGAGAAAATGGCTCAGTGGTATAAGCACATAGCTGTGACTAAGGAGAGCTGGGTTTATTCCCTGCTTTAATGCATATAATTCTCTAAGGCCCCTCTTCCCTAAAGATGAGATTCAACTCATTTAACATCAGGTATATGGTCCCAGCTGAAGACCAAATCAACAGAGAAAGAAGGCTATTCCTAATGTCAGATTTGCCCAACAGCATCGGGTGGACTGAAAAGTCTTGCAGAGGTACTGGTCTTGCTTCCCTGATTATTAGGCAGTTGTAATAACCAGTTGGACTAAACAGCTGAAGACAAGATGAATGTACTTTGCTTTCTGGGGTTCCCATAGATGCAATGAAGTGAACTAGTCCTTCCCCACCTGACAGTGGGGTGGAAAGGATCAATGTACTAATTATTACAACATGCTCTGATGCTGAGATGCCGGAGGCCATAAAAGCCTGACTGTAAGTAAACCATAGATCCATCTACCTGAAAAGGCAGCGATGGAAAGTAGTCCACTTGTTCCTAAATCCTTTCCGTTCGGTACACACACCTATCCTGGCTGTTGCATGGCTGGTCTGGATCACCGCAATGATGTGCTCAGCCATCTTTTGCAAGGTGGTATTTCTCTCCTTGCTGTAGAGAATGCAGTTTGTTGGGGGAGACAGGACAAAGCTGCCTGTGCTGAAAGAGCCCAGAAAAAGAGATAATTAGTTACTGATCTCAGTTACATTAGGGCAAAGGCAGGGTTTGCTCTGCCCACTGAAATCAGAATCAATGCATGCTGCAAACTGAAGGCGCTATCGGACATCAGCTTCAGGATCTACAAAACTGAGGAGAACAGAACAACAGGGACTGAATCCTATCTGAGCAGTGACGTGACTTAGTGTAGGGTGAGAAAGTACTTACCTTGGCATCTAGACAGTTAGGGATGACACACAGCCTCATCACAGGCAGGGAGCAAATCAGATAGCAGAGTGGCTCTACAGGCATTATCCAAACAGGAGCCTCTTCAATGGCTTATGTTTTGCCTTTGGTAAGTGGTCAGGGCTGCCTCTCTCACCAAATCAAGGCAGCCCAAATATGGTTCCTCTGGGAACTTTAATGTTTTACTGAATCACTTAGTTTCTCTTGATGACTGCTGCTTCAGAGTCTCAGTTGCTGGATCCCAGTGGGGATTTTGTTGATGGGGGTTTATTGACTTCTTGTTACCTTGAAGTTACTGCAGTGGCGGGAGTCACAGGTAACTCCTGGAGTCTGTTTATTTTATGGGTTGGATTTTTAAGAGTTTGACAATGGTACCCTGATTTTAGGAGAAGCCACTTGTTTATTTAGCAATGCACTCAAGTACTGATCCATACATAAAACTAGTGTGCTATTTAATAAGAACCAACAAAGGGTCAGACCTGGCTCACTGGTAAACCGATCAATCCAGAGTGCAAAAAGCACCCCTCAGGAAACTCATCATGTCTATCTGGGGGAGGTACAAGTGAAACATCAGTGTAATTTTGTAGTCTACCGAGTTTTCAGGAATATCCATGCCCATACCTTCTGAAAGGAGAATGCTAAAAGGTCCAAGATGGAGTAATTTCCAACAACCTTTACTTTGGTCCTTATTACAGGCTTTCAGATCCAAGTTCCGCATCTGTGGAAGAAAGAAGAGACTTGAATGCACTGAAGACTAGTCTCACAGCGGGGTGCATGAATTCCCATACATTCGAGCTGAAATTCATCTTGCCTCACTTAGACATCTAAGAATGACTTCTCTGAATCTAAGATAGTCCTGTAGGCACCTTCTACAGTTGAGTATATGGGATAACCATCACAGGAGGGAAGAAGCTTTCTGGGAGGAGCTGATCTCTCCCCAGTGACAATCACGGGAAGTCTTGACAATTACCTTAACCTCAGACAAGTGTTTCATAGATGGCCAAAATAGGGAGAGAAGCATCTCACCCCTGGTGTGCACTGTGATTATGTGCAGCCATAGAGAAGGGAGCCACAAGGTCAGTACGTCATCTTAGCTGATCCTATGTACCGCATTACAAAATCCTCACAGGACTCAGAGGCTTGAGATACAAGCAACATCAATTCAAAGAGGCCAGGGCAGATCTGAGTGGGCTTTACAAGTGAGACATGCCAGGTGTGACCCAAGGGATCCTGCCATGGAGTCCTGGGATGGAGCTAGGCTTAGCAGATCACATCCAATGCTGATCCAGCAACAGTTGTCTTGGCAAACGGGCCATTTCTTTATGTGGCTGGGGATCCAGATTACATAGCGGCCCCTGTTCCATGGCAGCAGATGCCTTGTGAAAAGCTGGCACGCCACACATATTCCAAGGACGACAGGTCACCCTGGCCAATACAAACCATATATTCCACATGTATGCATACACATCTGCAAAAACTGTTAACTGTGTGTGTACACACGGAGAGAAATCTTCCAAACAAAGATTCTGAAGCTAGATCTGTGTTTTTTTACTTTCTGCAGTTGATGATGCTGTACGTTTGTTATTCTGTTATTGGAGGAGTGTGGGGGAGGATTTCCATGCTGGAGTATTGCCCCAGCAGCAGTGGCAGCAGGAACTGAGGGTACTCCCAGCAGTGTCAGGCTACATGTGCACGTAGAAAGCTGCTCAGAAAGTGTTGTGTACCACTACTCTGTAGAGGCTTGGCAGCACTTGTGGCATATGTGCCACTGTTTGGGAATCTCTGCTACAGATCTGGAAGAGACAATCTCTGAATCAGGATTTTGCATTCACAGAGCATCATCAGAGGTTGGGGAGAGGGGAACAATCAGGCATAATGCATGGGCCTGCCATGAATGTCTCCTGCATGGGCCAGTTTTTCTCTACTGACTGCAAAGAGAGCCTAGACAATTATCTTAGATGAGACATCTGTAGTTAGGTGTCTCGAATCAAGTGAGATTATTTGTACCTAAGATGCCTACATCTCCCTGAGGGATTTTCAAGGCATGCTAATGCTAAACTTTGACTGAATTGTCCAAATGCTTTAGAAATCCCTCTAGATGCCTACCTCCACTGACAGGCACTTAAATGCTTTCAAATCTGGTCTCCTAGATTATTCTGAAAACGTAGTCTTGTGTGAAGCTGAGGTTCCTACAAAGCCAAATCTTCAGAGACCTACGGGTATTCAAAGACACCAATAGCTATCTGCTAAGCTACAATGCACTTACAGGACTTCTGCACCTTCAAATGCCTCTAAAAACCTCAGTTTTGGGAGCCTGAAAACACTGCAACAGGTTGAAATGCCTGCAAATTCAACATTTTTGGAAGAGAGATACAGGGAAGAGAGACTTTCCACCAATTCTCTGTCTTTATTTTTGCTGCAGACATACACCAGGTTGTTCTTCCAATGCTTTGAAAGGAACTGAAGTTGTTTATGTTCATAGGCGCAATGTTCAGCCTGAGCCCTCTCCTTGCAGGACATACCAGGTTGGCCTAATAAGCAGGCTAACCACAACCATGCTGTTTCAATCTGCTCCAAGCACAACAAGAATAAGTTTATGTCTGCCTGCAAAACACTCTGTAGTTCCTGTAGTGGCCTGATTTGTGGAGGTGTTAATCACTCACAGCTACCACTTAGGTAAAGTTGTAATGCAGCCCAGATCACCCTTCTGTGCCTCAGTTTCCTTATCCCAAACACAATGGTAACGCATGCTTCAAGGTCTAGGGATGTATAGTGTCATACAAAAATTGTTATTTATGGTGATGATGAGAACATGAGCTTTATTTGGTACAAAGGTCTGGGAGTGCCTACTTGACATCAATTGAAAGAGACAGGTATTAACCTGTATGTTTGAAATACAGCGTGTTGTTATTGCTCTGAGATAAACAGAATTACCTCCTCTTAAAATCAAAGGTAATCTGTTTTACTTCAGTGAGATGTGGTGATGTCCACAGAGAACAAATCATTTTTGGCAAGTGGAGGAGGGATTTTCTTGGCAAGTTGGAAGAAGCATCAAAGGAAGAGAAGAGGGATGGGATGCAACACAACTGGTTTTAATCACACATAGCAGTCAAGTTCTTCTGGACAGGCCTACTGTCTGATATGCCATTGTAAATGCTCTGGGGAGCCTGAATTAAGAGAATGGTAAAAACAAGTGAATGGCATAAAGGTACTCAGGGCACTCAGTGGAATAACTAGCAAAGCTTTTGTCAGTTGGCATTATGCAGTGACATATTGCTCCCATTAATATAGTGCCTTGGTACCATAACTTTGATTTTTAATGGGTGTTTGGTTATCCAAGTCCATGCCTTTTTCTGGTTTTGACAGTCACAGCTCCTCAGATCACACTGCACTTCTTTTTGACATTAACAACGAAGATGCTGAATTGGTTATAACAAGGATGCACTTTCTGTCCCATTGTACAACCACCAGGGAGAAGGGAGGCTCTCTTATTTCAAGCCAGTTCAGCTCTGAGGTGGTCTGAATTGCTCCAGAGGAGACAGTTTCTTCTTGCCTGCCAAAGAGCCTAAGGTGGCTGCTCCCTAGGCCAGGCACACTGCAAGCTGTCTGAATGGACAGGATACATCTGGAGAAAAAGAGCTTGGGCAAATACTTCTTGACAGGACTGTTCCTCTCGAAATGACTGTTTCCTCTGAAAATTGCTGACTTGTTTCACTAAATTAAGGGGCAGGGAACGTACTGATTTTATTAGCATATTCTGTAGGAAACTAACGTTTCAGTTCAACTATTACAGTGCTATATAATGTATTATATTATCATCTCACATAACATGTCAGCTTAGACCAGATTACATAAACATCCAAAGAAGAAAGTCAAACTAAAAATATTTTATATGATCATTTCAGTATTTCTGAAACAAAATATTTCAGAACATCCATTCAGTGATATGTTTCAAAATGATGGTGCTCTCTTCCAATTAGGAATGAAAGGATATTTGTAATGTCTGAGTCGCCTTCAGAACATGAACAGCTTGAGCATTGATGGTTGCTGGAGCTGCACAGTTGGGATTGCTGTTCAGACTGCTGTTAATAATTGCTTCCTTACATTGTGTTTGGGTTGCAGTAGCATTTGGGGGCTACTGTCAGGGCTTGAGGACCTCTTTTGCAAGGAACCTTATGTTCATATAGTAAAGATAATACTTGGTCTTCAGTCACACAGAATAAAAATACTGGATCTGATATGGGGAAAGCAAGCATTAGCAAGAGCTTTGATGGTGACATGTCAGAAGTGGGCTGTGCACTTTGCCTAAGCATTTACTTGAGTAGTGGTTGCCTAGGAGAAACATCTGATTGAAGGACTAATTGGATATTTCACTAATTACCTGTCAGTGGTGAATGAGGGCTTGAGCTTGAAGGACCCTGTGAATGTTCTGCGAACCTTGCCTCAGCCAGGGTCTTGACCTTGGATTAAATTTCTCGTAACATCAAGATCGGGAACAGGTCTTAAATGAGCACGAAACAAATGGGATTCAAACTCGCATTGCAATCTGATGAGCTAAAGACTTCTTTAAATGCATGGTTTAAATAACCTAAAAGTTAAGGCAGAGCAACTGAGATGATTATCTAGTCTTTGAACACCAAAGAGCAACTACATAGATGATTTCTGAGCAAGATCTTCTGTTTGAAATTTGTGATTCTATAATAACAATAACAATAATAATAATTCCTATGGTAAAGTCCAGAGAACTTTTAAGCCAAGAATGGCCCTTACCCAAATTCATGAACATCTAAGGGTGGCCTACACTGGTTTACTGGGAGTTCCTGAATTAAAATATACCTTGGAAAAGGAGGAAACAAAAATATTATTCAGTCTGCAGCAATCTCATGCATTTAAGCCCCTGGAAGGCTTGTGTTTCTTTACTATTGAGATTCATTATGTCACCAGAAAAGCTTTAATATTTTACTGTGGAAGCAACATAGCCATGAAACATTAATTTCCAGGAATGTGGGAACCATGAAATATGGGGTTTTCTACTAAATTAAGATTTTATTTGTCCCTGTTCTCACACAGTTAAGGAAACCAATTTTCATTTTATGTTAATGTATTCTGGAAATTCAAATAGGAAAGTTGTACAAAATACGGGAAGAACATTTTTACCTTGAAAAATGTATTTCACTGGTAACAACACCAGTCATTTATATTCTACCTTTCATGCTAAACCACTTTACATTCTATATCTTGGAACCACGTCTCTCATTACTGAACTGCACCCACTCCAGTGTGTATGTGAACAGCTCATATATTCTGCCCTGTGAGATGTGGCAGCTGTTTAGATTTGTATAAAATAGTTTACTTCCCTATTTCCACAATGCCATTCTCTCACCATTGTAGTGACCAACACCATTCAGATATGCCTGGCACAAACACGATTGTACTAGGATTTCCAGCAGTCCCCAAGTGTTTTGCACCATGGCAGATGTCTCTGGCTGGAAGAAAAAATGGCGAAGGACAAATTAATTTGTAATCCACATAAAGGCCTTTTAAATACTCTCCTGTTATTGCTAACCAGTGTTACTAACTATAGGACTGATGCCTCTTTCCTGTAAAACAAATGACTGGGTTTTCTTCAGATATCTGCACGTACTCACAGGCATGCAAAGATCACATCAGCTTTTAGCAGGCTTGGCAGAATAAATGCATTGTAGTGGCTTAAAGGGAATTTGAAGCACTTAGTCCTGGGGACAATTCCAGAATATAAGTGTTCACCTAGGGTTTTTAACAATGTTATCTACAAAATCTACATCCACTACCAGTTCATTAGAATGGAAGAATTAGCCAAAACATTCCAGAAGCATCTGTGTCATGGGAACCACAGGCTTCTAGGTTATATGACATGCCAGAATATTCACCAAATCACCAGGGTTGTTTTCCTTAATGCTACAATTAGCGATGGCACATTAAGAGAACAATTACTAGATAAGATTTGGAAATTCTCAACATATGCAACCATATTGCTTAGAGAAGAGGAGTTATGCAATTAAAACCAAAACTAGAGATTTGTTATCCAAGGATGGCCAAGTGTACTAAAATCCAGCTGAGAGGTTCCCTGATCTCCTTATCTTCAGGCTTCTATGTGAGGTAATCTAACACAGATGACAATATTTGACACAGACAAGTGTGCCTACAGCCACGTGGAGGATGTTCTGTAGAAACTCTTTCCATCAGAACATGGAGGTTTGTCATAACGCAACTCTTTAAAAGGTCTGATAAGTTTTGCCAGAATTGCATTTCAGGGGAATAAAACATGATAAAAATTCTGACAGAGTCTGAGAGAGTCAGAACAGTCCATTCTAACATTATCATTAATTTCTAAAATTTTGAACAAGCCATATTTAATTTTCTTTTTACTGCATTTAATAATATTTTAAGTGCAAATTATTTTAAAAGCCCACTTCAAAAGAAACATTTGATTTTTTCTAAATGAACAATTTTAATCAACTTGGAAAAGTCTGTGGTTGTGTGGTTTTCCTTCATGAAGAATTTAGAAATTCTCCCTTTTTCCGCCCATTCAGAATGAAGCAGAATTTCAAATTCTGCATTTTTTTCCAAAATGAACTTCTGTCCTCCCACAGCACTTTCTGTGCCTATATGAAGAGGAGAAGAAGCTTAATGTGTAATTTCTGTGAGCCTTAAGGAGATTGTATGTGTGTTAGTATTTTCAAATCCAGGCTTATACAGCTGCTGTTTGAATATAAATCATAGATGCTTTCGGGTTACACTAACACCCTCTGCAGTTTAGTACAGTTGTTAATTAATACAATACTGTATTAGTTCTTCTTACAGTCTTACTATTAACACCCCATGAAATCCCATTAGCTCTGCATATGGTGCCAGACTTGTTCTGAATGTGGGAAAGAAAGAAATTTACAGTGGTATGAATAATAAAGAGGAACTTTCAAGTGGTTTCCACTGTGAACATTTTGAAAAAATATTTTCCAGAATGTAATTTGTGGGGCAATCTTTTCACAAAATTTCAATGCAAACATGCATATATTTGTCATCTACATTTTCCCCTGGAGTGCAAAAACACTTATGCACCACTATTGTTCTATGGCAGAAACATCAGGAAGATAAAAATGGAAAATTAACCAGGTTGTCTTATTGTCCAAACTGACAGAAATGCAAAAATAAATAAACTGCATAGCTGATGCCAACAAATTGATAAAACTTTCCTTACATTTTTGGTTTAAATATTTTAAAGTACAGATGGTGATGACAGTCAAAATTTGGGTTAGGTTTTCCAGAAGTTATTTGAATTTCCTGCTTCAGTGATCTGACAGATCCTTCTTAAATTCCAAGAAGATTTAAATGCCATAGTAAAAACCAGGCTTATTTGTTAATGCCTCATACAGAACACTCGAAAATGTATTAGCCACTACAGAAACTTCAGACCTAATTATTTTCTATTAGTTGAGTTTTGTCTGCTATTGACTCCTTAATGAAAGAGAGATCTGACAAAGAGCTGTTAGAAAGGCTTTTAAAAATGGAGAGAATGATGAAGCAGGCAGGTTTATAAGCCGACTATTCCCTGGAGAAGCTGGCTCAATGGTAATTCTCTCCCAATCCTTTAGGAATTGCTGCCCTAGAGTTGTAGTAGTAGCAGTGCATGGTTAGAAGGATTCTAGTAGATGCTCTTCTCCTCCCCAGTCCTGCGGTTCATCCATAGTCCAATCTCTACAGCCTCACTATGCAATCAGGAATGGCCAGGGCCTTTCTGCATGGCCAGCATCCAGACAGGGACACACTGGTCAGGGAATCCCTCCTGCCTCTCCTCTTCTAGGATGGTGAGTCCACTCATTTCAACGAGGCTGTGGAGGATGTTCAGGTCTCGGATCACACTACTATCCAGACAATCCAGGATACAGCCCTCCCTGGCTACATTGTCCTTGAGAATGATAACACCATTATCCTTCAAGCCATTCTGGCACCGGATGAGAAACTCCAGGAGATCTTTATCTGTCAGATATCCTACAGATGAAAAGATGGAAAATAGATCACTATTAACCATTCAAACAGACTCCCTCTGTACACATCAGAATGGTGCCTTGATCTGAGTCTTCATATCCTATTTATTGCAGGAGAAGTCCTAGTCCTGCCAGATTTAATTATGAAATCGTGGGCAAATCAACAAGATCAGCAGTTACAAACTCAAATCAATATTTAGGATGCATATTAATAGTAGCAACAGATGTGGACAGAAGTCAATGGGAATAGTGGAGAAAATACTGGGTGCTGAAGTGTTCTTTAATCTGGTGGTTAAAGTCATAATAAGAATCAGTGGCAGGAAGCTGGAGCCAAACAAATTCATATTGGAAATAAGTGACAACTGTTTAACAGTGTAAGTAATTACCCATTGGAAACTACCAACAGAAGTGGTGTTTACCACCTCTTCAAGTCCTCAAATCAAGCATGGTTGAATTTCTCAAGATATGTTTTAATTGAACACAAATGACTGGCTCAGTACAAGGGTGAAGGAATGAATATAACAGCTTGTGATATAGAGTAGGTCAAACTAGATAATCTAACAGACCCTTCTGTCTTTTAATGCTACAAATCTCTATAACTTTATGTAACATTATGTACCCATCAAAGAAGTTCTGGATCAAAGATCCAGTGAGGAATGCAAGACCTTCCAAAATGCCAAATAAACTCTTTAAATCGCCCCTTATTGTTGTGATTTCTGCATATACCATATACATTTAAAAACAGTACTTTTTTCAATGTGTTATTGAGATTGTGTTTTTTATCCTTCCTTCTCAAAGATCAATACTTCTGTTATGTTGAGATCAGTAGTGCAGAGCTCAGAGAAGAGCAAAATGAGAGCTCTCACATGTGAAACATCTAAAATGAATTAACAAGGACAGGTGGTCAGAAACTGAATAAAAAACTTAAAAAAAAAGTTTCTATTTTCTAGTCAAAATATTTAGTTTTCTTGATGGAAGATTTAAACTTTTATAAATGGAAGTTGTCATTTCAAAACTGCATTTTGACATAGCATGTCAGGTTTCTTTAACCATCCCCCCCAAAAAAGAAAAAGAAAAAGAAAAAAGCCTCAAAGCCTAAAGCTGAATACCTTTCAAGTTGAAGGAAAATGGTAACTTCTAGATGAAATGTAAACTTGCATTTTTATTTTTTCATAAAATAACAGCCTGGGCTCATATGCTTATTCATACATAAGACAAATCAAGATTGCATTGGTAAGATTCATTGAAACTTTTGAGCATCTAGTTGGGAACTTAATGCTCTCTTAACTTAGCTTTTAGCCTAGTTTCCTAAGAAAATGAGATCTTCATGGTGTGGCTCTACACTATACAGTCCTGCCCTCACTCCACCAAAAAGCATTGAGCTTGTTGGCCTATATCGCAGACAAATTCAAGATAGGGGCAGGAGTTTGATTAGTACTTAAGATCACTACGTATTTCATTGAAATTGATGGAGGAAGGAGATTCAGATCTGTGTCTATGCTAAAGAAAAGGCATACGCTCGCTTTGTTAGCAGCCACATAGCTGATCAGCACAGCCTCAGAAAAGTCTTAGCTCACTCAGTCTCATGTTGACTCAGATTTGCTTAAAAGATGAGGCTGGAGCTACATTTACTGCAATGACTGGTATTCAAGAAAAGCAAAAATACAAAGGATAATGATACTGTTCTGAAGCAATTTGCTTGTACAGCTATAAAGACCTGTTCTAAGAAGCTCAGTATCATTACTTTTTAAGACTATGTGTAGATGACAGATAAGTGTTTCTGAATAAAACCATCTCCTGTGCTAATCTCTCTACCTTTACCTTTCTTTTTGCCTAGCAAGAAACTATCTCTCTCCAGGGTTTTGGAAAGAAGGAATTGTTTAGGCCTCCTCTTGTGCTTTAGAATAATGACTTCTGCTAGCTGAAGCTGCACCACGGACACTTAGGTTCACAAATTAGAAGGAAACCCTTCTGGAAGGACAGTTAGGCACTGCAGCAAGTTTTCTAGAAAAGATTAAGAACTACTTTTTTTTTTGAGGAACATAGCCCACATTATCTGATTGCCAGTCTGCTGCTCTTAATGCTGCAGGGCATTCACTGGGGTGACTGCAGGAGAAGCAGCAGGTATTTCTTGTACAGTACCCATGAGGGGGTACTGTGGGACATAGGTAAGTGAACCTGTTTGATCATCAGTGCACGTATAAGACATGATCTGGTTTATAGGTATTGGTGATTTCACTACGGCTTTTTTCAGATTGTTTCCTGAAATATGCCCAAGTCTGGACAATCATCAGATTCAGAAATCCCTGCTCACAGGTGAGGCCGACCCCATGCATCTGTCTGCAGCACTTGGCATCTAAGAAGGAGGATTCCTGCTCAAGAAAACCCATACATAAGGCCTACTCCTCAGGTGCACTACTCTCCAAGAAAATGTACCTCCCTCCAGTACGTGACCTGAAAATCCAACCTGATTTGTACCCACTGTGCATGGAGCTGGGGAGAACTCTCCAAAGTCTCTTGTGAGATTTTAGGAAGCAGTCCCAAAGATTTGAGAACATCATTTTACAGCTGCACCATTCTTTTAACATAAACTTTAGCACAGGCTGTATAGTTCTCTGAGATGCTGGGCTGGATGAATCATGCTGAACTAACCTGAAACCCACTGAATCCAGATGACATCATATCTTTGTGGGGCTGGAGTGAATTCCTGGAGGCTTTTGCAATAATACATCTCTACTCTGTCCTCCTTGCCATGCAGGTAGTTCGGGACCTCAGCCAGGAAATTCTCCATCATATCCACCAGTTCCACGCTCTTGAAAACTGGTAACAGGACATGCTTGCTGATACGACCTATGCCAGAGCCGCAGTCCAGGGCGCGGTTGGTGCCAGCTTTCCCCACCCCCTGTGGGATACAAGAAAATAGTTTGAAATCTGAAAAATACCATCTGATAAAATCATAGCAACTGTGTTACCCACTATGGTCTTTAGTCACCCAAGCCTCATGTCTTGTGTCCTTATTTGCGCAGGGCTGTTGCAAGGTTGATAAGAACCTGGGACAGTATCAATACAGCTTTGGGTACCTTTGTGTGAGCTGAGCTGGGCTGCTGTGTTCCCAAGCTGCTGTTGATGGAACTTCCTCATTGCAGCCCTGCATTTATTGCTGTACAGTAAGTTTTTGCCTGGTATAAGAAGAGACACAATCTCTCACAAGCTCCTAGCTTTCTCAGAAGATCCACTGGTCTTTGTAAAGTCCTTGCAACATCATCTGTCAAATATTTATACCTCATAGCCAACTATGTGGCTAGACAAGCCTCATTCTGAGCCATGTAAAGGCCTAACAAAAAAGTAAGCATATAACAAGTACTGCATGCAAGAAGTAACTTCTGCAGTACAAACTCCCAAGGTGCCCAATCTCTGCAGATACACAGCATCCTTGGGATCAAAGTGCAGTTTTCAAAACAAGCTGTGTTTGAACAAAGATCTTGGAGTTGTAGGTAACTTATGAAAACTCAAAAAGTTTGGACTGGAGCATATACAGAATTTCTTCTTCAGGTATGACGACAAGAAAGATTATTAAGTAGATTTTGCTTGACTGTTCTTTTTTTCTTCATAAATACCATCTCTGGACAGAGATCAGACATGAAAATATGTGGCACAAAGGCTATGTCTATGAGAAAATAATGAGTCACTATAAAAGGAGCTTTATAATGAAAGCTGTATTTCACCCCTAAAGCTTCCATTCTAGCTATAAAAAGGCTCTTAAGAGCCTGCTGCTGCTCTGTAAAACAGAAATTTTAAGTCTGTACATGCAGTGACTGTGGGACTGGAGCTCCCCTGGCAAAACTTATCAGTTAAACAAATACATTAAAAGAAAATGTAAACACCTTTTCCCTGTCCCCTGGAACTGAATATTGAAGTGAAAGCTATGGGCCAAAGTCCCTGCTGCAACTTCACTGCTCTTAGAAGAAATAAGCCCAGGAAGAGCCTTCCTCTTCCTGCTTATTGGGAGACTCTCTCTGTAATGACCAAGCATAAATCACATAACTCACCACTTTTTTGGCCTTGCTTCAGTGGGTAATTCAGTGTATTATTAAGGTCAAAGGACAGTACTGTCAATGACATGACTATGAATAGCCCGCCAGAGCATCTGGTTACATAGAGTAACTGTAGAAAGAGCACAAGGACCTCAAAGGCTCTCACCAGTCTTCAGGGCTTCTGGTCCCAATTTGTATATCTATAAAGATTAATCTCCTGATGTGTGCAAGAGTCCACAAGCCTTCAACCCTATTGGACTCTGGAGACTACCTGTTTGTAGTTACCCAGAAAATGTGAGCCATTCTTCATTCACAGGCTGCGCTTAGGAGCATGTGGCTTTTACTGAGGACCAGACTAAGCTCTAACAAGGAGTTCATGAAAGGAGAAGGAGCTGTGTCTTAGAACTTTACAAGGTGGATTTCCACATTGTTTGCTGGCAGATATATACAGGCCTACACTCATGTGATTAAGTAAAAATCTTTGAGAAAGCTGGTGAGAAAACCAGGTTGATTTACTAATGTATACTAACAGAATTCAACAAAAAGACATATAACTTCTTTGACAGTTTCAGAGAACCTATAGTCGCAGTACCTCACTCGAAACTGGGAATTCATCTCTCATGATGTGTCACGGCAAAGATCTTTGATGACACATCTCCATTTGCCATCAGGAAGAAGGAAAGGGAACAATCACAGGAGATGAAGCCTGATCCCACACTTTGCTGAAAGGGAGCAAGAGCATCAGTCTGTCAGTTGAGAAGCCCTGTGAAGCACTATGGCTCCGTTTGTAATGAAAATGTTGACATAATTCCATGTTCAGCTAATATATTTTCAGTTTGGAAGTGCTCAGAGCTTTGACAGAGTATTAACATTTTCTTTGGAAGGCAATCATTTTCCCAAAAGCCTAATTGAGTTCGGAATCAGACTCCTTATTTAAAAAAATAGTACAGTGAAAATTTTAAGCCAGAACAGGTTTCAAAATTTAAGATTGACTGCTCCTCTGATTACCTGCTTCCCATGGCTCAGAATCACTGTCATTGAGGACACATACACACCCAAAAATTCTTCTGTAAGCTAAATAGGGCACTCTCAAATTTCCTTAGGGATAAAAGAGTTGTGGTGTATGTTCCTGATGCTAATTCAGGTCTTGGAAGGGCAGAAAGGCAGTGTAGATATGTAAGATAAAAAAGAAATCAGAGTTCAAGAAATAGGTAAAAATCACAGTGTTTTTCTTTCTAAATTGAAAAAAAATAAAAATCAGGTTTTCAACAACATCTTATCCACCCCCCTCATCAAACAGGAGAAAAATCACTTTCAAGAAGCTTTTCAGCAAGTAACCAATGAGGCAGATGAACTGAGAGCAAGAAAGGGAGAAAGAGTTTCGAGCAGAAAGGGAGCTATAAAGTTCATATAATCTCTGTCTGTATTATTTCACAAACCTATAGCTCACAACTGTTCCTGAATTAATGGATTTGTTTCTTTATTTCCTTTTTTATACAGTACCTCCAGATTAGGCACTTGAAAACACAGTGTCTAGGTGGACATCACAGCTTTAACTGGCATTAATACATTGCCATAAATAAGCAGTGCTATAGCTCTGCTGATAACCATAAGTATGACTGTACCTAAGACAGCCTATAGCTTGTCTGTACAGAACTGCTGGCTCAAGTAATGTTGCTCTTGGTTTGAGTTCTGCCCACACACACATAAAACCTCTTAACTTGAGCACAGTGGCACTTTTAACTCAGTTTGACTCGCCTGGGAAGGAGACAGGCTAAAATATAAGTGAAGTCCTTAGTCTTTTCTGTAATTCCTTCCATGTGCCCAGGCAAGATAAATTCTCCAACGGTAAAGAAATCTGTAGCTCAGTTTACAGTGGTGCTAAGAATCATGCTAAGAAATGCCATACATGAAGGTATGCAACATCAGTCATGTAAGGGAAATGTCACTGTGTGGCATTTCCACACCAGCCAAACTAACTCAAGAGGGGTAATTTGAGTGGAACTGGGCAACTGTTTTTTAAGGAGCACCAGTTTTGCCAGAAAATAAAGTTTTTGAAGAATAAAACTCTCTGTGAAATTGATATTTCAAATCTAGAGAATAGTTATAGCCAAAAAACATGGGAAAAAATGTTGAAAATGTCAAGATACTTCTTTTTCATGACTTTCAAGGAAAAAAAAAACTTGTCAACTTTTCATTTCTAAACAGCATTTTTCATTTTGGAACTGACTTATGTCTTGAAAACAAAGGGAAAAGTTTTTCAGAGGGTAAAACAATAAAAAAATTTAAGTGAAAGATTTTCAGCTGATCTGAAACTAATTTTCCTATTTTCTTATTTTGTTAAACTTCTGTTTAAAAAAGAAAGTATAGTTTATATTAGAGTGAAGAAAATTGCTTTTTTCTATCTTGATTGTCTTATTGGAAAAAAAAAATTATTCATAGAGCCACAAACTTGGGAAGATGTAACTCAGATTAGCTTTACATTAAAGTCACTACTACAGAAAGCCAGTAAATATTGGTATCTAGTTGAGTAGGATTCAAAATGCAGTAATAAGAAAGGAAAATAATCCATAAGTAACATAACCAATTGACTGTATCTCAACAGAGGACAGGCTTTAACAAACTAAATCAGAGTTAGAAAACGTGTAGATTCCTTTCTGTTCCTTTTTTTTTTTTTCTTGTTTGATCTTGGCCATTCAGAGTATCCTTTCTATCCCTGGCTAATAATAGGAGTAGGAACTCTGCTCTGGAGTATTTTGTATCTGTCATCACACCTGATGCATTGGGTATGATTTGTCTTTGGCATGTGAAACTCTACTACAGACTGTAGTTCTTTCCTTTTTGGGTCTTGGAGAGGAGAAAGCGTAACAGTGTGATATAAACCTGCCGTTCAGGAAACTGAATCTATATGATATCTAGGAATTGTGAAACCCTTCTCTTAGGTACACGCTTACGCACCACTTGGATTCCACAAATGTCCTTAAAACCAGACTGAAGTAAAATTTAAGGAATATGCCTTAAGCTGGCTCTAGGCTTATAAGCTGCATTTCATTTTTTCTGAAAATGCCATCTTACCATCATGTTCCTCTGCCTTGCTGAACTTCCTTTGTATTTTTTATTTTGTGTTTGTAGAAAGCCTGATACAGCGAAGCTTTGAAATGCTGTGAAGCCTTTTTGCATTAGCATTAATACAAATGATTGTTAATTTAAAAAATGCAGCTGCTCACCTGTGTTTTGCTGTCTCACTGCCCCAAAAGCCTCCCTCTACCAGGTATAGCAAACTTTGCCATCAGTTGTCCTTCACTGCTATACAGGATTTCTGTCTGTTGTTAAGCCATGCTCATTTTCCACCCCAATCCATTTAAACTGTGCCCTTTTTTTATACACAACATCTAAGTAACCTATTGAGCTTTTTTTCTTACTGCAGATCATTAAGGCTAAGAAAAGGTCATCTGGCTACCCCAAATTTGTACGTTTAAGCAGAAAATGAAAGATCTATGGTAGAATTATATAGAACTAGTCCTTTAGCGAGCAGGAGAACTGAAGAAATTTGTTTTCCTGCAGCTTTGTGGATTCTTTAGCATCCAATACTGTTGTTGAGCTAATTTAGTGGGCTTTTCCCTTGGGAAGAGGCAAGGGCAGTCAGAAAACCATCCGGCCACACTTTTAAAGATTTGCAGATTCCCAAAAACATATTTAGGCATTAACAGGATTTTCAGAAACCTAAATGCCAAAGTGATATTGCTGTTGTAGGTGCTTTTAAAATCCCACTTGGCATCTCTTTGTAACTCAGGTCAAAGCAGACGTTTAAAGATGTTTACAGACCTTTAGAAATCTGCCTGCAAAGGTGCCCAGTGACACAGGAATGTTCAAGAAAAAAATATTTTTCCTAATGGGTAGCTTATTCTATATACTCCTAATGTTTGGGGCAGGGAGAGAGGAGGGCTGGTTTTTGTTGCAGCATTCTCAGAAACATCTATAAATAGGCAAAACAGAAACTTGGCATTTAGTCTCAGCTACTTTCCCAAATGGACTGCAGGAATTTGCACAGACAATCTCCCACTGAAGCCAGCAAGGACTTTATCATGAAAGGTCCCAGTCCTGCACTGAGAATTAATCTCCCACCCAAACACAGCTATAAGAACTCCTTGCACAATCCTCTTTGCAGCTTTGGAGCATAAGAAAAGGATGCAAAACAGGTAAATAATGACTTAAGGCCAGGCAAAATGTATACTCATGATGATGCATGACCTGGCAGAACACATTACTAGACCAAATGAGAGTCAGTTATGACCTGTGACTGTCTATCAAATATGACATATGGTGCCATCTAAAATATATGTAAATGGGCACAGTGCATGTCATTTATGACACATCACCACTGTTTCTTGCAGAACATGGGATTAAATGACTCACCCCAACAAACTTCCTGAGAAACTCCCTGGAGGATTCAATGTCTGTATTGGAGAGCTCAATGTAGTCTCCCATCATGCCCTCTTCTGTGGCTGGCACCTCCCGGTAGAAGTGTTTGGCCCTGGCGTAGAACTGCATCTCCCCATTGATAACTTGACTTGTCAAAGCGTAAAGTTTCACTGCAAGCAGATAAATCACTATTTTATTGTTAGTGACAGATATTTCTGGTTTAGTTTATTGCTCTGAAGGCATGATGGCGAAGATCTATAAACTTAAGTTGAGACTTCAAATCACCAAACCTCTGTTTCTAAAGCAAAGGTGGAAGGAAAGGTGTTGGGTTTAATCCTGCAAGACCTTGAAGGGATACAGCCCCTCCTTGGGCAAATTCAGTGCCTCCCAGGCTCAGGCATAATTTCGGTCATCACACTATGTTTTCATGTCAGTGAAAAATCATGTAAAGTTTGAAGTGAACATGCATGCCAAAGAGAGTAAGGGGCTTGATTTGCTCCCAGAAAAGCTGTGGGCGGCATTTATTGCTATGCTGGGTCATCATTTCCACTATCACAAACCGAACTGTTCTGCAGATTTCCTTATATGCTTTCTAGCCACTGACAGCTGCATGGAGGGTGCACCAAGAAGAGAGTGGATGAATGAGGCACTTGCTCTGGTTTATTTTTAGTGATACTGTACACTCTGTGGCACTGCAAGTAAGCTGAACCAAAGAGCAGATGGTAGTTTCAGGACTAAATGAGTATACAGGGCGGGGAGAAAATTTAGAAGAGACAGTTCTAAATTTTCATCTGTCACAGATCAAGGAGCAAGATAATCAGTGGGTGATATACTGGAAAGTTCCTGGGTGCCAGAGGCTTAGATGTTTCTTTTCACTGCTTGACTATTTTGCTGCTAATGTACAGCAATCACAAGTTTGAAGCTGTTTTATTAAAATCTGTGAGCTTTGCTGGGTAAAGGGCTACTTTCCCCTGTTCTTTAAAAACCTGAGGTCTATCCTCCCCATCCTGGATGTTTCTATACTTGACGTGCATCAGCATATCAAAAGTTGTTGTGTTTTGCAGCTCAGAAGTTTGGATTGAGGCAGGCCATACACAGTTTGCTTGGAAGCCAGCAGCTCTGTCTCATGTGCGCATACAGGTGTCCAGGCATTTTCCTGTGTGTACGAGAGACCTTCCAACAAACACACAACTACAAGCCTGCCTGTGAAAGCTAAGCAATAAGAAGAGATGGAGTCACACTGGGAACAAGTCTTTGCAAGCACCACCTTGCAGTGAGAGACCAGCTCTGCTGAAGATTCCCAGCATGTTCGAGGAACTGGAAATGATCCAGCAGCAAACACCTTTTGGTGACAACAGAAAAACAGAAAGGGAGAGCTCCCTGCTAGCTGCGTACACAGAAGGACCAGAGAGCAGTGCTTTGTCACTGCATCCTTTATCTTCCACGGGAGCACTGCTGGTGGCTGCTGGGAAGAGTCTGAACAGACCATGCCTTCCTTACGGCAGCTGGCAAACAGGAATTATGCCCTCCATGCAGAGGATGAGAGCTAGGCCAGAGGCCCTGAATATAAGCCTGGAATGTATTTATTGAGGGCAAGCAAGCTCAGCAGGGAATGATAAGTGTGTGCCTGCCCATCCTCAGCAGGAGAATGACATTTTGGAGGCAAATGAGGGGGGGACAAAGGAAGTAGGATGGGGAATAATTACCACCAAGGACCACTCAGAACAGAATAGTGCTATTGGGTTACACATAAGCAGCATGCCCAGCATATCCTTCATCCAACAAAAGCAGCATTACCAGCCCCTCTTGTCATCACCTGCTTAAGTCAACTGCTGAACGGATACTATTAAAGCTTTAATCCATTACACATTTATGTTATGCCTGAGAAATTTATACCACAAGAAGCACTGAGCCCAGCAAGGGTCAAACCTGGGAGTTTTACACACTCCACTGATTATATTCACATACTCAGAAGAAACCATTTAGCTGAAGAAATTAATACGAAGGGGGCAGCCGGCAATCCCCAGCACATGGCCAGGGTGGCTCCCAGAGCCTGGAAAAAGAGTCCATCGGTGGCTGTGATTCTTCCAGGAAATGATCTTCATCTTCCCCTGGGAGTGGCACCATCTTGTTTTCTCTGTGTCTCTTTTTTCTCCATTTCAGGTGCCAGCCTCTCCAGAACAGAACTGAATTCCTGCATGATGCCTTTGCAAGATCTTCCACATAAGACTCCAGTGATGATTTCTAGGGCTTGTTTAATGGACCTATCAAGGGACAGTGATTTATCCTGTTTTGCTAGATTGAAAGGAAAGGCATTTACAGGCTGTCTGCACACTAGGACAGGGTGTTGCAGGCAGCTGGCAGCATGAACAACAAATATTCAGAGTCCTTCTACTCAAAACATGAGCCTGACCCAAGGCAACACATGGGGATGATATGCTGCTCAGGATATCAGATCTGTAGTGTGTGCTCTCAGACTTCTCACTCGGAACCAGTATCAGGCTTGCAGAATGCCTGCCAGGACTTGCATGCATACACCAGCTGACTGCAGCTCCTCCCGGGCCACCTGGGGCCGCAGAGCCCTGCCTTACATGCTGGCATGCGAAACCAGCTCTGGGCTAGCGTCCATAAGGTCTTCTCTATGCATCAAACTTTGCAAAGATCTTTTTATGCAAGTCTCCCACCTGAAGGCATCCTAATGTAAAGGGTGGCACTGTACCCAGTCTTCTCCTGTGGACCCACAGTCTCACTCATGCAGTGTGCAATCTAAAGAGATGATTTCCACCTCTTGTTCCCTCAGTGTTACTCCTCTCCCTCACGAATTTGCAACACTGCCAACTCTCCTAATGCACAACCCAATTTTCCAGACACAGCCAATCAACCTCACCTCTGATCTGCCTTGCAGCTGTGCCTGGCATGTGGGCTTGCAGCAGCAGGACCAGAGGGAGAAGGTTTGCCAGCTTGCAGGAATCTACCCCAAAAGAGAAGCGTGAGGAGGCACACATATGTCCTTGGTGGCAGTTCGTGTTGCAGCTCAGCTCCAGCATGCTTCCCCCTCATCACAGGACCTGTCTAGCCAGAGGCATCTCCCTTTCTATGACACATGTGGGACTATCTCATGCATCAGGAAATTAAATACTTGTGAGGTCTGTTACAGATATACAGCCTGATTTCAACAAACTTTGCAAAGTAGAGCATAGGCAGGATAGGATGATGGAGGCTGCAAGTCTCTCAGACATTTTTCACAGACAAGGTTTTCAGTGTTAAGGCAGGTAACTTGTAAGGTTTAACATCAGAAACGTGTTTCTAGTAAAGTAAGAAGAAACTTTTTTCATGGCACACACAGTCCCTCAGCTGAATCTACCGGTAAGTCCCTCAAGTCGAGATGGTTAAAACAACCCCCCTGCAAAAGCAGGCCACGCACAGGAACTGGGTCCCTAAAGGTCACTCCAGTGTCATGAGTTGTTAATTATTTTCAGTTGCTGCAAACACAGTCTGGATGCAGAGTGGTGACCTACACCTGAATGCCAGCCCCTGGAATAGATAGAGAGTATCTATCTAAGCCTTTTTGCCCTGCAAAATCCAAAATTTTATCTCTAGTATTTTCTTATGGATCAGTCAATTGTTTCCCAGTGCATCTGATCTAAACCTCTAGAGAAATGGACCGCTTAATACGTAAGACCAGGTGCAGTCCCAACCTGCAGTAGACTGTCTTACGGTTCTTGGTTGCAGGGTTTACTCAGCTAAATTTCCTGACAGAAGTAAATGTTGCAAGTAATTCTTTTGAAGTTTTTATTTGTGAACATTATTTTGCGGCTCCAACTGCTTTCTGCAAGATACTGAACTAATTCCAGTTTGGCGGAGTATTCCCTTTTAAATGCAACATCTGCTTTGTGCATCAGTCGAAAAATAATTTATCTGGGTACAGGGTAGAATTCACCTCTCTACTGTGGTCAAAGAACCATTTAAAACCTGTTTTTAAAACCTGTTTTATAGAGGATGAACATCAGCCCACGCCCAAAGCAGATTTTACTTACAGACACATGCTTCACACACGGGAGTATTTGTCTCTATGGTCTGATCATCTGAATTTTCCACTGCAGATCTCACCCACTGGCACCAAGTCCCATGGCCCATATAAACACATGCATAATTTCCAGCATCTGAATAGCTCCATTAAAGTCCACTGGGCTTAAGGGCATTCACACCCATTTAAGTACATTGTTGGATCAGGGCCTAAAGTTACTCATGTCTTTTATTTATAAACGTTACCGTGGTCTGTAAAAGTGACATGTTTCTTTTAGCAGGCTGTGATACCAGATATGCTCAGTTCATAGGTAAACATGCCTAAGTGCTCTACCACTGAAGCTAGCAATGGAGTGGGGGGAGTGTGGACTTAGCATAGCTTGAAGCAAACTTTCTACCTTGCTGACCCTGGGCTGCACTGCAAGTTTCAATGTGAGGCTTGATTTCAGTGTCATTATTCATGCTTAGGGTTAAGCACACGTTTAACTACCCTGCTAGGTCACAGTCTTAGTGTTGCTTTAGTTGTTTAATACTGTTTACACAGAGGTATCTGGAGTTAGTCTTGAAGCCTGAAAAGTTCAGTTGATTCTGCTCAGTTCCACTCTGAACTGAACCAGAAAATGGCATTCTGTAGAGATGTTCAGACCTGCCACATTCTGTCCTCTCCATCACAGAAAGCATTGGATCACAGGATAATCCAGGTTGGAAGGCACCTAAGGAGGTCTGTAGTCCAAACTTCTGCTCAAAGCAGGGACAGACATGAGGTCAGATGAGGTTCTCTGGGACTTTATTCAGCTAGGTTTTGAAAGCCTCCAGTGATGCAGAATTGTATGACCTCGCTGGGCAACCTGTTCCAATGCCTGACTGTCCTCACAGGGAAAGAGTTCTTCCTTATATTCAGTCTGAACTTCTTTTGTTTCCATTTATGGCCACTGTTTCTTGTCATCCTGCCTCACACCACTGTGCAAAGCTCAGCTCCATCTTCTTCATGATCTTCTTGTAGGTACTGGCAGGCTGGTATTTGGTCTCCTTGAAGCTGCCTCTTCTGTCTGAACATGCCCCGTTCCCTAGGTCTCTCTTCACAGGGCATGTGCTCCAGTTCCCTCACCACCTTGGAGGTCATCCAACTGCATTGGGAGTTCAAGACTCCATGCATATAGTCTAATGACTGCTGCATAAAGGGCGATAATCACCTCCCTTGATCAACAAGCTACGCTTTTGTTAGTACAGCCCAGGATACTGCTGGCTGCCTTTGCTGCCAGGACACACTGGTTCATGTTCAGTTGCTGTCTACCAAAACCCTATCTGCAGGCCTGCTCTCCAGAGAGCCACTGCACAGGCGTGTTGTTGTTGCCAAAGGTTCTTCCTTTCCAGGTGCAGGTCTTGGCATTTGCCTTTATATTTCACTGAAACTGAACTTCACCAGGTTCCCACTGTCTCTTTCCTACAGCCTATTTAGGTGCCTCTGGATGGCAGTCCTGACCTAGAACTGACAAGTCCTGCCAGTTGGCCACAATCTGCAAATATGATGAGCAAGCAGTCCTTCACCTCCTCCAGGTTACTGATAAAGATTTTAAACATGACAGGTCCCAGGCCAGACCCTTGCGGTACTCCACTGACCTCAAGATCTGACGACAACTTTCTGAGCCTAATCACCCAACCACTTTTTACCTATCTGATTGTCCACCCATCCAGATTGCGACATCCTAGCATGCTGTGAAGTTTCCTGGATGTGTATATTCATAAAGTACGAGCTACCCCACAGTACCTGTCCTTACATATGCTTTTACTCCAGGACGATAACCATGGAGTAACAGACATACTGCATGTTCACATGAATGCTGGACTCACAGTGCCTTTTCCATGGAGTCAAACTAATTTGGTTACACTGGCAATAAGCTTGAAAGCTCTTTAATGAAATTTTAATGATTTGGGTAATGAAAAACCTGGCAGAGGGGATCCTTAGTCTGATAGGAACATTTTATGAAGTTTATTGGCTGGGAATGGAAATTCAAATAAAATTCAGACATGAAATAAAATATAGTTTTACAAGAGTGAAGCAATTAGGCCTGGAAACAGCTTAATGATGGACTGATGGATTCTCAGTCATTTGCAGCCCTTAAACCAAGGTATTTCTGTCTTCATAAATATATACTGTGACCCAGTCATAAGTTACAAGCATGATGCAGGAACTTTTATGTGAAATTCTAAGCTAGATATTCATAATGGTACCCTCTAGCTTTAAAATGTTCTATTAGTACTTAGACTAACAGTTACATTGTAGGCAACTCTCTCAGTTTGTATAATGTTGTGTTTATTTTCAAAACAAATGAAAGAATAACATTTTCATAGACTTCTTGAGATTACATTGACCTATAATTAACTTCCCTTCCTTTCTGTCTTTCCTTCCTTTCCACCGTTCATAGCCTCCTAGCATTAGGGATAGGAGTATTTATCTTCCATGTTTCATTTTAGATAGCTGTAGATATTGCTGTATGTGAAAAGCCACATCAAAATACTATGATGACATGGAAATGCTTTTTCTCTTTACAGGACTCATGAATTCTAGCATCTTAAGTAGAGTTCTCACTGGCGTCTGTATAGTTTCACATAATCAGGTAAGATAATGCACTAGCCTAAATGGATCTTTCAATGAGGAAGAAGCCCTCAAGAATTCACTGTGAACAGCCATTTAACAGGTCGCACAGGCACATACTTTCAATCTTAAATTCCTCCAATTCTAACATTGAGTGGAGGCTGAATAATTCTGCTTAAAAAGTCAATGCTAACATAATACAGAATCAAGTCAAATCTATTTTTTAGCTATATTGTCTTGGGGAAATTTTGTTTCTTATTCAGGGTCAAATTTTCATAAGAAATGAACGTTCCTTTTCTGCAACTAGAAAAAAAAAATGTCTTGGCATCCACTACCAGAGGCTTTCACTGAAATTTGGCTATAAACAAACATTTTGTAAGCATCTTCCTCCCAGATAACAAACAGTAGGTTAGACACCCTGCTGCAGAGATCTGGATTACAGAGACTCTTGGAAAAAAAGCTAAAAATTATTACCTTTCAAGCACTTGTCCAAAACAATACGTATGACAAGGCTAAGGACACATGAATGATAACAAAACAGATATCAGGCAACAGAAAGTAAGGCCTGTCAGCTCTGCTAGTTTTGCATTTGTCCTTCCAAGTTCCCAACAGGTCAATACGTTTTATTTAAACAGTCACAAAAAAAAGTATCATCAGCCAGAAAACAAACTTCCTTTCCCTCTTGTGGTCCTTCCCTTGCCCTCCTCTAACAATCTGGAGTATTTAGACAAAACAACAGAATACTGAATTAGAGGCAGCTGAAAGAGAGAATACCTAATGGTTTATAGCTAGCACTATTCTCTCTATCAGGTCTTCTCAAAGCTACTACTTGCTGTCATTAATGAGTCTGCACTCCGCCATCTAACATGATATGTCTTTCTGGAACACGGTCACACACTCACACAGACGCTCCTGCCCACCAGCTACTCACCCAGGGGAAGCTTTTCCAGCAGATAAAGGTAACTCTGAAAGAAGTCATTTTGGATTGCCTTATGCAAGACAAAGGACATGCTGTGCCGACAGAGTTCTTCATCTGTCTTGTGCCAGCGTGACTTAAAAGCCAAATGTGCTGCTTTATACGCCATGATGAAGACCTTTTTTGCAAGAGTGGACAGTTGTTGTGGCTGGTGCTCTCTGGAGGACCTGTCCTTCCAAGGAGGCAGTGACAATGTCATTTAAATTGTGGCAATGTGCTGTCATTCTATATGGGGGTGTGTGTCTAGAGCAGTGCAGGGGGTGGAGGCGGGCGAGAGGCGAGTGAGAAATGCTGGCTGTTGGCACTGGCTCAGAGTAATCTCTGGAGTGTCACCCTCTGAAACGAGCAGGTGCTGGGAAGTGATAAAAAACTCAGCCAGGAAATTGCTTAGCCAGGGTAAAAGTATATCTACTCCAAAAAAGAGAGGCTTTAATTCAATTACACTTTTCCTAATCTGTTCAGCCTTCACTTCAAAGGAACTCAGATATTATCCAGAATCTCCCATCTCCCTCTTTTATATCTCACAGGGTCGCTTTGTTTCTGTGTCTCTCCCTCACTGTTTTTCAGTCCAGGGCACCCAAGAGGAAGGCCAGAAGACAGAACATGGACATATCTGTACACAAACTGTATGTCCTAATAAACTGTGATTATAGCAAGCAAAGAGAAAGCAACAGATTCAACTTCATGCTTTGCCACTGTGTATAGCAGGGCAAGCCACTCTCTATGCACCACAGTCTGCCCGGGTTCATTTAATCTGTTGAAACGGTACAGACTATCATCTCATCATCAGAAGCTAGCTGGAAGAAATTGCTGTCTGGGAACACAGTAATGCTAAAGACAGGGAAGGGTAAGAGCTTTCTGCTTTAGTTAAAACAATACACAGAAGAACAAAAAAAGATAAACTGCCCATTAACAAACCGAGACAAATATATTGGCTGGAAAAGAGAAGTAGGTTCAGGCCACTACAGTGGGCAAAATTCTAGAGGAGGGGAAGTAGGGTGAGAAGCTGAAGTGCTTCTGGGATGGAGAATGCTAAACTGTTGAAAGGGGCTGTATATCATAAGTATGTCCCATTGCAGAGGAGGATCAGGTCCTCAAGGGACAAGGAGAGACAGGTACTGCTTCAAAACCTTGTTTGCCCCTTGGTAGTTCATGCACTCGGTGTGGTACAGCTTCAAGCCTCCTGAGTTGCAAAGGTACCTGCAAAGGGGATGGGGCTTTGTACTGAATGCACTGACCTCCACACATTGTGCCCATGAGGGTTTCCCCTTTTCAAGCTGTTCATTACAGCTGTTTGCAGTGTAGGCACACTACAGCGCAGCAACACACAATCAGAAAGTTGGGTGTTTTCAACACGAAAGGGCCGCCATATGGGCTGAGCAGTACTGCAACCCCCAGCAAACATCTGAGCAAGCTTCAGAGAGCAGAACAAAGAAGACATAGCCTCCAACAAGGAAAATCGCTAGTAATTTGGCTGCATCAGTGCATTCTTTAAAGAGACTCTTGTCTACATCAGATGATGCTAAATAGCATTTAGCGATACATCGATTAAAGTATATTTTCCAACATGACTCGCTTCCTTGGAGCAGTCAATCTCTGTATCTCTGCTTTGATATTACTTATTAAAAGTATTTGGGGGCAAAAACATCCCTGGGTATCACTGCCTTTCTTGTTTCCCCAATTACCATCCTGTCCTACTCATTGTTACCTAACTACATTGGCACACTGCTCCTCCAGCTGTTCCAGTCTACATGATTGTGCAAATGTGTTGGTGAACAGATTAGTAAGTAAGATAATTCAGAAAAATATACTTATTTTTCTTTCAAGTTGGATCAGTTCCCCAATCCAGCCCACAGCTGACACAAGGGAATTTGTCATGTGCTACAATACAGGGGTTGGAACAGCCACTTAGGATGGTGGTGTGGAGGTAGCCATACAGCCACAATACATTACATTACCAATAATGCAGATTTCCTCCCTGTCAGAGGTATGCTGGATGTGGTTCCATGTGATAACCAAAGGTAACCTAAGTACTGGAAGATGTGTTTCTATGCTCCCAACCCTCTCTGCTGTTGGGGTCTCTGCTGAGCCACTTCAGCTTGCTACATCAGTTGGCTTTTTCTCTCTGGTCAGCACTGTGAACCAGCTCAGTGCAAAGCTTACAGTTGCCAGAAAAGTGCAAGAAGGGAAGCAGAAGTATGCAGGTGAGGATGAGGTGGGGAGAGTGGGATCATGGCAGTGGTTAGATCAGCTCTAGTGCCACTGTACCACAGTCTGAGCCCTTTATTGAGCAGAGGGTGACGTTCTTCACACAGCCTTAGAAATTTCAGCCATCCCTAACTCAGTCTCAAAATTATTTCTGGCTGTGTATCTGTCAGAGAAGCACCAGGCCCTCTCCAAATAATTTTGAAATATTTTGGCCCAGACACAATCCTGGTGAATCTCTTGGTTTTCACACAAATCTGGCCCTTTCTCTTTGCTTATCTATTTTCAGCCACTCGCCAGTCAGTGTGCCAGGAACGGATATGTCAAGATGCATGTTAATGCTTTGGAAAGACATTGCACAAGCTCACTTTGTCACCGACAAAAGACACCCCTAGGAACTCATAGCCCACCTGTTCCACATTTGACACCACGTTTCACATTTGTCATGGCTGTAGTTTTGGCAATGCCCATTGTGTAGCAAAGTGACCCCTCTGCTTAGAGATAGCGGTAACTCCAAGCATGAAACCTAAGCCCTGGTGTGACCTAGTGGAGTCTAATGCTGGGATAGCACTGTGAAGGGTGCTGGGACAGCAGCCCCAGGGCTCCCCATAGCTTTAACACTCATGAGGTCCACAGGGGCCTGGGCTTTTACATTCGCTAGGAGGACATGAAGTACAAAAGCAGAAAAGGGCAGTTTCTCCTTCCTTCTGTGCACAAGTGGGGCTTAACTCTCCCTTTGGGTTTCCTGGTGCCTACAAAGTGCCCCAGCGACTGTGACTCCAGTGAAGCGCTCTCAATTTATACCCTCTGAGAATTTGGCCAATTACGACAGTGAAATACACATGGGAAACGGCATAGTTCAGGGTCACTCCCTATCTTTTTAATGCCCTGCTATTTATCTCATAACATACTGCTATCCCACTTTCCTTAGGAAAACACATATGTGCAGTCATGTTGTGTATGTCTCTGCCTGTGACTTTTATTACCCCACCACCAAACAACATTTAAACCTATCTCAAACAAACCCCAGAACTACTTCAAAGTTCACATCAAAACAGTAGAGGGGTTAGAGAGACAGATGTCGTCCTGGGGTCACTTAGCACAGTGACTTTTGCTCTTCTGAGATGCCGTAAAATCTATAAGGAGGGATGGGCATAGGCACATCTGCATCTCTCTTTCCAATCTACCATTCTTAGCCATCCAACACAAATCTGTCAGAAACAACAGTTTACAGGACTAGTTTTTCAAGCTGAATGCTGGTTATAATTGTTTTTGATAAAGTGGTGGTGATGTTGACTCACAGTAGTCCTGCCCCACACAAAAAGAGTGAACATCTACAGTAGGCTGCATAAACACTAATTTTTATTGTTTGCATGTGATCAAGACTAAGTCTCTGTTCCAAACAGCTCTATAATCTAAGAGTTACTGTGAACACACACTCAGTCCTAAGATACTAGTGCAGCTAAGTAGGTGAATCACAACAGCATCAAGTCTTTTAAAGCACTTTCAAAGCACTTCCTATGGCTCTCAAAAGTTACGCAGAAACACAGATTTGTGCCCAGGAGTGCCTGAAAAAGGCCACAGAAAGTGTAGGTTGGGTTTTTTGTTTGTTTGTTTTTCAAAAAGTGGGTACTATATTCTCTGCCTATTTGTCAACAGAAGCAGCTCAACATCTCCTGCTAAGAACAATTCACAATTCTGCTTGCTTCATGCTATGTCCTAAGCTCATATTCTGAGCAGGAACAGTCTTGATCTACCCAGAAGCTGCAAACAATTAATCCACTAATATATACATCTCTATTAACAAGAACAGTAGGACTTGGGTGTGGGCACAATGGCACCTATAGTACTTGTAGGGTAACTGCTGAAATATGAATAAACCACTTTTCAACTTTACTTTCCTTTTGTAAATGGCCATTTGAGTCTTTCTGAAGATGAGGCAGAAAGTCAGCCTTTTTGTTGCTCATAGAGATACTGGAGAATCTGGACCTCTGGATAAACTGAAGCCGTACGCTAAAATAGCAGTAGACACAGCCATAATGTATGAAAGTCATTGCCTCAAACAGCTTCTGGTCTAAAATAAGAATGTGTTTGTACTTCAGTAGGTAAACAAATAGTTCCTCCACCTGTCTTCTTCTTCCTCCCCAGGAGATCAGGCAATCCTAGGACATAGCGTTTATCACAGATTAAAATGAAGAATTGGCTAGAGTGGCTTCTTGTTAAGATACCTGCAGCTGATCTCTGCTTGAGGTATAGCAGGTTTAAAATAAGGTATCAGATGGCTTATCTGTTAGTCACTGCAAGATCCAAGGAAGATCTGTTTGTTGGAGCATCAGGGTATATAAAGAGATGTTGGACCGACTTACTTTTATATTAGGAGGTAAGTACCTGTCTCTGCAGATCTGAGCTGTACATGCTACTTCTGAAACACATCAGCTGCACAGAAGAGAAAAAGAAAAACATGTGCATTAGCTCCACATATCATGCAGGTCACAAAGGGTCATTTTTGCCTTTAAATTACTGTGTTCTGCTTACAAAACACCTGGTATGCAATCTGATTTCCACACGCACAAGCCATCAGGATTGCTGTAAGATGTCTCTTTATCTTAAAAAGGCCTCTATATTAATTCTTCTCCCTCACGCTCACGCCTGGCATATGCTGTCAGGAATAGATGCGGTTAAAGCAAGTAATTTTTGTTTTATCTTTGACAACAAGTTTTTAAAAGTTCCTGAAAACCACAGGATCATGTTGATAGAAGAGGCACAGGCAGAGAGCACACATGCAGTTATGAGGGCAGTGAAGAACAGCTGCAGGGTGGACAGCAGGTGGTAACCTTTACAACTGACTTTGCTGCAGCCAGAAAAGCAACTGCCTGTATTGTTCTGACCGCAGCTTCAGTGGCTTATTCAGAGCAACACTGTACACCAGTGTCTGGGTGTCAAGCTGGGAAATAGTAATATGACAATGAATGTACTAATTGTCTGACTTGTTGAAGTCCAGAACTCTTAGTCATAATCCTCACCCACCTAAACTCTGCTCATGAGTCCAATTAGACTCAGCAGTCTTCAGAAGTATTACTGTGAAAATAATTTGGTTTTGAGTTGAGTGGGGAATTGAGAAAAAATAGTGTTTTGGGTTGACGAGAAACTGAAATATTTCTCTTTTCTCACCCGAAAAAAAATTTCTGTGTCAGGCCAAACAAAATGTTTTGTTTTGTTTGCAGGGCTATTCCCCTTCTTCCACTTCTTTGTTTGTTTGTTTGTAATTAAATTTAGGTAAATTTGGCTTCAGCATATCATTTACAAGTGCAAACAACAATAATGTTGTTGTCACCAGCAGACTAGTCATTCTTGCAGAATCACTCTGTGGCAAGAGAACCCAAGGAAATGCAGAGCAAAACAGGTCCTTGGGAAAAGACCCAACCTTGGGATAGGACTTCTGATCTCATGAGAAACCTTTGCTTTGAACCACATTTCCAAAGCAGAGTTCACTGCCTGTAGATCAGGATGACTCAAGCCCTTCACGGCATATCCTGCAGAATTCCCGTGCGCTTTCACGGGTGCAGTCACAGAGGCAATCTGTTATCATTTATACAATTGGAATTTAGCAATCTGGAATTCCATCTAAAGCAACAAAACACAGCATGTAAGCCCTATGGGTAAATACATTATAATTCATGTAAATGAAATTGGCCAGAGCTTTCTCCCTATGGAGGGAATACACAGTTCTTTCCCTCTAATCCTTCTAGCTCTGGAGCCAACACTAAATAACATTTTTAAGGGAATGAGTGAAGCCACTCTTAGGTAGGAGTGGGAGCCTGTCTCATCATGTCTCAAGCACGGTGACAGTCACAGCGGGACCCTGATTCGGAGATTCATAAACAGTATGCTAACATAAATAGCGATATTTGGGGAGGACTCCTGCATGCTTTGGCTATGAGGATTTTATTTGGTTCTGGTTAGGGACTCTCAGTAGTGCTGGGGCTGAAGGGAAGGAAGGGCAGGGTTCCTGATGAAACTGCAGCAGGGGCTGCTCTGTTGTTCTTGATAAGAAGCATGACAGCTGTGCCCACAACATCTGGTTTTCATTGAACCCTAGTGAGAGTTCCTTGCTGAGTCTCTTCCACCCCATATGTGGTGGTTTAATTGATGGAGCCTGAGAAGGTTTTAGGTCCAGTGTGGAATGCCGCCTTTCACTGTGATATGTGACTCCAGATACTGTAAGGGCTGGGCTGCTTAGAGTCGTCTTAAAAGCATTTCTTCTCAATATTGAATTTTGCATATATTGCCCTCTGTTGGCTCAAGTGCATGATAAAGCTCCTTTTCTAGGTAAGAGCTAACAAAAATCTCCTTCTGGCTGAGTGGCAGGGTTTGTGGGTTTTGGAAAATGCAGGATTAAGTTAGCTGCAGCGTTGTGCATGCGTGTTTGCCTGGTTCATATCCCCCCATAACTCTGTGTTTAAGGATGCAGGCGCAGCTCTTTAACCAAGGAAAAAGGGGATCTGGAGACTGGCTGTCTCAGCTGCCGTGGACCAAACATAAGACGAGTTTTAAGGAGCAACCATCAGGGATAGCGGTTTGGTGAGCCAGGATAAAGAGGATGTTGCACACTCAGGAAACAGCACAAAAAGCAATACAGAAAAGCCTGTGGGAGAAGTGGGCAAGTGGGAGGTAAGTTATCATGTTAATGTCTTTCAGCTCTGGCACGCAACTGCCAGAAATGCTTTGGTAAAAGTCTCTCAAGGCTTTATCTTCAATTCCAAAGCAAAAGAAGGATGGCAACCCACACCATCAAATCTCCTTCTGCACACAACACTGCCAGAAAGACATGCCTTTCCACTTCCTCTCAGCTGTATCCTTCCTACCTAAGGCATATGGCTGACCCATCTGCTCAGACCAAAAAGCATCCTGCCCAGTTATCTCGTCTCTGACAGCAAAGAGCAGCAGCAATGCTTAGGGAAACAGTCTAAACCCACTAGCTAGGAAATGTATTTTGGCTGGTTCTTAGCTCTTAAATGCTGCTCTTGCACAGAGCCAGGCCAGGTATCTTCCTGAACTCTTGGAAGTCCCAGGCATGAAAGTCCCCGTCCTGGGCATACCAGCACACACGCTAGTGATGTGACATGAGTGCAGTGATGCCAGGACGGGACAGCCTTTATCTGGAGTGTGAACATCATGACAAGACAGAAACTCCAACATGAGGAAGTAGAAAGTGCAATGGATAACAACAGAACTGCAGAAAGAAGTGATGTGGGCAAACCATGGGTTAGAAAGATCATTTAACCTTCTGCAATATGCCTCTCTCATTAGAGAGGCTGAGATGTAAAGATCCAGGCTTTCAGATCTGGAGCTCTGCGGACCCCTCTCTGCTGTTGGCTAGGAAAGCAAACATCAGACTGGCATTCCCCTGATCTGGTACAGCAGCACATTTCACAGCAGTGGTGGAGAACATCCTTTTTGTTAGGGCAGTTAAAACTAGACTGGAAAATGTGTTGTTCTGTGAGCCACAGAGAAACACAGCACTTAGTTTCTTTTAGATTTGCATCTTACTGCTTCTTCCTGAAATAAGCCCCACACCTCCTCTCACTTGCCATCTGTCATGGAAGATCCACCCTGGACAAGAAACTGCCTGTGCTGCAGCCAGTCTGGAGCTGCTCTGGCCAGCCCGTTCATCTGTGCTGTCTGTCTGGCTAGCGTGCAGAGTGACTGACCCCTCACTGCTGCCAAAGTGCTGAACTCTGCTTCACTCTCCCTCAGCGCAGTCCCTATCATGGGTCTCTCTCATCTACCTGGCAGCCAGAGCACACAAACCTCTAGAAACTTAATTAACTTTCAAACTCTGTGCACATCTTTCAATGGTGACTGCCCTTGGCCAACATGTCACGACGTTATTAGAAGGTGGACGAAGATACCTGATGAATGCATGGATAGGTAAGGCAAGATAAAACTAATTTCCTGAGGAAGCCAAAGGAAAATAAGCTCAAAGGAAAAAAAAGAAAAGTTGACTATAGGGAACAAATCTGACAAGTGACCTTGAAAGGCCTCTTCCACCTTTTGCTCCTGAGAAGGAACTGTCTGGCAGAAGCCGTGTGTGCGTGTGTGTGTGTGCACACAGCAGGGAAATTAGAGGGGATCAGGAGCTGTAAGCAGCATTTTTAGTGCATCAGTAAAAGTACCATGAGTGTACTACCCCCTGCATTTCAGATACAGTGCATCTCTGACATTGCTAGCTTGGACAGCCCTCATCCTTAACTTGTCTCCGAATTGTGTGAAGTTTCACAATACCAGGAACTATGCAATTAAATCCTGTGCATGCCTTGGAACATTAAACTCAAGTGATAAGTATCAAGGGGCAAGAAAACTAGATTAAGCCCAACTCCTGGACAGCATAAACACACAGGAATATGGATTGCAGAGACTATAAACACACCTCTTCTTGTGAATATTGCTTTTACATAGTGGCTCAAAATTTGCAAAAAACACCTTTGTTCAGAACTGAAAGTAGAAACCTAAATGATCAAGACTGGAAACTATTTGCTTTGCATGACCACTTTCTATCTGAGCTCTCAAGCTAGAATGCTGGAAGGTAAATATATGTGTGTTGTTCTTTGGAACCAAAAAATAATCAAGACATGAAAAGTTCGAGATGGTTAAATGCTTCCTCCAGAGACTGGGGATTAGAAGTCTGGGCAAGTAGCAGATGAGGCAAAAAAAAAGACTAAAATAAGAGAAGAAACTCTTAAGTGACCTGACAAGGGAAACTTAAATCTTATTTTTAAGGGGTTAGGTTGTACTAAAGCTTGAAAAATTAAATCCACAGCTGTCTCCAGAGGACTATATCTCACTAAGAAAGCTTCAAGTAAGTTTATCATGTATCCAACACCTAGGCATTAGACCTCAGAGACCACTAGGATAATATTTCCTCTGGATTAGCAAGAAAGCTAGCAAGTGACATTTGTATGAGACTAACTTTAAGTTTAAGGGGTTTTCTTATTATAAAATGATAAATGAAGAATGAGCATACTGGGAAGGAAAGTTCTTGCAGTTTGTAAATCTAACACATCTCCACGATTTCTTTAAAAATACACTGTTATCTCCTAAATTAGTTTTATTTGGTGACATCAGTAATTTGATGGTTTTATGTCTATCATCTTCCCAGTGAGGATCATTGTGTTCTTTATGAGCAATATTTTTAATCTCATAATCCCCTTTATGAGGAATGCTTTTAATTTCAGAGACCATAAGCATTGGCATCAAGACAATATATGAGAAAAAAATTCAAGAACGAAACTATAGGAAACACAGGATGGATCTGGCACAATTACAGTGCTTTCCTTCTTCTGGGATTCTTCACTACTAGCCAATAAAGCCCACGATATGTTGGAATGCTATTAATTAAGTCACCTCGCTGTGCCTTGCCACGACAACTGATATGCCCCTGGGTTCCAGGGAAATCTTATGAATCATATGAGATGCAATACTTTGCCGGAGCTGGGTGAACTAAGGACAACTTTAATATGTTAACTTTGAAATCTGAAATCCAACAGCAAATTGAGTTTTGTACAGAAGGCACAAAATAAAACTCAGACATCTATACAAACACCAATATTGGAGTTTTGTAGGATAAAGCACTTTTTATTTATGTATTTTACACTTTCTGTGTCTGTCTAAAATACTGGTGTGAGGAACAGACCGCAGGTCCCCACAGTAAAATGTCTACAGTCTGTACATGGGCTACAGTAATCTAGCATTATCCCTTTCTGTCCACAAAGCACATCAGTGACAATTGTGTTTTCCAGTTCTATGGAAAATCCTGAGTTACACACCTACGGGCACATGCTACTCTGTGGCCGTACAGATGCATATGTAGGAGGTGGAATGAAGAAAAGGCATACACAGCAAAATTAAATGGGGAAAGTGAAATGAAAGGAATTACCTAAACAGCTTACAGATGGTAACTAAATTAGTTGAAAGCTGAAGGATTGTTTTTTCAACACACAGCTCAACAGCATTGTAAAACTTCCATTATTGTAACTCAGAAGCTCATGAGAAATAGTAATTACCAGAGCTGAACTCCTGGGCTCTCATATTTTCTTACCCACGGGCTGGCCAGACCAACCCCTGATCCTTCCTTCCCCCAGTGCTTTCCAGACTCCTAGAAAGTACAGCTGGCAGGGTAAAGAAATTTTCTTCACCCCATGTTCCCTGCCACCTCTCAGGTCTCCTGTTGTCCCCCATATGCCTTGTTTTGAACACCATCACCTTCCTCTTCTGACACAGTCTCTTCCAGATGCCCCATACACTCTCCTGTCTTTCCTTCACTGTGCTTCACAGCCAGCAACCCCTCTGGCTGCTTCTGTGCTGAGCTACTAGGACAGCACCTGGACCACGTACTGCTCCAGACAGAGCTCAGGCTGCCTGAAAGTCACATCCACTCTTGTCAGAGGCACTTTGAAAACCTCCTCAGGAAAATATACCTTGCCTGATATCATTGCACCCAGAACTGATGGCCTAGGTGGAGTATGAGGTGAGGTCTAGGCAGCAAGTTCAATCTTAAGGCTCCCTTAACTGTGAGGGAAATGCAGACACAGGCCCCATGACAAGCCTTCACTCTCTGCCTCCTGCTCATCATCGGCTCACAGCTGACTGTCACACAAGTTACATTTTTTCTTACAACTGTCTCTGTTGTATACATTCTTCCAGTTTCCACCCCAGCCACGTTGCCACAGATAGTTCTGGGAACACCAAGTAGGGTGAACTGGCAAGTGCACTAAATCAAACAGAAGTACAGCATCTGTTTGGGTTCCTGATGAGTCTAAAACTGACTCATCATCCCTCCCCCCCTACCCCCTGCAGTGGACTACTTCCTCTATTATTATCAAACACGATGTAAATAAACCAAAATAGCATAAGAACAGAACCTGTGAAAGAATTTACTGTACACTTGTCATCCACATTCTCTTTCTTAGATTTAAAACCAGAAGGGACTTCCATGACCATCTAGTAGGCCCTTCAGTATAATACACATCAAAGACCCCCATCCATTGATCCCTGCATCAAGACCAGCGCTACCAAGCGCAAGGATTACTTTGTCCCCATAAACAATATGAAGTCATCCTTCTTACCTATTCAGCATTGGAAAGACTTCAGCTGAAGTACTGTACCCAGGTTTGGGCATGGCTCTTCAAGAAAAACATGGGCTGACTTGAGTAGCTTTGATACAAAAAAGGAATGGTTTTCTTGCAATAACAGCAATTCAGTCCTGGAATAGATTCCCCAGGAAGACTGTAATGCACATCACTGAAGATAATACTAGAGACAGGAATAATATGGGTACAAATTATTTGGCTTGGGGCAGGGGGATAGACTGAAAAAGGTTGCTTCAGCACAATTTGCTATCAACCTGTAAGTCTGTTTAAGCCAGAGCATTTGTTTCACAAAGGTATCTACTCCTGAATAAAGACTGGTAATAATGGGGAAGTATCCAGTCATGAACCTTAAGTTATTCCACTGGTTAAGTGCTATCCCACTAAAATTTTATGCTCGATTTCAAGGTCTGAATTCATTTAGTTTAAATGCCTGTCCTTGTGCTTCCACTCTGCAATGCTTCTCATGTGCTTAATTGGCTAAAATTAAATGGAAACAAAACCACGCATGCTGTTACCTGCAAAAGGAGCAGGATTTGCCCTGATGTGAAGAACAAGGCTAGCGTTGTCTACGATAGTTAAAAAACTTAATGAAAAAGATTTTGGCTGCAAGTATTGTGTTAAAATCTTCATGTTTTCTAAGGAAATAGCCATTGAGGTATTTATGATAAATTGTTAGAAATGGAAATCTCCCTTTTGAATCTGTTTGAAATGAGGAACTTGCTTTAAGTCAAATGTCACCTGAGTAACACGACGTCAGCTAAGGTACTCATTGTTTACTCTCCCTTTGCTTTTTTTGACAAAAACAGAAAAAAATGGCAATTATTTTTGAGCAAAGTAGAAAGAATTTGATGATCACAGGCAGAATCGTTTTCTTTTGGAGGGGAGGGATGAGGAAGAGGGGGAATTCCTGATTTATGATCAAATATAGACTTGTTCAAGTGTAAAGGAGACTCCTTCTTGAAAACACTTAAGCTGGCGCTTAACTTTATTACTGTGGCAAAATTAAGCATGTGCTTGAGTGGTTGCAGAGTCAGAACCATAAAATGTCATAGCCTTTATAGCTATGAGTCTGCTTTCTGCCTGCTGCATCTAATAAACATTAAGAGGTGAAATTCTGTACCCATCGGGGTCAATGGTAAAACTCTCATTGACTTCAGTAGAACCAGGATTTTGCACAAGAAGTCTCCATCATTGTCACTGAGGCCCACAAGCTGGTATTAGCAGAGAGAGGCCATCTGCTCTCTCTTGTGTGGGTCCTTTTATATTTCATCTTCCTATGTTTTCCTTAGTCCAATTAAAATTAAGCCAAACTGGAAGCACATCACTGGCTCTTTGGATAGGGATACTGCATTTCAGGTTGTTTGTCAGAAAATAAGCAGAAATGAAATACACAAATTCTAATGCACCAAACATACTGAACATACACACAAAAAACATACTGATGTGCATATGTAGCAGTTAGGGACATGGTTTAGTGGTGGATTTGGTAGTGTTAGATTCACGGTTGGACTCGATGATCTTAAAGGTCTTTTCCAACCTAAATGATTCTATGATTCTATGAAAATACAGAACATTCTGTTCTGTGTTCCTCACAGGAAAATTCCCTCTTAAAGGGTTGATCCCTTAAGGAATAAAAACGTAATGTAGCACCATTACAGTACATTTTATATCTTCCAACACTTCTTAGATCAGCCTTGCTTAGGACATGAGTAAACTGGTATTTCTTCCGTAAGTAGTAACCCTCAAGTCTCAAGTCGGGCACTGAAAGTCTGTGTAGATGGTTGCTTTCCTGCATCACCAGCTTCAGCTGAGCTTTGGGTACTGCATTCCTGCCTTGCAGGCTTGCACAGGTCTGCACACGCAGAGTTTATAACACTACAGCTGCTGAGGAGCACTGAGGCACAAGATGGCAGAGGTCAGTTTACCACCAGCTGGATATACTCACTCAGACAAGCGAATGAGCGTACAAAGCCATCAGACAAGATTGCTTTTATGGAAGTGAGCAATTCTGATTTGAATAAGCCAAGGAAGAAAACAGTATACCCTTTGCTCTATAATGTTTAGTTAAAAGAAAGCTCTGCTTCTCTGTGAAGAGGTCTGCTTCTTTTCACATCTGTAGATTTTTCTTTCTACATCTGAAACAATGAAAACCTACAGCTAATTTTCTTCACTGGTTTAAATGAGCCACAAATTGATGCATTTACTTAGGTTTCTGTTGAATTATATATATTATAAAATACAAATCAAGCTCTCCACAGAGACTCCTGTTTTCATTTTTGTGAAGTCTTGTGTTCAAGGATAACAAGAGCACCCAGTATTTGCCAGCACGATTATGTGTCATATTGAAAACACCCTTTGCTTGTGCAGATGTCCCTGTCACTGCTGATCGAAAAGGCATTTAACAACCACCTTCATCTGCATCCCAAGATTAATTTCATCCAGAAGAGTTAAGCCAGACTTTCCCTTTGCATATCAGATTTTGCTTTGCCTTGTCTCACTTCTTCCTTCCAATATAAACTTTTAAGCCCAGCGTTTATTACCTCCATACCTCAATCACTTACTATGCAACAGCACAGCAGAACATCACCTATATCCCCCACTGAGCAGCATAGTCTAATAACTTTAAATGTTTCTCTGAAAGTCATCCTTTCAGATTGCTGTACTTTTTTAGCTACTAAAAGGCCTTAAGGAGATTTATACACAGTTCATTTTTCCAAGGTCTAGGAAAATATCCTGTATTCACTATTCTTCCCTTGAAATCCAACCATATTCTTTTTCCCTGAGAGCAAGATGCAATCTTTGATGGAGAGATCGCAAATCTCAGGGTTGCTCTGGTTTCTTAATTCCACAAGACAGAAATTAATTTACTACATTTTAACAATTCCATTTGTGATAGAAAAGCAACATTGGTTATTTTGTTTGAATTTTTTTTTCACAATGATGTAAAAAAATCTGTCTAGGATTCAATGGAACTTTGAAGAAATCAGACCCCAAGGCATTTTCAGCATGCAGTCTCAGGGTTAAAGGCCCATATAAAGCGCATTGAGGACAATGGAAACATCTTTTTTTACTTCAAAATCAGGTTTAGCATCGGTATTTTTCAGTCATAATTAATTTGTTTTATACTAAGAGAGCAAATAGGAAGAAATAAAACTAAGTTACCATGAGACAGTATGGTGGGTGTTGCTCCAATATCACAGGGCGTATTCTGTCTATCCGGTTAAGAAATCTGGCCACATCTTGAGAAAAAAAAAGAAAAAAGAATCTCAATTTTTTGCATAGAAGTGTGGTTCCTCAATAACACTAAAAAGGATTTTCACTTTTTTAATGCAAACAAAGAACAAAAATGTTGTTAATTTCTTCTTCTACACTTATTCTACGAAATGTTTTTGTCCATTTCTTCTACGCTTACTCTATCGTATATTTAACTTGAGAACACTCCACAGTTCTGTCTTTCCTCTTGGAGGCAAAAGGGATATAAGAAATTGTGCAAAGCAACATCAGCAGCTCAGGGAAAGGCTGTAGAACCAGACCTTGGGCAGCATTTGTTTTACAATTTATTTTTCAAAGAATCTACCATGCAATGCAAGTTTTTAAGTGTTTGTGCCATGTGGTTTTCTAAACCCAGCATCAACTGGTTGTCACTGACAAACAAAATTATCTGGTCTTGGTGCTGCTTGTGGCTCAATCACTACAAAGCTGAGGTATTTTCATTTGGACTCTGAGGCTGAGACAGGCTCCGCTGTCCCTTCAGGCCTTGACAAACAGCCAATTTTAGCCCAAACATTGTGGCATGCTTAACTGCAATGAATGTTCCTTTTCTCGTATTTTTCAGGTCTCACATTCTTCTGTATCATTCTTATCTTGTAATCTTTGACCTACTTTTTCATAAGTGTCTACAACTATTCTCCATTTGTAGGCATATGTGACCAGATTAAAAAAAGAAATTCTCAGTGACATAGATGGAGATTGTCAGGTACTTAGTACTCAGGAAATATCAGACTATTTATTCATATGACTTCAGAGTTTAATGTTTGGCTCACGCTTATCTGAAGAGCTGCTGAAATCACTGAAGAACTGTTGCTCTGATCAGGTAGTCATATATACATTTTTCTTTATGACGGTCATTAACAGAAAATATTACTGTGATAAAAAATAGAGTAAAGACACTAACAAAAGTGTTAGATTCTAGCAATGCTTTGTAAATTCATGGATAAGGTAGAATTTTCATATTTCACAGGGTACCTTTTTCCATTTTCTCTTAAAAGCAGGGCACAATATGGATACCACAAAATATTTTTTGCTGCTCTGTTACAGATTATGAAAATATAAAAATGTTTACTGTTCAATAGGATCAGTAGACATTAAGTATTTATTCTTAATATTTTGCGACAATAAAAACAGAAGCTTAGGTACCTGACTATTATTTATTTCTGTATTACCCCTATGACTCTGGGTAGGCAGCCATTTCAGTTGTATGTAATGGGGCTGTAGTCCAGCAAAGAGCACTCCAGAAAACAACACATGCAAGGATCTGCCCTGCATCTTATCTGCAACTTTTGTTAATTGCTACAGAGTGGTATTGTCCTTTTATTCTGAAACCCAAACAACAATCCACACTCCTCAAATAACTCTTGAAATAATCAATCTCTGGAAATCCCACAGAACAGTTTTATTGAATTTTACAAAAACAAGCAGAAATGAAAATCCTGTTTTGAGAAAGTACAGAGAGAGTTCAAAAAGCCAGCAAGACACTGCTGCCTCTAGTTCTATATGTTAGCCATTTACTTTCTAACCAGATGAACAGCTGGACCCTTACACAGCTGGGGTTTACCTCTATCATGGGTATCAGAACAAGTAGCTCACAGGAATCTCCATTCTGAACTGGATGCTGGTCTGATCCAAACTTTATATTTAAACTACAGCCCATTAACATGGTTTCTGATACCTCTTGGATATGATGTCATTCGGCTGTTCTTTAGAGTTGGCTGGGAACCAAGGTAAAGTGACAGAGGATTCAGGTGCTGGCTGTATGATATAACATATCCCAACACAATTTTGGATTTCCAGCCACCAGTATTGTCCCCATGTCTCCTGCGCATCAGTGGGTGAGCAACAATGCTGCCGACACAAGAGGAAGATTATATTCCAAAACACCTTGCTGACCAAGGCTGCCTGAAGGCTGGGCTCAGCTAAGAGATGGTGCTGAGGAAAAGTGACAGCTCAGATGGCCATAATAGGGCAGGACATGACAACAGCCCCTTTTCAATCCTCCCCTAAACACTGCAACCAGGAACATAAAGTCCCATTATTCCTGATACTTGCAGCTTCCTTAAGTATCACGTATGAAACAGGTGGACCTCTCTGTAAGGGCAGGACTGTTTCTTCAGTCCCTCAGGGCTCAATGCCCTACCCAGACACCCGCTTTCCTCAGCACCATTAACTGTGCTGGAGTACCAGCCTTCCCCAGCCTGCCCTGCATGGGGCCTGCAGGCCACCATGTCCCACTGGCCCTCCCGTGAAGGAGCAGGCAAAACCAGGCAAACCCTGAGGCAGCAGTGGGGTTTGGTAATGGACCCACGAGGGTGCCAAGGCCTGTAGGGCAGACTGGGCCCTCAGGGGGGTCAGCTACACTCCCTGGTCTGCACGGGCCCTAGGCCCAGGGAGCTTACCTAGTGTGGTGGGCAGAAGCCGTTGCCTGATCATTGCACCCAGAAGGGGCAGAGGGGGCCCTGGCACGGCATGGTACCTCCATAGGTGCCAGCAGGGCTTGTGCCCCGGCCTCCGAGTAAGGCGGGGACCAGGCGGGGAGGCCGCCTCACGCCTCGGGCCAGGCCCGGCGGGACAACACCTCCCCGAAGCCTGCAGGGGGCGCCATGCCTGCCTCGCCCCGCCGCGCGCGGCTGGCCCTCGGCGCAGGCGGGCCGCGGAGGCGAGAGCAGTACGCATGCGCGCTGGCCGCCGCGGGCTGTAGCGGCGGCGCGTGCGCGCTCAGAGCCCGCGGGGCGGGGGCTCGCGCTCACCCTGGTAACAGCACCGCTGCGGGGCCGCGCCCTGCTGAGGCCTCCCCCGTCGCCATGCAGGGCGAGGACGCCCGGTACCTCAAGAGGTAACCGCGGAGCCTGGCCAGGGTGTACGGGGGAGGCGCGGCAGGTTGCGGTGAGGGGTAGAAGGGGGCTCTGGGGCTGAGGCGCGGCAGGTTGTGGTGGGGGCTGGGCGTGGGGCTGTGGGGCTAAGGCGCGGCAGGTTGTGATGAGGGGTGGCATGGTGTCGGGTGGGGCGTGCGACGTTGTGGGGTGGGAGGCAGATGTTGCAGGCTGTTGCGGGGGTGTGGGTGGGAGATTATGCGTTGGGGGAGAACACGGGAGCTGAGGCTGTGGGGCTGAGGTGTTTTAGCGTGTTGTGGGGTATGGGGGCAAGAAGGGGTTGTGAGGAGGTGGTGGAGTGTGGGGCGGAGGTGTTGCAATTTGTGGTGGGGGCAAGCTTGGGGATAGGTGGGAGGCTATGGGTGGGGAATTGAGAATAGAGAGTGTTTTGGGAGGGGCGATCATGAGGTGGGGGGAAGGATTGGGATCGAGGAGTGGCTGGTTTCGAAAATGGCTGGAGGTTGTGGGGTGTGGGGGGGAAGATGGGTGAGAGGCTTTGGGGTGAGTGGTTTGGGAATGGGAGATAGATTTGTTTATGGCAGGTTGAGGTGTGGTTGCATAGTCCGGTGGGCAGGAGACTTGGACGGGGACTGGGAGGCTGGGTTAGGGATGAGTAAAAGTTATAAAGTGGGTTTAGGGTACACTGAGGGATGGGATGGGTGGCATGCTGTTGGTAACTGGTTGAGGGGAGTAGTTTGGAGGGATGCACTGGTTTGGGGATGTCTGTGGTGACATTTTATGGTCTATGTTTGGGATGATGCACTGAGGTGGCAGCAAGTTGAGAGCAGAATAGATGCTGTTAGGAGATGAGTGGGGAGGGTCATGTGGATATTAAGGGTTGGGATGGGGCAGGTGGTTGCTCTGGGGAACAGGCAGGGTGGGGACCCGGGAGAGGATATTAGGCAGTAAGGACAGCTTCAGGGTGCAGCTAGGAGAGATGAACGGATTTGGAGGAGATGTTAGAGCATGGCATGGCAGATTGTGGGGGGACAGGTAATGAGGTGGGATGGATGGAATGGTTTGGGAGGTGGGATGGTCCTAAGAGGTAACTGTGGTGGATCTGGATTTGATGTTAAAGATGTGATGAATGAATGGTGCCTTTATCTGTGTACTTGGCAGTGAGACCAGTCAGCCTAAAGAATAGGGTCTGAGTAGGCAGCTATTGGATCTCCATCGATTGTTTCAGAGCAAAAGTGCTAGCAATCCCAAAAGATGTCAGGCCACCTAGGCCTCTGGTAAGATATGATGTGTGAACAGTGTCACTTTCTCCTCCCTTGCTGGTGATTTTATCCACCACATCTTGAATTTTGTGGAGTTCCTGATCTTTGGTTTTTTTTCTTTTAATTTCCTTTCCAGTTATTAGCATTTGCAGAACTTGCTTTTTAGATTATCTGGGTTTTGCCTTTTTTTTTTCCCCTTTCCTTGTATGCCACATATTAAGACACATAATTAGAAACAGTGGGGGGAGAAAAACCTCTTGATAATATTTGAACATTAGTTCTGTCATATAAACGTGGTAACAGGTAAGATTCAAATGGCCACCTGTAATTAAATAAATAGCTGTAACTTTAGAGCAGTGCCTATTTTTAGCCTTGCATGTTCTGTTTGTCCCATCTTATGGGATTTTTGGAGGAATCATCTTTACTTTGTAGTCATCCCTGCAACAAGCATAGTTTTCTCTCTTTTTAGGAAGCACAAACCAAAACAATCAATTGTGCTGTTTGACGTGACTAGGGTTGTGTGCAAGTCTAGTACTCCTCTGATCCCTGTTTCCCTTTGTCATCCTCCATGAGCAGTCCCCCTCCCACCAAGTCTGACTTGCTAGGATTTGTTATTGGATTTTCAGCCTTACCCACGTGCACAATTTGTGCCACTTGTAATTAGGATAGTTTGGTTTTGCTTTTTCCTCCTGAAGGAATTAGTTAATAAAGGGTATTCACACACCAGCTTTGGTTATGTAAGCTCAGCTAGCGCAGCTTTTGTCTGTAAAAAGGCCTTCCTCTTTTAAACCTATAATAGAGCAGGATTCTTGTTGACAAAGCAGGCAGTGAAGTGAAAGGGTGGGCTGATGTGTGTGAGAGCTCCCCAGTGCATTGCTGCTTCTTACCAGTTAAGAATATCTGTAATTTTAAACGTTTTATGAAGCGACTTACAAACGCATGGACAGAAAATCAGTAAAGTAGATGTTTGTTGATTCAAGGGGGGAGGGGGATTGTTTCTCTAAATAAAGATTTTTTTTTTTTTTTTTTTTGGTGATGCTGGCAATCTGAATGCAGTGTTTTCCAAATGGAAAACCACTTTAGTGGCTGGATATTGCATTTCAGTGTAGGTCTTCAGCAGTTTGCAAGGTAAGATTTTTCAGAGAGGGAACTTGAATGTGAATTGATTTGTGACTCTGTTATCTAGGAAATAGCTCAGTTAGTGAGGGTGGTTATCAGTGTGAGAGGGCAGAAAATCTCTGCAGCTATAAGTCCTTCAGCTTACCCATCTGTCCCTCTTAAGGAAAAAATTAAATATGGGAAATGCTAAAACTGTTTAAGCAGTATTAAGCTGAGGTTCTGCTGGTTGCTAAGCTCATCAGTGGTTTACTGCTGCCAAAAGGAGGAGGTCTCACTCCTTCCTCTTTATCCCTGCTCATAGATAGGAAGTGTTACTCCCTTTCTATAGAGCACTTTAATTCAGTAACACATTGAAAAACTCCCTCTGCCCAAAACATGGGGACTTTTCTGTTGGATTGCTGGCAGTGGCTGTTGAAAGGATTTGACAAGCCCTCATGCTGAACCAAGGTGACTGCCAGGAGCAGGGAAAACATGGAAAGATCTAATCCTTTTGGCAATGATAAGTTGTTAGTTCAACTTAGTTCTTGTAAAACTATACCAAAGTCCTTCAGGCCCACTTGTTCTCTACCTGTCCTGTCCTTTATGTTTGTAAATATTACCAAGCTGTAACTTCATAGAGTTTTGACTGTCAGGAGGAGCATTTCTGGTTGGGTTGTCCTGGTAGGTAGATCTAAATATGGGGGAAATATATTTAGGGGTGAGGAGTGAGAGCCAGTTTCTTTTGAAATAGATTTGCCGGAAGCTTTCTGTCCTGCAAGGCTCAACCTTGTGAGAACAGAGAACAGACTGTAATGAAACATCTTCTTCAAAGTACTGTTAAAGGAAAAAACCACAAGTTCTTCAGAAAAATCTCACGTGATAGATGGAGTTCTGCTACAGTCTCATCAAGGAAGATGTTGCTCTTTAGCAGTGTGCGATATTTGTTTACCCTGTGGCTTTATGACTTTGTAAGGCTGGTAGTTGAACTGAGTCTTCATTTCCTACAGCAGACCTTTCTGTGGTTTGTGGGATTTTTTTAAGCAGCTGTATTTCAAGAAAAGAGTATTTTTTTGCAGTTGTATTCTGCACAAGGGAAAGATGGGTAGTAGCTGGGTAGATGGAGGCACACATTTCAAACATTTTCTGAAGAGAGTGGTTACACTGAAGGCTGTGTCTGGATTTGCTAACATTTCCAGCTCTATGAGGCTGAAGTAGCTTTCCCTTGTCTAATTGACCCAATGCCAGAGCTAGCTGCTATCTCATTTATGCTGATACAACTACTAGTGAAGCCACCTGTAAATCTATCTATTGCCATGATCTGTCAAAAAAACCCAACCCCACAATGCCCAAACAAAACCCCAAAACAAACAAAAAAAAACCCCACACCAAAAACCAAACCCACATTAGGGAGTTGTTTTTAATCTTCAGTGTTTTAGTAGCCTTGTCTATGTCATGACTGTACATAGTCTATTGGCAGTACCAAGGGAAAAGGGGCAAGTGTCAGCTTTACCACCAAGGACAGAAATGTGTTAACTCTATCCTCTGGATGTAGCTCTGCCATCACCTGAAAACAGAAAGCTTCATGTAGCTTCATGGCCTGTTATCTATGGCCTGTCCTCATGGCCCTTGTATCTCTGCATGGACATGGTGTTGCTGTCACAAAGGAGGAGAGAGCAGGACAGGCCCTTTTGGCAGTGACATACCCAGAGTGCTTTCTTGGTGAATGCTTCTTCAAAATATCTGTAGCTGTAGTAAAGCAGGTAGACATGCTTGATTTATACCTGTTGATGGCAGCTGTTGATCTGGTAATCCCCTGAGCCTGGCAACAGACACAATGAGGTGAAGAACAGTAGCAATGAGCTTTGTGCTTCAGGAGAGAATAGTTAATTTGAAGTAAAAATTATTTGTAATTCATTCTTGGTAGATTTTTAACTGATAAGATTTAGCCAAGACAGTCTTTTAGAGGAATAATTTCCATTTGTAAATGACTGCGCTAGATTGATGCTGTTAGCAGATTTGTCAATACTGACAATGTAACGGAATCAACTGGGAAATTCACAGTCTCTGTGAAATGCATCTTTTTCCTCATTGTAGCTCCTTAAGAGAGCTGGGAGACATAGAAATCAAAGATTTATCCTGTTTCTTGCTTACTTGACTTCTGTGACTAAGGCTTGACCAATGGCTCGGGTGTTTTTGTATGTATTAGAGATAGTAGTCAAGAATATGCCACTAGCACTAAGCTTTGGTACAGCTGTGTGACATGAAATATGGTGTGAAAGGAGGGCATTGCTTGGATTTAGGGTCTGAGTAGAACAGGAGACAGGTCATTGATACTGATCTATGTTCTGGTATGTTTTCTGAGCTTTTCATTTAATCAGTAATTCTTTTTTCTTCCCGGCAGGAAGGTAAAAGGAGGCAACATAGATGTGCATCCATCTGAGAAAGCCCTCATTGTCCACTATGAAGTGGAAGCAACAATTCTGGGAGAGCTGGGAGACCCCATGCTGGGGGAGCGCAAGGAATGTCAGAAAATGTAAGGTCATAGCAAGTTCTGATAGCTTTTTCTGTTTTTCATAGTGATAAATTCAACAACTCAAAGCATCAACAGCCTGTAAGAAATAACATGTTCTAATCTTTATAAAACTTAGTGCTAGATTAGTGGGAGGGTTTAGAAACCAGGAAATAGCATGTGCCTAGGAAAGTTAACATCTAAAACACATGTTGTAAACTGCTTTTCATCCATGTACTTTAATGCTTTGTTAAAAAATTTAAAAAAAGATTATTCCCATTTTACGTGATGGGAACTTGAGATAGAGAAAAATCAAGTGATTGGTTCCTACTCAAATGATGGTTAATGTTGGAGTAAGTAATACTATTGAACCTTCTGACAGCCTTATGCTCTAGCTTTTGTCTCTCTTGTTGTTTTTATCTGTCACTCCTGCTAGTGTTTTCACTACAGTGTCTGCGTTTAGTTTTGCCTGGTATTTTTCTTTTAAGAGCATTAAAGCATTCCCCATTGGAAAAGCCCAGAGAGCTATCATAACTTTAGTTTCCAAGCTGCAAGTTTGGAACTTTCCTAGGTTTGTTTTATCTCTATACTGAATTCTTTTTGAAAATTTGACCTGAAGTGACTACCTGTGTGAGTGCATGTAAGAAGAATAATTGAGGAAGAAAAAGAGAATCCTTAAATTGTCTCAAATTTTTGAAGATATCAGAAATGATCTGTTTTCAGATGAATCGGTGTGACTTGCATCTGCAACATTGTGGAATTCTCTTTTGATCCATCCTAGTGCTAATGCCAACAGAGATTTCTTGCTGCTTATTGCTTGTGGACCTGGCTGCAGGTCTGCCAGAGCTATGGGAGACTCCTGACACTGTGTCTGCAGGCACTGCAAAAGAACCTTCCTGTGTAGTCAATACCCATAGCTGTTTCTCATTTCGGATTTTTTGTGTATGTGGGACTCCTTTGCAGTCCTGTGTGCCTTTTTGTTTGGGTGCATTGCAAATACATTGCTGGCTGCTGTGTCTAAGATGGCTATACAAGCTCTGTTCATATAACTGCATTTAGTGTTGCTACTTGTTAGTAACAGTTACTTGTAAGTAACTGGACAGTTACGCTCTTGTCAAATCTGTTTGACAGTTACTTGCCATTTGGAGTTGTAGAGAGCCACTGCTTTGACATTATCTTTGTAAGCTATGGCACAGGCATTGTGGGTATCAGGATCATTTCTGCTTCAAGAAATTCATGACACTGTAAATATAAATCAAAGGACTGAAGACTTAAAAATGTAAAGACTGAAGAGAGACCTATCTGTGTTGCAGCATTCGGCTAAAGAGTCTTAATGCAAATACAGACATTGCTTCCCTGGCTCGAAAGGTGGTTGAAGAATGCAAGCTCATTCACCCCTCCAAACTTGCGGAAGTAGAGCAGTTGTTGTACTATCTGCAGAATCGCAGAGATGCCTCAGCGGGAAAAGGTAAATAATACAGGAACAAAGTAGCTTGGAACTGGGGTGCTTCAGCATTGAACAAGGTTCAACAAGGTGTGAGGTTTTTCTAGCTGAGGTCCTAATTGCTTGCTGTGCAAATTCTTCAGAGATAGTGTGAGTGAGGAAGATGTATAGTTAAATTATGCTTGGAAAAAATTACAGTCTTGGAGCGAGATTGGGCGGAATTATCTTTTTAACAATCAAAGGGGGGTTTTTTGTTAGTTAAACGTAGTGTTGATGCTGCTTACTGGCTGCCTCCTGCTTTAGCAGGACTTGAGAGGTACAGATTCCATTATTTGGTGCAGCTTTTTCATATTGCATCTGCACTTGCAGTGACATCAAAAGACTGTATGAGGATCTTCCTAGAAAGATCTCTGTTGTCACCTCTTGCAAGGGTAGATAGTGTTCCTAGGCTGAATTTGCGCTGTCTATAAAGCTGGAGTGAGGAGTTTCAGAGTCTGACAAGGTTTGGTACAGTGTAACAGACAACTTGGTAATTCTCTTGGCTTGCTGTCTTACATTCTTGGTGAACAAATTACTGAGAACAGTAATTCTCTGCTTTGATGCCAAGGCATTTTGGTGGTCCTGTTTATGTCTTAAGTTCATCTTAAACTTTCTGCTCAGGGGACAATTTCATATTTAACATTGATCCTGCATTACCTTGTAGTTAGCAACGTTTCTTGCAGTCATGAAATGGTAAGCTTTGTTCTTAAGTTGGATTCTTATCTTAATAGGATGAGTTTAAAACAAAGATTAATGTTAACAATGCTTTGATTGTAACTGCTTTGGGTGTTTTACCCTCTTTTATTCTCTATATATGTGTCTTTGTATAATCACAGGGCAGCTTTGCCACAGTGTACAAGCAGAATCAAAGCTGCTAGGGTATCTCACTGTGGAAGTCGATTTTGTCAGTCTGCACTTGCTGTAGGGTTTATTACCTTCTGTCTCCCCAGCTGGCTGGGCTGTAACTGATCATTTAGACTGAGGAGTCAAAAGGCATCTGAGGTTTTATTTTGCTCCCTGTGGGCTGTTTAGCTTCAGAAACCTGACATACCTTAGCTGTGTTAGTCTGACAGAGCAGCTGGACACAAAAGGACTTTGACCTTGATTTAACCAGGTTGTTTATTGTAAGAATACTGGGTGTGTTTTTTGCCTGTGAATATGCATAACTTAACTGCAACCTATATCTTGTTCTTTATAGAAAAGAAAGAGAAATCCAGTAAGCCAAAAGATCCACCCCCGTTTGAAGGAATGGAGGTAAATACTGGTGTTAGCAGCGAAATGCAAAACCCGCTTACTTCTTAAGTAAACAGTTATATAAGGGAGTGGGGAGAGGAAATGCTCAATTCTGGGGTGTTTTTGCTTCTTGTTTTTTAAACAAAGAACTTGGTTTGGAAATATTGCACAATGGAATAAAAATCATCTCCATAAAGGGTAAAATATTTGACTTGCATACTTCCCTCTCCAACTATAGCACGCAGCAGGACAGCAAGTGAGGTCTGGAACATCGGACAGGACACAGGGAGTCATGTCTGAGCATCCTTTGTTTTTGTAATTAAATATTCTCAGATTTCCTGGTGTTCATTGGCAGTGATTCTGGATGTGTTGATTTTTTTTTCTTGTATTTTATTTTTTCCTGAGACCTTAACTCAAAGCCGCACACTCTTTTGTCTTGTGATAAAATAACGTTGTGATTGATCGTGTTGAATTGATGTCTGTCTCTGTGAAACCTTTGCTTATGACTGCTTTCAGATTGATGAAGTTGCCAATATCAATGACATGGATGAGTACATTGAATTACTGTATGAGGATATTCCTGACAAGGTGCGTGGCTCTGCCCTCATCCTGCAGCTGGCTAGGAATCCTGATAATTTGGAAGAACTGCTTATCAATGGTAATTTTAAAACCCAGTGGTAACTGTCTTAATGTTCTGCTGTTTATTTGTGGTGCTTTCTTCTCAAGGGAAAAGTAGTTCACCTTTAATCTGGGATTTTCTCTAGTTTGCTAGGCTTTGCTTCTCAGTACATAATAATCTGGCTGTCAAAGCCCAATTGGATCTCTCTACAAATGGATGCTGCTTAGACTGTTCTTAGGTGGGCCTAACACAGAAATCTTCCTGACCTCAATAGGCTTCAGCTGTTTTTTCTCATCATAGTTATTTTGATGCTAAATTAACTTCAGTTGTCATTGCTGCTGGAGACAAGAGAATGCAGAGTTGTATCCTCAAGATCAGGAAACTTGCTTTTGAAAATGGGATTTCCAGGCTGACATAAGTATAGGTGGCCAGTTTCCAAGAGAATTAATAAATTGAATGTGGATGCATCGCCCAAATATTTCACTATCACACCATAGTGTTTTTGTTTATGAATCTTGTCAGAATGCATGATAGGACATTCACACTGCTGTCATTTTGTGTCTGGATACATAGGTGCTGTGCCATGTGCATTTTGAGAGCTACATCAGTGTGGAATAGTGTGTGTCCTCTTGGGGAGGAGTGGCTGGAGAGCAGCCCGGCAGAAAGGGACCTGGGGGTGCTGGTTGACAGCCAGCTGAACATGAGCCGGCAGTGTGCCCAGGTGGCCAAGAAGGCCAACAGCGTCCTGGCCTATATCAGAAATAGTGTGGCCAGCAGGAGTAGGGAAGTGATCGTGCCCCTGTACTCGGCACGGGTGAGGCCGCACCTTGAATCCTGTGTTCAGTTTTGGGCCCCTCACTACAAGAAGGATGTTGAGGTGCTGGAGCATGTCCGGAGAAGGGCAACGAAGATGGTGAGGGGTCTGGAGCACAAGTCTTATGAGGAGCGGCTGAGGGAACTGGGGTTGTTTAGTCTGGAGAAGAGGAGGCTGAGGGGAGACCTTATCGCTCTCTACAACTACCTGAAAGGGGGTTGTGGTGACGAGGGTGTTGGTCTCTTCTCCCAAGTAACCAGCGATAGGACAAGAGGAAATGGCCTCAAGTTGCGTCAGGGGAGGTTTAGATTGGATATTAGGAAAAATTTCTTTACCGAGAGGGTGGTCAGGCATTGGAACAGGCTGCCCAGGGAGGTGGTGGAGTCGCCATCTCTGGAAGTGTTCAAAAAACATGTGGATTTGGCGCTTCAGGACATGGTTTAGGGGACATGGTGGTGCTGGATTAATGATTGGACTTGATGATCTTAAAGGTCCTTTCCAACCTAGTGATTCTGTGATTCTGTGTTCGTAAATACGTATGTGTACATGTATATACATTCTCATTTCCCATTGCTCCCTCTCTTCTGGAGCCGGGGGGAAGGACCTTATAGTCTGTAAAGGTGTCAGACAAACAAAAGATAAGGGCACTCCAAACCAGACCTCTAAAGTGATTGTAGATTCATGTCTTTTGAACTGAGTAATTTTTTTCCTTGGCCCCATTGTCTCTTTTACTGAGCCCTTATACCCCCTACATTCCTTGAGTAAAAGATGACTTCGATGTCTACTCTACCCATCCTGCAATGTCAGCAAGCAAGATTATTGTAAGAATTGGAATGGGAGGGGAATGGTAAGCTGTCAAATAATGGCTTGTCCCCATGAGTGTTGCAAATACTCTAGTGCTTGAAGTTGCCCATTGCTTCTTTTCTCATTCTGAACGTGTAACATGGTGTACATGAAGAGGGACTAGAGAGGGGAAAGTGGATGGAGAAGATAAGTGATTCAGAGTGGAAGAGTAAGCTGAAGTATGACAAGAAGAAATATAAACCAAATTACTAAATAATACAAAGTTGCTACAGGGGGAAAAATAAATAGAAATAAGTGAATGAAAAATGATAGTTGTCAAGATAGAATTTAAAGGGGATTTTGAAGTGAATGTGGTGATGTTTTAGGTAGGGGTCACAGTGTAGTATGGAACATAAAAATAGCAGAGGCCACAAGATCCTAAGGTTAGTGGTAGTTTTAAGATGACCTTAGGGTTTGGTTGCAGTTTTCTTGCATGTCACCTCTTCTTGGGGTTTGTGACTGGATAACCACCCAGGGTACTCTCTATTTTAGTACCGTCTCCAAACAGAACCTGTGAGCTGTGTTACGTGTTAAAGTGAGATACCTCTGAAAATCTTCCATTAGAAAACTGATAGAATAAGGTGTATTCAAATTCTGAGTCTCACAAGATGAGGGAGGTGAAATGCTGATGCTCATTGAGATCTTGTTTCACTTTAGAAACTGCTCTGGGTGCATTGGCTAGAGTGCTGAGGGAAGACTGGAAACAAAGCGTGGAACTTGCTACCAATATAATTTATATTTTCTTCTGCTTTTCAAGGTGAGTGCAGAGTCCCTGTGTATAGAGACATAAGGAACTTCTCTCTGCTTAACATCTTTTCATTTGTTTTCTGCACTGCACTATAAAACCTCACTGAAACGGGAAAAAATTTGCTGAGATGGAAACACACTTGTTATAAATGACAAAACTGAGGCACAAAAAGAACCCCTATGGTGAGGCAGTGTGTAGTAGAGCTGGGAAGAAACTAGTAAGGATTCTGAACTATAGCTGATAGGTGAAGCTGACACCTTTTATTTCCCTCAGCGTTCCTACAGTGAAGAAACAGTATTCAAAACTGAAGTGAGTGCTTGCTCTTATTTAAATATGCCAGTGTTTCAGCATACTCTGCCCAGAAATAATTCAAATGGAATTTGCATTGCAACTTGATTTTAGACCTCTATTATATTTGTGGTGATTAGAGGGTCCTCTGAAGCACTTACAATATGAAAAGTGGGGCTGATTATAAAACATTTTCCTTTACGCATGAAAATGGGAATATGTTTTTATTTTGATTTGGAACAACACATTGTTGCTTGTCCTTCTGTAAGTTTCGAAAAAATTCATATTTTCAGGAGTTGCTTTTGTTTTGAAATAACTTTCCAATAGAGAAGTGTTATAATGGGGCACAGAGTAAATACCTTTTTTAATACTTCATGTGGTGCAGTGTTGGGACATTGCTACCATAGATATCAAAACAGATTTGGGGTTGTTTGCATTTATTTTTTTCCTCACAGGTGTTTTTTCTTGAATGTAGTTTTTCTCAATTTCATGGAATAATCACACACTACAAAATTGGAGCTCTGTGTATGAATATCATAGACCATGAACTGAAGAGACATGAGCTTTGGCAGGAAGAACTTGCTAAAAAGAAGAAAGCTGATATCCTTTTGATATGCTGGGGCAGCTTGATGGCTTATGGCTGATCTTGATAGTCCTTGTAGAGTCATACGAGATGAGCATACAGCAACTTCAGTGAAAGCAGTAGAATTTACTAGAATGTGCAAAATATAATTGCAGATATGAAAAACACAGAGTGAGAAGTTTGGGCTGCTGAAGGGATTAAGCTGAAGTTACTAAAACAACACAAGAAAAAAAGTTTTATCAGCAGTATGTCTTAGGAACATTTTTAGTGACTATTGGGGTGTAATACATCCAGGACTAGGAGGAAAAAAACAAATCATGCTGTAGATTACAGGTGTGGTAAGCTGTTGCTGAGGTAGTGTCTTTACACTGGCTATTCCGTAGATCTCTTGCTTTTTACTAGTGACCGAGTAACACCTTTGAGGACAATAGTCATCTAGACTGTATAACTTTTATCTGAACTCCTTAACTTCTGCAATTTACTTGATGAAGACCCTGAAAATCAAACCCTGAAAAAGGACTATGAGAAAACTTACAAGAAATACCAAGGGCTGGTTGTCAAGCAGGAACAGCTACTCAGAGGTACCAAATCCAAATAGCAAATTATTTCCTTATTGGGGAGTGTCGGTAGAGGGTTCTGTTGGATGCTTCTTATAACCAGGATGTCTTAAACATACAGGATGTGTGGATGGATATGGAAGAGCATTGTCAGAGGACAGGGGGGAGTACTTAATCAGATTGTTTGACAGTATGCTAACAGTTTTTAAAGTGATCCATCAGTCTTAGAGGGAAAATAGCAAAAGTGATGCACCTAACTTTTCTTTGCTTATGATGTTGGTTTGGGAGGAGTTGGATATTCTGGTTTTGTACATTTGAGTTGGGTTGTTTTAACTTAGCCTGTTTCTGACTCAAGTAGAATAGCTTTCACTCTGTCTCAGCTTTTGTACTAAAAAACAGTTAGCATTAGATTGAAATGATCTGAGTGGCAGAGCTTTCCTGTTAAGGGCTTTTTAATGGTTCCAAATGCTATTAAAAAAAAAAAAAATCTAAAAAGCTTCTAGTGATCATAATTATTTTTTTTTCAAAGCTGCTATTAGAATTAATCTTCTTAATGCTTTCTAAACAGGAATAAAAATTATTCATTGTTGGTTTCCTTCAAAATGCATTGGGAAGGGAGTGGAATGCTTCTGAAAGTCTTGTCTTGAGCACTTAATATGTATATAGAGACTTGTTTAGTTCTATTGTCTTTGATCTGTTGGTATGATTTGTTTTGGACTTTGTTAGTTGCACTTTACCTGCTCCTAAATCTTGCTGAGGATACTCGCACTGAGCTGAAGATGAGAAACAAGAACATTGTCCATATGTTAGTGAAAGCACTGGACCGTGATAATTTTGAGCTGCTTATCCTGGTTGTATCTTTCTTGAAGAAACTCAGTATTTTTATGGAGAACAAAAATGATATGGTAAGGCTCATGGTACTTTATTGCAATATTGGAAAGGTATGGATGCTGAAAATTTTCTGTGGTTGGAGGGAAGAGGGAGACACCTATGTCCCCACCTTAAATATCTGTAGCGCTGATTATCCTCTTTTGTTACTAGTTAAAATCAGTAAAAGAAAAGTAGTACAACATCCAGCCATAATATGCTGCAAAAATTTTTGAAGAACTGTCATTACAAACAGTGAAGCTACCTCAAAATATGGTACATGAAATTCCAAATTTTGAAGTCGGCACCACAGAGTCTTGTCATATGCCCACTTCTGGGGATGCCCATGACCCTTCCCCCAAACTAGACTCTTTTGACAGCTTATTATTGTCTTTGCCATGTACGGTCTTGGAAAGAGAGGCAGTTATTCTTTTGCAGCTTGCTAGACTAGTTTACTTATTTCCTAGGTCAGCTTGGTCTTCAAAGGCACCTCACAACTGTTCCTCCATGCTGCCAGCAGCTCCCAAGATCTGCAGGCAATGTTATTCTTCATAAGCTTTTTTCGGTGAAGTCTCAAACTTTTGTAGCATATCTTTTTCATGACTCAAGCTCCAGCCAAGTATCTCCTTTACTGATATCCCAATGGCTTTTAGTAGATACATGCCTTCACTTCTGTGCCTTTATGCCAGTTTGTTAAACGAAATTGATAAATTTTCCTTACCAAAGAGGTAATCTGAGATTAATGTTACACTTAGATCTTCTCATCTCACAATCTGTGTAAATGCAATAGAAAATTGTGTCTTTGTTACTGGAACTGTCATTCACATGCATATGCACTGAACACTGCAGGCAAGGGGCACCTCCCTTATTTATATATGGATATCCTATTAACAAAAGTCAGATACCAAGCATGCGTTTTTGGGGGAATGAAGACTGTTTATCAGGTGATTGGTCATTCATTTAGTTTATACTTGTGTAGTGCCCTGTTCCTTATTAGGAAAATAAGAATTAGCTCTCCAGCCCACTGATCTGCTGGCACACTTTCCACATTCCATTTGATTTAGTGGAAAGACAAATGAAACAAAATTGTTGAATTTATTTTATGGCAGAGTTTTTTAACAGTTTCGAAAAGACTTTTGAAAAGGTTTGTATGCTTCAGGTCAGCTGTCTGTCTGAACATTTGTTACTGATAATAAAGATGATACTTATTTCTCCACCTTATTATTAAGGAAAGCTACTAATGAAGAAGAAGGTATTCTAATATTCATATCAGGCAATAACACAAAAATGTCAAAGGCAAAGTGAACCAAGATTAGTCGTGCAATGCCTGATTCTATGTAAAACTGAATAATCCACATATATTTATAGCACATTCTTTCCTTTGGTATTCAAGTGCCATATTAAATTCAAAGCAGTGAAGTAGGAGTTCTTGCTATCTGATTGTTTCTGATCAAAGGTATCCAGTCAGTTGTTTGATTATTGCGCTATGCCGTGTGGGGAGAGCTGTAGTTTCTTTTCTTAGTATTCGTTCTGTGTGTATTTGTAGCTGGAAGGCTAGTTGCATACATGCAAAAGTCTGAAGAATACAAAGTAATTTTATGTGCCTCCTTCTGGCCAAAGAAGATTCTGGGAAACAAAGAATGAATGCATTTAAAAGATTATATCAAATAAAAACAGAGAAATATTGCTTAAAAGATGATAAAAACTTTCTGAAGTTTTGCCAGTCAGTGCTCGGATGTCTTTTCTGGCTGGTGAAGTGAACATGATCTCAGGAACTGATACCACTTCTTAGTTCCTGGATTCCACTTTTTAATTTGAAAGTGATACATGTTTGAAGATGACTTTCATGCTTTTATTAAATTAATGTACAGGACGGCATGCCTCTTCTGAGAGCACAGGCAAAGTTCTGTCTAGGGGTTCATTTGAAATTCATAATGAAAGGTCTCAAATTCTTTTTGGATGCCAATTTTCTGTCTTTCTTGGTTGGGTATCTCTTTGACTGTAATGTCAGTTGCTCCAGGGTTGCTTGTGTTTAAGTTTAAATGAGTTTCTACTCCCTTCCCCCCCCGACCCCACAATCTAGTCATGTGAGTGATGTCTTGACCACATTCTTGCAGTATTCCAACTGTGAGGAATATTTCCAAGACATCTGAACTGTTTGGTTCAAAAACTTTTTTAATCAACATTACCCAGTAACCCAATCTAGAAGACTTCAACCACAAAGGCATAAGCAAAGCTGCTTCAGATGAAAATGCATTGACAGTCACTATTATGGGTACAAATTGGATATGTATTTGCATACGCGTGCGTGCGAATACATGAGAGGGCTTTTACACTGAGGGCAAAGCTAAGTTTGGATTGATTATGGATTTTGCTTTTTCTTGACACACAGGTTGAAATGGATATTGTTGAAAAACTTGTGAAAATGGTACCCTGTGAACATGAAGACCTGCTGAACATCACTCTTCGACTCTTACTAAATCTGTCCTTTGACACAGGCCTGAGAAATAAAATGGTACAAGTTGGTCTGCTTCCCAAACTCACTGCACTTCTAGGTATGTTTTCTTTTGTTCTAACATAAATGTTTCATCAGGGACAATGAAGCTGTTTGCATCATGATATCGTGTACCTAAAAGTTGCTACGTCATTCTTCTCTTTGCTAAAGAAGGTCCTCACTACTCCCAGTTTTTTATCATTCAAATCATCTTTTCAGATGCAGGTGTAAATGGAAGTTTGAAATAATGTGGTTCCCAGTAGATTTATTCCTAGGTTCTCTTAAACTGTTGAATGAGTCTTCTGGTCTTTAAAAATAACTTTGATAGTTACCTGAAAACCATGTGAGCTGACACATGGGTAATGCTCGTAATTTTGGGGGAGCATGTAGGAAAAGTAGCCAGCAACTTCACAGAGCCTAGCTGATGGAGGATACCAACTATCTTGGGGTTTTTTTAATGGAACTTTATATACCTGCTGCCTCTTGCTACCTTAATGGTGCAGATAGAGAGATCAGAAATTCCCAGCTTTGTCAGCTTCAACTCTAGGCAGTACTGATTTTTAGACTTTCAGTTTGATAGTCTGTAATTTGTGTTAAGGTCATGTGAGTACTTAAGATAAAGTGAAACTTTTTGTTGTCCATAGGGGAAAGCCATGGAGACAATAAGGAGTTTGGAAAAAGCAGAGGATTGTCCAATTTGATCATTGTTGTACGCTGGAGTTCTCAGGAGGGAGTTTTTATTGCTCCTTGTGTGTTTTTTGACTGATACTATCTAGAGGCTGCTCTGGTAGATAGACTAAATGTTTAGCAAGATTTGGCCATAAGAATTGCCGACTGCTCTATTTTAAGCGGGAGTTGAGAATCTTGTATTGTGGAGCACTAAATATGTGAAACACTGATGTAAGACATTGTCAAAGCTTTCTGAGATATGCTGGGTTTGGGATCTGCTAAATCCAGTGCAGCTGGTGTATCTAGGTGTGATGGAACAAGTGGGATGCAATGGTGAAGCTATGAGCTTTCTCCCCTAGCTTTGTATATAGTCTCAGGATTGTTTGCCTTCTCAATTTTACATTCAACCTCAACATGGCTTTATCACTGTTTAGTATACAAGTTAATACCATGAAAACTTACACTGCTTTGGAAGCCTTAATCCTGTTGGTGATTAATATAACAGCTACTTGATATATCCTCAGATACCTGAAATGCCTCGGATGTTTTTACACTTTCTGCCCCACAACCATGTTCATACTTGATATATCCTCCTCTGGGCTGAGCTAGGAGGAAGCAGCAAAATGGCATTTGGAATCCCTCTGCTTTATACTTTTTTTTCCTTGAGACGATGTTATTTGGCAGTAAACTGAGAAATGGAAGCTGGTCAGGAAATACATTTTTTTTTTTTCTCATTTGAGAGAGGAACTTGCTAGGTAGTCTGGTTCAGCTTGGATTGTAAGCTTTTTGGAGCAGGAACTTGTCTCTCTTGTACAGCAGCTAGTACTATGGTCTAAGGCTAGGGCTTCTGAGTGCTTGTCACCCCAAGCAATGGCATGACACAAATCACTAAGAAGTCCCTGCTCCCAGAGATTTGCCATTTAATGTCAGACTAAACTATCAGTTAAGTGTCTGCTTTCTAGTGTCTGATTCTAATGGGGAGAGGACAATTTATTTTCAAATGCCATTCTCTTGGACTTAAACAGCCTTCTGCACAGGCCTACTTCTAGCTCAGAAGAACTGGCTGCTAAAATTGCAGTCTGCTCCTGAAGTGGCTGTTAGGATGAACTCCAGCAAGTTCTATGAGTACTTCCAGAAGCTTCACTGTCTGTTTGGCTCCACAGGTAGTGGTTCTTTCCTTGACTTGGATGTTTGACCCTTTTTCTTTCCCTTTTTTATTTCTTTCCCCCCACCCATAGAGACATGTGCTGTTTGCCTTAGCTCTTCCCTGTAGAATTGCTTGATACTTATTTTGTAGTGTGCTGGTTAGAAAATGTAGGTAAAAATATCATCTATTATTTCACTTGTTTCTTAAGCCAGCTCTGTGATTTGTGAGACTCTTCTTAATATGGTTCAAATCAAATAATTCTCAAATACATCACTCTGTGTATCCTGTCTCAGGGAAGCCTGCTACCTTAATAGTAAAATAATCATGTGCCAAATGCTTCTCTTATACAGGTTACTTGGGTATTAAACACACATTATTCAAGTCAGTACCCTTCAGCTTACATTTGCAGGTCACCTTAAAATGCTAACACACCTCAACAGCTGTTGACAAGTTACCATACAGCTCCTAATGCCAAGAGGTCAAGTTTGTTGATTCAGCCTACTGAAATTTAACATTTGTGTGTGCGGTGCCTTTGAGACTTTAGCACTGGCTTTGAGATGAGTATAAATTAAGAGTAGTAGGTGTTTAAGGGGAGAGTTGAGATTGTAAAGAATTAAAAGACAGGATTTGTCAGGCAGCAGTTTAGGGCTGAGCACTGAGGTGGCTGTAGTCTGCAATTCTGGAAGATGTGTGGCTTTCCCAAGGGACACTTGCTGGCTTGGGAGCAGGAAGGCTCTAAATGTAGGTGGACGCTGGAAGCAGAGAGGATGGACTGGCTTCAACTGAGCTATCAAAGGAATGGATTAAGTAAGGCATTGTCCTGGTTTCAGCCAGGATAGAGCTGGTTTTCTTCACAGAAGCTAGTGTGAGACTGTGTTTTGGATTTGGGATGAGAAATTGTTGATAATGTGCTGATGTTTTGGGTTGTTGCTGAGCAGTCAAGGACGGTCCAGCTTCTTGTGCTGGCCTGCCAGCGAGCAGGCTGGGGGTGCACGGGGAGCTGGGAGGGGACACAGCCGGGACAGCTGACCCAGACTGGCCAAAGAGATATTCCCTACCATACGACGTCATGCCCAGTACATAAACTGGAGCTGGCCGGGGGGTGGAAATCACTGCTCGGGGACGGGCTGTCGATCACGGGGTGGTGAGCAATTGCTGTATTGGGCATCACTTGTTCTTGTACCTTCCTTTGTTGGTATTATCATTGTTGTTCCCTTCTTTCTTTCTGTCCTATTAAACCGTGTTTATCTCAACCCACGAGTTTTTTTTCCCAATTCTCTTCCCCGTCCCACTGCGGGAGGGGGAGTGAGCGAGCGGCTGCGTGGTGCTTAGTTGTCGGCTGGGGCTAAACCACGACAGGCATGGATACATTGGAGAAAGACCATCTTCTTTCTTTCCCTCTCGCTCCACGGGGTGTTGAGGCTGCTGTTGAAAGCGTGGAGATGAGAAATTCTGCTTAGTCTTGGTTTCCATTTTAATTAGCCATTTCTTTTTAATAGTGCCAATGCCTGCTTCCCCATGTAGCTTTGCCAGTCAACACCACTTGCTAGTTTTCGTGGCTTCTCTTCACAAGTCTGAAGTATAGTATATGACAAGACTCTTCTCACTCCCTCCAGGCACCCAAGTTAATCAACTACAGCTGATCTTTGTTATGCTCTGAATCTCAAAGAACTGGGTGCAGTTGAGGGAAATTTGGCTTCAGCTTTGAGATCAGAAGCTGGAGCAGAGCTGTGGAGGCCTATGAGGTGCAGCCTGCTGAATTAATTTTTTTCCATACACAAGCTGCTTGAGGTATGAAAAGAGATTGTATTGGTGGCTTTGCTTTAATACTTAGAAATTTTATTTACAGAGGTGATGTTTCTTTTTTCTACATTCTCTGTGTGAATGCTTTAGTGCCAGTATATCTGGAGGATGGCTTCAGTGGGTTAAGGTGAGGATTCATCTGAATTCACAGTGGTTTAAACTAGATGTTTGCCTGAAATGTGGAAAATGCGAATTCAGTGCCCTCTAATCATCACCTTGGAAGGAAAGACCAAATCAGCACGCTGTAGACTATTCTGTGGAGATTTGCTTCACTCTTACAGTGCTCTCATTTTGCTTTGCATGGCATAATTCAAGTGAAGTGGAGGAGTGACTTGCTCCAAATACAGTAGAATTTAGGTAGTATATTTGGTTGTGGAAAGTATTTTCACTGAAAGGGGGAAACGTAGAGCTGAACTTTAAGAACACGGGTGAAGGAAAGATCTGAATCTGTTAATGCTTTTCCATTGTTGGACAGAAGGGAAATGTTACCCTTTTTCATAATCCTTCCCCCAGATGATGTGATTGGTTCCTAAAGTAAATGCCCTGGCAGCAAACAGAAGCAAACATTGTCTACAAGGAAGAATAAAAAGCCTCACTTCTTGTTTGGACCTAATCCACTTTGTTTTTCAGTTAACAGGCCAAACCAAATACAAAATTTTTAGTACAGCTCTCTTAAATATACGCACAGCTTGTGATTCACATTCTTCTAATAAGGGTGCTATTTTGTGCTGTGTCTGAGTGGTTTCTTAGCCTTTGTGAAGTGAAACAAATAGTTCTCCATTCTCCATGAGCACAGCAGGCAGTTTGTACAGCAGAACCGGCTGAGTGCTGCTGTGTGTGTTAATGGCAGGCTGCAAACTCGTCTTGGTGGACCCCCTATTCAGAAGGAGCTCCTGGCAGGATGTGGGTGTGGCAGCCAGTACTGGGGTTTCTGTATCCACCCATGAGTTAGTTACTCCTCTCAAAAGGATATAAATGATGATAAGGAATGGAGCAGAAGCTGTTACAGTGGGAACTGTGTTCTGCTTAAAGGGTGAAAGGAGTAAGTCTGGCTGCATGCGGGGAGCAAACGTTTTTTTTACATGGTGTGTGCGTTCATCCCTTGGACAGTTCTTAGGTGTACTGAATGCATATTGTCTTGAAATGCCACTTGCTTTTCATTTACTTCCCTGTGCAAGCCATGCTTAGAGAATGAAAATACATTATGCCTGGAAGTCAAGTCTAAAGTGTATCTTCTTGGTTGCTCAAAATTACTAGCTGCTTTTGAAAACCAAGGACTGACTGAACACAGGTATTGATGAGCTGAAAAGTGGGTGGGTCACAAAACAGTACCAGTTGCAAATAGGGCCCAAATGGAACCTTGAGTACAGAAGGATTGTACATATGGCTGTGAAAGTGTTACACAGTGCCAAGGTGTTCAGTCTTAAAAAGATTTTAGGTGGTGATGAACATCTTGGGTTATGTTTTCCAGTATAGATTACAGTGACTGAAAGAAAATTGGCTTTCTGGGTTTGTATTCAGCCAAGTAGATGAGTATTTGTTATACAACACTCTGAAATAACAGTACAATCAGTCCCAAGTAGCAATAGTATAGTTTTGCCAGTAACAGTATGTGTCGAGCCTATATGCCATATAAACGTGAGCATCCTGGCCTGATGTTCTTTATTTCTTGGTGTTCCAAGACTTGGTATCAGGTAGTAGTGACCTGACATAGAAGGCTGAGACCTGACAGACATAGAAGTCTTAAGAGCTGTGCAATAGCTTGCAAGAGTAGGTTAAACTTTTCTATAATAAGTTCTTTATTTAAGCTGGAGATAGCCAGAGCAGAGGGTGACTTTGACAGTTTGATTTAGTCCTCACTGAAGAGTCTGTCTCCACTAGGTTCATTGATAGAATTTTTGAGAGTTTTATTATCTAAAATCTGCTCTGGAAATCTGGAAACTGATGAAATTCCTCTGATATCTTTCCATTCTTTACAAGTTAGGCTTAATGAGCAATCAAAGAATTGCCAAGCAGTTTTATGTTTGGTTTCTTAATGAACAAGTCTTGATATGGTATACAGTCAAGCTGGATTATATGTGGACTGCTGTTTAAAAACCCAAGAAGTACTTTGCTCTCTAATTAACGGAGTGCTGTGGGTTTTTAATGTTCTATTCCTTTTATGAAAGTTTCTTTTAAGAAGGCTTAAAGTAGATGTGTTCTCTTTATGAGTTCACTTGGCCTTTTTGTAATGAACTTATTATGGAGCTTCACACATCTGTTGAAAAATGGAGCTTCTTATAGGCTACTGCAGTGTTTTTTCTAACTTTAATAGGCCTCGTTTATCCTATAAAGAAACATACATTTTCTTACCTGATCAAGTGAGCAAACAATAGGGGTCAGATGTGGCAAAGCCCCTAACAAAAAGCACATGTCCCAGCCATCAGGGTGAGGTAAAGTCATATCGGGATTGCTTGAAGTTATTAATGGCAGTAAAATTTATGCTTCCTCCTGTTTTCCCAATTAAATTGAGAAACCTTTTTTTTCCGAAGGTGGCTCTGCAGCAGCTGGTTCCAATACTTGTTGTGTGAATATTGCCTGGGGTGTCTCCATTCCTTTATAGTAGAGGCTGGCTGAAGCACATTAAGTAACAGTTCAAATACAGGGACCAGTCTGTTGGAAAGCAGTAATTATTAAGGGATTTATTTTAATGGTGATTTTTTTTTATCATTTGTGGTCAGTATGGCCAAGGCTTAAAATAAAAAACCCACAACAACAAACAAACAAAACCCCACCGAAAGAAACACAAAACAAAAACATTTCTTAACATTCAACTTCTAAACCCTTATTAATGTCCTGCAAATAAACCTAGCATGTTTAACTGACTTAAGGAGTTGGGTGCAGAATATGTCTTAGAACCCAGCACTTATTTAGATACCTTAACTATGGATTAGACAGCAAACTTTAGTAGTATTAAAGAAAAATTGACTTCTGATGTTGAGAAATGTAGAATTCAAACCAGAGAGATGTCAGTGTTGCTAATACTGTGTTTGAAGCAGAAATAGAATCCCAACTAACTTTAAGGTAAAAGCCTTCACCATATCCCTGCTTTGTGCTGCTGGTAAATTGTAGTGAATTGTCAGGAAAGAATAACTGAAATTCATAACATCATATTTTTAGATAAGCTTACAAGTTTTTGAAGTCTATTATCTAAGATTTTTATGACTCCTTTAACACTGTCAAAAATCGGAAACTGTTTTTCCATTTTGTAGCAATTACAGGTGGAACCTTGCTAATCTGAACACTCAGCTTCTGACTGTTCATGTGAGTGAAAGCTCATTGTGGTGTGCTGCTCACAAGTGCGCGTGTATTTAGCTGTGTTGTTAGCCTCTTTAACGATGAGGATAACTTTCATGTAACACAAGAAACTAACTTAATCAGTGTTGACTGAAAAATAGAAATGCTTATGGCAGTAGCAAGGACAGGGGAAATGGCAGCAATCTAAAGATGAGAGCGCCAAGTTGTTGGAAAAATGGGAAGGATCACCTGAGCCAGTATTTCTACTGTGGAGCTTACAATATGTGACTGCATAATTAATTGAATTCTTTTAATTGTTTCTTTGCATATTGCAAAAGCAAATTAATACTTATCAGTAAAAAGTAAATCTAGTCTTCTGCATGTACTGTTGACATCTGAAAGCTTTACAAGGCATAACTTGGATGCCTAAAGCATGACAGAACAGAAACAACCAGCTCGAATTCCTTGGAAAACGTCTGTAAAGAAGATTGGGGCACTTCTTCTAGTTTTCCTAATCTGTAGTAAAATCTTCATAAAGCCTGTATGAGGACCTATGAGAGAGGAGCGCCTTTTCCAGAGCCGTTGTGAAGCTTGCAAGAGAGGGATGGTCTCAAAGATAATGTGGAACAATTTTGCAGATGTAGTAGTCCCATAGATCCCAAGGCTTTTACAAGTTCAGACATTAGAGGGAAGGTGACAGTCTGCTTTCCCTTTTGGAAATGTGGAACCATCTTAACCCACAAGTTTCTGCCTATTATCTAAGAGTTTCTCAGATGATCTACTCCAATGCAGGAGACCAGCTGCAGATTCCCCATGTCTGCAGTTGCTAAGGTGAGAAGTCCTTTGTCAGCTGATAGTATTATCTTCAGATAATACTTCAGACTCAGTATTATCTTTGAGCTGAAGAGGGAAGACATGTGCTAACATAAAAATTTCTTGCACTATAGTGAGTATAGTGCTAGTATATCTCTATAAAATCTATTTTTGTTCCTTTGGTCTCTGACATACACATGTTTTGCAGTATGGGTTCTAGTTTTACATATTTGAGTAGTCTCATTGCATAAAGCAAAACTTTCTTTGTGAGGCTGAGGCCTCAAATACCTTTTTATTCTTTTTGGAAAATCTGTGAGATCTGTGAGAAACTTGTAGATCATCAGCAAATGACATTTTAACTAACAAAACTGTAATGTTTTCACAATGAGAAGAATATAATTGAATTGTTTTACCTCTCTTCCAAGACTTTGCCAGTAAAGGTATGCTGGTGCTTGCACAGGAACAATATGTCTTGAATAATACAGAACTTAATTCTTGTTATCTGGAAGACTAAAAAGCTGAGACAATATTTAACTCCACTTTTTGGGCTTAGTAGATTTGAACTTCAGCTTTGTGCTTCATTAACTTTGAAATATGGGCAAAACCAGTTTCCATTTCAATGTGGTAAAGCATCCCTTTCTCAGCATCCTGCATTATTTTTTTTTCCTCCTTTGAGCCGGAGCATTTTGAAATATAGCTGCACTATCCATTCAGAACTGAGGCTGCTCTGCTCTGGAGCTGTGCACCCGCACAGTCAGCAGCATGGAGTACTTCCACCTATTTCCATTCCCACTGAATTCCAAACAGGAAGATTGGAAGGGTGTGTTGAGAGCAGAGAAGTCTGTATATTTTCTAGTAATTGTAATTGGAGCGGTTGATGTTGTTGAATGAAATATAGTGCAGATATGGCAAAAATTATGCATGTCCTTCTATACATTTCCATTTGATTGTACAGCATTTAATTTATATAGCTTAGTGGAGACTTATAAAAGAACAGCTTTGCGTGGAATTTTTTCCACCTACTTTGGAAGTGGATGCTTTCTTAGTTTGATTCAAACTAGGAACGATCTCTTCTAATTTCCATTTTCTTGTAATAATGGTAGTTAAGTCTTTTTCTATCTCTTGCTCTCCTCCTTGGTCATAACTTGACCCAAAAAATTTATTTTATGGAGAAAAGAGAAATAGCTTTATCTTATTCCTTCAGGGATAATCCTATTGCCACCTGTTTTCTCTCTAATTTGAACTTCTAATTTATTCATCTCTGGTTTGTATGGGATATTAAAACCAATCATATTCCAATTTATGTGTGAATTCATATGAGTTCAAGTATCATTGGTTGTGGGACATCCTAAATAACAATTTTTTTTTCTGTAGAATGAGCAAGCCTCAAAAAAGGACATGTCTAAGTTTAGCAGTATGTTGTCTACCCAGTGGCTATGCTTTGTTGTCTTTTATGAGTAGCAGTACTGCAGTGAGCTGTTTACTGTATATTTTTCAGTCTGTTTTGCATAGAGTTCCAGGCAAAGAAATTGAGCCTGGGGCTCCAGATGTGCAGCGTCATTTTTGTCTGTAGCTGTAACATTAAATAACTCGACCTAAATTAGTCATTTATTAGTCCTTTGGCTTAGAAATCATCATTATACTTCCTTCTTTGCTTCCTAGAAAAAAAATTGTATCCATGTTTCAGATGTGGCATGTACTTAGTTCTTTCAGAGAAGGAAAAAAAAAACACCAACCCTAACCATGGTGAAATCAGGGTGTTAAGTTAGGCTTATAGTGTGAAGCCAGTTTCAAATAAAATAAAGGTGGCACAAGAGGGGTTATTAGTATGTAATTAATATCATAATGTATTATTTACGATGCTTAGTCTTCTTGAGTATAAGCAGATTTGAAAATTCTTTCAGGTTCTCTTGATAAAATAAACTGATATATCCAATACGATTTATATTTACATATGTAAATCAAACCAGTATGTGTCTAAACCACACATGGAGTAACTTAGTCCAACTGTTGCAGCGCTGATTGCAAGGAATAATGTGGGATAGAGGTAAGCAGGGATACCTTTCTATCATTTCCTAGGATCACAGCTCATTATGATATATGTGTATAAACTCTTGATTTCAATGTTTTCTGACAGCAGTGTGAGACAGTGTGTAGATCTGATGTTCAGTTTGTAACATTCTTATCCATGTAGGTTTCTTGTTTGCCTAATTTTGCAGCAGATTTGACTTGAGAGTATCAGTTTGAAACTGAAGTAAAGGTTCACTCTGCCATTTTAATAGGTATTTACCTTCATTTGTGTTCTGGTTTTTATGTAGTGTAGTTAATGTTTTACACCTGAGTTGGATAGGGTATATTTCATATCTAATGTGGAGACATTGATGATTCCATTAGAAATGATGACTGCTTGAATTACTGGTAGTGTTACACTCAAATAATTTAATCCATAATTTATATTCTCATTTTTACTTTAGCATTTGAAAGCTGAGTGCTGTTACTGAATTGGCATTTCATTTTTACAGCTTTAGGGTTTCTCTTTTGTTGGAGCTAATGGAGGATTTTTTCTTGGTAACCTCACAAACTCAACCAAAATGTAGGACCTGATCTCGTGATCAAGAAATCATATGGTTTTTTTCTTTAGCTTCTGCTACTAGTACCATTTAGATCTTTAACCTGAGTAAGAACTAGACATGGAATTCAGGCATTGGTCCGCAGAACTGGCACATGGCTTCTTATTAATGTTCAAAGGCTAAAAATCTGAAGCCATTTTGAACTCAGAACCCATCATGTATTTATTTCCCTCTCTAATTTGCAGAAAACTAGTTGTGAAAACAGCCCGAGGGACCTGATATTTTTCCATCCCAGCTGCTCCAGCTGAACTACAGCTGCAAAAAAAATCTAAGTATTGTTTCTATAAACTGTTGAGTGTATTTTATAACACAATAATTCCCACAAAATCAGTAACTGCAGTTAATGACCGGTTTGTTAAGGCATTAACTGCACTCAGCTGGGAATGACCAATTTCTCTGGAATGGCTGTATAAGAACTAAGGATAATTCAGTAACACTTTCAAATAATTATTTGGTTAATTAATGGTAAATTTTTGTGGAAATCCTATCAAAGTACTTGTGACCCCCACATTTAATATCCAATGAGTTCATTATGATTCATGTTTTATTGCCATAAATACCAGAAGAATCCATAATGACTAGGCTATTATTTTCCAGGGCTGCCCTTACTGCTTTAGGCCATTTGGCTATTCCACCTTCAGTCATAAAAAAGCTCGATGCTCAAAACTACCAGTATTTGTAGGCCACAACTTTCTGGCACCCCACCAAAACATTGGTGATTTTTATGAACACGTTTGGCAGAGATCTGTTTTTTCTTTTCTTTCTCTTCTTTTTCTAGTTAGGGGAGTAATTGATGCCTACTGTACCAAGTCATAAGGAAGTCTTTCTTGCAGTGTCTGCTTTCTCATGTGTGGCCTTCAGTAGTGGTCAAAAATAGCAGAAAAGGTATCACTTCTGTGCTTTGGAAAGCTGCTCTCCAGCCAGGTACTGGGCAGGGTTTGAAATTTTTACAGCAAAGTTTCTAAGCAATGATTGACTTAGGTCTTTATTCATTATCATTCAGATGAGTATAAAATAATATTTTTTTTTTTTTAAAGTTACGTTGGTACTGCATATTCAAGTAATAGTCAGTCGGTGCCAGTTTATATTTTTGGGAGTGAAGTCCCTATGTAAAAGGATGGCAGTTGGCCTGTTGGTGGATTTTTCAGTCTTTACCTTTTATACAGTCTTCAGCCTGCAAGATGATGCTAAGTGTTTAAAATGCTGTAGCTGTTGAATCTATTCTCTTCCTAATTTTAACAAACTAGTTATGCACAGTTTCCAGTCAACTTTCCAGTAGGCTTTATGCTTCTTTATTGAGTGCGAGATTAACAATTGCATTAAATTGTGCTGGCTGTGCTTAGAAACAACCACCTCCTCTTGATTTTCCTGAAGTATTTGATTCTTTGGCTCATGAGTTGCCACTGTTCTGCATAAGAATGAAAAAAGTCAGGAGGCTCTGCTTTTTCTCCACTAAAGTGCTTCCATGGGGAAAGTGTGGCAGTGAAACTTCCAGAGATCCGCCTGAAATTCTGTCCTTTCTGGGAAATTAAAATTAAATTCAACTTAAAATGCATACACCATTAAATATTTAAACGCTATTTTAGCTGCACACTGTTTTCTTTTAACTCCAGTTCTGTAGTTTATTTTCATGTCCAGGTTAGTAGAATTCAGGATTTTTTTCCATTTACTCACAATTGAAAAAATACTCCCATGCTCAGCCTGTGAGTTAAATGCTCTAAACCCCTCTGTTCCCTATGTTGACAGTAGGACACGGGAATTCAGGGAAAATGGGTTAGTTAACTGTGGAGCAAGAAGGAAATTAAATTCAACTCTTCTTTTTGAAACTATAGATGTCTCTGCCTTTGTGTCATGAAACCTGTCTTATGGAACATATTTTGGGAGACTTATTTAAGTGCCAATCATTAAGAGCCAACTCATTAAGAATTCATTCAGAGAAAATAAATTTAATTGCATTCTAGATATTCTTCACACTTTGGGTTGAGTATCTAGGTCTTTTGGGCAGTTTAGAATCAAAGGCAGTGCTGTAACTCAGCACTGATACCCAAGGTGTTCTTTAGACATCAGAAGGCTTATTGTGACAGGCTGGACCTTTGAAAAAAGGGGAGAGAAAATTACGCAATAGTTTCTTCTCAAAAAACAGAAGGCCTTTGCTGTGACAGTAGGCTATTTTATTTGAAAATAAGATACTAGTATTGCCAAACACCAGGAAATAAACTACTGTTGCTATCAAATGTAAGGCTTTATCCTAACTGATGCTTTTTCTTGGCACAAATGAAGCTTTGCAAAAATAAGGAGGAAAGAAACCCGTGAAGGACAGAGATTAAACAGGTAGAAGGTAGCATCATTCTTGTGGACTGCCTGCTAGTTCATACCTGCTGAAGGTCTGGTCCAACGTCATGCTAGGTTTTTTCCTGTTGTTCCCTCCTGTTCTGTGGAGCCAACTTTCCTCCCTTTTATACTGGTTTGCCTTTTACTTCGCATAGTGTTTCCTGCATTATCCAGCAAGATGTAACTGTAATTTGAGTCTTACGTTTGAGTCTTAAATGGAGGCATGGAAAGAAGTGTTAAGAGCAGTGTAAACAGCTTTTCTTTTTCCTAGCCCCATGAAATTTGAGGGCATAATTTACTCTTTACATTTTTATATTTGCTTAGGAGAAGCCTTTAGCTGTATGTATGGCAAGTTTTTGTCATGTAATTGTTGGATTTACAATGTCACTATAAATGAGTATGTAGGTAGGATGACCAGTCACAAGAGAAGCACAAAAGATAACAAATGCTTGATTTTGTTTGCTTAAAACAGAATGGATGTGCTTTAGCAACTATAGTACTGTTTGTGCTTTTGTTTTAATAGCCAGAGTTGCTTTCAAAGTTGTACATTGTCCTTTCTCCAGCTGTTAAGTGTGTGGAAGGTTGTGATACAAGTTGTTTTTTTTCGAACAGGTCAAAATCTGGAAGGCTCTGAAAGGTCAGCTGTGTTTTTAGGTTTGGCATGGGAAAGAATGCCTTATTGTTGTACAGCAACTGCCAGAAGGGCTTCATGGGTCTTTTTTGGTAATTCAGTTTTGGTAATTTACGGGGTCACAGTCTCCTTCAGGCATTCACCTGCTCCAGTGTGGCGTCTTCTCTGGGCTGCAGGTGGAGATCTGCTCCACTGTGGAGCTCCATGGGCTGCAGAGAGACAGCCTGCCTCACCATGGGCTTCACCACGGGCTGCAGGGGCATCTCTGCTCCGGTGCCAGGAGCACCTCCTCTCCCTCCTTCTTCACTGACCTTGGTGTCTACAGAATTGTTGCGCTCACATTCTCACTCGTCTCTCCTGCTGCAGTTGCTGTTGCACAGCAACTTTACCCCTTCTTAAATGTGTTCTCCCAGAGGTGCTACCACCGTTGCTGATGGGCTCGGCCTTGGCCAGTGGCAGGTCAGTGCTGGAGCTGGCTGGCATTGGCCCTATGGGACACAGGGGAAGCTTCTAGCAGCTTTTCACAGAAGCCACTCCTGTGGCCCCCCGCTACCAAAACCTTGCCGTGCAAACCCAATACCTATGCAGAACAAAAATTTAACTGTGGTGGTTGCTCTTTTGAGGTCTTGATGCTTTGCCAAAGTGTTGAACAGATATGTTCTAACTTAGCTTAAATAGAAGTGGGAGGTAGGGTATTTCTGATCAGTTATATATGAACTGTGAATACATTCTGAGTTGGTGACCTTATTACATCCTGGTCTAGCTAATATAAACATTCAGACAAGTGTTTTATCCCATATATAGCCAGTATCCTGCTAACGTAGGGCTAGAGGAGTGCTCAAGAGCATGCTCAGCACAGCTTTCAGCAGTGAGTCAGGATCAAACATGTCTGTGGTGGTCTTAACAAACACTTGTACATTTGTCTAAGTTGGGTTTATAGAACATCTCAGTTAAATACTTCACAGCCTACTCCCATTAACTGCTCAATTTTTTCTTGAGAATTTTTTTCCTTGGTAAGTATTAATGTGAAAATATACTTTTGTTGCCTTTGAAATGTACAAAAGGCACCCAAGGGATAGTATTATCATTTAGGCTAATAAAACAATTTACTTGATTAACTTGAAAGGCACTGAGTTCCTTCTACAACACTTTTTAGCGGTAGTTCTTATTTTTCTTTCTGGCATTGGTGCATTCTTTATCATTTCACTTGGAGACAAACTTGTTGTTTCAACAGGAATATCTACAGCTAATTTGGCATTACATTTGGTATTTAATTTCCTAGCTGGAAACTGATGAAGGCTTTCTTTGGATGGTCTGTCGTTGTTAAGTGTTCCCTTCACAAAATATATTTCTTGCAAAGTGAGGTTAAGGAAATGTTTTGAGATGCTGCAGAGAGGGGAAGTAGTTAGCGTTGCCTTTGTTCCCTCTTTGCACAAATACATTGTTTATTTGGATAGGCCAGGTGAGACCCTTTCATTAATTTGGCATTTCTGATTTAAATGTTTCCTCTGTTAGGATTTTTGTGGTTTTTGTTTTCCCCCTCTAAATGTTTACAATACATAAAATACCAGGCTTCTATTAATATGTTTTTTTTCTTCTTCTAGCAAATGAAAACTACAGACAAGTAGCAATGTGTATTCTGTATCACATAAGCATGGATGATCGCTTTAAATCAATGTTTGCGTACACTGACTGTATCCCACAGGTATGTGCTTTTACATACGATGAGGTGGTAAAGATGCAGCTTTCCCTGTGCACGTCTCTTCCTCACTCATAGCAGAACTCCTACTGACACCCACAGGTGAAAGTGGGAACAACCACAGTGCTGCTGAGTCGGTAGTGAGCCACCTACTCGTCGGGCAGTCTGAATGTTCTTGCTGTCCTTTAATGGTCTCCGGAAAAAGGATAGGTGATATATTCTCTGTCAGTGCTGCTAACACTTGAGCTGCATCCATGAATTGATAAAAATACAGGTGACCTGATGAATTTCTACAGAAGATTGGGAATGCTTCAAAGAGATTAAAGCTTGAGCACAGCAGGTCCTTAGGGAACCTCATGGAAAGTATTTCCTTTACTGTTTTAGAAGGCATTCTTTTCTGATCCCATTGGGTATCAAAATTTCAACGTCTCCAGTGTTACAGGATATGAACTGGAAACCAGCCAAGCAGCGTTACATTGCTACATGACAGTTCCTTTTCCAACTGCAGGCATGCACAACAGGGGAGACTTGAAGACTATGGAAGGCTCTTCACCCATCTTTCAGGCTACAGTTTGTTGCATAACTTTTTGTCTCCGGTCATAGTCTTTGATCCAAGCACAGACACAATATTGTGGGTTTTCAGGGTTTGTTTTGGGTTTTGTGTGTATGGTTTATGTGTGGTTTGTTGTTTGTTTGGGTTTTTTTTAACAAATACCAAACCTTCTCTTACTGATCTTTTTCTCTGTCCTGATGAGGCTGGAGTTGAGAAAGGCTGCATTGCGTAAGTGTAAAAGCTCGCTGGTAGCATTTTCAGAATTGCACCATGGTATCTTCTTTCCTGCCAAACATGTTTTTAACATCAAATAAATCCAGAATGGGAAGTTGCCATGGAAAGTTTTCAGAGTGTTTCTGGTCATTATCTCATGACAAAAATGGTAATGTTTTTCCAAATACAGGAGGATTTTGGAGAATAGAGAGGGGAGAATTGGTGGGAATAACTAGTGCATGTTACAAAATGGTCCTGTAAACATCTTGCTGACTGCCTTTTCTGCCACAAGAAGCAAGTATATGTTAAGGCATGTGCATAATATAAGGGAGCTGCTTTGTTCTGAGCAGTTACTGGCCAAAGCAGAATTCATGCATTGTGTTTCAGGGCCCGCTTATGACATCCTTTCAGGGAATCTTGGCATGACTTTTAGATCACCAGTGCCAAATGTGAAGAGCTGTGGAAACTTCAGTGATACCATACTCTGTGCTTTGATGAACATCATTGTTCTGATAGGCAGTGACTGCTCAAAGTAGTGCTTACAGAGCTGTATCCGAAGGCTAATGGAGCAGGAAAGAAGTCCACTGCCTTCGTTGGACTTTGGCTATAGCTAAAAAATCGGAAGGATATTTATAGCTATTGATGCTTTTGTGGTTGATAAAATTATTCACAGATCACATCTGCCAGCTGTTCAAAAATGACAAGCTGGATAATCAGAGCATAAATTTTATTAATGAATGGTCAAAATTAGGACAGTTATTAAAGATGACAGAGGTAGCAGAAAACATGGGGAAGTGGATAAGGCATCAGGAGAAGAAAAAAAGGATTCCCTGCCATCTGATTCTACCCTGGAAAACCAAATTCTCTTTTCAATACTAGAATGTGCCCTTCTGCTGGTTTGTCTCCTTTTGAGGAACGGCGTACATCTAAATGGGCAAATACCCAATAATGAATGTTTAGCTGTTGTAGAAAGTGATTGGAAAACCCATCCCCTGTTGTCATTTTGAACAGGCGAAGTGCTTGACAAGGGCTTGCGCATGCTGTCCCAGGTAAACATCCCTCTGGATTGTAGGAGTTAGTGGGTGCTATTCTAGTAACAGTTAAAAGTGAGTATTAACAGTTCATTCTTGTTTAGACCTCAGCAATGCGTGTTTTGTTTAAATAGGTGCAAATGCCATCCAGATGCTTATAAAAGCCTTTATTGGTAATAACCTGGCCAATCAAAGGGCATGGTTAGGCAGTGATGTCATGGTGATATTTAATATTTTACCACAGAGCAGTGTGCAAGGTTGTCTGCAGCTACCCACATGTTTTCCACCACGGTTGTCCTGTTTGGCCCCTCTTTGATCTATAAGCTTCTTTTCAGCTTAATGCTGGTAAACGTCCTTTCTTGACAGCACCCTTTGCTCCTGTCCGCCATTATCTGCTGAAGTTCAGAAACCAGAGCATCACTTCAAACAGCAGAGTTAGGGAGTAGCTGGTCAGGAGAGATTCCTGAGGCATGCAGTTCTGGCATAATCATTCAAAGATGTTTGAGCTGGGCTTGGGGAGGGGGTTGGACAGAGGTGTATGTGAACAGAGAGCGGTGGGGGTTGGCCTCTGGTCACTGGTAAATAAGTGAAGGCAGGTGCCAGAGAGTCTAGACACAGTGATTTCAGTCCTGGTCTGTGGTATCTGATACTCAATATGGGACTTGTCTGATTGAACACTACTGCCTCTTCATTGCACATGCTGCAGTCTTTTTACTGCCTTCCTGTTAAATCAGTAAAAGATGACAATGGACATAGTAAAAGCAGAACAAATTTAATTTTAATATTTCCTATTTGGCAGCAATTACTCTTCCTTTTGAAGTGGCACAAGAAGCAATCAAATTAAATGAAGACATAATGGGAAACATGGAGCTCGTACGAAACTATTATTTTAAAATTTGAACCGCTTTAATTGAAACTGGATATATTTTTTTTCTTTTTATAGAGAAGTAGTTCAGTAATTAACAGTGTAATCCCATCTAGTTAAACATCTAATTTCCACAGATTTTGTATTGTGTAAGTAATGAGAATGTTTCCCTTCAAATTATTTGAAGGGTTTTAAAAATCTGTTTTTAAAGGTTTTGTAACAGAACAGTTGCAGGGGGTGATTTTTGAATGCTCATGTTCTACTTGTTAAGTGGTAACTTTCTTTTCTGGTTAATTCACTCTTATGTGACTGTCAGGCTGACGGATTTAATAAACTAGGGATTTTATAAGTTCTTAAAACAAACTAGGGAAACTTGATTCTACCTTTTTAAGAAAGGGAGGAAGAAATCAGTGATAGCTTTTAAATTAGTACACAAAAGTCCCAGAAAAAAAGATATTAATAACTATGTTGTAACCTAAATATTTTTGGGTTTTGTGGTTTGTGATTTTATTTGGGGTCCATTTGGAATCACAGCCTGCTATCTGGTAATAGATAAACATACAGAATTGCTGTAGTAAAATACTTTGGAGTGAAATTCCTGCAATCCTATTGTTCCTTCTTCCCCCCCCCTCCATGGGTTGTTTACCCACATTCTCTAGTGTTGAATGTGTTACAAACTGTCTTTCCACCAGGGGGCAAGCACACAAATATTTAATGATTAGTTGTTGCGATCTTCTCCCCCACCCCTTTTGGACACAAACTGAGCTGTGTTTTTTGTTCTTACGTCCCACTTATTTTTAGGTTCAGCTGTTTCTACTTCCAGTAATCTCGGTCTTGTCATCATACTGCTTTGCGTTATGATCTTCATGTGTCTTATGAACTGAGTGGGTTTTTGGACCAAATAGGGTGACATCCTGCAGCCCCTCAATGAGGAAGCCGTGCAGCTTGTCTGCCATGGTTAGAAACAGAGAAAAAGAAATGGATGTATTTGAGTCATGTTCGTATATTCAATATGCCATTTCAAAAAATGTTCATATTGACCAAAACGAGAGTAGATAGCCTGTGATGTAATGGACAATACAGGCACCAAGTGTATAAAATGATGGCAATCTGTAGGTTATTTGCCTAAGGAATCATCTGGGAATTCACTGACATGGAGTGGTTGGAACAGCACTACAGGCGATTGTCTACTTGTGTTAACCCAGGTTTTTACGCCCTGTTACCAAAAGAATAGGACTGCTACTGAGAAGTCTTTGGTATATGGCAGTGTTCAACTCTAGCAATGGAATCTGCAAAGATAAAACATCTTGTTGTAGGTACACTACAGCTAATTTACCTATCAACAGAGTAATCTCAAAGCAAAATAGTAGTAGAATTATCCTGCAATTAAGTATCTGTTTACAGAGTCATAATTTTATTAAACAACCAGGTATTAATGCCACTTTCTGTGTAACTAAGTTTTTTTCTATATTAAATCTACCTAAACTTTCAAAACAAATTTATCCACTCACAAGTTTAAAAAACAGGAAAAATAAAAAGTTCAGTGGTAGCAATAAAATGTAACTAACCCAAGTTACTTTAAGGTGATGAGTGACTGCCATTTTTGCCACTTTATAAGCATTGTTATCCACAAATAATGGAACTATACATCTTGTGCCCTTGACCTTTGTAACTTTATTGTGCCCATAGAAATGCTGAATATTAATTAAAAAAAAAAATTAAGTGTGTTTGTGTTTCTTGGCAGTTAATGAAGATGCTTTTTGAATGTCCTGATGAGCGAGTTGACCTAGAACTTATTTCTTTCTGTATTAATCTTGCTGCTAACAAAAGAAATGTACAACTTATCTGTGAAGGTAAGTGTACTGAAATTTTACTGTTTTCTTGCAGATGACAACACTTATATATATATATTTTTATATACGTACATATATTATGTATTACTGAGTTATTTATACATTTACATATGTACATAAAAAATGAAGTGCACCTGTTTAGGTAATGTTCACAAGCAAATGGCCATATCCTCCCCAAAATTGATCTTGATGGCAGGAGTGACACTGAGTAGCCGCATATACCCACATCGCTCATACGTGCATGTAGTTCTGTAAAACATGCTGATGACATTACTCTGGGTAACTATGGCTGTATAGAGAGATCAAGATTTTGTTCTACCTGGTGCCTGAAGTCCATCTTCAGCTAATCAGTGTTTCACCTGCCAGTACCAAATTAATAGCACAGTAAATGTCATTGAGTTGCTTCTTTCCATTATTATTTTTCTTTAAATTGAGCGTCTTTTGGGTTCTAGTGTTTTGCTACATGGTATAGATGGGTTCTGCATTTCATTCAGTAGCTCTCTAGATTGCTTTTCATGTTTTGTTATTTTCATACTAGCAGTTTTAAGTGGAACATTATTATTCAGTAGCTCTAATTTTCACTTGTGCTCAAAATTTTCACTATGAACTACTGCACTAAATTGCTAGACTTTAAAAGGGACAATTGCAATCAATGGGTTCTGTGGCCAGCAATTCCACTTTAAAATTTTCTGCATAGCTCTGTAGAAGGGGGAGCAAGGAGATACAAATTTATATTAAAGGTAGAAATGAAATTCAAACTAGTAGCACTTATTAGATAGGCAAGGTGATCTTTTGGAAACATAGTGGTAACAGTGGGACTTGCCCTGTGCAATCAAGTACTTCAAATCTGTCTGTGTCTGTTATGTGTATACCCACATAATGGTCTACATGACTGGTAAATAATCTTGTAAAACCATAACAATGTATTTATTCCATGGAGTAGAGAGAGAAGTCTCTGAGCTAACACCAACAGCTGTGCTGCATCTCCACTCACTGCACTGATGACAGGATAATGGTTCAGATCTAGAACTTTTCTTGGTCTGAATAAATAACTAGCACACCGGAAGCATTTAGTTACTTATCTAACTTTGAGTGTCCCATGGGTATGTATGGTCATAGTTGTTTTAGACAAGCTATAGAATTTATACAGATCAGGTCTGGTCTTGTCTTTTCAGCTTTGACTTGGAAGAAGAAATAGTTCCTGTGTAGATTCTTCACTTTTTCCTTTTAAACTTTTCAAAGTTAAAGGTGTGGTTTTTTGTGTGTGGTGTTTATTTGATTGGCCAATACTTTCCTCTTTTTTTTTATTTGGAGGATTCCTGAAGTGTTTGCTTCTTTTCAGGAAATGGCTTGAAAATGTTAATGAAGCGGGCTTTGAAATTTAAGGACCCATTGTTAATGAAGATGATCAGGAATATTTCACAGCATGACGGTCCAACTAAAAGCCTGTTTATTGTAAGTACTATCTGTTACCTAACATGGTCTCTGATTCTTCCTACTGGAAAAGACTGGCTTTGGAGAGCTGCTGTGTTTTGTCTTTACAGGGTGTCCAGTTTAAGTTTTCTTGGCTGTCATGGCTTGATGTATGTTTTGTTTTATAAGGCTACCTCAACTGGTAGATCAGGATTTGGATCCCTCACTACAGAGAAAACAGGTCCTAAGCTGTATCCAGTATACCCCTGTTCCAAAACAAACAAAACCAAGCAAACAAAAAAACCCAACTGCTAGGGTACACATCGTAACAATTATTAATTATCCTAAATCTCTGCTTTTAGAGCTAGAGGGAAAAATGAGGGTGTTTTTTTTCACTGTGCCAAGTGGTTTGTATAAGTAGATATTCTAAAATTTCAAATAGTTTGAGTTAACCATGTAAAGCTGCCCTTTCAGAAGAAGGGGGGGAAACACAACATCCTAATTGTGGCCATTTTAAATGTACTGTTAAAAAGAAAATTGAATATCAAATTCTCTTAAAGTAGTATGGAATAAGTAAGTAAAATCCATGACTCTCCTGTTAATGTCCACTGAAAGTGTGGTAGTTATTTCTCAAAGTCTCTCAGGGAGAGGACTCCATTACTGTAACATTTCTCTCCTTCTCAGGGAGAGGACTCCATTACTGTAACTAACGCAGTATGGTGGTTGCTATCTTTCCCTTATTTTCTAACAGCTTTCTCAAACTGCGTGTGTAGTAGCTACTTTTGGAACATCTGAACAAATGATCCACATCTCTTGAAAGTGAAAGAATGGAGAGGAAGAATGCTGAAATGTTTTCTTGGATCATTCTTCAACTGAAATTGAAACTGCCTTATTAGCCCTTATTTCAGCAGAAAAGTCTCCTTAATGTTCTTTTGAGAACCAGTTTTGATTTGACTAAGTTGTGAGTTCTTCAGAACCCCAGATTATTCACCTGTAATGTTTGTTGCTGTATTTCCCCTAGGATTATGTTGGTGATTTAGCAGCTCAAATATCAAATGATGAAGAGGAGGAATTTGTGATTGAATGCCTGGGAACACTTGCAAATTTGACCTTACCAGATCTGGACTGGGAACTTGTGCTGAAAGAGTACAAACTGGTTCCATACCTCAAGGATAAACTAAAACCAGGTCTGTACAAAGTTTGGTTAGTCTTTCAAAGTTGAGTCTCTCAAAGAATACTTAGAGTGCTCTTTCAGAGTAGAGTCTGCTTACCTTTGTAATTTGTGATTGTTTGGGGAAACACAACATTGAAGAACAGAATCATATTTACAGAGAAATATACAACTGCCACAAGATTAATGATTTCTAAGAGGTAATACTTTCTGCCTTCTGACTTACCAGGTTCTGCAGAAGACGACCTCGTTTTAGAAGTGGTGATAATGATTGGAACAGTTTCTATGGATGACTCTTGTGCTGCTCTGCTGGCTAAATCTGGAATCATTCCTGCGCTCATTGAGCTTCTAAATGGTATATTGCCATGTCTGATGTTTGGTCTTGTTTTCCATAAAAGTTTAGTTGATGCAGCTGTGCTGTAACAGAATGCACCATTCATTTTCTCTTGCAAGGCAGGTGGGTGTTTTGTGTATGAAAGGAGGAGCAATTGCCTCATTATTAATAGAGAGATACTGACTAGTGGTCTAGTAGATTTGATTTTTTTCCTGCATCTCCACAACTTTTGCTGCAATCTGTAGTCTTTCTACTTGACTGGAACAGGGAAGAAAATGCTCATTTTGTGTTGTCAGGAGATGAAATCTCATGCATACCATTGAACTATCTAGCTGACATGTAAGAGCTGGGCTTTCTCTAAGCATTAAGGGATTCTAGTTGTGAGATCTGAAACCACGGTGTGGTGTATTTTTGTTTGGTTTTTTTTTTCCTTGCAGCTCAACAGGAAGATGATGAGTTCGTCTGCCAGATCATCTATGTATTTTATCAGATGGTCTTCCACCAAGCCACCAGAGATGTCATTATCAAGGAAACCCGTATCTTTTTAAAGATGAAACATCTAGAATTATAGGACTTAATTTGCCATCACTGATATTTGGCCTATATTTCACTTGCATAAATCTCCTGATCTCAGAGGTTTCTTTGTAAATGGTTTATTTCAGCTCAAGAAAAAATCCAAGCAATGTAGGCGTGTAGAGAAACTGCGAGATTAATAGTAGAGATTAAAAGTTAGTTTGGGAGGCAGGGTAAGAGGGGAATCACTAGACCAGATGACCCATTAGTTCCTATCCAGTCTGAATTACTGTATGAATTTGTTTTGCAAATCAGAGCCAAAAACATAGTCCATAGGAAAACTTACACAGAACATAGACAAACCTCTTGCACTGCACCATTGTATGTTACATAGTCTGAAGTTATGTGCATTAGAATACTTTAACAGCATTCTTCTTTATATCAGTCTAGACAACATAGATAATGCCTGCTCTGTATTTTTCATCCATCTAATTTTTCTTTGAATTTTATGTTTGTCAAAAGTCTCCTAACCTCTTCCCGCTATGGAGGTTTTGATTTCTGTTCTGGTTTTCTTCTTTCTCCTGTTTTCACCTGTCTGTTGATGACTGAATCTGTTCTTCAGTTTCCTCATGTCATGGATCTATTGCATTTTTGTGTGTGTGTGTGCGTGTGTGTGTATTAAAAAAAAAATATAACTTCAGTCTTCACTTTCTTTCAGTCACTGCTGATGTTGAGCTTATTCAGATGATCCAAAAAACTGTGGAAAGAGACACAAGGTGTCTTTGTGGGTCTTAACTGAATGTTAAATTTTATTGAAACATAAAGAATAGGTTGAATGGGGCCATTGTAGGGATAGCAGATTAGTGATTACTTTGCTAACAATACAAGGACTACTTCTTAACGTCGTTTTTCCTTTATGCTCTGTGGAATATCTGAGAAATCATTTGGGATGTTGTTCTTTGTCTCATGTTTAGACTCCTATGTGGCTAGCTTTAAAAAAAAAAAAAAAATTTTGTATCTCTCTAATCTCTTTATATCTGTAATGATAAAGCACCCATAGCTGAACAACGCTTTTCTCATTCAAATTGAACATGACTAGTATTAATGCTATCATTTGCACAATAGATTATCTTAAATATGTTTGAGATACAAACATTGGAAACCTTTTTTTAAAACAAGAAAACTCCCTAAAGATTACAAAAGTAACAGTCTCAAAAGATTAAACTGTTCCACAGAATCTGTGCTTTTTGGACTAACATGTTTGGTGCATGGATTTCCTGTAACAGATGAGAATGTATTTTCTTTGTAAGGGACATACAATTTTTCTTCAGCAATTCTGAAGAATATTTGGGTATCTTAAAATGTGATTTTTTTTTTTTTTTTTAAAGTGATTGGGGAAGGCTGCTGAACTTCACATGTGTTGGAAAGTTCCTGACTATGTTTCCTAATGAAATTTGCAGTTGGAAGATAGCAGGGCTGTGAAAAAAGTAGCTTTTATCCTTAACAGTTTCTTTCCAGAGGCTCCAGCATATCTTATAGACCTGATGCATGATAAAAATGCTGAGATTCGCAAAGTTTGTGACAACACTCTGGATATAATAGCGGTAGGTCTGATTTTTTTTATCATCTGTCCTTCAAAGAACCTCTTTGCATGAGATTGCTACTTAGTTATTTTAGAACTGTAACTTGGAAATTGAGAATATTTTTTGTGCGTGGCTTTCTAATCACATACATAAAAGGTGAATTTACATGAGACAATGACAGTCGTTAATCTAGGCTGTGTACCAAACTTCCATAAAGTGCATATATACTTCGAAAATTCGTATCAGTTAGCTTTATGCTACAGACACTTTTAAAGAGTGCTTTTATACTTAAATAAATCACATTATATAAGTATGTATAGCTTTTATTATTTCTTAGTTCTCCAAGTGGCTCCTGTTACCCAGCAGGTTTTTTTCAGCTTTTCTACATCACCTGATGCCAATACTTGTTTCAAAAAGAAAATGTGGGTGGCAGTCCTAAAGCTGGTTGTTTTCTGCTGAGGAAACAGTCACTATAATATTGAATTTTTTAATATTGTCTTCAACTCCTTGGGTAGGTTTCCTTTAGCTAATGTGACTTAGTTTCTCTAACTATCCATTGATCACAATAAACTTTGGGGACAGTTGTTTTTTTTTAAGTGCGAACTTGGAAAAAAAGAAAGTATACTAAATTATGAAGTGCTGTTGCTTTATCAGCGCTTACAGCATGTATAGCATGTATAATCTGCTTCTGGGGATCCTCAACTCTAGAAGCATTAATATTTTCTATGGTGGTGTTCCTTGAAGTAAAGACATTGTGAAACTGATTCTACTTAAAAGTTGAATTCCATTGTTAAAATTCCTCCCGACCTGTTTAACTGGCTTGACTTTTATTGACAAAAAGAAATTTCAGCATTTCGTAGTGTCTTAGGATTGTACAGACTGTACATCGTTTTGGATGTAGAGTAGCTATCATGAAATTAAATCTCATAGCCAAAGAGCTTAACTTTGAGTCAAGTAGTGTCTTTGACTACTTTAATGCTTTTATCTGCTTAGTTTCTACTTTAGTTGAATTACACATATTGCAGCTTGTTCTCTGAAAGGTTTAATACCGTGTAAGACCTAACTTACACTGCACAATACTGTAGTCTATTTTGTCTTTTTCTGTTATACTCATTAGTAATGCTTTCTAATTTAATACTCATTTAAAGAAAGAAGTTAAATGACATAATATTTTTCTGTGTTGGAATTCTTTTTCTCTGGCTCTGTTTTCGCTTCATGGAGGTATGGAATGAAAATCATGCTCCACGTCAAGAGTTGGCATTGATGTTCATTAAGGGCAAGATTTCAACTAAGATGAATTTACACTTAGTACTTATTTATGATGGGCATTATGTTCAGCTTACCAAGATCAGTTATTTTCAGGGACATCATGAGTAGAAACAGTAGAAAGATTTTTATCTTCTGGATGAGGCCGGACAATCTGAGTGCTTCCAACACTCGTTTTATCTTGGAGCCAGTGCAATTTCCAAGCATCTCAGGTGTTGTGTTGTTCATATGGGGGAGCTTTACAATGTGGTACATAATAATGTTACTAACATAGTAGTATGTAGTTACTGAAAAATTAAGGAACATTTATAGAATCTAGAAGAATAAATACATTAAGGCAGCTTCATATTCAATATTAACATCTGAGTAAAATGTACTTGGCTTTTTTTTCCTTTCTAAGATTCTAAGAAGAGGTAATCTTTATGCTAGCCATGAGTAAATGAGGAGTGCTATGATAATGGATGGGAAAGGCTTCTCAACTTGCAAGAAGCACTGGACAGGACTTCTATGGCCCTGAGGAAGAATAAAGGGAGGAAATGATGTAGTAGTGCTGTTACTGGGAGCAGGGGAGAAGATATCAATCATATACTGAGAGTAGTTTGCTTGGTGGTAAATTTTTTTTTCCCTTTGGTTGTGGAGCAGTACCACACTTAGAATGGTGTTCACTGCTAAGTTAGGAGAGTTCCCTTTCTGAGAAGGTCTTTTTACCTTTATTATCTAGCTGTTGGGTTATAAGTTGCATAAACCATAACTAACACCGTGCCCCTGTGGAGAATGGGAAGCACAATATGCCCTCTTTTCTCAAAGACAGAGAACCAGGGCCTGCACTTTGGTCACAACAACCCCATGCAATGCTACAGACTTGGGGAGGAGTGGCTGGAGAGCTGCCTGGCAGAAAAGGACCTGGGGTGCTGGTTGACAGCCAGCTGAACATGAGCCAGCAGTGTGCCCAGGTGGCCAAGAAGGCCAACAGTGTCCTGGCCTGTATCAGAAATAGTGTGGCCAGCAGGAATAGGGAAGTGATTGTACCCCTGTACTTGGCACTGGTGAGGCCACACCTCGAATACTGTGTTCAGTTTTGGGCCCCTCACTACAAGAAGTATGTTGAGGTGCTCAGGCGTGTCCAAAGAAGGGCAACGAAGCTGTTGGGGCATCTGGAGCACAAGTCTTATGAGGAGCTGCTGAGGGAACTGGGCTTGTTCAGTCTGGAGAAGATGAGACTCAGGGGAGACCTTACCACTCTCTACAACTACCTGAAAGAGGGTTGTGGCAACGAGGGTGTTGGTCTCTTCTCCCAAGTAACCAGCAATAAGGCGAGAGGAAATGTCCTCAAGTTGCGCCAGGGGAGGTTTAGACTGGATATTAGGAAAAATTTCTTTATGGAGAGAGTGGTCAAGCATTGGAACAGGCTGCCCAGGGAGGTGCTGGAGTCACTGTCACTGGAAGTATTCAAAAAATGTGTAGACATGGCACTTTGGGACATGGTTTAGGGGGCATGGTGGTGTTGGGTTAACGATTGGACTTGATGATCTTGAAGGTCTTTTCCAACCTTAGTGATTCAGTGAACCACTAATTGATTGCTTTCTTGGCAATATTGTAAGCTGGTTGCGCATTGTCTCCCAGGACCAAAAAATCACAGGCAAAAAAGGCAACAGGTTCTTGATGGTGATAGGAGAAAATGAGAAATGGTAAGTTACTAGAACCTCAGACCTTGATAGGTGTTTTGTTATTCAGCTCAGAGGATATGGTAAAGTAGCCTGTAAACACTGAGGTGTTCGGTTGCGTGGCAATTTTACATCAGTGCCTTCTGAGGTGTCTGAACAGACAGTTTCTAAGATTGGTGAAACTTTTTATCTATGCTAAATCCACAACAAGAAGAACTTAAGTTTTCAGTCTTGTTGTTCCGTATGTGCTGACAGGATTAGTTCTTCTGATGGAAATCAGAAAGTAGATGTTGTAGAAAAGAGATTTGAAAGCAATTTCTTCTCAGGGAGACAAATGTTTCTTTCACTCATCAATAAGCTCTATATACTGTGATTGAAATAACGCTGAAGAAAATCAGATGCCTTATAAGCCTTAGGGGAGATGTGCTTTCTGTAGTAAAGTAATTGTCACAGAAATTATGGAAATGTTACACTAGTGATGATTTGTTTAATATAGCTTGGCTGGACTCTGCCATTGATGAATTGAAACAGATGTGCTGCTTTAGCATAGTATGTACTGGGTAGTCTTGGCTTTGCACTGGTAGATGCGAGAGATCCATTTTGTTGAAAAGAAAGTCTGTGTTGATAATTTAGGAATGCTGCAGTCTCGTGCCACGTGCTGAGTCTTGACACCAAGCAGCTAGTTTAGCGTACTTGTACACCTAAAGCGAGACAAGTCGCATGGCTCACCTGAAAGCCTGGAATCAACAGCTGGTGTAGGAGTCTCAAGCAAATGAAGTTCCCTTTTCTTCTGGCTTGGAAGCCTGGATATCTGCAACTCAAAGCTTGTGGAAAGAAATGTCAGCTTGCTCAAGATGGCTTCACTCTGGTCACCTAAGACAATATTATGAAGAGCTGAGGTGTTTACGTATATATCATGTTTTTCATCCTTTTTCTGTTCCTAGCTCAGTCTTATGGCAGTTAAATGATTTTACTCATTTATTCAAAGGATATTTAATTAACCATAACCAGATCCTTGCATTCTGTATTCCAAGCCTTCCCTCTACCCCATTTCCCCCCACTTTCCTATTCAGTGCTTTGAGTCCAGGCCTGCTGTACCAACTTGTTTTCCTTATGATCAAGAGGGGATTATTATGCTTCCTGCTGAAGCAAAACACCTGCTAGGTAGCTACAGCATTGTCCATGTGGTTTAGGAAGGGCCTCATGCCTAAGGTGTTTTTCCAGTGCTCATTCTTTGCCCCAGGTGTTTGTAATGAATGCCAAACAACTTGTGCCTGATATGGAAAGCTGTGTTAATGAATGGCTTGCGTCTTTCTGTGTTAGCTAAGTGCCCTGACACAAGTCCTCCATTTTGGGAATGCTGGAATTTCATATAAGAAGCAGGAATGTGCTGTGAACCCTCAGTGCACTGGGATTTGGGGCCAGCTGTGGAAGATGTTGGCCAGCTCCCGTGGAATCAAGGAAGAGCAGACCACAGGGATTTGGTGGGGGCTTTATTTGAATAGTCAGGGTACTCTGAAAATAGATAACCTTTGACTCCAGCTTGGTGTCCTCTTTCCATGAAGAGTGCTGTAGTCACTCCAGGAAAAAGGGTTCTCCTTTCACTTGTCAAGACTCCGCCTTTCTGTGATGTCTCTTGTTCTGCTGTTATCCTCTAACAATCATGAATACAGAGGGGTGGGCAGAAGAGCATCTAGAGTGTGGGGCTGCAGGCTGAACTGTTGACATGTGTTTTCACTGATCAACTTCTGCATTATTAAATTTGCAATCAGTCTGCTTTGGTGCTGGTAGCTTGTTGTGGCAAAGATTGCGCACCCAGAAGGAAAGGCTCTACTTGGACTAGAAGAATAACCACACTGCAGGCAGCATTAGATAGGGCAGGTGTGTCCTGATTGTTTTTGTCTTCACGTAAACATGTCTTGGACAGATTTCCTTCTGGCATTGGTGCTTGCTCTTTGGAGTTGTAAGACTAGGAAGGTGAGCCAAACCACTGATCTCTGCTACTTTCAAAACAGCTTGCCAATGAGATACCTTACATTCCTTCAAAGGGGAAAAAAAAGTTTCTCTCTTCAGCTGTTGACAATATAGGAACCCTATGGATGGTGTGCATTTTATGTAGGCACCTAAATTTAAGGGGTGTGAATGTTTACTCTTTTCTCTGCCTTGCTGTGAGTTTCATATCACAGGTTTCGATTAGCTTCCCATCAGGACATATTTAGTGATGAACCTGATTGTGAAGAAGTGATTGTGGGCTGAACAGGTGTAAGTGGTAGAAGGATTTTTTTTTTTTTTGAATGAATTGCCCTCCGGTGGTACTTACCCTAAGGTAGGTGTCGTAGACACCTGCAGAAGGTGATCCATAACATCTGTTTCTCTCCTTGCTTTATAGAGGCACATAGTTCAAATGACATGCTTAACTTCTGGATAGCTAGACAAGATGAATCTTTTCTTTCTTAATAAATGGTAAACCATGTGTTTTAGGGATGGTTGAATAATGAAGAATGTAACATACCACCAACTACAGCCTTGAACATAATGAGCATTCTACTTACTGTATAGCAGTTTTAGTTCAGTGTGAGGAATGACATCAAATGAACCCTATTATAGACCCAATTAAAGGGCAACCACATTAAAGTGAAAAGGAAAATCTGTTTTTCATCAGCTGAGAGAGAACACAAAGCAGATCTGTGTAGCTCTATGTTATCCTATAGTGTGTTAATCAGATACAAGGTGTGACGGAAGCCAGTGACAAAGGGGACCCCTGATAGGGAACAGACACGCTCTGATAATAGGCCAGTTAACGCTTCATAATATTTCAATGGTTCAGTAGTAAACAAAGTTGGAAGTAGAACTTCAAAAAGGATGGCACATTCCTCGCAGAGTCAAACCATACATCTTCTATGACACTTCTGGATTTATGGAAACCGAATGTTAAAAACAGTGATGTCAGGGAGCTCCAAAGAGAATAAAATCAACCTTCAGGATTCCTCCTTTTATGTTTCTGAACATGCAATATTGGGGGGGGGGGGGGGTGTGGAGAATAGGCACATTCCATCCACAGTCTTCTCATTCCCCCAATTGCTGCTTTTCTAACTGACATTTAAAAGGACTGGAGGGCACAAAGCTATGTTTGTATCTCCATGGTGTTTAGTTTTCTGGTTTCATTTTTGCAGGAATTCCTTAGTAAAGAAGGTGTGCTTCATGTGTTTAAAAAACAAAACCCAACCAAAAAAAACCCCACACAAAATAAATTTAAAAAAAAAGGGGGTTAATAGCTCAGAATATAATTACTGGAAGACTTGGTGTGTTTTAGGGAATTGTTTTGCTCTAAATTTCTTTAATTTCTTCGTGCCTTTTGGATGTAGTCCTGCATTTACAGATTTTCTTCCATTCTGATGTTATTCTATTCATCATTTATCAAGTGATGTTGCTGCACATTTCTGTGGAAAATCCACAGGCATATTCCTGATCTAGCAGTACTTAGATGAACTTTTTTTGTCCTGAGGTTATGTAAATCGTTGTAGATTATTGCAAATCATCTTTTTCTAGGATTGCTGCCAGAATGAAACTTTTGACAAAACTGATCATTGATCTGATTCTAGTGTGGTCACTTTGCTCTTGTTGCTCATTCATTGTGAAATGCAAGGTACAAATATAACAAAGTAGCCAAACTGCTTGAACTGATAACTTGTGATTTTTAAGTTATGTACAAATATGCTCAATCTTATAGTTGCTAATTTGCCAATCATTTGCTAATCCTGTTTTCCAAAATTTAGATGAATCATTGGGATAAAATACCTGGGAATTTTAAGCCTCTTAATATAGGATGGGAAGTGTAGAACACATAGGAATATTCTGCCCTGTTGTCATTGTTTAAAGAAAAAATCAGTTAGTATCTGAGAAATGATAAATGATTTTTTTTTTTTATAAGTATATAAGAAGTTCATGTCTATTTGTGACAGACATTCAGCCTGTTCAGATAGTGGTGAATGGAGCAGTGGTGTTGGGCAAGTGGGATTTGTTTGGGCTTGTACTTTTGGGAAGATGAAAACATTTTCTAAGTGCAGTTATGGTAAATGTGAATTAGGTAATTTAGCTGCTGGCCTTTCTGCCTTTGAGAACTTTTAAAGGTAAACAAGGTAATGTAAAAGGTATTCAGTTTTCCCACAGAGTAGTCTTAATTTGTTGTTTGTTAAATTTGTTTATTTCCCCCCCACTTCTTTGCAATCATGATTTCTGGGAGTAGTTTTCTGAAGACTGCAGTATGATTTCTGTCAGTTGCAAGGTGTTTCTCTAAAGCTCGTAAGTAATTCATAACTGCTGGAGGCTGACATAATAGATAGCCCACAGTTTAGCTCTAGCAGATGCAGCAAGGGAGATGTTTCCAAGATGCTGCTCAGATGTCATCATTGAAAGTCATGCCCTTTTTTTTTTTTATGGGTCATTTTATAAATCTCAGTGATGAGCTTGTTTTTTTCTAGGGAAACTCTTATTTTGCACTGTTACTTCTAGCCTTTCCTTTTAATCAAAAGTGGAAGTGGGGGGGAAAAGATTGAGGCAGAAATACCATGAAATGTTCTGTTTCTAAATGGTATGAGGCATAGGTATGTAGTTGTTTTTTGGTGTTTTGGGTGATTTGTTTTGTTCTTTCTTCCTCCCTAAGGTTGCTGCATTACTGTATGGCCGACAGTAAACCTGGAATTTTGCTTGAGGCCACTAGCTACTGAGAATATCTATAGAACCCACAGGTGATACCTGCTCTGTGTATAGGAGCTATGCAGGAGACCAGGTTTTGAACAGGACCACTTGTGTGCTAGCGTGATGCGGAGGGGAATTAGAAAGGTCTAGTGTTTATCAGAGGTGGAATTGGAGACATTTAGAATAATGATGGAGACTGATCAGAGCCCCAAATCTGCAAGTACTTGCATGGATGTCCCATCGAAAGGGAGTTTATATTCTGCTTTAAGCCAAGAGAAAAAAACTGACCATTTCTCCATGTAAAATGAAGTTTTAAAACACATTGCCATAGAATAAGGGTCTGTGGTTGCACAATGCGCCATGATTCCTCATGAAATCTTGGATCCTCTAGATACCTGCTAGCAACGTCAGAGAAGCCTCTGCCAGAATGACAGGGCCAGCTGTTTTTGACCAGTCAGAGGGTGGAAAAGGCACAGGGTAAAGTCTCTACTCCCTCTCTACTCTACTTTCTACTCTCATGTGTTACCTATGTCAGATTAATAGTAGTGATAATAAGGTAGGTTGACTATTAAGTTAGTTTAAAAGCTCCAGTTCAGTCTACAGGGGTTTCAGAAGTTTAACCTGAGCTACTCAGCCAACTTATTCTGTCTTCACTGTTATTTTTTGACCTCTGGTTATAGACAGACCTCCTTTTGCATGTCTAGCTGGAGCAATTTAAGAAATTACCATTTCCACAGACAAGGCATTGTCACTAATTGTGTGAACACTCTTCATCCCCTTCAGGGCTAAGTAAAACAGATTTTAAAAACCTTAAACTACTCCAGTTAGATCTCCAAGGAAAATCTTGTCTAGATCATGTGTTAACCAACGTGAGAGTTCAGAAAAATTGAAAATCACTTCTTTCCTTTGTAGTTAGGTTAGAAGACAGTGAAGTGGGACCTGTTTCATAAGGATATTTCTTCCCACAAATATAAACACTTTGGTTATGAATGTTATTCTTGTTCACAGTCCTTTGATTAAAAGAGTACTAACCATGATGTGTTATTTGTGATTCTTCCCAAATTGGTAACATCTGCAGATTTCATATGTTGATGAGTTTCCTGTAGTTAGCTGTGCCCTATCTTTCCAGTAGTATTGAGAAACAGAGTATTATCCACAGGTCTGTGTTCCCTCAGTGGTAATCAACAGCCCACATAGTCTGGTCTGTTTAGAGGAGCCTTCTAAACAGCTGATTGCAATGGCCATAGGCTATGTCACTTCTTTCTGATGCTCCTTTTTGTTGAATATCACATCACTTGAGTGCAATCAGGCTGTAATCCAGATTGAAATTTCATGCCTATGTTTTGTTTCCATAGTGGCCAGAACCTATGTCCTGTTTTCCTCAACTTTCTGGAGAAATTCCACTCAGATTTTAGTTTTGTATCTTGGATTCCCATATTCTCTTTATTACAAATGTTGTGTACCATTTTTGTGGGTATTCAGTATGAAATGTAGAACGCTATGATAAAACTTCACAAGAAGTTGAAAATTAAATCCTGTCTTATTGGAGCTCATGAAGCAAAATAAAAATGTATTCGTTTTATCTATTATCTATTTATCTAATCTATCAAACTATTTTTGTTGTATTTTCTAGTTAATTAGTTGTCCTAGTGAATGCTCATCTAATGAGGATGTACAGGGTATTTGGCCAGTGTTAGTAATTAATTACTGAAATCCCCCTGAAAATTGGCAGTAAGTGGCTCTTCTTGATAAACCAAATGAGGAGACTGGGATGATGGAACTTCCCTGTTCAAAGCAGGAATTTTTTTCTGGATGGTAAAATTACAAACCATGAAGGGAAGATTGTACTACTGCATGTACAAAAACAGAATAATGACTAGTGCTTGCAAAATCATTCCCTTGTTTGCTCAAACTACTCTGCAAACTGAATAGAGGATTTAAGTCACTGAGCCCTGAAACTTCCCTCTTTTGCTGACATTAAATTTCCTGTTAAACAAAACAGCTTTGTCTATACCTCATACTAAAACATTGTGTGGTGATTTTTAACAGGAATATGATGAGGAATGGGCTAAAAAAATCCAGAGTGAGAAATTTCGATGGCACAACTCTCAGTGGCTGGAGATGGTGGAGAGTCGGCAGATGGATGACAGTGAGCAGTACCTGTATGGGGATGATCGTATTGAGCCCTACATCCATGAAGGGGATATTCTGGAAAGACCTGACCTCTACTACAATGCAGGTAAGGCAACATATATTAGTATTCAGGACTGGGATTGCTACCTCTGTGTTTGGAACGGGAGCTTGACCTGGGGCTGTAGAGAGAATCTGCCGAGTCAAACCAGCAGGGCAGTTAACCCTTTTGTGTCACTGGGAGCAGCACTGATGTGTGCTAGCCGGGATGGGCTTGTCCTTGTTAGGATGTTAATGATGGATTGAGTACTGTACATGACCTTATGAAGTGTTACAGGTCTTCAACCTTAATGATTCTGTGATTCTGTAATGGTTATGAATTACAGCTGGAGATAAGCTGCACTTCCCCAGAAGTGAACTGATGACTCTCACAAACACAGAACACTGAAATAAATCAATTACTGGCTAATAATAATGTCTCTACAATTCCTAACCTTCACCAATGCATAATGGATAAATTTTCATCTCATGAAATCAATGAACAAGGAAATACATAACTTCCAAGAAAACTTAGGAGGTCTCTTACCACCTTTGGAAAGTCGAGGCAGACAATCAAAATCAGTGCACAGTGTTAACCAGTGCCTAACCAGGAACAAACAGAATGTCACTCCTCGTAGGTGTGAATAAAATCCTGAAAGTCTAAGGTGGCAGAAATGTAAATGCACACCAGAAACATCACTGTGACTTACACATAAAGGGCTTAGAAATAAGTTAAAGTTGTATTAAATTAGTGACTGAATCATACGATAGGACAAGAGGAAATGGCCTCAAGTTATGCTGGGGAGGATTAGACTAGATATCAGGAAAAATTTCTTTACTGACAGAGTGGTCAAGCATTGGAGCAGGCTGCCTAGGGAGATGGTGGAGTCGCCATCACTGGAGGTGTTCAAAAAACATGTAGATGTGGCACTTCAGGGTATGGTTTAGGGGACTTGGTGTTGGGTTGATGGTTGGACTTGATGATCTTAAAGATCTTTTCCAACCTTAATGATTCTGTGATTCAGAAATATGAGTAAACATATCTTGGGGAGCTAATGGACCATGACGACTGATTAGAATAAGGGTGGCTCAGCCTTGTTCTTCACACCTATTTCTGGTGTCCATTGCTTGTTTGCTTTGCGAACGCAAACCTTTTCTCATCCCTGTTAAATACACAGCTACAGGATTTGATGCTGAATTTTGTTCTGCCTCATGTGTTAGTTCTGTAATGGAATTTTTATTGCAGAATTTGTTGAAAGACTTCAGCTGAGCCACATCAAATTTGTAGGTTCGTTAGCAGAGGCAATCATTCTGTAACTTTCAGCTAATCTGTCTGTATAATTTTTGCTGTCTAGGGAAGCATGTGAATCTCTTCTGTAAATACTTTTTCTTTTTTAGTTCCTCATATGAAGATTTTATTACTTGACAATTTGAAGAAGTTAAAAACCACCAAAATTCTTCTTCAGAAAAGTCGTGTTTGTATTTGAGATTAACCCTAATAAATTTCCTAAAGAAAAAAAGTAATTTCTCATAATTTTTCTTAGTCCTATTAGTAGTGCATAATGGCACAGTTCTGGGGCATCTCAAGTGGAATTTGCTCTGTCTCTCGTTACATAAAGATTTTGTAGTTACTAAGAAAATAGAAGTTGCCATACTGGGTTAAGACACTGATGTATCTAGTCCAATATTGTCAGCTGTTTCAGAGGAAGGTTCAAAAAACTCTGCAGGAGACAATCATGAAATAATTTGCCTACCGGATAAATGTCTTCATAACTTTTTCATAACTAGGAGTTGGCTTATGCTCTCAGACTTGTGGTTTTATATCCTTTCAAACTCCTGGATGACTGTGTGCGTGGATTTTTTTTTTTAATTGCTGGGTTTGAGTCTGTGGGGTTTTTTATTTTCCACATAAGTGTCCAGTCCTTTGCTATGAAGCATGAGTCACAAAACTCTATGACTCTGGATGAATTTGCAGGAATAGTAATAAGAAAAACAAAACCACTAAAACCCATAAGCTTTACTTGTAGTTGCTGTAAGAAAATAATTGTGCAAGATCTCAGTAGCATTTCAAAAATTATTCTCAAAGGATATCACAACTTCAGGATTCTTTTTCTTCTGCTTTTGATTACGTCAGCCATAGCAACTTGCCTTTTTCGTGTATGTTTTTCCCTTTTGAATCCCGTAGCTTTATCTTGCTCTACTAGACCTACAGCATTAGCAGTGTGAGCCATATGTTGTACAGTACCAGGATCTTTTATTACATCAAGTCTCTTTTGGGCTTCCTAAGTTAAAGATGTGCCAGCATGCCTGTTGTAGTGTCCCTTTTACAGGTCTTAGTAATAAACCTTTGCTTATTTCATAGGGCCATTTCTTTACCCACCAGTGTGAACTAGAGATGGAGCGGCACCAGTAACACTGAATTCCCTGGCTTTTAATCATTTATGTCACAGGCGTAATGTTCTTTGAACAAAGATTTTTGTGTTGGAATTGATATTCGTCTGGGAAGGAGAGGCAGGTTTCCAATGCTATGTTCTGCAGATGTTTGAAAAGTGCTTTTGTTTTTAAAGGTGTTTTAAAGGTATAAAAGTACGTGATTATATTCAAAATACAGATTCACTTTTCAGATTCCTTCTGACAAGTGCCAGTAATGGTGTGCTTCTGAAGTCTGCTAGATGTATACTTTTGAGATGTGGCCATACAGGACATGATAGTCCCTTGAAAAAGCTACGGATTATTGTACCAACTGAAGTACGCATTTGGGTTTCCGAAGCACAGAGTATTACTTAATCAAAAAAAAAAACAAAAATCCAAGTCTTTGTGCAGTGAGAAATTAAATGCTTGTATTTCAATTTGATAATTTTAGAAATGACCTGCACTGATGGCTGATGCTCAGTACAAGTCCCTCAGCCATAATAGTTCTTGAGTTCGCTGATGGCAAGGTGAGTTCCTTATTGCAGTGATACACAAACATCTCTCTTCCGTAGTAAGTTAAACCTACATGAAAAACTTGGTAAAATCTCTGAAGTTACCTTCCTGAGCTCTGTGTCTCTCTTGCTTTGAAAGTACATAACCCTAATTTCTGTTGAAATGTACATAACAACAGATGTCCTTTAACTGCGTAATCATATTATATGCAGCTGATGCTATCCATGTGCTTTCATCTTTCTATGAATTCATGTGAGCCATAACTGAGTGTTATGGTTTGAATTTTAGCACTGTTGATTGAAGGCATTTTAAGTAGTGGTGGCTCTAGCCTCAGAGTTAAAAAGTAGTGCTTGCTTCATTAATATAAAGATAGATGTTATTTTTAAGTGTCTCCGCTTGCACATAAGTTTTAACCAAACTTGACTGTTTAAAATACATAGTCACTTAAATTGATTGTTTTTGATCTGAAGTGCTGCAGGTATTGTAGAATCATAGAACAGTTTGGGTTGGAAAGGACCTTAAAGATCATCTGGTTCCAACCCCCCCTGCCATAGGCAGGGACACCTTCCACTAGACCAGGTTGCTCAAGTGTAAGTGTACGAGTGTATATGTAAGGTACGAAAGTGGTAACATTCCCCCTCTCTTCTGTGAAGAATACAGAATAGGTGGTGAGACAGGAAAACTTGGAACAAGCGTTAATAACAGCCATTTCAACTTTCCTTCCTCTTCTTTAGTCATTTTACATCCATATGATATCAGAGGGCACTCACGTGTCGCTGCACATGCTGAAAGACAGTAATATCGATCTGTGCCAGATTACTTGCTTGTCAAGTAATACTCTTTCACATACTGTATACACATGTATACAATTAGAATATAGCCATGTACAGCTATCTTATGCTGCTAAAATGTAGTCTGATCATGGTTAGCATTTTTCATTTACAGTCTGTTGCATTATATTCAGTCACTTTCCCATGAGGTATTATCTTCTAAATGAATCTCTATAGCACCTCATCAAATGTCTGTTAGAAATCTAGATGTGTCAATTCTATTCCTTTTATCATTTGTCACTATATTATCTTCAAAAAACATCAGGTAAATTCATAAAGCACAGGGAGATTTCTTTGAATGCCTGAGTCGTCATCTCTAAGCTCTTGTGTCTGTAAGTAACTTTCCACTGCTTCCTGCACAGGCAGTTTTAGTAGTTTTGAAACCACAGAGGTTAAGCTAAGTGGCCTGTGACTCCCTAGATCTTATCTTTCTCTCTTTAAAGTGGAATGGCATTTGTAACTTCCTAGTCATTAGGAATCTCTCTCTCTCCCCCCTCTGTTATCAGTCAGAATGTACCTGTTTCTGCCCTGTTTTTATTGGGATGCTTTCTGCACTACAAGTCTGGGATCGTTTTCATACAGTAATGGAGACAAACTGATGTAGGGTCTCTTTTAATGAAATAGCTTGTTTTATCTGATTAGAGCCTAATACTAATCACCAAGTAAGAACTATGCCCTTAATATTAACAAGAAATATGTTTTGTGAATGGGAACAGCAAAGAGGTAAGCTGGGTTCTCATCCAGCTGGGGCCAGTTCACTGACTTTACTTCAAAGACATTCTGGATTTACACTGATGTAACAGAGGGAAAATGTTAGCCCCTGATCATCTTCTCTTCCTTATAAAGTAAGCAGAGACTGTGAAGCCTTTAAGGAATACTGCTGGCTTTATAAATGTTTGCATCTTCATATGCATTGTTTTAATATAAAGGAAGCAAAAGAAAACTGTAACCTATGCTCTTGAGTGGATATCGTGTGAAAAGACCACCCTCTTAGGAAATAGCTAGAAGACATTAAAATATGGGTGAGACAAAAGAAATGGGTTTGAAGTTGTTTCCTGTTTTTCTTAATCAGTTTTAAGAGATCCAGTGGTAAAGGGTAGAGTCTGAACAACTAAGACTTTTGCTGCTTTTCTACTTCTATGCTGCTAGCCCAGATTCATGTTTGAGCCCAGAGAAAAAGTAATGAGAAGGGTCACTTTTGTGATGGGGCAGACAAGATGGGTCTTGATACAACTTTTACAGGCCTGAGGAAGAAGGGGTAAGAGAATATTTCTTAGGTACAGCTTTTTTCAGGGCAGTATGCTGAGCTACTTGGAGTCCTAGTAAGGTTTTTTGGGGTTTTTTGTGTGTGTGTGTGTGTGTAATTGAAGTTGCTGTTTTTCAGTATTACTGCTGCTTAACATTTCTCCCAGAAATATTGCAAGTTGCTAACGAATTCCTAATCAAACCAGCAGAGGTTGTTGCCCACTTGCCCTGAAGTCATGCTCTTTTTTCTACAGTCACTATCTTTTTTGTTTTTATAGATGGCCTAATAGCCCCTGATGGAGCAGTGAGTCCGGATTTCTTCAGTGATTACCATCTTCAGAATGGAGACCTGGTTGGGCAGCATCCCTTCTCTAGCAGGTAAATTGCTGTTTGTAAAGAATGCATATAATCCAACAATGGCTATTCAAGTTTCTTCATAGGGCTTCATTTGTGTTGCTCAACAATTTTCACCATCATAGCAGTGGGAATCGTTTACACTGAAAAAGCAGTTCTCATCTGTCTACTGAAATACATGTTTCTTTTAACATATTAACATATGTGTTGTAATACATCATAGCTTTCCAAAAGCTGTAGAATAGAAAAGTAAAACTAGAACACACAACTAACTACATACTATGACAATCCTTCAGATACTATTCAGACATTGTTGGGAAATACCTAAAGAGGGGCTTGAGGTGCCAATTACCTAGAAGACTTCTGTTTCCAATATTCTTAAATTGTTAAAAATATGCTGCCGAAACTATTTCTGTTTTGTTTGGGTTTTTTGCCTAAGTTTTCCCAAGGTATTCTCGGCTAGATTACTGATGACACTTGAAAAATTTGCTAGATGAGCAAAAGATGTTGGCTTGACTTTTGGGAGATGTTTTTCTGAAATACCCCTCTGGTTAATGACCTCTCCTTCTCTGAATGTTAGCAAGGTGTTCCAGTTTGAATTTCTGAGTAGACTTCTCCCATGAGTTTGAAATAGAAAAGATTTAATTTCAAAGAATGAAATTTTCATAGACCCTGTAGCATTTAGGAAATGCCTTTTATAGAGCATGAATTACGTGCACTCAGTAGCAGGAAATATTTCAAACACCTTTCAGTCAAGCTACAGAATTCACTATAACAGTATGCTCTCTGGATGTGCCCAGCCCTGTGGTTGAAACTGTTTCTTTCCAAAGGCAGAATGTTATTTTCACCACTTAAAACTTTAGTCACCATTTGTAAAATATGAGTAATTCATAGTATGTACAGCTGAAGAAAAAAAAAAACGAACAAAAAACATTTTTCTCCCTTACTTTGGCTTCTTGTAATTGTTAAAAGGCGGTGGACAGTTACACTTGTTTGTTTTGTCTACCTGTGATGCACCAGAAAGCTGAACATTCAGCAAGGGAGGAATGGTGGTAACATTTTTAAGAAAAAGTTAAAATAACTAAAATGCTCAGGTCAGGAAAAAAAAGTAGGACTTAAGAGATGGACCTCTTGAAAAAAGGAACTGTTTATACTCAGTAAGGATCAAGTTCACACTAATGTGTAACCCTTTGCGTGGAGCCTGTGTTTGGAGAGGGGATGCTGTCACTGATAGTTTCCAAGTATGCAACCTTCATTTCGGAGTATGCAGGTGATGGAGAAACTGAGAGGAGTATGAGCTATATGCTACTCTTGGAGTCTTAATATGTGACTTACCACTTTCACCTTTAAAATAGATGCACAACCCAGGAGATGACAGATTTCTGTATGAACCAGAACATTGTATGGGTTTGTGGTCCCAACAGTCTTCATGCCCACCCTGGATGTAGGGGGAAATGTGTGTAGGGTGAAACTTGCACTCTTTTGTTTCCAGTAAACTTAGGTATAGCCCCAGTCAGGATGCTCTTGTTTGGCTAGAAAGCTTTCAGCTGTGGAAAAAAACAACCTTGAGTGTTCTTTGGTAAAAGTTAACCTCAAATTTCAATGTCTTATCAGGGAGCTATGTTAGTAAGCTGCTTTTTAATCTGATTGTATTCTAACTAAAATAAGTAGCAAAATACATCTGGTGTATACCTAGTTAAATTAAGTATTTGTAGAATTTCCTTGTAATGTCTCCAAGGCATTTTGGAGGCTCATCTCAAGAAAGAAAACACAGGAAAAACTGCAGTTTGGCTAATGACAAACTTGGTAATTGACCATTAATGATAGCCTCTGTGAATATTCAGATTTCTCATTAGATTTCGGCCTTGTAGGAAGACTTTTTTCAGTGTGACTGCTCCATGGATTTATCTGCAGTCCAGACACACGGTCTAATTGGAAACAGTGTGGACTGCTGCAAATGTTCTGTCCTATTTGTAACAGAGCAGGACTGAATTGTTTGATAGAATAGATACTGGCAGTTGAACAGCGAATCCTAGTTTTCAGATGTGTGTCATTATCGTTTTGAACTTCTTGGCGCCAGAAGCCAGGATTTCCTGATGCTTAGAGCTAATGTAAAATGCATTAGTGCTCCAAGGCATGAGCCATGGAATTGCCAGTCCCATGAGTTTGGAGAGTCAGACCCTCCCTTTTCCCAAATTTGAATTGGTGTTGGAAGGTAAAACCATACGTGCTAGAGAGCCTAATTAAAAATAATAGCAGCAAGTCAAGGGTCTTTTTATGTGTTATATAGTGTACATTTCATCCATACCAAAACATAATTCTAGGTTATTTTTATGCTTACAGTTTAAAGCTAACAAGAACCTTATGTCAAGGATTTATTTTAACCAGTTCCAGCTTTTAATAAATCAAGATTTTTGTTATAAAAATGGCTCATTTTTCTTTTATTAATATTTGAATATGCTTTCAGAAACTTTTTTAAAGAAAGCAGAGTTAGGAATTGCATAGACAACTAGCAAGTCAGTTAATAGTAACATTTTTTGTGAGTTCAAAGAGGGATGGCCTAATAATGAGTTGATGCCTATTTTTGGTCTTTTCATTTGTCATACTTTTTTTGTTATACATTTATTTGTTGTGCCTGTGTCTTCTGGTCTTGGCCTTTTATATTACGCTTTTTTAATTCTGTAATAGAAGCAGTTGTTTTCTAAGCAATGGGGTGAGTTGGGAAGGAGTCTTTTCCATCATTTAAGACCACCCTGTGAAATTTGAGGAAGGTGACAACCGTGAGCTGACTTCTTGCTACTCAACTTTGAATAATCTAACCGTTTCTTCTCCTTTCTGCACACCTATGAAGAAGACTTAGGATATGTTAGCTCTTTAATTTCTCTGAGGTTATTTCCTACCCTCATGGCATGCTCAGACTGGATCAGGAGTCCCCCTTGTGTCCAGGACAGCCTAACAAGACAGTCAGAAAGATTCACCTTTTTAGTGCCTGCATGTCACTGAGAAGCTGAGCTAGCATTGAACCAGTGTTGGGTGCACCCAGTGCATTACTAGGGCTTAAGTGTGTTCTGATCACCAACCTCATTTTTTCTGAGCCAAAGAAATGGGTCTAATAAGGAGAGGTTTTCAAGGACTGCAACCAAACTCAAGTCACCTTGAAGATTTTCACTGTAAGCAGTATTTAATAATACCTATGCAAGGGAGCTCAGCCCACACCTGCTGCCATATATCAGATTGTTACACCTGTTATACTGTGTTGAGCAGACAGTGAAAACTGTCTGCTTCCTTGGTTGTAGGATGCTAGTTCTAGCAGAGGTCTGGAGCAGCATCTGCCATTGCAGTTCCACCATGTTACATTTGGGAAAATTCAGGGGAATTGGAGCAGCAGCCATATCCAGATGAAATGGTTGACTTTCCTGTAACGCAGCAGGGAATCGCAACCATGTCCTGTAGAGTTCCTGTCCCAGGAGACACTGGACCTACATACCTAGACCTGCTGCAGAGTCTTAGGTGGGTAGGGAAGTTCTTTTTTGAAGTAAAGAGTAAAACAGGAGCTTAAAAGATTTAAGGTATTTATAGGCACCTGTGCTCGCTGGGGTAGCACATTGGGGTTTTTTTCTCCATAATTTTTAAGAGGGAAACGTGTAGTATTAGCAGTACGAACATCTATGCATCTGGTGAATCAGGTGGAGTGTCTCAGGGGCTGCATTTTTCAAAGGCATTGCCTTCCCTTCACAGGGTTTCTTGGACTTCCCTTGGAAAGCTAGAGTACTTACTACTGTCAGACTTGACTGTCACCTTGCATGATCAATTCCTGCATCATAAAATACAGAACAACTTTGAAGGGAATTGTAAAAGTATCTAGCCTTGAATTCAGTTTGTAGACTTGCTTGCATTCTTGCTATACTAGCCATATCCTGAAGCAAGCAGGAATAACTGTTTCTGGTACTTGTCAGCATAAAGGAAAAGTAGCACATAAGTGAAGACCTGGAAGGCTGGCATTTTTCTAATACTAGTACCTTTGCTTTAGGGACCCAAGGCACTGTTAGATTACCAGAAACAAAGCATTTCTATTTCTATCTTGTGTGTTTTGCAGCTTTAGATTACAGCTCTTATTTCTGAACCATATTCTTAGTGGAGTTGTACTGTTGTGTGTGATGTCTATAAATAGCATTATTTAAGAATACAATGTACACAGAAGTGGTGATAAAATACATAAACACCATCTCTTGTGTTCCTCAAAGGTTTGGAGCAGAATGCAAACAGATCGTAAGGTATGTTTTCCATTCAGCAGAAAATACATGGCTGAGGGGGTTGTTTTGACAGCTTGTATCCAGGTTTTTTCATTGGCTAGGAAAAGACTTTTGTGATTAGATTACCAGCTTTGAATCGTCTTACTGTCTTTCAGAAGCAGATGGGAATTAGGCATAGATTTGAAATTTTCATCTGTTATTAAAACTTGTATTCAAGGCTCCTGGTTCTGATAACTCTTAATATAGAGTGAAAGTTTTATGATTGTAGCAAACAAAATATCCCTCACCTTTGGCTAATGTGATGACAGCTTAGTGTCTGAGCTGCAAGGGAGAAAGACCAGATGAAAGACATCTTCAAGAATCTATGGTCATTTATCAAATTTTAATCACCTTCTAGAGACTAATTACTTAAGACACAAGCATAATAGTAATGGCTAAATATCTTTTAATAGAGATATCCACAGTATTTTTTTTACCTTTTAGGGAAGAGGCCACTTTTTAACCTTTCCCAGCTATAACTAGATAACGGTACAAACCTGAACTGCAAAAATTTTTTCTTAATATCTTCAGCAGAGTACCCAAATCCTCTCTGTCTGTAGCTTTAGAAAGATTAATAGTTAGGAATGCTGGAGCTAGCCAAAACTTTTTTTTTTTGTTCCTAAGCAAGTTTTCTCCAGCACAGAATCCTTTAACCTCATTGCACAAGGGCAGCTCTGCTACATTTTATAATCTTCGTTTTCACTAAGACAAGGCGTTTCTCTGTGTGCGCTGTTAGGGGCGTGTGCGCTCACATCTCCTCTCAACAGAGATCTGATTGAAGCTTCTTCCCAGGAAGGAGTGAGGTTTGGCATGTCAAACAAAACCAGTTTTATAGGGTGACTGTCTCTGTCCCTGGTGGAATATCTTTCCTCTTGCTTGGCTTTACAGCCTAAAACTGTGGCTGCATTTCTTCTTCCTGCCATGGCAGGTCATTGTGATATTTTGTGAACTAAGCATATGGAGCCAGGGCCTTGCAGGCTGCTCTGCATTGAATTCAGTTAAGCTGTGTCTGTTGTTGGCAAGTATAGGCATGCATAACCAAGCTGTTGTCTTGAGTTGACAGAAACTGCAGCGATGTGGGCTTCAGTAACTTAATACATGGCCGTAGGCCCTGGTGGGAGCACAAGGAAGACTGTTACTGTGATTTAGCCTATCCCTATCTCCAAGCTACCAGCGTGTAATGTCTGCAGTGCTAAAAGTCCACATTGAACGGCAAAAATAGTCATATCCACAGACTTTTTTTGCTTTCATACCCTGATGAAAATCAGATGTGAATTCTCATGGGGGAAAGACCTAGGTCTGTATCCTTCCATTCCTGTTGACGCCTGCAGTGTGGTGTGAACTCCCAGTCATGAGTCACAGCTGAATAGCTCCTGTTCAGGTCAGGTACAGGAACTGCATCAGGTGCTGGCAAATACACATTTGCTGATTGTTTATCGAAATGCTTTTAAATGGCTGTACCTGTAACTTACATCTTACATCGACATTTATAGCTATCTTCCATATAGGTCCTCATCTTCAATTAGATTAGCTGAAAGCAATCATATGTTGTACTTCTCAAGTATTGGAGTTAGGATTTCATCTTTTCCTTGCTTTAGTCTCTAAACCCTACATGATATATTGCTGATATAAAGAACCTTCTTCCTAAAGAAAAGGCTGGAGGAGTTGAGGACCCTGCTATGGAGCATCTCTCATCCATGTTGCATTTTCAGTAATGAGCAGAGTTTATTTAAAAGTTTGAACTTTCCTTTCCCAGCCTTTCAGTAGCTAAGAGCCATCTTGCAGGCAACCTCTGAAGGTGAAAAACTAGGTAGACAATAAAAGCAAGCTGCCTCAGGCAACCCTTTACAGCCATCAGTGGCAGAAGAAACTGCTTCATGGTTCTTGGAAAGATTAGCTTAGATAAAAAGCATGTTCTGATGTGGGGTCTGTGCTACAGTAGAATTGAAAGTATCCACATCTCTTTCCTCATCATTTGAATAGAGACAGTAATGCTTTCCTGTCTTACAAGTGGACATATAGTGAGTATAAAATCTTTTAACTAATGGAAAGAAAAGCTAATAGAGTATAAAGTATTATTACAACATGGTTCTACTTTCAAACATTTTACCATAGTGATATTTCTTAGTTCTGTGCATTACTTTTTCTTTTCCATACTTAAACTTTATTTTAAAAACAAAAAAACCCCTTTTTTGCCTTGGAATATGTTCAGCAGAGTTGTACTCAGCTTCTACCATTTGGACACTATTTAATTTGCATTTCCCAAGAGAATTGAATTAGGTTTTATTAGTAAATTGGGCCTATAACCTTGTAGGCAGGTTTTATTAGTTTATCACACATCAGTATTAGCAAATTGTAAATCCAACTGAAACGAATTTGAAAAGGCCTTAAAGAGAAGCCCAGAACCAATGAAGTTTCTGGAGACAAATAAGGGGGTGTTTTTGTTTGTTTTGTTTTGTTTTATTTTTTTAACTAGCAAATGTTGTTTGTGGTAGCAGAATCATATCTCTTTTTTTATTATATTCTGTTTGTTCTCCTAACTGCCTACATCTTCAGTTTTAAAGAAGTTAAATTGAATATGTTCAGGAGGATTTAGCTAAACTTCTGATATGGCTTTATATGGCTTGACGTAACAGAGTTAAAGAATACAACGCTTGGACTACACAGCACTTACCTGCCTGTTTCACATGAAAAGTTAGTAAGTTGCTTTTGGTTCATCAGTGCCTGTTCAGGTGGTACATATGGTTGGAATTAAGATCTTGCATCTAAAAGATAGTAATAAGGAAGCAGGAACTGCCTTTTTGAGGGTTTTTGTCTCAGTCTGGGACAAGCTTATTGGAAGTCTTTACTTGATTTCTTCAGCTCCTGGATCATGGCCTAAATCAAAATTCACTGTATAGTTGTTTTCCTTCAGTACTTAAATGTGGGAGTGGTGCTTCATTGCTAAGAGCTTTTGAATGTGAGCTTGAATTTTTTCATGTCTAATTTATAATAGTTTGTTTCTGCACCAGTACTAAACTAGAGTTCTCTCTTCCCTTTCTTTTTTTTTTTTTTTTTTTAGGTAGTGGTCATATTCCCCGCTAGCTGTCATTTCATTAGTTTTTTCATGCTTTCTTCTCAAAGCCATGTTTATAGAAATTAAATACTGCAACCTGATGAAATTATAATCCAGTTTACATGTTAGTAATACATATTTGACCAAATTATGCTGTTATGATGTGGACGGTTATTGTAGCATTTTTGAAAACTAGGAGTCTGATTATTCAAGGGGAAGAAGATTTTTCCCTATGAACCATATTCATCAATGAGATTTTACCAGGGTTTGGAGATCTGTGCATACTGCACCACTAAAGGATTGGGGTCCAGCACTGCCTGCAATTGATAATATCCAGCTAAGGACAATATTCTTCATATACAGTATTCTTTATACAGCAACTTTTGCATGTGCTTGAGCGCTTATTTATTATTCTGTTCTTAGACTGTATCAGGAGAAGCTTCCAACCAGCTCTCCTTACATTTCCCAACACACAGTCTGTACCCTAGAGAGCTGATAGTCAAGATAGGCAGGGAACCAAAGCCAAGGAGAAGAGAAGTTACTCATCCAAAATCAGGTGCCAGAGCGTGGAGCAGAGCAGTGCTCTCCTGACCGCTCTCACAGTGCCCCAGTGACCGGACCACACCACCTCTCCAAGGTGTGTGGTCTGTAATCATGAAGGATCATGTTGCACTTCTTTCATTTACTGTAAGAGCTGTTTAATTGCTCTGAACAATTACACTAGTATGCTAAGAGACGAAATAGCTTGCTTGGGAATATTTTAAAGATGCAGTTTTTTCAGCAAGTTGCAGATGCCATTTGGAAGAGACTTGGCACTGAGGGTTTAATGCACTTCAGCTCTTCTGGAATGTAGGTTACTCAGGTCTTTTTCTCGCCATCACTTATTTTACATTTTTTAGTTGCTTTTTATTTTGCTGTGTTCCACCTGCAGTTGGCCTCATTTAACCGACATGGTTTAGGTGGCTATTAAGATTTTAAAAGAATACCAAAATTCTGTAACAGTTAGCTCAAGTACTTTGGAATGTCTTACCAAAAAATCCCCCAAGCCTGGGTCTGTCTCTTCTGAAATGTAACATTAATTAATTCCCACGTTCTGTCTGCTGCTCGTAGTCCCTCCAGATGTGCTACTAGGAATAGGCTGGCTCCCTGGTTACAAGCCATCTGGGCTCTGTAAACTGATTTGCACTTATATTAAACAATAAGTGAACAGAATGCGGAAGAGTTATTAAGGCAAATGTACATTGCTTATAAATCTTAAAGTAAAATATTAAAACGTAGTAAATGGGAATGGAATGTGCAAATGAAGACCTGCTTGTTTTTAATGAGTTTAGCTGTGACCTTCTCGATTTCAACCAAAAGAAAAGAATTTTATTTTTCTCTTTAAAAAAAAAAAAAAAAAAAAAAAAGAAAAAAAAGAAAGAAACTATAAAACTGCTTACAGAAGTATCTGAGACAAAAACAAGGAAATATAATGTTCTAAACTTGACTGGTCCAAACCACTCAAGCTGCTGTGACAGCTCATAAAACTGAGAGTAGTTTTTAACTGGACTCTGTTTTACATTGCCAGAGTGAATTTTCCTTGCAGGAAGTAGCCAGAAGGTTTATTTAGTTTCCAGACTGCTGCTTTGATCTTTCCATTCTGTCACTTCTCAGGTTACATAGCCCTTTTTCACTGCAGTAAATCTGCAACAGTTAATGAGAATAAAATTTCCTCCTTCTCACTGATCGCATGCTGTTAAATGCCAAACCACAGCCAGCAGCATATTTGCAGAATTCAGCTGCACTGTACAAAAACAGCACAATCAGTTTAATCTTGTTGTTTTTGTAATTCATTTTATTGAGCTTTCCTTTTTCAAGTGACCTATTTTATCAAGACAAGTTGGTTGTAAGGCCAGACCTGGAAGAAAGATTTAAAACTGTAATAAAGTGAAGGGTGTTTTGTATGCTATATATAAGTATGCTCATGGGATTCAAAATTAAACCTACAATGAGTAGTTTTGAAAAGTCCTGTACATCAGTAGGGTATTTCGTATGGTTATTATCTGAACTGAACATGTGCTGCGAACAAGTCTCTGGTATAAAAATTAATGTAACATATAAAATTAATTTCTTTGCCAAATAGTTAAAATTGTTTTGATACTAAAATTTGATTCTTAGAATCTGTGTTTATCAGCTTCAGCCATTCAAGTATGATGACTGGACTACCCTTTTCTTTTCCCTCTGGAAAAATGCCTTTTTTTTTTTTTTTTTTTATATATCTCATGGTTAAAAAAAAGGCAAACATCTAGTTTAGAGACTTTATTTGGCTCTGGGTTTTGAGCTTTTAAAGTTTGGGTTTTTTTGGTTGTGTGTTTTTTTTTTTTTAAGACTCCTTGCCCAGACTTTGGCTTGGAAACATTTTTCGTTCATTTAATTAAAGTTGAAATTTTTGCATAATAATGCTACTCTGAGTTACAGGTCTCCCAGAAAACGTTCCACAGCTGTATTTGTATCTGGCTTGTTCTCTCATATATCCAGAGTTAGCCCTAAGAAAGCAAGCAGTAAGAGACATAGAGATTTACTTCCTTCTTGGTTTACACTAAAATCATCACTGATTTGGGATAGATTTTAACAAGACTTCACTAGGGCCCTGTGTTGATATTTAAAAGTGGTTGAAATCTGGACAATCATCTATGGTGGTAAAAAATACTTAAAGTTATTAATCAGTAATAATGCTCCAACTGCATTTGCTGTGTGCTCTAGTGAACACTGCAAATCCCCTAGTAATGTTAACTTCCAGAAAAGACTTTGAAAGCTTTTATTGGCTGCAGCTGTAAGTCAAAGCAGAACAGATTTTTTGACTCTCCTTCCCTCCAGCATCTGGATTAACATCCACATTGAGTTGCCTGATTTTTGGTGCTGAGCCCTGGAGACAGCACAACTATCAGCCAGTAGCCTGTTGGCATGGATCTTCTGGGCATTTGTGCCTAAGAGGGAACTTTTTTCCCCATTTTTATTGAAGCACAGAGCTGAGTGGCAATGCTTGGACTTGAGGAGCTTCTATAAATTAATTTAAAGGAATAATTCTTCAGCTACAAGTGCTTCAATGCAAGGCACCGAAAACTTGCATTTCCACTTCAGCTGTTTATCTCAGAGGACATTTTCACAGTGACTCTGCTCTGTAACCTAGTACAGGAAGCAAGAAACGCTTCCTGTCTGGAAATGGGAAGGCTAGTCAGGAGCCTCTGGAAATCGTTGACCAGATCCTGAGCTGATCTAGTCAGTGACACCAGTCACCTCTGCGAAGTTGCTACTTCAGGATCTTATTCTGCTGAGGCTGAAGCTTCTGTACCCAACAGAACCCTGATGTTTCTGGAGCTCAGTAAAAGACATGCTTGAAACCTTCCCAAGCCAGACATCTTACTAGTTTAAGACTAAGGCAACGCACTCTTCAATTTATGGACTTGACACACATATTTTGGACTGTGCAAGGAGAGAAGGGGGAGGGAAGGCCATCATCTTTGCTTTTTATTGTTTGTTCCTCAGGGCTTTTTTATTTGTTTTAGTTCTTAATTAATTTTTAAGAATTGGATATATCTAATCAGTGAGTTTGGCCAGTTGTTGAGCCAACAGCACAGGAGATGTTTCTGTCAGGCTTATAATGGAAAGTCAGAACTCTTGGTTTCCATTCCAGCTCTGACTGTGCATTTGACCTTTTAACAAATCCTGTACAGAATAGCTGAGGAACTTCCCATCCACGTGGTGGAGCTGTGAGCCTGGGTGAGGGAATGCCAGTGACGTTATCCCGATGCCCTTCAAAGAGACAAGACAGCCATATGAAACAACTTGAGTTCTTGACTTGCTGTTTTGCCTCCCGGCTGTATTCTGGATTTGTTGCCTTTCTAGCAGATCAGAAATATTCTTTTTTTTTTTTTTTCCCCTCCTCTTTGAGGGGTTTTACAGAATAAGCAAAAGTCTTTTCTATCTACATCAGTCTAATTTGAGTCTTCTCATTACTGTAGTTTGTCCCTTTAATGTCTGGGGTGTTTTTTCTTTCAATACTCCAATGGGAAACTGAGGTCATGGAGAAAAGGAGCAACTTTCCTGGGATCACACAGCAGGTAACTGACAGAGCAAGAAACTGAGCCCAAGTCCCAGGCTGCTTTCACAGAGCTGGGATGGCAAGCTCTATGTCCTTCAAGCAAGGCTTTTACTGAATTTGGCTAGGCAAGGTCATTTGTTTTTAGTTCAGTGCTTTCTTACTATTCATTTGGGAAATATATATTTTATTATTTTTTTAAATGCTGCCTCCCCACCAGTGAATTTTGGCATGCTTATTGCTTGGTGCATAGCTGGAGCCTGACACAGAAGACATAGTGCTCATTTCTCTTCAATTGTCAGATTTGCATTTGTTCATAATTAAATGGCAGAAACAGCAGTATTGTGCTGAGATACAACTGGGCACCAAGTCCAGAAGCAACTGGAAACTTTTAAGTCATTAAGTTGCACTGAAGAAGGCTGGATCACATAGGAGAGACATGGTCATATCCATAAAAGCTCTATCATGATGCACAAGGGAGCTAAAGTATTATTGCACAGGTTCATCCTGACATTTTCTATCTTTTGAGCAGATTCAGTATTAACTGTTTAAGGAACATTAATATTCAATGCTAACGTAGACATGGACTTGGTATTTGTGGTGTGCAAAGTCACAGTCCCTGCCATGAAACTCCACTCCCACTTGAGCTTGAGGGATAGAAAGCATGGGGAAAAAAAAGCTTCACAGATAGGGGAGAAAGAAAGTAGGGGCTGTGAGAGGCAGAATTTAAGAGACTTGTGGTTTATAGTTTAACGTCATTACCAGTAATGGGAGAATCTACAGTTACAGGACATTATATAAAGAAACACTGTTTTTTCTAAGGCTTCTCAGTTGTATGCTGTTTCTCCATAACCCATGGTTTGTGCTCTTACTCTGAAGGACAGAAAATTATGGTCAGTGGAAACAAAACCGGAGGTAGCTGGCACATAGAAGTAAATACGATCATCTTCTCAATGTCTAGACTCTAAGCAAGGGGAAAAGCAACCAGTTTTATGCCACTTTCTGATGCCCTTCTCTCTTTCATGACTGATGTTATGAAAATTTGTTATCCAATGTTAGCTGACAGTGAGTACCAGCAGAAAGGCCAAAGAGTCCATGGGTTTCACAGGCTTTGAGCCTTGATTAAAGTGTGTTTGTTAGCTGGTTACCTGCAAAGGATTAGCTAAATATATCTTACCTGAAGATAATTTAAGAACTTGGAGGTCTATGTTTATACTATGGAATTCAAAAACATTTCCTACCTCCCGTGCCTGAATCATCACTGTACAGGGTCAAGGCCTGGATGCCCCAGCTCCCCCTGCTTTTCCATACCCTGGCCTCTGTGCAGAGGAGACCTGCAGAGGGAGGGAGGAAGCTGCAGCATTTGCAAACTGGTCTCCTAGTTGGGCTAGCAGGACTGCAGCCTCTGCCGCATCCCATATGTGATTATACTGCCCTGCACTGCAAGCATTGCGAGACAATGCTAGACCTACAGTCTAGCACTTTTCATCAACACTTTAAAAAAAAAACAAACAAAAACCACCACCAACAACAAAAAAACCCCACTGAGAGGAGAGAAAAAATACAGACTTTGCTGTGCTTGTCTCGAGAGGAGAGACTGGTGTACCGTTTCTATGGCTTAGGTACCTCCTGAGGGAAAAATACAGCCTTCGGTCTTCATCTGAACATAACTTTTGTCTGTTATACACAGGAACTTCAGAGAGCATTATAGATTACAGGGGTTTATGGCATGAGAGTTTATAAAGCAATATAGGATGGTAACTGTACAGTATGTTATCAACAGTGCTGTCACAAGTAGATTCACAGAAGGGGAACATTAGGACTTAAAGGATGCGCCGCACAAAATTCTGAATGCCTGCCTGGGGTAGGGAAAGGGATGTTTTGAGAGTGAAGACTGTTTTTTTAGAAACAATAATAGAAGGAGTATAAAGGGAGAAAGTACAGAGGAAACAGAGGGGTTGTTATGAACTGTACTGATGTCAGGCTTCTGAAGGATGTTCAGAAACCTTCTGGTTGAAACCCCATTCTCTGATACTCAGGATCAGTTTTGCAAAGCTGCAGGTGTGATCAATGGCAGCAAGAAAAGGTGCCATGTGTGTAAACAGGGGCCTCAGGTTTACACCTGCAAATAAACCCTCTCAGTGGCTCACTTGAGCATCTGGAGAACTTTGGGTGTGATTCCCTCATTAGGCCTTGGTAGGGTTGCTGATGAGTTGAGGGCTGTAAGTAGTGTTTGCTTGGTCTTACCAAGATCAGAGGACCTAGTGAATTATAAATTTATAGATCTTTTATAATTTTGTTATAAAAATAAAATCTATTTTATTAAAAAACTTGTATACCCAGTGAGTAACTGGGAGCCTTTCACATGTGAGGCTGGTACAACACTTGCTGATACAGAATAAGTAGGAGGGATTGACAGGCTTTTAGAACGGGTTTAGGATGAAAAGAAATGTAGCTGAAATTGTGGCTCTGCTGGAAGCACCATATGCATTTAGTTTGGATTTTGTTTCCAGTGGGCAGTGATTTCAGGGTGCTTGATTTTGGGCTTCCAGCGATGAAAAGGAGGAAGTTCGGGCCCTGAAGTGTAAGCTCCTAAACTGATGTTTCACCCTCTTAAGTCGAAGACTCTCTTCCTGGGCCACCTTTGCCTGCACAGGCACTCACAGCCCTTTATAGTAGTCTGGTACCAGTCTTGCCATACTGCTTCATGCCTCTTTCGTGAGCGTGCATACCTGTTTCCCAAGCAGTGTTTCTTGCTGGGATCACTCCAAGATCCATGTATCCTACTGGGGGATTTCCAGTTGGATTTCAAGGAGTTAGTTTTGACCAAGAATTTCCCCAGTGACCCGGGACTTGCATTTCTGAGGCTCTGGTTATGCGGGAGGAATTAGTACCTGGTTTAGAGCAACTTGTCAGCACCAGAACTAGTCAGAGTGTGAACGGGAGTGTGGACAGGCTCAGGTGTCTATCGCATCAGGAAAATTTAAAGAAAGCAGCCTTGCTCTGTGGTCAGTCTGCACCCAGGTGCTAATTACCCTAGTTCAGACTAAGCTCAAGAGCCTCTCTTCCTGTACCGTGCACTCACAAGCAGCGAAGATACCTGAGCAGGAACCCCAGCAGAGGGTAGCTGGCAGAGTGCTCCCTGTCTGAGGCTACCAAGTCTTCCAGACGTACCAGAAAACCTCTCTAGTCTCTGAGGCTCTGGATGCAGGAGAGAGTTAAGGAAAGCAAGTATTTTGTGGACACAGTGAGATGCTGGCTGGCATTTCCTGCTGTGAGGGGGGATGCGATTGGTCTTTACATTTTAAATTATGTCAGGGCACCTAGGATCCTAGATGGGCATATTAATTTGGGTGTCATGAATCAGACTAAGTATCAATAAGCAGAGCTGTTAAGAAATCTCTCCTCACTCATGCACATCAGGAACATTTTCCTCTTCGGCATGTGTTCTTCAGTTCCCCAGCAGTACAAGCAAATTGGAAAGTTCAGCTGTCATTTGGGGAAGGTCATAGATCACACTAGCAGCCTGAGTAATCCAAGAGGTTTTAAGTATCATAGCATTTAGTTTAAAGTGAAATTTGCTCTGACAGGGGCTGGCAGACCAATAGGAAAAAGAAATATTTGTGCTTGGAGAAGTGCATGTGTAGAGACCGCGAGTATAACTGATGGCTGGAAGTGATTTCAGTCTAAAAAAAACAAATCATTAAGAGAGTGCATAGGGGTAAAATACACAGTTCATATTTTAAAGGGTCTCAAAATGAACCAGCAACTGAGGTTAGCAGTACATAGTAATTAGCTGTGCTGTTCACTGTTTAACTCCCTCAGCTCCAGGCATGGTGGTAAACTTTGCACAAGAAAACAGTTGTGCTTTTACAAAGCGGTTAGCAAGCACCTATCTCTCTGTGTGCATGTGTGCAATTTTGAGACAAAACTGCCTTATCTTGCGGATTAAGACAATGGCATAAATAATTTATCTGAGGAGCTCGTTGTGGTGTCGTCCGTATCCGCTACAGGGATTGCATGCACTTCTGCTAGGTACGTAGATGAACAGGGCTGACTAACAGGAGCAAAAAATGCCAATTTGTGGATGAATATTGTTGCCTTGACGGCATAATTATGTGTCCCTAAATTTCTGGGAAGACAGGCTGATACTTGTTCTACTGAGTTGCCCTGTAGATACTGTATAAATATGGCCAATGAAACATTTTCCCTAGGAGCAAGTTTTGAAGTTGATTGCTGGTATAAATCTAAGAACACATGGCACAAATCATGATCTCAGGCCAATTGTTACCCAACAAGTGTTTACAGCCGAGAAGTTACCATCTTTCCTGGCTCTACCCTTCTGCTGTTCTTGGCAGAAGTGGCAAGGATTCATCAAGACTTGGTTTTTAAACCTCTGTCTCCACCTCCGTAGGTTATGCTTGCAGAGTCATTGCCCTTGGCCTGCCGGCCTTATGAGTAAGCCAGACTCCAGTCTCCAGACGCGTGTTTGCCGTTTTGTTGCCCTACCCCTCAGTTACCTCCTGGGTTCAACAGCCCTTCCTTCAACTAAGAGGACAAGCGTTTTGCTACAGGCTGCCAGCGCAAACAATCAAATAGGCAAAGCTGGTATGTTTCAAGAGCACTAACATGTAAAAATGAAGCCAACGTTTTTTTGAAGCCTTCATTTACTTAAGAGAAATATTTAGATAGGAGAGAGTGGTGATTTGATCAAGGTGTTTTAATGTGATTTTTTTTTGATCCTTTCTTTTTATTTTTTTTTAACTGTCCAAAGCAGTTATCAGCTGATCCATCTCTTCCAGTTTTCTTCAGGACACTAACATATGTCTAAACCATTTGGAAATAACTGATACTCCTCAAAGTTTAAACTCTAGGGATCTTTACCTAATTACTTACACATTTATAAAAAAAATATTTAAAAAATTATTTGCTGAGAATGTGATTGAAACCATATTTTCCCTGCTTTTGTTATCAATTTAAATACATTTAAAACTTCTCTGAATAAGGATTATTAAACTGGAAGTAAGTGGAACAGCTCTGCCTGCAGTGATGGAGACCCATTGCCACCTCGTGGCTCTGTGTCGTTATTACCTCACCCCCCAAAAAACCTCCAATGCTATTTTAGTTAAGTAGCGTATAACGGAGCGACCAAAAGAAATTTTTCAAACTCTGGAGTATCAAGAGAAGCCACATTTACATTTAAGAAGAAAGTTCTCCTTCAGGATATGTCCCCGGCCACTGACACTCTCTGCCACAGTAAACCTGAGGATGGCTACTGTTGTCTCCCCTGTAAGCCAAGGTATGTCCCCCACTAGCTTGACTTGCAGCCAGCAGCCTCCCTGCCTACAGGACTCGCAGCCTAGTCACCTACACCATCTTTCCAGAATTAAGATTTCAGTAGTTAGGGGCTCTTTCCATTTCTGCTATTCTACCATACTCATAATAAAAACAACATACCCACAACTAATGTTGTTATAGTCACAGAAAAAAACATTGACAGATAAACCCAGAAAAGCATTTTCTGTTAAAATATCTTTTCTTTATAAATCGACTGTAGATGCTTTAAGGATCCTTGGAAGAAAACAATAGAATTCCTAAGTTTAAAGATAGCCTTAAAGGGTCCTGCTTCTCTGCAGTGTTACACATCCGGTATCACTGGCAACTGGGAACTTGTAGTCGCACAACAAAACTGGATTCTGCACTTCCAAATCCCGCTACACCTTCTTTTAGTATGTTATTAACTCCTAATACTAACAGTACTGGAAGAACTCTTAAAAGAATTGGCATTGTTTTACAGTAGTTATTCTGCTTGTTTGTTTTCTGAACTGCCAAACAAACTAGTCAGCTTCACGCTAGGTCCTTGTTGGCTTGTTTGGAAGAGCTTTGTGGTCTGTGTTCAGAAAGCTGTACCTAATGGCAGCCCTTTTGAGGGCTCTTTGTCTAATCCTTGTGCGTACTGCAAATCAGTAACAGTGGTAGAAGTGGGGACCATCTCTAAGGTGAATGTAGGGTTTGGTTTCTGGAGGTGAGAGTTATATGCAGACAAAATAACAGGACTTCTCTTACTCCTTTCTTTCATGAGTCTTTTAAAGCTTCAAGCCTGCTAATGAGAAAGCTGTTGTTTGCCAGGTACAAAGGAGGGACCTGGGGAAGGTATCTCAGAGGTCATGAGCTCATTTCATAATGGGCTTGGAGAAAGAGTAACAGGACTTTTGAGTCCTGTTACTTTTCGAGAGAAAGGTGTGGAGCCAGAGGCATGTGTTCACATAGCTTTGCACCGCTACCAGGTACACTACTGTTCCTCTGCTTCTCTTTGCCGTGTTGATCAGCCTTTAAGGTCAGACTGATGGCTCTGTGTACAAGTTACGCGACAAGAGCATTGCCAGTTCAAATACAGACAGGCAGATGTGGAAACAGCAAAGCATTTTGAGGGCGCTGCATTTCTTAAGATACATTCGGGTGAAACAGAATGATTTCCTCTGCAGTTTGGCTTCTCAAATTTCAGCCTCAGACCTTTGACCTTCACCTGATTATCAGAATATCCCATGAGTGAACTAGCTTCCTGAGAAACCAGGCACCAAGGATCCTCTTCTAGGACCTCACGGAGGAAACAATCTGAGGAAAGTATCTTTGCAAGGACAGAGTTATGGACATGGTCCCCCACCACTTCAGCTGAGCCCTTTCAGTCCAACCAATTCAGCGGTGCCAGCTTTTTGCTGAGCCAGGGCCTGGGGCCCACCCATTGTACATCTTCTTGATGGGTCATTCTTTCCCAGCCTTGACTGTTGCATAACCCATGGTCCATATGTATAATTGGCAGTAATGAGGTTCAGCTTTTCTCCACTCCAAAAGCACTTTGGTTCTTTGTGTTTTGACAGTCTTCAGAGGGGAAGTTCAACTCCTTTCAATGCATCTTTAGTCAGACAATAAATCAGAATCCTTTTCCATTTGTCCTTCTACTGAAGTGGAAGTTAAAAAGTGACATAACTATGAATAGGCAGTAATCCAGTATCTTAGGCAATGTTCATTTTTCCTCTACCTCCTGCATGAGAGTAATTGTTGAGCATGAAATATGTGCCACTTTTCCCTGTGCAGTTCTTGTGCTTTAGTATCTAATTCATTGCTGTGGGACTTTTTTTGGTGTAAAAGATGCTGTTCTGTATGAAAAATGAATTATTCTGCCTCGTTAATACATAGCCTTTCAGTATATGATGAATTCTTTCTGCCATTTGGCTGTCAATCTTGTATTCCACCAGAAACCCTGTCCTTTGCTGAACTATGTTGCTGTGCAAGATAGTCTCACTTTCTCAGTTCTAGCTGGTATTTTCCCAGGGGCTTCAGAAATGTACTGAAGGGAGGAAGTTGGATTATTCAGATGTGCTGTGTAGGGCAGGGTTACCAGTGGGCTTTGCAAGAAGCATGCTTGAAGCCTTTCCTGAAAGACATGTTAACTTTAATGTACAGGTAGAGAAATTAAGTCACAGAAGTAAAGTCCTTTGCAGTAAATCCATAAAAGGATAGGAGGGAACACTTCTGTGTCTTCTGAAATTTCTGTTTGACCTGAAAGCCTTTCCTTGGTAGGAGTTGTGTTGATTTTTCTGCGGCATTTCTTTTCACACCAAGGGAAGAGGAGACAGAGCAGTGCTGGCTAGAAGGGGAAGACACCTTGCAAAGTTGCCTCACAAAATTACCTCTGTGGCAGGAAGAGTTGGAGACACCAGCACTGCTGCGCCTTCCCTACCATACAGAAACCTACAGTTTCTCTCTGTTCTTGTTTTGTAGCATCGGGGTCGATGGATTTGGTCAAACACCAGGGGTTCCTGGCCGCCCAGCGACGGCGTATGGATACCGCCCGGATGAACCTTACTACTACAGCTATGGAGCACGATAAAGCAGCCTGCTCTGCAGTCCAGGGTGCTGGCACCTGCCCTGGAGGAACCAGCATGTGCGTGGCCGGCAGTAGATCCATCCCTTGGTAATGCATGATTGTACCACGGTGGGTCCATCATTACGTATCCTTTGGCGTGTGTAGCTCCGGATAAACCTAGCCTTTCTGGGTCCAGCATGTTAGTGACAGTGTTTACTCTTTGGTTGCTCTTTGTTCTCATTTTTGTACAGCATTTGCTCTGTGACTCGAAAGCAAGAATCGGAAAGCTACTGGACTGGAAACTGTCACGTTATGTATATTAAGCTACTAATTTAATTTCTATTAAATATAAAAACCTTTGTGGTCAGCAGTGGTGAATGTGTTTCTAACCAACGTTTCATTTGTTTTACAAGCCATTTAAGAAGAATGCATCCTGTGAAGTGTGATCCACATGGACTGTTTCCCTCTAGCACTTAAGTAACAGGAACACTGTTAAGCCCCAACATCTCCTGGCACTGCCCTGACACATAGTTACCAAAGTCCAGTCCAGGGTCTGACAACTTTAATAATGGAAAAATGGCACAGACTCACTCCCTGGACATTCAAACATTTACAATCTAGTTTAAATGCTTGAAAACACTTAAAATTAGAAACCACACTACAACAGGATACCTTTACCATAGTGTTTAAAGAGAGTTCTGTGGGTTGAGAGAAGACGGCCACATCCTGAGGACTAGCAAGAGAAAAAAAAAACCACTGTAACTCGGTTCAGAATTTTCACTTTTTTTAAAAGAAAAGCTACCTCCACCTCATGATATTATTTTTTTAAATGGCTATTGATTTGCCATTGGATTGTTTCTCTCCTTTTTTCTTCCTCTGTTGTGGTTTAACCCCAGCTGGCAACCAAGCCCTATGCAGCCGCTTGCTCACTCCCTGCTGGTGCGATGGGGGAGAGAATCAGAAGAGTAAAAGTGAGAAAACTCATGGGTTGAGATAAAGACAGTTTAATAGGTAAAGCAAAAGCCGGGCACGCAAGCAAAGCGAGACAAGGAATTCATTCACCAGTTCCCACCGGCTGGCAGGTGTTCAGCCATCTCCAGGAAAGCAGGGCTCCATCATGTGTAACAGTGACTTGGTAAGACAGATGCCATCACTCTGATGTCCCCCCTTTCCTCCTCCTTCTGCCCAGCTTTATATGCTGAGTGTGCTTTATATCCTGACCATGACCACATGGTCTGGAATATCCCTCTGGTCAGTTGGGGTCAACTGTCCTGGCTGTGTCGCCTCCCAGCTTCTTGTGCCCCCCCACCTCCTCGCTGGTGGGTTGGGGTGAGAAGCGGAAAAGGCCTCGGCTCTGTGTAAGCACTGCTCAGCAATGGCTAAAACATCCCTGTGTTATCAACACTGTTTCCAGCACAAACCCAAAACACAGCCCCATACTAGCTGCTATGAAGAAAACTAACACTCTCGCAGCCAAAACCAGCACAGCCTCATTTCTTGCTTCAACAGAGAATAGACTTGCATCAGGGGCTGATAGTACTAAAACAGCAGACAGTAATCCCCCAAAATCCAAGGTGATCTTCAAAGGCATGGTGTTGTTTAGGAAGCTGACAGACTATTAGTCTTATACTTCAAAAATATTTTTGAGATGAAGATTGTTTTTTTTAAACCTTTCTTTATCTTTTAAAAGTGTGCACTTTTACATGCACTGTTACTCACTATGTTTCATACTGCACGACTGGAAACAATTCTAAAATTAGCCATGGTATTTCTCACCAGATTTCGGCCTCCTCCCTGTGCTGGCTTCTTGTTCATGGCTTCACTTACTGGAGGCAGGTGAAAGAACAGCATTGCCAAGATTAACTAATATTTTTTAAAAATACAATTTTTAACTAATTCTTATGCAGTTTCTTAGAAAATGTAAGAGCTTACTAGAAACACTGCAGAAAACTCGAATTAAACTAATGTGTTTCCAGTGTCACACCTTTCTAGATTCTTTCCGTTAGTCTGAGCCCACACTTTATCTGCCCAGCAGTTGTGCCACGTTTAGTCACGAGCTTTCAGATATTTTTATAGTTATAGCTGTGAGAGAAATTACCCAAACTGCATTTTCAGACACAGGCTTTTCTTTTGAGACTGGCACTCACTCATCAGCCTTTTCCAGAAAATTAGTGTGAAGTTATTTAAAGCAGTTGCCCTTCTCATGGAATGTGGTTTTTGGGGGGAAAAAAAATAAATTATGTGGGTCCTTGGAGTATATGCAAACTATCAATGAAACTGGAGGAGCCTTTAATTGGAAGCTTCAGGTTAACGAGGAACTACAGTTGAGCTTCAGCAAATGGGTGGGTGTCTGTAATTGTAATACAGTTGTGACCATGCTGAGAATAAATGGCAGTGGAAAAATCGCTGGCTGCATTTTTAGTATTCAATGTTAGAAGTCTATGGGAGAAGAATAAAAGATTAAGTATTTGTAGCTTTGCCTGGCAGCAGCTAAGAGAAGAACATCATTTATCTGCAAGCAGAGCTTGGTAGAAATTACTCAGCACTTAGTAGCCTGAGGACAGAGCCTGCTAGCCAAGATGAAAACCAGCTGTGCCACTATACTCTCTAAGGCAGGAGAGAGGCTGATTTTCCCTTTAATTACAGTTCCTGAGCCAGAAAGGGGAAAAAAAGATATGAGCACATACACTGTTCAATCTATATTGCATTTCCTGTGGGTGTCAGAGGGAGACTGGAGAGTCTGACCTGTAGGGTAACTTTTTAATTATCTGTATTTATGGATTCAGTCCCTGAGTACTGTATCCTGCATAAAATGGGGCGAGGAGGGATCTGCTTTCTTTTAGCAACTTCTACAACTTTAATCCTTTTTCTTGCTTCTCTCCCTGACCTTGTATAGCTCCTCTTTTCTTCCCCTACAGCAGCAATCCTTAACCATCCCAGGAGTACCTTCTTTCCCAGTCTGCTGCTAATTAATTAATGAGTTTGGTTATGCAGGTGTGTTAGATATAATTAGGCTGTAAAGTTAATAGCACCATGAAATAAGCATAGGCTGAGAAGTTCATGTGTCTGGTAGCTATTACTCAGGTTTTCTGCAGATGTACAGTATAATTTTAGTGAGTTTTCTACTTAATGCAACAGCCCAAGATCTTTTAAATTATTTATTTTTAAATTATTTTTAAAATTATTATTTGTACCACACTAGCACTTGGGAGCTTACTGGGCAACAGAGGGTGGGGAAAAGCAAAAGTAAACAAATATCCTTGGCCTAGAGAGCTTATGAGGGACCTGACTGAGTCTTTTAAATATCGGTGTGTGCGTGGAGCTGTCTGATAACAGTTTAACATATGCATTTCATTTCAAAATAGGACTGCCATGACTCTGCTTAATTTAATCCACTCTGGATTAAACAAAACAGGAACAAGATGTATCTTCTTCTGGAATAAGCAGGACAAGCTCTGTTTAGATAAAAGAGATTTCTAGCTCTTCTGGTAGGTTCCGTAATGGAATCCCTGCAATACGCCACTGGTAAGCTCAGCTGTCCACTCTTCACGGGAGAAGGCTGGGAATAGCTACAACCTTCATTCCTTCCATGGCCATCCTCAAGAAAAATAAAATATAGTAAAGCTGGCTTACTAGCGCAAATTATGTTGCAACTGTCAGTCCTTAAAGTTGTTGTGACCTGCTCATTTTTTTCTTTATGAGGTTCAGGAGAGTGCACTGAGGTGACGAGAGGTAACGAGCTGCCTGTCTGCACGGGTGGTGGGAGACAGCGTTGCCGGTGCTGCATGTAGTTCATGGGTAGAAGGTGACGTTTGCAACCAGTCAGTCTGGAAACACACTTCAGTGAGAACACGGACTTTTCTGGAGTTGGTATGTTGGGGTCCCTGGCCCCCAAAAAGAGAAACCCAATTCTGTTTATTAAGAAATTAAGTACTTTAGAAATATCCTTGGCAGCACACTGGAAAAGACATCAGCTGCGGTTCAGGTTGGTGCTGGGAACACCACCCCAGCTCTGTTTCTTCCCTCGGCCTTTTCCAGAGGCCCCGTGGCCTGGAAGAGGAAGAGCTGGGGGACGTTTCTGCAGTGCAGATAGCGACGGTGCCAGAGCCTGCCGGACGATGCTCCCCGGCTGTCCTTCTAGGCCTTACAGCCTCTACTCCGTAGAGGGGCTTCTCTGCTGTCACTAGCCCTCTGCCTCTCCACTGTGCCAATCTTTTCTTGCCTGAATGACTTAACCAGTTACAAATCTAACGAGGCACTTGCTAAGAGCTCTGTAATACCGCTAGTTCCCTGTCTACTCTTCCTTCTTCTGCCCTTGAAAGAGAAGGAGGTTCACACACCTAGCTCGTTAGGTCTCAAATGACTCACTGGAGGAGCCTATGTTGGCTGCTTTTAGGCAAGGCAAACTGCAGAGTTTGAGGGACAGAAGCCCAGCTCGTGTGTTTGTACAGCACCTAGCACAACGGCCCTGAGCAGGCCTGAGTACCTCTAAGGTTTTGAATGAAGCAATGGACTCGCACAGGAAAAGCGGATAAAGGGAAGGAGTGCTTCTCCGCAGAGGCAGCTCAGCAAAGTAAATATGCCATAAATGATGCAGAGCAGCTAAGGTTTGCTGTTTTCCTGAGAGCCACATGAATTACACCACAGCCTGAAGCCTGTGGCCAGAGCCAAGCGTGGCGAGTAGGTATCAGTTGTTGCTTATTAGGAATTTTTTGTCTTTACCAGCATTTGTTCAGGGCTTCCAATCTTCTGCCTTTGCCACAAACACACGCACACAGAGGACATACAAATCCACACTTATGCCCTTGAACAAACTGTGCTGAGGAATGACTACGGTTCCCCTTATTTTGCACTTTCAGGCCAGGGTCTTTTGGCATGACTGTCCAATTTAGGACAAAGACTTCAGGTCTTTCCTACCTTTGAAAGAGGGAGGGGGTGCATCTGAACTTCATTTTAGTTTCTCTTCCTGTGAGCATTATGTCAGCCCGTAACAGATGGCATGAAGCAGATGGTGAAGCTCAACTGAGCAGAGTTTGGGTGTGGACCTGAGGGGATCCCTTTTTCTGTGCCTTTTTGTTGTCCTGAAGGGCCTCTAGCATAAATGAGCCATTAGCCAGCAGACCCGTGTCTCTGGGAGCATCTGCACTGCCCACACTCTGGGTGTGAACTCGAAGGTTTTGCTAGAAAGCTGGAAAAAAGTGTACTGCTAAAGAATACACTGTACAAAGTTCATGCCAGATTTGACAGCACAAAATTTAATGCAGGTTAAACTGGTGGAATTTAGTTACTAAAGAAAGCCAAGGAGTTAGCACAGCTTAGACCACCGTTGTTAAACACGCTGCGATTGCCATTAAATCTTTGTCTAGACAAGGCCACGGGTATGGGGTGTGCTGCTGGGCCCTGCTCGCTCTCAGCACTAGGCTCAAAATGATTGAGCAAACCACATCCTAATGCCCTGGCGCTGCATGAAACTGCAATAACATTGGCGATATGAAAATAGTGTGTGGAAAGCCCAGACCTCCCACTGCACTATAGTAATTCCTTTCAACGTTCATTCTGCTGTCCAAAATACTCACGTGAAATCTCTCCCCGGAGTCACTTTACTCTGGAAGTAGAGCGAGCAATTAGTTTTAATGGCATTAAATAGATCTCCTTACGATGCAGGAGTTACAGCACCAAAGCAAAGGCACAGGGCTCGAGGCGACGGCGCGGGGAGATCTGTTAGACAGACCACCTGCCTCGCATACGCAGTTCACACCCTGTCACCCACCCTGTATTTAGGCTGGTCGGGAAGCTATAGCTCGATTCCCCATGGCAGGGGCTGAGCAGGAAAACTGTGGAAGGAAATGAGCTCGCTAACTGCAGCCGGGGGACAGGAGGCCGCTGTACGGTCGAAGGAGGGAGACACCTATTCCCCAGGTGCCCGAGACCCAGAGAGCTGAGGCAGCACAGCCCATTTCCACGGAGCACCGGCGGTTCAGGCCAAGGGTCCGTCCACCCCACCAGGCCCAAGGTGCCCAGCAGCAGAAATGGAGGCTGGGGCTGGCGGGGGGACAGCCCCGCCGCTGCTGTGGGGCCTGGGCGTGAGCCGCGGTTCATGCCCCAGATCAGTTGCTGCCATGATTCCCGCAGGACAGGGGGTGCAAGGCTTGGGAGCGCCGGCAGGCACGGGCGGAGGGCGGGCTGCCCTCAGGCAGGGAGCGGGGCTCGGGAGGGAGAGGAGGAGGCCTGCCTCCGGTACGGAATTGTAGCGGAAAGGGTACGGGCGGCCTGAAGGTAGAGTCGCCCGCAACCAAAATGGCTGCCGCTGCTTCACGAGCCGCGCCCTCACGCAAGATGGCCACCTGCTCCGCCCCGCCCGCCGATAGGCGGCGCCCAAGACAGGTGGCGGCGCTCCTCCAGCTCGACTCGATGGTGCACCGCTGCCGGAACCGGGAGTCGGCGGCGGCGCTGTGAGGGAGAGAGCGGCGGTGGGGCCGAGGCGGCACCTCCCCCCCCTCCCCCCCGCCCCGGGCCGGCGGGAGCAGGTGGGGCGGGAGCCTTCGTGCGGAGTGGCTGGGGGGGCAGGGAGCGGGGGCTGCCAGGGGCTGGTGGTGGAGGCAGGTGGTGGAGGGTGGCAGGGGCTAATGGCGGAGGCCGTTACTGGGGGGCTGACGGGGTTGGAGAGGGAACGGTGAATAAGGGTGAGCAGGGCTCCGCGCCCCCGCCCGCCCCCGCGCGCCAGTGGCCCCAGCCCCGCGGGCAGTGACCCGCCTGGGCCGGGTTGTCTGCTCGGGCTGGAGCCGGTGCTTCAGGCCTCGCTCAGGACGGGTCCAGCCGGGCCGGCTGAGAATATGGTGGTGCCGCCCGCCTGCTCGCCCGGCAGGTGCTGGTAACTCGCAGGTGGGGTGTGCGCTGGGGGAAAAAGCTCGCTTTTCGGTGGGGAGGGAAAGAAAAAGCAAATACCGCATTGGTGACCGTAGTTGTTTTGAGCGCGCGGCTCCCGGCAGCTGGTGTTAACGCTGGTGTTTCTCGGGGAGCCCTCGGTGTTAACACACGTGCTCTTTCCCCGTGCCCGGGCTTGGGGCTGAACTGTCCTTCAGAGGGTGCGAGAAAATCGCGCTCCCTTTCCCAGAGAGGCCACTGCCTGTCGATCGCCCGCCCGCGTCCGTGGCACTGGTTGCGCAAGGCGCGCGGTGGACGTTTGCAGTTGCCGTGTTGGGAAACCTCTGCCGTGCTCATGTTTACAATTTATTGAAAAATAAGATATTAAAGGGTTACGATGTGGGTAATGCTGTTAATCCACAGCATATGTGGTCCTTACACAGTGTAGTTGTGTGGGTGATAGTTTATTTTAGCGTTGGAAGAATTCTGTGGGTTTTAGCCACACCCAGGCATACCCCTTTGCAAACGCTTTTGCCTGCTGGAGTTTCAATAGCCAACGTGTTTTGGAGCGCTGTGAAAAAGAAAAGAAACTAAGCAGTAGTGTTGCGAAGCTGACATGCCCCTGAAAAGTGTGGCTCCTGGTTCCACTGGCTGCCGTTGCTACTCGGTCATTGGAAGCTGCTCGGCGTTCGATTCGGAGAGTTGCTGGGCTCCTCCTGAGAGGCGGTTGCCTGGAGTGGGGGATGCTTGTTTGGAGCTGATTGTCGTACAGTGGCACTCAAGTAGATCGCAGTTATGTGAATTATTCTGATGCTACAACATTTGAACTGTCGGCATCTCTGAGGGCAAATTTGTAACCGGTGAATATGTCCGTGTGTATTTGGAGGAACACGAGGCACTAGGTCAGCTCAGATACGTTCAGCTGGTCTATACAAAATCTGTTTGAGAAATAATTAAAGTAAAGCTAACAAAGAAAATAAAGCTGAAAAGAGCAGAGAATGCAGCTAAAGGCACTCGGCTGTGCCCAGGAGGAGCAGCCGGTGCCATTGCACAGGGATGTGGAAGGTTAACTGGGGGTGAGCCAGAGCAGAGCCGCCCGGGACCGGCTGGAGGGGAGGCCCTTCATCTCGGGGCAGCACAAATCCTTTTGTGCCAAGGAGTTCCTAAGAAGGTCCTTGTTAGAAACGTGTGTAACTGCTGCATAGCGCTTCCGTTTCACCTGTTAGCCCTGCTGTGGCGTGCTGGGAAGCTGCAGTTTAGACTTCTATAGCTTTATCTTTATGTCTTAAAGGTCACATTAAAGGAATCGGCACTGAAAAGGTGCAGATCCATCCCTAACACCAGAGGGGGGAGAATGATAGGAAGTCGTATGTTCTGTAGTTAACTCAGTGTTAGATTTTTGGGTGGGTTAGGACACAGAAGCTCAATTTAAAAAAACAAACCCACAATTTGAGACTGCAGTGGCTGTTATACACTCACTTGGTACGCATTGGAGGGTTAAGGTCTGTTCCCATCAAACAGTCAAGAGCTGTAATGAGTTCACAGGATTCATTCCTCCCAGCAAGAAGCACAGCTACAGCTGTGGCTGTTTGTTACAGAACAGTTAGCTAACAAAGGCAATTAAGCGATGTGTGAGCAAGGATTTTTATGAAATCTATTAAAAAGGCAGCATTCGGCTCCTTCCCAGTGCTCCTGTTGACAAGTGGGTCATGCAATTGCCATATTTACATTTAATAAAAACATCAGATCATAACATGTTTAAATATAGGACACTTTGGGGAAAAAGAGGGGCAATCATTCAGGTAACTAATTCTTAACTGAAGCCGTGAAAAGAAGCCAGGAAACCCTAACAGACCAGCTTTCTCTCCAAAAGGCCCGCAGTGCTGCTGACCTCAGAGCTCCTGGGAGGGCTTGAACTAGAGATGCCAGTGAGGGGCCAGAGCAGCAGCTCTGCTGGAACAGCTCTGTTGGAGCTGAGAGACTCTCACCTTGTTGCCCTCCTGAAGCCTCAGGTCATGGCTGGAAACGATGACCATAAAGCAGTTAATTCTCCAGTTGTAAAAAATGCTGGGGGGGGGCAGTTTCCCCCCTGCTTTTCCTGAAAACTGAGGTTTTGCTCTCTCCTTCTCTCATTACTAAAGACCGTTTCCTAACTTGTGTATACAGAGCAGAATTCAGGGTCTCGCCCGTAGCCTGTGATCGATCACAAGCCTGATTACAGAGCGTATGCTCGGTTAGTGTTTTCCAAAAGAGCCTCTACAATCAGTGTGTTTGTTTCACTAGTTTTGTATGCAAGGAAGCAGCAACAAAAATCTGTGTCAGTCCCTTCCTGATAGAGGCTGCGGGAGGAAGGGAAGGTTGGCAGGCAGATGGGATATTTGTCAGATGGAGAGACAGTAATCGGGGCAGGGAAGCATGCCGCTGGAGGAGGTTACCTGACTGTAGCGTCACTGAAGTCTCTGTGGCTTGGAGAATTGAGCAATGGCCACTTTTAAGAAGACTGGGGGCTCCTTGTGCCCTAAGGCAGTGGCAGGCACAGTTTCTAACTGCTGACTGGGCTTAATCTGAATTAAACCTCTGGAGTGGGTGTCTGCATGACTGCGAGTTTTGGTGGATCCTGGTTTTGGTAGCAGGTCAAGGACAAGTTGTGGAGGCTGTACTGTCCGTTCATCTGTGGCAGAGCTGGTGAGGCTGGCACAGATGCCAGCGCAGTCCTAGCTCCACAGCTAGAGAGCTGCTCGCCTGTTGATCTGAGCCCTTTCGTGGACACTGGGTTTCCCTTACAGTGGATGGGGATTTTATTCTTGACCTTAAACTGGAGGATACTGGCAGGAGGAGGTTCTTCATGGCTGTCTCATGCTTTTCAGAAAATGCTCTGAAGGCGAACTGGACGGCTCCTGCCACAACTGAATCTGTCCAAAAAAGCTGCCTTTCACCCAAAGGCCTGTTTGTCAGCAGGAGGGAACCTCTACAACGGCCACATTCTGCAAGTGATGGGCTCGGAGAACAGCGCTTTAAAGAGCTACACACTAGAAGAGCCACCATTCACGCTGCCAACTGGACACACAATTTATCCGGCCGTGCTACAAGATGGCAAACGTGCTTCGGTCTTTGTGTACAAGCGAGAGAATGAAGATAAGGTTAATAAAGCTGCCAAGGTACTGTAGAGAGGGTGCCTGGGACACGCTTGTGTCAGAGCTTTCTCTCTTTTTTTTTTTCCCCGGAGGGATGGGAATCAGTTACTGAGGGTCAAACCGTTGGGGAGTAAGGGCAGGAGAAAAGGTCGAAGTTGACCCTGGCTGCAGACTGCTGCTGTGCGGGGGTGGGGAAGGGCGTAGGCAGCTGCGAAGCTCATCGTGCACCGCACAATGCGAGCAGCGATGGGAAGTGGTGTTCAGATAGCGATACCTGCAGTCAGTTACAGAGTACTGGTCTCGTCCTGCAGATCTAAGTCATGGAGTCTTTCTTAGGTGGACACTACTCAAAATACCACGTTTAGTTTGTGTAAGACTTTATCTAGATGTATTGTAAAGGGTTCTCCAATGAGTGAGTGTGCTAAGTGCGTGGTGAGGAGCAGGGATGGGCTATCTAAATGCAAGCAGAAAGTGTGGCTAAAAGTACGAGGCTAAGCTCTGCAGTCAAAAGAGATGCCTTGGATGAGATTTAACAGATGTCTTTGTTTCTGGAAGCACCTGAAAACCTTGCGCCACCCTTGCCTTCTGCGCTTCCTCTCTTGTACTGTGGAAACAAATGGGATCCACCTGGTTACAGAACGTGTGAAGCCTTTGGAGACGGTCCTGGAGACGCTCTCTTCTGCAGAAATCTGCGCAGGGATCTACGATGTGTTGCTGGCGCTCGTCTTCCTCCATGACAGGGTAGGTACCACCAGCAGGAGTCGTCAGGCTTTGGTGGGAGCCAGACGAAAGGTGACAGGGAGAGCATTGTACCTGGGCTTGCCTGGATGACTGTCTCATTCCTGGTTCTTCACAAAGAAGACAGACCCACACCACACAGTTCTCTTAGGCTGAAACTGCTAAAATCATTGGCTGCTTTGGAGGAGGAAGGGTAACTGAAAATGCTGGGGGTTTCTGAAGAAAGGGAGCGGTTCTCAATTCATGACTTGACATCTGCTCACAGTGCTTCTTACTTGAAGGAATGGGTTTGCTTGGCCTTGGCATTTATTTACAGCTGTTGCCATGTGTCAGAGATCGGTGTCCCTGCTCCCTGTTTTGGCACTCTGGGTTTGTCCAGGACTGCAGTTAAATCTCAGCTTAGACTGTAGCTTTTGGGCTTTGTGCTCATAGTTGGAGGTCTTCTCTGGGTTTACAGTTGCATTGCAAGGGCTGTAATAATTAGAGCTTTGTCTACTCTAAAACCCCAGCCCTTCTACCGAATACATGCTAGTCACCTGCAAAATCCTGAAGGACCTTTAGAATTGTGTGCTTTTTGGCTGCTTTTTCTCAGCTCCTCGCAGCACCTAATTAGCTCTGATTAAGATTTTACATCTTCATCTATCCCCAATTCTGTTATCTTTTTTTTTTTTTTTTTAATATTTTAGGGAAACCTAACACATAACAATGTCTGTTTATCATCCATGTTTGTAAGTGAGGATGGGCACTGGAAGCTGGGAGGAATGGAGACGGTCTGTAACTTCAGTGAAGCCACCCCAGAGGTAAGAGCCAAGCGAAGCGCACCCTCGGATGCATGGGAGAGGGCTCCTGGCCTGCTGAAGCTGGCCATCTATGGATGTCAAGGCCCAAGTCCTTCCAGTTACTTGAATTTGCTATTAAGCATGTTGGCTCACTTCCAGCTCTGACCCAAATCTTTGGTCTAAGGACACCATAACTATAAACTACGTCGTCTACACAGACAGACAGTAATTCCCCATTAACCAAAAGCTGCTGCTTTTCTAAGGGAGACTGCTGGCTGGAGGGTAGGTTAAGACTGAGGAGAGTGAGAAATCTTTGCTCCTTTGGCCTGATTTAAAAACAAACTTTAAAAAAAAAAAAACTTTAATGTGAAGCAGGAATATCCAGGTTGAAGTGAATCAGTAAGAAAAACAATTTAAATGACTCCTCAGCTTTTGCTGCTGGCATCTTCATTGATTTTTACTGGTCATAGCAGAAAAATTCCTGGTTTGATTTCTGCTGCATGCTGTGCAGCATCATTGCTGCAGCCTGGCACCATGTTGTAAATGTGTATTGCCTTTTCTCCCAGAGGATCTACACATGCCTCACAAACTGTATTGAGTGTCCCTGGCGTGTATCACCTTCCAGAAGGGATCAGGCAGACACACAGCTGGTGTACGTGGTGGTGCACAACAATGCAAAGAGCACAGCAGTAAAACCTGACTGCTAAAGCTCATTAAATCCTTTCCCCGTCCAGATGGATCAATGCAGGACGATAGGACTGAGGACTAAAGGGATGAGTTGGCTGTGATGCCCTGAAGTTGCTTTCTGTCAGCTTGGTGCTTCACACCTGGTCCGTTTGTGCTTCCCCTCCGGGCAGAGCAGAGCGCAGCCTGCCCTTGATACCAGCTGAGGGGGCAGACCTGCTGCCGCACGCTCAGCACTGGCCCGCGGCAGAGCCTGCTCCTGCTGCTTGGCACAGATAAGCGATCGAGGCAGCTCATGTCTCCCCTCTTCTTCCAGTTCCTCTGTCACGTCAAGTCGGTACGAGACCAGTCGTGCATCCCTTGCGAGGAGATGGTGAGTAACATCGCTTGCTGAAGGAACTTCTTGCTAGCAACAAATAAAAGTGCAATGTTCAGGAAACAGTTTTCATTCACATATTTCATTTCCTTGTGCCTGAATGGGAGAAAGCGGCTGTTGGATAGTACCTGAGGTCTACTCTCTTTCTTTTTTTCCCCTCTATCCTCCCACCCCTGGTTTGGGTACAGTGTTGGGCACAGAGAATTGAAATGAGGAGTAGTGGGACAGCAGGTTGTCTTAATATTTTTCAAACATTTTGTGTTGCAGCTTTAATGCTTCTAAATCACCAAAGCTTTGCAAAAATTACAGTAGTTGCTGAGAGTGCCCAGATCACTGTGGTCACACAGTTGTGTAACTCTTGACATACAACAGCCTGTTTTTTCCACTTCTTAGTCACCTCCTATCTATTAAGAATCTTGTGAGTTGCTTATCTTAAAGAGAGCACTCGCTTTCTCTCTAATTAACACTTGTTTTCGTAGACATGCTGAAAGTTGTTGACTTGCAATTGCTGCGTGCGTTCATGGGGGAATCATTTCATCATGATGTAGTTGCTCCTGTGGGTTACCAGTTCCCCTGTGGAGGTTTTTTTAGCATAATACTCTACTTGTCGAGTACCTAGTGGGGCTTTGGTGCTTTAAAAAGAATCTGAGAGTGTACATGGTGGGGGAGGAATAGAGATTTATGGCAACTATGAAGTATTTCATGAACTCCTGCTTTGCTGATCTTTTGGGGATTTTTTGGCTTTTTTCAGTCTGCAGATTTCAAAATTCTGCCCATCAGCTATGGGCACGCGAGGGATGCCTACGCGTTTGGAACAATGGTTGAAAATCTCCTGACAGTCCTAAATGATCAGGGTGAGGAATGGCACGTGTTTATTTTGCTATTGACCAGCCTCTGTAGCTCACTCCTTGCATGTGTCAGCTGAGCCATTTGCCTTTTGTTGCGGCTGACAGATGTGCTACAGGTTCAGTGGCCATCGCTGTTCTCCGGTGTTTGCTAGGTTAAAATACAGGCTTCAGCTTCTCCTGCATTTGAACGTGGTCACATGTGGCTGGGGGTCACCAGTCTGCGAAACAAAGCACTCCCAAATCTGTTCTGCAGCAGTCGGAGGTTCGCTTGGTCCTGTCTCACCAGCCACTTTGTCAAGGGTTATGGACACGGGCGTGTGGATGTTGCACCACAGCAGAGCAAGAGCTGCTGCCTTTTAGCGAAGAGGGAACAGGAAGCTTCCTGGGAGGACAGTAACATTCCTTGGTGCCCCAGTAGCCAAGCAGCTTAGGCAGAGAAATGGAAATGCTATTTTCCCTTCCTTTAGGGACAAATATCAGCAATTTTGCTATCAAATAGAGCTTCTAAAAATAAGCTTTTGGGAGGGTGGAGGGCTCCTGAACTTCTTCAGTGTTGAGAGAGAAATCTAACTGTAGGTGCTCTGGCTTTCAGTTTCAGCAGATATTCTCTCCAGCTTTCAGCAAACCTTGCACTGTACGCTGCTGAATCCAGATCCAAAGTGTCGTCCACCGCTGTCCAACTTATTGTCTCATGAGTTCTTCAGGTAAGGAAAGGAATATCCTGCCCCTCTTGGTATGTCTTCATACTGCTTATTTCTGTGTTGCAAATGTGTTAGTTTTGTGAAGCTGTGTTACTTACCAGACGGGAAGCGCAGTCTTGATCCCTACTTCTTACAGGGGTCTTTGACAAAGAGACTCCTTAAATTAAGAAACCATTATCAGCCTTCCAAATGAGCTGCTGAGCTAGCAGTGGTGACAGAAGTGTGTCCCTTAGTCACATGCAGTCAGCTGGATCTCCCCAAGCGCATGGGAGGTGGAGGGAGATGCTCTAGAAAATAAAATCTTTTGCAAAGCAGGCAGGCTCCGAGATAATCCAGAACACGCTGTGTCTGCCGTCACCCGAGTGCTGCTCTGGGTGCCGCTTCCTTCTGCTCATTGCCCTGGGAAGGTGGTCGGAGGTGGCTGATGCCACGTTGCCCAGGGAATTGCTGGCTTCAAAGTGCAGCATCGCGCAGGCGCAGCTATCAGGCAGCCGATCAGGCCTCCCAGCTGGCGTTCTTGATGCATCGACGTTTGTCTTGTATCTCTTTGTCTAGTTCTGTCTGCTAAATGAAGGATGGAGATTTGCAGTCTCTTAGTTGTGGGTGGTTTAAGCATCAGTAAGGATCATGCTTGACAACCTACATTTTTGTACTTAGGAATGATTTTCTGGAGGTTGTGAACTTTCTGAAGACCTTAACACTGAAGTCTGAGGAGGAAAAAACTGAATTTTTCAAGTAAGTGAAGGAACTGTAATCTGGAAGCTTCTTATTTCAGAAGTACTTCTGCCAGATGGGGCTGAGGGGGACCTGGGAAGGCTAATGGCCAGAGAGGTAGTTCCTCAGGTGCCAGATTTTGATTGCTTTGGCAGAACATTGTTTGCTCTGTAATATTTTGGGTACTCCAGCCAAAGTAACGACAGCATCAGAGAGAAAACTATTCGCTCCCTCCTTTCCCAGTTTTTTGTTGTGAATGGTTTGGTGTTTGGGAGAAGGAGTGCCTGCTGGGCTCTGCGTCATTCCAATACTCGCCAGCCTCCAGAGTGACGCTACACAGTGTCAGTATTTTTACTGGACAGCAGTATTTTTACCTGCTACAGACCAATTGCTGTCATTAGAGAATCGGTCAGAAACTGGACTGTAGCGATGTGCATCACTTCAGGTTTGCTTTTCTGAATCCCGTCTGCTTGCTGGCAGCTGGGTTGAACTCCTGCAGGGCCAAGAACAGCTTTCCCAGGAGTACAGGGATATGAAAAGGAAACAATTTTTCCTTTGTCCATGTTCTAACTGAGTTAATGCAGTTTGTGGAGAATAATGCTGATGTTATTAGCAAAAGTTAAATTATTCAAGTTCTTTTCCGCTCGCTTTAGCAGCACTGTCCCGCCTCCCGACGTACCACAGCTAAGCAGGAATCGTTTGAAAAGCCCGTTTGTGGGCTGTAGCGTTGCGGTAGAGAGGGAGTGTCACCCAACAGCTCCTCTGCTCAAGCTGTCATGGGGCCCTGCTGCTTTACACAAGGGTTACCTGCTTGCCCACTCTCAAAATACTCTAAAATATCGGAAGACTTCTGGTAATGTGCTTGAAAAAAAGAATTTTTCCCTCTCATTCTTAAAAGTAACTTTATTTTAGATGTGACTTTGCGAAAAAGTGAAATCTAGCACCAGGCACCTCTTGAGGCTGAAAAATTTTAACATTTAGGTAGATCTTGTAAACCGCTAATGAGAGAGTTTTCAGTGAGACATGTTGGGTGAATTAACCTTGTGGTGCCAGCCCTGTCTGGGTAAAGCTGTTGTCTGTAATGGATGTCTCAGCTTGCAGTAGTGCAGCATCTGCAGGAAAGCCTATTGTCATGATCCCCAAGAAGTTTTCTGTAAGGGAAGCTTCCACGTAGTCATGGTATTATCTGGGCCTGAAAAAGGGAGGAGCTGACTTTTTTTCTTTCTTTTTCCATATAAAGGAGCCTGGGTATTCTTACAGAGCTATTTTTCTGCCCGTTTTATACTTCTGGGGTCACCATCAGTTGTAACACTAGTTTGATTTCACTAAGACTACTTTAAGTAGAGCAAAGAAAGGAAGCGGATCTTAAGCAGGAACATTCAGAATGGTTCCCACCATCTCTGTAACAGCAGTGTTTGCTGAGGGAGGGAACGAATACTTTAAGATACAGCAGTGTTGCCCCTTTATCAGGCAGAGGGGCTTTCACAGCATGTGCTTTATTGCTCTAAGTCTCCTCCAAGCCTAGAGGAAAGCAGTAACTGTTACTGATATTTTAAAAACTAAAATCCTACAAGGAAGAGCAGTTACACAAAATCAAACTCTTGTGACTTAAATAAACAAGTAAACCCAACCCATGCTCTGTCAGCCACTACTAAAATGCACTAGATGGAAGTGGTTTCAAAATGGAGTTCCTGTTTTGTGGCAGACTTCCCTTCTGTAGCAAGTAGAACTGCCTTTTCTCAAGCAATAGAAAAATTCTTGTGATGCACCAGGTTGTGGGGTGAGAGGCCAACTCTTCTGCAGTTTAAGGCTGTAGCACTTCATGGGAGATACCAGCTCTGAGACAGTTCGACACTATAGTAGTGGACAGCTGCTCAGAGGCGAAGCCTTCATGAGCCAGCTGCAGGTGCAGCAGTGCTTCTTGGATGTGCTCGTGACAGGCTGTGATCTTTTACAGGATGTGTCTCTGGCTCCTACTTTGTGTTATCTTTGCCTGAAAGCCTCAGGCAGGAGCAGGGCCTTGTCCTTCTACGTTAGCGTGCACGCAGAGTGGGAGACTGCGATGGGACTTTGTCTCGAGGAGATGAGGCAGACACAAAAAGAGGGGAAAGCGATATTAAGGGAAGCAGTCGTAAATGCATGGAAGGCTGCCTTGATACTAATTGCCCTCTCCCGGAACACAGATTCCTGCTGGACAGGGTGGCCGGCTTGTCAGAGGAGCTGATAGCATCACGGCTAGTACCTCTTCTACTCAATCAGCTTGTGTTTGCAGAACCTGTAGCTGTCAAGAGTTTTCTTCCTCATCTGCTGGGTCCAAAGAAAGGTGACCTTTAAATACTTTCTCTCTTCAGAATTATTACTGAAAAACTTGGAATGAATTCAGAGCAGTTACTCCATTGAATCAAGGGAATAGTGGTGTTTGTTTAACCAGAACAAATACTGTAACGTACGGAACTGGGAAGGACAGTTATGTGTGCTTCCCCATTTGCAGTACTTTCCACTGCTCTGCTGATGCTGGGAAGAGAATCAGGGATTGCCTGGGCTCTTTCCCAGATTTGTGTGTCACCTGCCCACCCCAGCTTTCTCAGTGGCTCACTGCAATAGCCGTCTTGGCATCTCTCCCCTACCTGCCCTGCCCTTTTTTCTTCTGCCCATGCACGTGTTCTCCAGTAAGGGTGCTCGGTCTCGTCTCCTTTCCTCTGTAAGGCATGTTGAACATGTTGTGCCAGATCCCCAGCTACCTCTGTCCCTGCTGTTTCCCTCCCCTCTCTTACTGTTTTTCCTAAAAAGCTACTGGTGTTTCGGCCAAGCAGTCCCTGTCTTCTGACTGTTTCACCTTCTGTGTTCAGAGCTACTGCCATCGAGCAATGGACACCGACACTGCTGCCTCTCTTCCCTCCCATCTCTGACATCCCAAGCAAGCTGTGTTGGCAGCTGACAAAGAATCAGACCTGGCAGTGGGGTGTCACTAGAGATCTCAGCTGTGATGATTTCTCAGCAAGTAGCTTTTGGGTGAGCTGTCTCTCATTACTGAAGCAGCCTTTTCCCATCTTCACCTCCCTTCCCTAGAGCAAATTGGAGAAAGCCAGACCAGCTGCCTCCTGTCACCAGCCATGTTCCAGACACATGTCATTCCTGTGCTGCTGAAGCTGTTCGAGGTTCACGAGGAGCACGTTCGAATGGTGTTGCTGTCTCACATTCATGCCTACGCAGAACTGTTCTCTCGGGAGGAGTTGAAAAACATCATATTGCCACAGGTTAAGGACAGTAAAACAATACACATTATATCCTAGAATATGGGATTTCTACTGGTTGCATTGGTTCTTTGCTTACTTAGGATCTCATAGTGCTCAGACAGTTTGCAGCCTCCTTTGTAGGCAAGCCGTCACCCTTACACCCCATCCCGATCTGGAGTACTGGTTTTGTTAAACCCGGTGCCCTCTGTCACTCACACACACCACTTGTTCCGATACCCATCAGCCTTGACTGGCAGCGTCACGCCAAGAGCCTGTTCCTGTTTTGCACCACAGCTAATCAGTCTAAGCTCAGGGCGCCTTGGCGTTACGCTCCGGCATGCAGCAGGCATTAGGATCAGCCACCCTCTTTGGCTTGCAATGCCGTTTTTATGCTACAGAATCATGTCCAGTAGCTGTGGGAGATCGTAGAAGTGAAATGCGCTGCAAATCTAACATTTAAAGGGGGAAGAAGTGAAAAAGCAGAATTTTCTGCTCTTGGTAATGTTACCATGTTCTTGATGTAGGTATTGCTGGGCCTTCGAGATACCAGTGACTCTATTGTTGCGATAACGCTGCACAGCTTAGCCGTTCTCGTGTCCCTACTTGGACCTGAAGTAGTTGTAGGTGGAGAAAGAACGAAGATTTTCAAGAGCTCTGCGCCAAGCTTCATGAAAACTGCTGATGTCTCCCCAGAAGGTAAATGATACAGTCAGAGTGCGCCTGGGATTCTTGCCCATTCTGTCCAAGCAATGTAGCCAGAATTTCTTGTATGATTAATCTTTTGCTGTTGACAGGTTAATTGAAAAAAAACTAATTTGCAGTTAAACTTTAATTCTAAATTAGGTGCTGACTGTTTGCAGATACAGAATTGATATCATAAGAAGAGTTATATAAAAGCATTTTAAATGTAGGAATGACGGGGGGGTGGAACTTAAATATCGTCTTCATTTTAAGAATCGCTGTAAACAAAGGGGATTAAGTGTGTGTGCTTGTGTTTGGAAGAAAAACTACTGTGCTTCTAAAGGAATTACGTATTTATCCAGATAGTTGTTCAATATTCCCTCTGTCCTTCACAGTTTTAAAAATAGTGTATCTCATCTTCTTCCCCCAATTTCTATTTGTAGATTGGAAAAGGAATACGAACTTCCCTATTTTCTCAGCTCTCAGGAGGCTTTTCATCTAATCCAAATGAAGAAAGTAGTCCCTGAACCTGTTAGATAACTTGGAACCAAGTGTACTAAGGGAAAGCTTTTCTGGACATTGAAACTAAGAATGCTTTTAACTGGAGGGAAGAATTGGCATTGCTTCTACTTTAGATACATAGATACCAAATGAAATGCATGATAGAGATCAGTTTATAAATGTTCCTGATTTATATGTGTACTGACAGCTACCGCCCTTTATTAAAATCTGTGGATGGCTCACTGCATTATTTTGCTTTACATTATTTTAGGAGACTATAGTAAATAAACCCCTTTGGATTGCATGCTAAAACCCGGTTTATTTTTCAGAATATATTTTAAAATTAGACCTGACTGAACTATTGACAAACAACCAAAAAAGGCCTTTGTCCTCGACAGTGAGTGACAACCTGCAAAAAAACGGTTACTAGAGGCCGAACATGCGAGGGGTTTAATAAGCTGTTTGCTGAAGCCCCTAAACAGCTGTGCCTTTGATCAAGTACACTTTGGGGAGGGGGTGGGTTGTGTGTCCCATTGCAGTCCTTTCCAGGGCCACAGCTGTGCGTCACTGGTAAGCCCTAGCCTAGGCAGGCGCAGCCAGCCGGGAACACAGGTGAGCCACGTGGAAGTGGATGCAGTGCTGGCCCAAGCCATGCTGTTCTGGGGTGGTGGCAACAGGGCCTCACGCAGCTGAGGCCGGTGCTGGTGAATCACTGCTGCAACTCCCAAAAATTATCTGGAACTAGATCCAAGCTATTGATAATCACTGGCCCGGCAGAACAAACCTGCCTTGTGCAGCTTCAAAGTGTGGCCTTTACTGCCTGCCCCCTCGCCTCAGATGTGATACGAGGGAGGCTGTCACACAGGGTAGAGAGAGACTCTTGTTCCTGTAAGCTGCTTTGCTCATGTCCAAGCATAAGAGAGGGTTGTGTAGTCGCATGAACTTGCTTATGCTTTGAATTGTTGTGACTATTGGTGCTGTGCTTTTGTATGAGAGGCAGGTAACAGGGGAGTTGTGATGCCATGCAGTACAGAAGCTGGGGTTTTAGGTCCAGCCAGGTGGCAGACAGCATTTTTAAAGCATCTGTTCTGATCCTAACCACCTTGTTCATTGTATATTTCTTGAAAGAACATACCAGCAGAAACGGACCATTTACAGTTGTCTAAACTGTGTATTTGCAAGAGCTGCAAATGGCGGGAACAGACTAGTATTGTTGTATATACAGATCAAGAGGTGCAGCAGTTGGATTGCTGTGCCAATCTTCATTTGGTATTGCTTGTCAGTGTTGTAAATAAAAGTGTTCCAATGCTGCAGGCTGTTTCACTAAGATTTCAACACACCTTGTGGACTTGGTGTCCTTTCTTTTCTTTTATCTCTGTAGATTCCCCCAGTCATGTTGTAAGCAACCGGAGAAATCAAACCTCTCGGCCCTTGAAGAACAATTCTAGTATGTTCCCCATCTCTGGAAATTTACCTGTCGAGAAGCTTTCTGTGAGACAAGACAATCCACTGGCTTCAAAGACAGGTAAAACTTCCCCTAGCTCTTCCTTTTCAGAAATCAAGTGTTCTACAAATGAGATGTTAACTTTCCACATGTGCTGCTCTGAAAGATTCAGTGAACCGAGGAAGGTAACACTGAAGGAACGGGAGTGTGACCCTCAACTTCCTAGGGAAAGGTTATTTGGGAATCTGATATATACAGAGACTGCTGGCTGGCCAGCCTTTAATTTCCGTTTCCTTACAGCAGGCTCTCTGCTGTGCTTTTTCACCCCTCTCACAGCTTGGCGGATACACTCTATTTATAGGTCAGACCATGCTCTGACCTCAGAAGCTGACTCAGTTTACTTCCATGGCCTTTTTTCAGTCCCCTATTCCTTATCAGCAGTCAGCTTTTATCACCTCAGGGCTTTGAGAGAAATACCCCTCCTCTGCAAGCAAGAAGGTGTCTGTGCTTTCTAATACGAGAGGAGCTGAGCACTGAAACATCTTTCCAGTCAGCATTATTGGTTTATGTCCATGCCAGGCGTTACCTCTGATGTCAAGGAGTTTTAGGCACAACTCTGTCTCTACACTTGCTCTCTTGCAATGAGTAACACACACCTTTGTCTTCCACAGGTGAGCAAGATCCTCAGTGCCCCCTGAATGGAATTCCTGGAAGCATTAATGTGCTAGGGAGCAGCAGGAGCTCTTTGACTACCTCCGAAAAGCCAGCAGAGGAGTGGCCAGACTGGAGTGAGCCAGAGGAGACCGACACTGAGAAAACTGTGAACATTCAAATTCAGCCCCAAGAGCCGCGGGGCAGTGTGGGACCTTATTTTGCTGAACATGCTGTAGATGAGAAGCCTTGGGATGACTATGAGCCCAGCAGCCCTAGTCCTGAATTGTCCTCAGGAAACTGCCTCACTGTGACACAAGCTGATGCAGTTGAAAGGCCAAGGCCTCTGCCAGGTACCCATCAACTGAGCAAAGACTTCAAAAGCCTCAGCCTGAGTCTCCCCACAAAGTCCTGCCCTGGGAACAGCTGGAGCAATGACAAGTGGGGCCACCAGGAACAACTGGGAGAAACTGTGCTGCCAAAAACGACCTTTCAGGAAAGGTTGAAGTCTTCATCGGAGTCTGGCCTAGGAGAAGAATTCACGATCAAAGTGAAAAGGAAACCCATGCAAGACCCTGAGCTGGACTGGTTTGCTGACATGATCCCAGACATTAAACCTTCTTCAGCTATCTTGATTTTACCTGAAGCGAGGACAGAAGCAGTTATTCATGGTCACTCTGGTGCAGTATCCAGCAGTAAAGGTGCCTCCCAGAATGTGCTGTTTTCATCCAAATTTGCAGCAGCTGATGTTATTGAGGTAAGAGGTGATAGGCAGTGGCATTTAAATGAGTGCACGCTTGAGAGGATCCTAAAGCATGTACATAGCACAACACACTGTTGTAGCACCAGCTGGCTGCTTAATCAGATCGTGGATAACCTGAGGAGGTATCAGCCACGTACGACTGCACAGTTGAGTCTTTACCTGTGAATACAAGATGCTGAGCTCTGAATGATGCATCTTATCAGGCACCAGGTAACTGCAGTAGCATGACAGCTGTGCTAAGTAACAGTGAGGGAATGGACTTAACTTGTATGCTACTAAAGGCACCAACTAAGCAGTTTTAACTCCCACCTTTAATTTGTGTGGCTGTATTCTGGATGCAGGGACCCTACACTGGGTTAGGCAGAGTCTTGGTTTGTTGGACAGGTAAAACAAGTCTGGATCCTGTTGGCTGCACAGGTTTGGCCCCAGGCAATGCTCAGGACTTGGTGTTGCTCCTGGTTTTTCTAGGAAAACCTAATGGCATTGTAAATAAAGAAGCAGGAAACCAGAACCTCTGGATTAGCATAAAGCTTTTTGGGTGCCTTGTTTTCATGAAAGACTGAGACGCTGCTCCATTTCAGAGAACTGAGGGGGGTTATAAAACTGCCTTTTTAAGTAAGCAGGTAAATCCCTCTAGCCCTGTCACAGAGACTCCAGAGACAACTGCTGTTTCCTAGGAGGGGAGGCAGCCAACATTGCCACCTGAACAGATAATAGGTGTTGATTTCAAATTGTTTTGCTAATTCAGCCTCAAGAGGGGTACCATGGGGAAAGGAGCCTTGGATGTAAACCAAAGTTGTTTACACCATTTGAAAATGTTGATTTTTAGAAGCACGGTATCAACCCATTTTGGGGGGAGTTACTAACTGTAGTGCAGTCAGTGCGCGGGTGAGATCAAACCCACAGTGTTAGAATGCAGCAGAACAACAGCTGTTTCTTAAGGGAAAGAAATAATCTATTTTATAGCATCTTGTTCTTAATGAGAAGTGGTTTTGGTACAAACAAACAGTTTTGCTTTAATTTTAGGAAAAAAGCCATAAGAATCTCCCTATTATTTTGTTCTTTAAGACAGACAGCTGCTAATACTGGCACTTCATTTTTGGCCTTATGAGGGACTTTTGGCATTCTGGATCAGTGTCTTTCTTGCTCTGCCATGGCAAGCCACACAGGCTACTGTGGCTGTGCCAAGTACAGTAACATGCCTTTAATGGTGATAATTTTATGCAATTCTAGGCTGAAGCTGCAGGCTGGGGTGAAGAAGAAGAGTTGAACTGGGAAGATGATACTAACTGGTGATGGGACTGAGAGAGACAAAGGCAATTTATGGTGCGTTGGATCCTGTAACAGAAGTCACTGCTTCCCCAATACAGCGGATGAGTACCTCGGCGCTGCTTCTGCCAGACTTACTGCAGCAGCCAGAAAGATCTCTTGTAATGGATGCTCCTTTCTAGTCTGTGCCAAAAACTGCAGGGGTGAGGCCTGCACTCAAGCAATACGCCCACTGCTACCAGGAGAGGAACAGCACGATGAGTGTGTTGGTGCTGACATGCAACTGGAGGCCAAGAGCGGTGTAAGCAATTGTTCCAGAACTCATCCCTGCTCTGAAAAACTGATGACAATAAATGAAAGTCACTGAGTTCCTTGGTTAATGTGCCTTTTTTTTTTCTTTTTTAGAAAAGTAAAGCCCTTAGTTAAAAGGAGCCATTTCTAAGACTCTACAGTTTACTCAACTTATTTATTTCTGTTTATATAGTTCTGTCAGTGGATGGCACAAGAGGTGCTAGGAACGGTGCAGTGAAGGACCACTGAACACAAACTGCTTAAGCACGGCATTCTTTCTGCTCTTAACCGTGACCAATAAAGATTATTTTTAAAAGATGACCCTAGCGTGGAGTGGAACCAGCAGCAGAGGTATGTCCAGAGAACAGCATAGAGCCTTAAATTGTTATTCTTGAGTGTATTTTAAAATTAAGATAAAAACATCTACTGCCTGGTCACCTGTACATGACAGGAACAAAGGTAACTGTTACTTTTACAATGGATTCAAACATCTTATTATTCAAAATACAGTGTCACAAAATGTTTATCATCATACAGTAGCTTAGAAGAGCAAGCTATACATCAGCACTATACAAAGTGACAGCTCAGATGCACAATCATGTCCATTAAAATATGTCACTCCTTCCAGGCAGTTATTATGACAGACAGCCCAACATCACCTCATGCCTCAGTTCATTTTGGCACATTAACAAACCCCAGCAGTACAGCAGAGCATTGCCCTGTGCCACAGTTTTTTCTTCTCCAGCAATCACAGCTCCCTGTTCTGCGAGAAGAGATGCCTTTGTACCAAGCTGTTTTATTGTCTCTAGAACCTGTTGAGCACCTTACCGTACACTGTCTCTGAGGATGGCTATAGCGGTATGTAGAGCCTCCAGTTTCACTGCAAGCCAAGCAGGGGGTGACCCTTTCTGGAGCAGCAGCTTCACAGCCTCCACTGCCCCCTCCATGGTGCCTACTGCTGACTTATACTGCTCCTCAGAGGGTGGGTGGCATGCTCTTTTTGCCAGAGGCTGCAGATTTAAGTAAACATGAGACATCATTTATAATGCTCTACATAAGTGATCAGTCTTCATCCAAATGCAAGAAAACCCTTAAGAAGGAGAAGAGCTGCAAGGGACTCCCTTGCCAGCTGGTAGGCAGTACAGAGCATTCGGGTATAATATTGAGGGCCAGGAGTGCACACAACCTTTTTTGTTAAGACAAGGAGGGCAGCAAGACCATCTTGAACTACTTTAGATACTTCCCAAAACTGATAAAAATCGACAATAGAGCCCAGATAGTTTTAAGAAGTGCATGTACCTCTCCTGTTGACTCCAGTTCTCCATCCATTTTCATCAACTGTGCACTGCAGGTAATCCTTTCTTGCTTCATGCGTTCTGTTCGTGCTTCTGTTGTCTCTTCTACTTGCCTCGTCTAGGGAGAAAGCCACAGGAGAGGTAACTAAACCAAGGCAACGTTACCAATCTTCACAGGCTCAATTTATATGCCAGAACAAAGAAGAGGGAGGGAGAGATCTTAACATGCAGTTCAAAGTGAATCTAATTTCTCACACACTCTTCTGAGCAGGAGATTGAAGTTACCTACAACTTCGGTGTAGCATTGCTGGCACCTATCAGTTCTTTTGCTAACTAATCTACATGTCAAAAACTCAAGCTCATCCAGGTTACAAGCATGATAACCACCCCCTCTTTCCCCTTGTCTATGTTCTGCATGAGTAGCCATCTGCTCTTAAAAGTGTATTTTCCAATGTGCAAAAAGTACTAAGATGTTTCATACATGTTCATTTAGCTTTCAGAAACTGATCCAAGAGAAATGGGGAAGGAAGTCACACAAACCAAATGATAAAATCTCTGTCTGTCTTTTTAATAGGTAACTTCTCTGCTTGCAACAATAACTAACTGTGCAATTTTCTTTTTTTTTTTGCTCAAGGTGGGAAAAGCAAAGCATTTAAATCAAAGTTCAAAAGTACTGGCAGAGCAGCATGCACAGGAATGGTGGTTATTCATTCTGCTGATTAAAGCAAGTAGAAAAGTTCAACCAGATCCTAGTTAACAGAACCATTTAAAATAAACTTACTTATTTAATTGCCATGCAGGTGTAGACATAGACCATGTGCTGCTTATAATGGATGTGTACAACATCCAACTAAGGAAGGAGTAAAATGGTTCAACAACATACACACCTTAGCCAGAAAACGCACAACTTTGTTCTTAGTTTCTTCAGAATTAAGGCACTGAGGAACCAGATCTTCATGGCTTGTTTCCTGTCAAAAATGTTGAGTAATAGTTGTTTCGTACATTCATATTAGCAAAGGAATAGACAAAGTAAAAAATGTTTCTATGACAGTCCCTTCCCTCTTGCAACCAATGCTAATCTTCCTTTACTTGCAGCTCCTGAAGTCACTGACAGCTGCATTAGCATCTGTAATACTAAGATCCAGACCGGTCAGTGAAGAGCAGCAAACATTTAAGACAGGAGAACTTCTGTATGATAAAAGAGCCAAATACATGCATCCAAAGTTCTGCTGTGCTTACCTCTGCAAAATGTGTGAATGCCTCCAGCGCGTGCTGATGAATCAGCCAGGTCTGGTCAGCTAGCAGGGAAGCAAACAAACACGACAACTGGGGTACAACTTGCCTCTGAAAAAGATACAAATACCTTTCAATGCCAAAGAGTTGTGCATATCTTGCCATCTTCATTTATTCTTAAAGAATCGCTCTAAGGTCAAGGGACAAGTTTGTGAAATGTGAGAGTGCTACTGCCCTGTCCTGTTCTCTCTTTCTTGGAGGTTCAAATGTCAGTCCTTTCTAACTGGTGAGAAGCAACAAGCAAGTGAATAAACCAAGCACTTTACATGCAAAATAAATGAAAAATAAAATAATAAATTTTAAAAACCCATGAAAAATAAAACTGCCATAGACCATTAATAAGTCTCCAAGATGATTAGGTCCTGGAAGTCCTGCCTGTATTTAATGAACTTGATCCTTTAATTCTATATTTAAATAAATAGCATATCTTTTCATCAAAAGACTGAGCATTATTTCAACTAAGGCCACAATTATATTTACCTGTGCTTCTTGTGGTATAAACACCTTTCCCATAGAAGAGAGAAAATCCACCATCGCTAGACGAACATGATCTGGGGGATCCAGCTGGAAAAGGGAAGACTGCAGTGCGAATACCTGCACAAAACAACCACCAGCGAAGCTCCATCAAAGAGACTGCAGGTGAAAACTCTTCTGTCTCATCTTTAAATCTAAGGACATTGATTTTAGAAAACTGGACTGAAAGCAAAAGGAGGTATGCTACACCTTGAATAAAACCGGCTAGGATAAAGCTGCAGTGTGCATTTTAGAAAGAAAGGAGCATGCTCTATAGCATATCCATATTATCTCAATTATCTTACAGAGTAATGGGATTCTCAAAAGCAGTGTTAACCAAAGTACCATATAGTCAGTTTAAAGACCAGGAAAGTAATCAAGAAAGAAAGAAATAAAATTAGGAACATCCATGTGTTAAGAGAAGGCCAGCAGACCATCATCTGAGATTTCAGTAAATCACAAGGAACTTCGTTTTCATGAAGAAAATTATTCATAAGAAGGTTTTGTGGTTGGTTTTTTGTTGTTGTTTGTTTTTTTTTTTTTACCTGAGTAATCAGTTGAGCATCTAATGCTTGGATGAAAAATTCCAAAAGGTGAAGTAATAAACACAGTGTCTGCTGGAGACATGGCTCATCTGAGACCTTCAACAGATCACAAGATAACAGTAACACTGCATTTTAGCTTATGGAATATCTACTTAAGAAAGAATTTAAAGTTACAGTAGTGTTCCAAAATTCTTAGCCTAACTTCACACATAAAACAACATACTGTAAGCAGCAGAAGAAAAAATTAAAATAGTCATATCAGTATTTCTCGTAGTAATATTTTACAAGACCCTTTTCTTGGACTTTTTTTAAGAATATTTCTTATCCCTCATCTCCTTCCTCCACTCACTAATAGAAGCAGCTAGCAGTTATCTGAACTATTTCTTTTCACTTGTCTGTTGCCAAATGTCTTCACAGAATGGCTGAGCTTGGGAGAGACCTCTGAAGAGTCACACCAGTGACACCACTTTCAAACTTTCTTTTTTAATCCAGGGTATGAACCATGACAATCCTTTTTTTTCTTTACTGCAGCTGCAGACATGAACAGGGAATCGCCTTACACCCTTGTTCTCAAATATAGGAGGGGAGTTACTAGCTCAATGGGTTTTCATGTGCTAAGCTATGTACTAATTAAATCACCATGAGTTTTGTTCACATTCTAACAAACATTTAAAATAGGCCAAATTTGTAGCGGGTATGAATCAGAATGAGGTATTTCAGACTGCTGGTTAAGCAAGTCTGAATCTGACACTGAGTAACAGACGGAGTAATGAGTTGCCATATATGTAACATGCAGGAAAACTCAAACTCCGCTTCCCAGGGGACAGCAGATGGGCAGCACAGTTACACTGTGCTTTACAGAAATGGTCCAAAGTAAAAACAACTTAGTAACAAACACATGATGAAATGGCACCATCATGCTTTCACCACTGGAACAAATTCTCTTACCTGCTTAGCCTGGAGGAAAGTCCAGAACTGACCAAGCACTCCCAAGACAGATGCCTGAAGTTCTGCCTCCAGAGTGTCACCAGCAAAATTGCAGGCAGCCAGCAGGACAGAAAGGGCAGTATTCTAGTAGGAAAAAATGTATAAATAAGACCAAAAAAAATTAAATGTAAAACGAATCAAAACCCCAGGCTCATATTAAAGCATCTAAAATGATACAAGATGGCAAGAAGCCCAATGTGCTGTACAGTACAGCTAATCCACCAGGCCGCCAGCCAATAAAGCTTCCAAAGCAAGGAAACCATCCGTTACTTCTGCGAGTGTCACAGGGTGCTGTAGTCATTATCTGCACTGGCAGGCGGAAGCTGGCAGCAGATACTTCATATGAAACTCTGGTTTCTCACACTCCTTCACCAAGGAGACCGGTGAGCATCTTTCAGAGTTGATGCCACATAAAAACAGCCCTGACTTTAAAATTTAAAAGTGATTGTATGACATAGTATAAATCAGAAATTCTAAAGAAAAATACATCTGCTCACCCAGAGGACAAACAATTACTAGAATAACTAGTGAACCACATGACCTCCACTGGTCACCCTCAGAGTGTGTCCTAAAGTCCTGTCTACCGGAAGAAAATATTAAAATGAGAGTTCTTGCTCATGCGTATGCCCATTAGGCATGGAAAAAAGCTGTGCAACACACAGAAAAATAGAACTGAGGTGACAGCAACAGAATCCTTACAGTCTGGAAATCCAGAGTTCACACATTTTTACAAAGAGAACTAAGCCTCCTTTACCACGGGTCGGAGATCTCCCAAAGCACGCCTGCTATTCAGCCACCGCCTGCACTGTGCGAGCCCTGCCACACAGAGCTGACATGCGACTCGTTTCCTAAGATCAGGATTCAGCGCCTTGAGGGATATGTGCTGCCACACAGCCAAGTTCTCCACCTCTTCTGGAAGAAACTTATGAGCAAATTCTACCTGCAAACAAAAGTTAATAGGAACTAAACAGATCAGAATACAATTTGATAATCTGTCAGAGAGCTGAGAAAACAAAATACACTACTAGTTTGCTTTAGAAACGTTACACAAAAAAATTCTTTAAAACCTTTCATTTAGATAAAATCCAAGTTTTTATATAAAAACTGTCTAGAACTGCCACCTCCCTTGTCACATATAGGACATCGGAACAATTAAGCAACTTACTCTTTCAGCTGGTTGAAGCAGTGGCCCTAGCGAGTAGAAGAAAGAGCTTTAGCCTCTCCAAGGTATATAGAGAGGCACTGACAGGAAAGGACACTACTCTTTTTATCTGGTGACATGAGAACACTCATGAACAGCAGTCGCAGATGCAATGACAGGACATACAGTTTCAGCAAATGTGGGAGATGTGCTGTTTTCATACTTAGTCAAAAAAAGGACTTCATTACCACTCCTAGAAAGGTGTATGTGCCTTTCTTGTTTTAAAGCGCACATCTGCACAAATTAGGATCCACTATGACAACAAAGTAATATCAAGTACAGCCAACAAGCACTCAACATCCTGCCATTTCTGAAGACCAGAAAGAATATTTTAACACAGGCTATTTATTTAAATCTCTTCTATTAAAGACAGAAGATGCTGGCGCTATACTTGCCTGATGATCTGGAGCCATCAGGAACAGCATACGCCTCAGCAGAACACCCAAGGCAGAGACCTGGTAACAGTCGCTGGGCCAAGATTTTATCTGAATTAGGATAAAAGGGTAATGCATCTAACTAAATTAAGAAAAAGAATCATCCCTCAGCACATGAATTCTATACAGACTGTTCTCAAAGTTGCTATGTGGGATCACAGCAGTAACACTAACTAAAACAATGCAGGACATGTTAGAAATGCTAGGCATATCGCTTTGTATTTTCACAGTACTGCTATTGCTAATTATTAACCCAATTTGAGGAATTAAAACAATCTAAATTTTGGATTTGGAAAAAGATGAAACTCCTGTCTTTGGTCATTTAGAAAGTTTGCCATTAGAACTAGGATTAAAACTGGTGCCGAATTGCAAACGTCACTGTGGTTCTTACCAAGTGGGCGATCACAACAACGTGGTGAGCGCACAGTTCAGCTGTTCCATACCTGGAATGAGAGAGAGAGGGAATGAGAGAGAGAAAGAGGGGGAGAGAGAGAGAGAAGGGGGGGGGAGAGGGGAGAGAGAAGGGGGGGGGGAGAGAGGGAGAGAGAAAGAGGGGGGAGAGAGGGGGGGGGGAGAGAGGGGGGGGAGAGAGGGGGGGGAGAGAGGGGGGGGAGAGAGGGGGGGGGGAGAGAGGGGGGGGGAGAGAGGGGGGGGAGAGAGGGGGGGGGGGGAGAGAGGGGGGGAGAGAGGGGGGGGAGAGAGGGGGGGGAGAGAGGGGGGGGGGGGGAGAGGGGGGGGGAGAGGGGGGGGGAGAGAGGGGGGGAGAGAGGGGGGGGAGAGAGGGGGGGGGAGAGGGGGGGGAGAGAGGGGGGGGGGAGAGGGGGGGGGGAGAGGGGGGGGAGGGGAGGGGGGGGAGAGAGGGGGGGGGGAGAGAGGGGGGGGAGAGAGGGGGGGGAGAGAGGGGGGGGGAGAGAGGGGGGGGAGAGGGGGGGGGAGAGGGGGGGGGGAGAAGGGGGGGGGGGAGAAAGGGGGGGGGGAGAAAGGGGGGGGAGAAGGGGGGGGGGAGAAAGGGGAAT